>NC_134936.1:2646685-3846685 GCF_051020765.1 Lasioglossum baleicum | reverse complement strand
AATACGTTGACACTACCTTCAAACGCATTAGCTATTTCTTCGATAATGAAATGTGAATCGTACCCGGATAAATTGTGGAAAACTATGGGAATGCAAAACGAATTTTTGTAATTTAAATTGCAATCTTGATGCGTGGGGCCTCTATATCGTCCTGTTAGATGATAATGATCGCGCACCCGTATATCCTTTTCCTCACATGGTTTTTCACAAATGTTGCAATGCGCTGCGTTGATAAGTGCCTCGCACTGTTCATTCGTTAGCTGTTTCATAATTTATCAAATAAAAAAATTATAAGAAAGATCTTATTTTTTATTTAAAACCAATCCTCCTCCTCCGCCTCGTCCTCCTACTCATACAATTAACTCGTATTTATTAAAAAGAAAACAATTACAGTAATAATATCGCCCCCTCCCTATACAGCGAGATATTTTTTACATTAGTGAAAAGTTACTCTTATCTACTCTTTAATTATACAAATATACAAGTATTAAAAAATAATTAAAATATAATTATTGCAGCGAATTTCTTGTCATTTGTCTTCATTATTTTTGTTTCCTGCGAACAGACAGATAGACAGTTATATATCATGTTATATACTTTGGGATATTTTTTCTTTGAAAATTTATTTACCTTCGAGCGACGATTCTTTGACGAATCCTCAGACGTCCATACCGCGCTTCGCCCAGAATCAATCTCCAATTTCGCAATCATTGTGAAACACTGTGTGAAAAAAATAAAAAAAACGTAAAAAGAGGTGTTTGTGGTTTTGACGTGGAAAAAATTCAAAGTCGCGTCTTTATAACTGATACTTTACGTGTTTTTATAATTGTTAACCCATGCTCGAAATGTTCGCACTTCGCGCAGACTGCAATGGTATGTGACGTTTTTTGTCGGTTGCCAACAGTGAAGTCGACACGGTTCGTCATCAGCAATTTCATACACGGGATCGCGAACTAGTACATCGTATTTCGGACAGTTGAAATCTTCCAAATTTATCGAGTTTATTTTCATTTTTCGAAGGATGTCTCTCTCTCGAAACATCCACCTTTGTACGCTACGACAGGATTCGCATAATCGCGCACAAAATTTTGAATTACTTCGAATATATCGTGCTGTTGATATTTTTCATAGCCGAAATCTTTAAATGGAATCCCGTGTATGAAATTACTGACATACCATGCAGACTTTTTGTCAGCGTCGGATAAACAACGTTCTTCCCCAAGCGAAATTCGAAGAGTTCGAACGAGCCGTCATGACAAACATCGATCACATGGCTAACTCTTTGCATATAAATTTTTTTTCCACAATTTTTTCCACTAGATTTTACATCGTTTATTAATTTTTTTTTATTGTACTTACCGTTGAAGAAAGGGGGATGCGCGAAGTTGGCTGGTCGGATGATAAAAACACACACGCGATGTAACTTCGTATAGCGATCCTGATTGTCGACGTTTTTTCTTATGGTATAACTTCATACGACGACTGTTACGAGCAATTTATAATGGATACCCCTACCCACTAATGTAAAAAATATCTCCATATAATATTCCACACACACGCAACAAGTCCAACGGGCAGTACGCGAAAACCGTCACGTATGGAAAAATGGTTGATCTTTGAATCTCAACATGACAAACGCTTGCAACGATGGAACGTTCACGAAGACTTCGCGTTCCATCGCGTCCTGTTCATTCATTCTTACCATCCCCACCAACTACAATAAAAAGATGGAAGAAATGATTTGAAATGCTACTCTTAATGAGCGTTTACGATAGCTGACTGTATGGCGATGGCAGACAGAAACAGCAACACGGTCCTCTTACATCTTGCATTACATCGATAAGAAGATCTTTCAGAGGGGACCGTTGTATATTTACGAAATTAAACAAGACGTTCATCGAACTCGTGAGATTAGACGTTCGTCGAAATCTCCGCTCGATAACAAAATCGTCGATAAACTTTATAATCGTAAAAAATTTACAGCATGATTGATTATGTTCACAAATATTAATAACTATACTAATTTAAATGATAACAAAATGAAATCTGTGCGAAAGTGCTCTGTACACCTAACTGAAAAACTTTTGTAATACAAGAATTTACACAATTTTCCTCAAAACCCTTGAAAATTGCCAATGAACGGATGCTGTTTCAGAAAGCGTGGCGTAAAATCTCTTTGCTTTCAATGAAGTATACTACAAGCGACCTTTAGCTACGTTGGATAGAAAAAATTCCATGACAAACGGAAAAATTTAGAAATTGACTTCTTTCTAGATTTTCGGCGAAATACCCCAGAGTTGGGCATTAATCGATTAAAATTTTAGTCAAGATTGATTAATGTGTATGATTAAAAGAAGAAATCATCGAAAAATCGAAGACTGATTCAATCGATTGATGAAGTTAATAATCACCATACGGTCTATCCATAAATTGTAATAACCAGGGAGATAGAGACAGAGAGCGGAGATGAAGAATTGACAGAAATATATCTCAAGAGAAACTCAGTTTACATTTTTTCAGTATTCATACAGTTTTGATTCCGTATTTCATTTGGAAGCTCCAGCAGTTAATCATTAATGGAACGTTTGCGAAGACTTCGCGTTCCATCGCGTCCTGTTCATTCATTCTTACCATCCCCAACCAACTACGATAAAAAGATGTATGAAATTATTTGAAATGCTACTTTTAATGAATGTTTACGATAGCTGGCTGTATGGCGATGGCAGACAGAAACAGTGACACGGTCCTCTTACATCTTGCATTACATCGATAAGAAGATCTTTCAGAGGGGACCGTTGTATATTTACGAAATTAAACAAGACGAACTCCTGAGATTATACGTTCATCGAAATCTCCGCACGTGAGAAAAACCGTTGGTCCTCGACAAATCGATGTTGAGAAAAATTATTGACTGGCTGTATGGTCCCCTTACATAAATCTTTCAGAGGGGACCGTTGTATATATTTATGAAATTAAACAAGACGTTCATTGAACTTCTGAGATTATACGTTCATCGAAATCTCCGCACGTGAGAAAAACCGTTGGTCCTCGACAAATCGATGTTGAGAAAAATTATTGACTGGCTGTATGGTCCCCTTACATAAATCTTTCAGAGGGGACCGTTGTATATATGTATTTATGAAATTAAACAAGACGTTCATTGAACTCCGTTCAAATGAATGTTTTACGATAGCTGGATGGCGATGACAGACATAAACAGTCTTGCATGTAGAGACGTGAAAACATAAACACGTTCGGACACGTTCCCAGGGATCACCCCTCCCCCTCCCCCTCACCAGGCAATACCAGGAAACTGGTCTTGAATGCAATACCTGGAAACTGCCCCCCCCTCCCCCATCTTTCAAGATATGGGCTGTATTTCCCCCCCCTCCCCCTCCCTCAAAAACATGATGCAATAATTCCATTAAAAATATGACGTAATATATGCTCGTGCTATACAGCTCGGCGGTACCGCTCTCCCGTGAAGTGGCGGTACCGCTCTCCCGTGAAGTGAAAAGTGGCTTAGAACCCGCCTATATATACTACTCAATACTACTACTACTCAATATCTTTTATAATAACAACACAATATTTGTTGAAAGTTGAAAAATATGTCATTTTTTAAAACTCAAATTTCTCAAAAACTGTGCGTCTAAGAGAAAAATTAAGGACAGATTCGGAATCAGCGCAGAAAAATCTATAAGAATTGCATAGTGAGAATTGAAATCCTTTTTGGCTGTTGGACAGTGTTATTAATATTAGTTCTTATTCCGTAAAATACCTTTTTACGCAGAATTTAGTGTTTCAGCCAAATTCATGATACTTTAATAAAAACATGATGCTTTTTCAATTCCGACTTTCAAAATTAAATGCTGTCACGCAAGTTCTGCGTTGATCTAAAATCAATCGAAATCAAGTTTCTAATCGGTGAAACTCCTTTGGCAGTGTTCTATTACCCATTGGCCTTTGGTGGCACCGTAATTAGTGCTGTGATTTAACTACGTAGTTTATCGATTGAAACTCCAATGGAGGCGCGCCGACGATGCCCTTAACCCGAAATTAAATTGCACAATTACAACGAAGCTATCAAAAGCGGATATACACTCCCAAAGAACAAGATAGCACACGTGTGCTATCTTTAATTTCTCGTGTTAAGATTATGCTAGCGTGGAAACTCTGTGTAGTGTGTCAAACATACCTTCTGCGAATATGTAAACAAAACATAGACTGACTTTAGTTCAATGAGTTCTCTTAATAGGAAGGGAAACACATAATCCGACACAAACGAAATGATACACTTGAAAAATAAAGATATATATTTTATACACTACAACTATATGTTTCATGAAACAAAAGCATACCTATTTCTTATAACAATATATACACCAAACTATATTTTTCTAATAATGTGTGGAATCTCCTTTGTTTTTTATGATTTCCACCATCCTTTTAGGTACAGAATTATGTAGTTCTTTAATTTTTGTCTAAATTAAATTTTCCCATTCAGTTGTAATGTAAGTTTTTAATTAATTCATGTTTGAGAGAGAAAATTGTTGGCCGTCAGCATACGCTGCTTGCGAAAGCATTGCCGAGCAATTTTCAATGATATTAAGGTCGGGTGAGCACGCCGGCCATTGAGGAGTGGAGCTATTTTCATTTAAAAAATATTCCTTAACAATTTTAGCAGTATGTACTGCAGCATTATCTTGTTGGAATATAATGATGCTTCAGTAATCGTTCTGCATACGTATAAATTTGATATTTTATTAATTGGAGATAACGAACGCTATTCATTGTCCCGTGAATAAACTTTATTTCTGTCTTTCCTTTATATCCGATACGAGCCCAGACCATTACTCCACCTCCATACATTTGGTGTCGAATTTTTGTCGATGGCTGCTTACGAATATCACGATAATAATGTGTACATCCGTCTGGTCCATCAAGGTTGAACCGCTTCTCATTCGTAAAAATTACTTTTCTCCAAGTCTTTTTCCAACGTATATGTTCTTTTGCGAATAACAAACGTGCCTCCTTATGTCTTGCGTTTAATGATGGTTTTGCTGTTGTTCTAGACCGATTTATAATATTACTAGTCTGAAGTACACAACGAACATTTTGAGTATGTGTTTCGACTCCAGCTTTCTTAGCAATCTCTCTTGCAGTAGCACAAAAATTGGAAGCAGCACGTATTATTGCTCGTGTATCGCGTTCAGATAATGCTGCTGGCCTTCCTGTACTTTCATTGATTCCATTTCCATATGCACTTGTATCTTTCAGCAAATTGTATATAACTTTTCAACTGCGACTAACTTCTTTTGCAATTTGAGTAATAGACAACTTTTGTTTTCTCAGAGCTAAAATTCTGCTAATTTCGCTTTCACTAATCTTTTTGTTGGATAATCTCGCCGTACGGTGGATAAAGCTACGTGATTGAGGGGCAATTATTCGAACTCACCATCACTACTACATACGTACTTTATTAAATGATATAACAAAAGTTAACATTAATATTCTCCATCAGGCAAAATATCCGACACACTAGCGCTCTCTGCGCTCCTCTCCCCCTGTCTCCATTAAGGCGCATCCACATCGGAAGTCACATCGCTACACTTTTTGCCATGACCCATTAAGAGAATAGCAATACGACAAAGCTCTAAACACAAATTGAATACTGTAACTCCGTGGAAGCTCATGAAACACTGAAGAATATATAAATATAGTTCCAGTGTGCTATCATTTTGTATGTGTCGAATTATGTGTTTCCATTCCAATTAAGAGAACTCATTGAATTATAGTCAATCTATGTTCTGTTCACATATTCCCAGAAGGTATGTTTTACACACTACACAGAGTTTCCACGCTAGCATAATATTAACACGAGAAATTAAAGATTCTTGGGAGATTCTTTGGGAGTGTAACATTAAAGTGGGTAATCAATTTGTGTCGTCGAAGTTCATCATCGCGTTTGAGTATAATATTTTTCTCACGTCCGATGACTCCTATCGTGTCAAGGCAATCCACTTGGTTTTTAAACTTCTCTCTAATCTCGCTTCCAGGTAAGCGTCGCGTCGTTTCTCTGTTGACCATGATCTCGTTCGTCCTGATCTTTGCGACTCTTAAGTAGTGCATAAGTGCTGTTGCTTTTCGTTATTTTCAAACAATGGTACAGTAAAGTCACGATTTGTTACGTTACGAGCAGGGAGAGAGATCGTGTAGGGACACTATTTTTGAAGTGAAACTTCTTTGTGTGTGCTGTGGGGGCTACAATTTTCTAGCGTTACGGAAGTGACGAAGTTTCGCGAATAACCTCGAATAGTTTGACAAGTAACATTTTCATAATTAATTTACTAACTTTAAAGACTTCATTGGTGAACTTTTAAGATTGTAGAATGTAAAATGAAGCCTTGGCTACATTCCCACTTCAGTTTTATGCAGGTTTGATGCTTAAATTGTTAGTTATTAACCAATTTTGGAGAAGTTGTATGTTATATACAGTGGCTCACGAAAGTATTCGAACGCCCTTTAAAACAGAATAACTTTTTTATAATTGTAGCAAACGACCTGATTTTTTAGAATCAATTAGAAGCACTGGTTTATGAAATGATATGCAAAAAAGATTTTCCAAAAAATTATAATTTACAAAGTTAACATGCAAAAATAAAAAAGGCATCTTTTTACTGTTTTATTAGGGCCCTTAATGAAAATTTAAAATACATGTTTCGTAGTTCTTGTAGAATCATAGAAAAATTTGCGACGCAAAGAAGGAGAGCGTATGGGAAATGCTATTTACTGTGTCTCTGTCTTTCCCATACGCTCTCCTTCTTTGCGTTGCAAATTTTGAACATTCATTACTTTTTCTATGATTTTCTATGATTCTATTATTGAAACAATTGGCTTGTGATAGCTAAAATATGATGCAAATATTCTTGATTGAATTTTATCTAAATGTCTTGCAAATACTGCATCGAGAGTTGTTCCTGATCTTGTTGTCGCTTCATCAGGATTATTTACCATTTCCAATGTTAATTTACTTCTAAACATTACTAGACTGCAAGAAGTTTCATTTCTGCCGCGCGTAGTTTTTTTATGACTGCGTCGACCGCGCCGAAAGTACAAAGGATGCCGAACGTAGAAAAGGACAGCATGTAAAGTAAACACGGATCGCGCTGTCCTTTCTTGCGCCCGAAACTTTAATCGTCAATTAAACCACTAAACACGGTTGAAATTATATCGCCTTTTAGTGTCATTTTAGTCAGAAAAATACCACAAACAAGTTGGCGAAACTCACATAGAAACATTGTTCTATTACCTATCTAATGTATCTGAAAGTTTCGAGATAGTCGGATTGGTAGAACATAGTTAAATAATTGAAAAACAAATGAAATTACGCCATTATAATATTATAATATATAGTAGTGCAGTGTTTCTTTTTTTTACGACCCTCTTCTTGACCAAAATAATCTCTTTTTAAGGGGGTCTTTTCCAGCAGACAACGCTCGCGGGTGAACACTCACACACCGCTAGACGACGTATATGTACGTACGCGAGCATTGCAAGTGTCCGGTATTCCACTTCTGATTTCTCGATAATGCAAAGACGGGGCTCTTTAGTAGTCAAAATCGCTAGATGAAAGATCAATTTAGGTCACTGTTTGCCTCAAAAGTCCTTCTTTTACGTTTCCGAGCAATAGTTTTGCAATATTCGACTGTATGTTGCCCGTCGGAGAAGCTAGTACGCCGGCGTGACTGCAGCGCCATCTGACGGGCAACATGCAGCCGAATATTGCAAAACTATCGCTCGGAAACGTTAAAAGAAGCACTTTTGAGGCAAACAGCGCCCTAGATTGATCTTTCATCTAGCGATTTTGACTACTAAAAAGCCCTGTCTTTGCATTATCGAGAAATCAGAAGTGGAATACCGGACCCTTGCAATGCTCGCGTACGTACATATACGTGGTCTAGCGGTGTGTGAGTGTACCACACATTCACGCGCGAGTGTCGTCTGCTAGGAGAATTCAATCCACCACCGTACGATGTTATAAAAACTTTAACAAATTGTGGCAGGCTGGTTAGAACTTACTAGCACACAGCCGATTTTTGTCAGAATCTCTTCTGTGTAGTTTGAACTTGATGCAAAATAATTTCAAGACGGTATTCGTACGAATTTACTAGTTCTGCTCTATGAAAGTCAGCTAAACGACATAGAAAACTGGTATTAAACAATGTCTAAAATTTCTCTCTCTCTCTCTCTCTCTCTCTCTCTCTCTCTCTGACATTATGATTAGTGATGTTTTCTAAAGAATCGATCGATGTAAAAATCATTAACAGGAGCAGATTAAGTGGTAATCAGATTAAAGCGGCCACGGGCGACCCCGCGGTTTGGTTTTGGGGGCCCCGTTCTTGTAGCAGAAAATGTTTAGCTTGAAAAATTGTGCAACAGTCGTGGCTACCGTTAACAGGTACCTTTGCTAAAAAAGAAAAGGTCATTAATTGTTCAATGTAAAATGTATGGCCTCTAAGTTGCACTCTGGAATTTGTGATTACTTTTCGTTTTTGGGTATAACTGTATGAGAGTTTTTCTTGAAACTTTCTTTTAGGGGGGCCCCGAAATTTTGACCGCTTAGGACCCCCAGATGGCTTGATCCGCCACTGCTCATTAAAAAGAAGTAGGTTCGAAGTTTTTTTCACCTAGAAACAATGATTTCCTGTGCTGTTATAGTACAGTCATTTGGTTCGAAAAATAGGTTATCTGGAAAGTTTTCCGGGAGTTTTGAAAATGGGTAGTTTTATAGATTTCGATATGCTCTTTCCGAATATTGGAAAAATGGCGCCTAAGAGCAGATTTTGACAATATCTCCTTTCCGACTCATTTTACGTTAAAAACATTTATATACAAAATTAAACTAGAGGAAATTTCCTACAATTTATGTAATAACAATTTTTTTTGTAAAATCAATAGTTTTGGCGTACGAGCGCCGCAAAGTGTACTTCAACATGCATTTTGGCTAAAAAACTCATTTCCACACCTACCACCTAACCACCTTGAGGTAGAGTAAGCGGCGCGTTTTTTCTATCGTGGTGTCCCCAGTAGGCCTAATCCACATGCAATGCACAATTCCGAAATTTAGCGTAATCTTCTTCGCTTTGCTAAAAAAAGCAAAAATCAAACAAATTTTTTTTATATTTTTTATTATGTAGCCCATCATACCAAACAACTTTTGTACGAACACTTTTTTAATAACGGCAACGTCTTCTGAGATATCCTGCTGATCTCATTTCAGCAGGACAACCTGTATACACGGTGTCCCAGAACAAGTGTCGTTCCTTGAAATGGGAGGTTCCTGAGACCATTCTAAGGGACATTTTCCTTTGCACCAATGTCAACTGCGGCTTTGTTTAGGAGTTATTAACGAAAAACACGGACCAATCAGAGCGCGCCCTGGCCCGGTGCGCCAAGCCGCGCCGGCAAGCGAGTGTCGCGGTACGCCGTGACATCGCATCGTGACGGTGCGGCGGCCCAGGGCGCGCTCTGATTGGTCCGTGTTTTTCGTTAATAACTCCTAAACAAAGCCGCAGTTGACATTGGTGCAAAGGAAAATGTCTCTTAGAATGGTCTCAGGAACCTCCCATTTCAAGGAACGACACTTGTTCTGGGACACCCTGTATGTATTGAATTATGTACATTTTGAAAATTTCTCCATGTTTAAAATGAGAAATTAACATTTTTTAAATTGTTTCCATCTGTAATTTAATTATTTATTTTGACTTTACGCACAGTAAAATATTTTTCGTAAATATACGAAAAACACGTGTTGGTGTAGATGAATAATAGTCTGCGCAGCTCGTACGCCAAAACTATTGATTTTACAAAAAAAATTGTTATTACATAAATTGTAGGAAATTTTCTCTAGTTTAATTTTGTATATGAATATTTTTATCGTAAAATGAGTCGGAAAGGAGATATTGTCAAAAAACTGCTATTAGGCGCCATTTTTCCAATATGGCGGCGCGAGCGGCAAAGATACGAGTTGACAAAGTTGAAATTCGGAAAGAGCACATCGAAATCTATAAAATTACACATTTTTAAAACTCCCGGAAAACTTTCCAGGTAAAACTACCAAATGACTGTACTATTATGGCTCTTTCTGAAGTGAATATGCACCACTGTCATATCGACATAACGGCAATCAATAAATATTCATGAATGAGTATATGTATACCTACATATGCATGTATCGACACGAGTACGTGAATCTTCCTAACTTTAACATTTGTGTATTAATATCATATTATCAGAGAGACTTGTGTCTGGCGCTGCAGCTGATAATTTATTAGGGGGCGTATAGCAGCAGATTAACTTCGCAAGGGAATCTATTTTTGCTAAAACTTCAAAAGTGCCTACCAATCATGCTTGCGAGTTTAATTTTCCCAAGTTAAGTGAAACTTCAACGTAGAAAATATCGAAATTCCTTTCAAGTATAATGCACTTGTTTTATAGTAAGATTGTAATAATTATAAAAACACACTTTTGAATAAAACCGTTTAATCTGAAGGTAATAAATTGTTAATTAAAGCTTACATAATGCTATATTTATAAAATGAAATTTTGGATTCTTGAGAAATTGACGATATTTAATATGTTGTAATTACGTAAAAAACAATCGTGTAGCAATAAATTTGGACACATTTCAAAACTTCAAGGTTCTACTTTCGCACACTTTTATTCATTTCCTTCTAGGATACTTTTACATGATGTAGCAAACGAGAAACCGAAGATCCATATATTTTTCCACAAAAATGCTACAAACTGAAACCTTTGTGAAAACGTTAAAAAATTTTCGTCGTGAATGGATCTTCCACAGCTTTTAAGATGAAAGCATCCCCTTTAAAACAACACCTTTAAAATTATTAAGTACAATTTTTTTCACTGTTTTATTGGACAAAAATGTGGACCAAGTTCGATGGTGTAAAGCCCTCATGGTGTAGCTAGTGTCACCATAAAGTTCGCTGTACACTTAGGGTGGACCTTATTTTTCGACCTTCGATTTTTAGTCGGAACATCCCCTAAGACTGTGGCACCGACTAAAAAAAAATCCATACAAAATTTTAGATCGATCGAACAACGGGAAAACGTGCCACATCGGGCTTGAACATTGTTTATTCTTGAAACTTGAGTTTCTCCATTATAGTGCATCTTAAATATACATACATTTATACATATATGCTATATGTATATTGTGGAAAAGGAATTATATGTCGGGAAAAAATGTCTCGGACTGTCTCGAATTGTAAAAGACTTTTTGCATTTGCTCCTTTTACATCTTATAAATATAATTACATTCGTCCAACTTTAATATCTGTATAAATACACTTAGAACACTGTCTTAGACGCTCGTTGGTATAAAAATTGAAGCAACGTCAATATTTGACGCTTCTGGATTTCTTTGTATTATATACCATTGTGCAATGCTTTGAAATGTAAGCAAAGGTGTTCAAGATTCGAATTGTGAATTTGCCGGTCGGTACGCCAACCGTCGAGCTCCGTTCGCTCTGCTCTTTTTTCAACCCTGTTTAGAGTCGCGTAGCGATCATGCGTAACCGTAGCGCGAGGCTACGGTGTGTTTGTCAGCTTCCATCACCCGCAAATCTCTACGATTCGAATCTTGAACCGTCGTCTTCCCGGATCATGCGATCGATCCGGAACCAATCACGTGCGACCCCGCCTGCCGTTTCGGCGAATATTTAAAGGCCCTCCCTTGGCGGAGCGAGCCTCTTCCGATCAGTTCTGCGAGTTAATACAATTTTCTTCGATTCTCTGTTCTTCGAATCACGCTTCACGTTCTATCTAGTTGTTTGTTCGCGATACTTATGTCTTTTAGTATCTTTACTATTAATTTGCACTCCGGTTATAATTAGTTTGAGAGTCGGTGTGGATCTCATTTTCTCTTATCGCGACTCGTGCGTCTGCACCGCGGCAAGATTTCCCACCTACGCGCTGAAGATCTTCCGTTCGCGGCGGCCCTCGTTAAAGGGAAGCTCAAGATTTCCGTCGCGCTGAAAAAGGGCAGAGTTTAGCACGATCAAGATCTCCGTAACTCGATCCATCGACTCCTGTATTCGTTTGCATCCGGAACAGTGACAATAACTTGCAATTGTGACCTTCAATTGAAACATCTCTCTCTCCCTCATTCGCACGATTCCCTCATTGCCTTCCTCGCGCGCTCATTTCTGAGCGGTTCCAGCTTCAGGCGCCGCCGACCATCGGTCGACGCCGAACAAAAGGAAAAACATTGTCACTTTTTACATATACATATGCCTACATACATGCCATACTTACTTATACAGGGTGTTTACCTACAGGTGGGAGAAAATTTAAGGGGTGGTTCTCGACGATAATATAAGACGAAAATGAAGAATAAAAAAATTGCGATTTCGGCTTCGTTATTTAGTTATTAACAATTAAAAATCCGCCTAAAATGCTGCAACACTTCTAACAAAAGTATACGTTGCGTACGTCAGACAGGCGCGCGACAGTCTCGTATCAAGTGACAAACGCATGCATACCTTGGTTCTCATTTGGGGCCCCAGCGAGGTGAAAATGTTTAAAAAATCGGTGGACGACATTGAACCTACCTACTCGTTAAAATCCACAAGGGCATTTCTAATATCCGCCCTATGGAATTATCGAGTAGAAGGGGTCAATGCCCTTTCACTTTAAAATTCTTCTCACACAAATTCATAAATCCTTATCCTGCACTATAATTGTTCATAACACCGTACCTAATATACTGGAATAAATGCTCTAGCACTATTTACAATATCATACACACGCACTACGAGTTTACAGAGTCATGCGATTTCTGCGAACGGAAATCTTCGACGCGTGCGAGAAGAATCGTCCGTACAAGCTAGTATCCGTATGCACACTGATTCAAGACAGCTAATGTGGTCAATGCACACACATGAGATATTTCGCGGTCACAGACAGAATGAGAAAGAATCACGAAATTCGTGAAAACAGGATAGACAATGTATTGGTATAGCAACGCGCAATGTTTGGACGGTAGTTTGCTGTAAACCTTCATTTGTTTTATCGATCTGGCATCGACCTCATCAGCTGTCTTGAATCAGTGTGCATACAGATGCTAGCTTGTACGGACGATTTTTCTTGCACGCGTCGAAGATTTCCGTTCGCAGAAATCGCATGACTCTGTAAACTTGTAGTGCGTGTGTATGATATTGTAAATAGTGCTAGAGCGTTTATTCCAGTATATTAGGTACGGTGTTATGAACAATTATAGTGCAGGATAAGGATTTATGAATATGTGTGAGAAGAATTTAAAAGTGAAAGGGCATTGACCCCTTCTACTCGATAATTCCATAGGGCGGATATTAGAAATGCCCTTGTGGATTTTAACGAGTAGGTAGGTTCAATGTCGTCCACCGATTTTTTAAACATTTTCACCTCGCTGGGGCCCCAAATGAGAACCAAGGTATGCATGCGTTTGTCACTTGATACGAGACTGTCGCGCGCCTGTCTGACGTACGCAACGTATACTTTTGTTAGAAGTGTTGCAGCATTTTAGGCGGATTTTTAATTGTTAATAACTAAACAACGAAGCCGAAATCGCAATTTTTTTATTCTTCATTTTCGTCTTATATTATCGTCGAGAACCACCCCTTAAATTTTCTCCCACCTGTAGGTAAACACCCTGTATGTACAATGATTTCATGAATACAATACGTTAAAATTTCGTATTGTATTGCAGCTACTTACACGTAAATTGTTGATTCATTATAATTTATCAACTTTCTGCATCGAGTTCGTATTTTAATGGAAACAAATATGTTTGAAAACATGTCTATATATTTTTAAATAATGGCACCTCACCAAATTTGTTCACTTATCACCTCTTAAATAAAAAATGAGATTGTAGACTCTAATTTAGATATTATTCAATAGAAAAATGTTGAAAATCAACAATAATAGTAATAACACTGTCTAACAGCCAAAAAGTATTTCGATTCCCACTATGCGATTCTTATAGAGTTTTCCGCGCTGATTCCGAATCTATTTTTCATTTTTTTCCTATACGTCCAGTGTTTGAGAAAATGGAGTTTAAAAAAAGACATATTTTTCAACTTTAAACCAATATTGCGATGTTATTATAAACGATATTGAATTGTTCTTTACAGCAAAAGATTCTGTAGACTTTCCCGAATACAGTGATATCCAATATCAATACATTATGAATGTTTGAACATGTTTAAACAATCATTAAAGACGGAAAGACACCACTTTGCACCAATTTTTGAGGATATTTTCGAATTTATCTCAAAAAATAAGGGTCCAGCGAAAAATTGAACTATACCACGCGAAAGAGCAGACTTTTATCTTGAGAAACCCCCCTGTGAAGTTTGCATAGTCGACGTTTTTTTCGAACGAGAATGCAAAATATCTTCGCGCGACATGAGTTTCCGCCAGTGGCGGAAAACATATTTCAGCTTTAAATTGTATTCCTGCGCAAAATTTTGTTCATGAAGTTTGTAATCACTGTTTTCAATGGTAATTATTTACAAAAGTACCACCCTCTCCGATTTTGATGAAATTTATATATGTTATAGATATGGACATTTTGAACAACTTTTTCGTTTTCCAATATTGGGGGTCGCTTTTAGTTTTCGAGATATTTGCAAAAAACTATCGCGAATACTGTATTGAATTTTTCGCATTCCTGGACGCTCCGCTGCAACGTAGACCTGTTTCGGTGCGGCGTTTGTTTACATTTTGACGCTGTAGAGCAGGCATGCACAGCTCTTTGCTCTCAGAGCAACTCCCGTGCTCCCAAGTTGCTCCCCGTATGCTCTCAGAGCAGATCGGACGTATGGAAGGGGAACCCACTAAGCGTGACTTGTAAACAGAGCACGAGAGAAGACGAGTGGGAGGGGCGTGGGGAAGTGGAGAGAGCGCCGGAGTGGTCAGACTACAACAACGTAGACGCCGCCCCCACTCTCATACGCTCTTCTTCTCGTCTTCTCTCGTGCTCCGTTTACAATTGGTGGGTTCCCCTTCCATACGTCCGAGCAAGGTCACTGCTCCGACCCTGCTCAGGAGCAGGGTCGATTGCTCCTGCTCCCAAAACGTCCGCCTGTGCATGCCTGCTGTAGAGCGTCTGGATATTCGTATGCGTGGTTGGGCCGGCCGTCAGGCCGGCCCTCTCCGCCCCCCACCACCTAACCCTAGCTAATTCTAATCGCATAATCTTTTCATTCTATATAGCCGTCATACAGAATTTGAACTAGTAATGGAAAAATGATGCGATCGGAATTAGTTAGGGTTAGGCAGTGGGGGGCGGAGAGGGCCAGCCGTTAGGCCGGCCCAACCACGCATACGAATATCCAGACGCTCTACAGCAGGCGTGGGCAATTTTGCCTCAATTGAGGCAAAACTGTCCCCATCGTAGCGCCCACTGTCCCCCACCAGCATCCGTCGTTACTATGTAGGAAGGACGCGTTTCGCTTGTCACAAGCAGTGCGCAGGCCTCGTGCATCGGAGCCACGAGGAGCGCCACCGAAAGGAAGCTTGGTGGGGGGAGCAGGCGTTTGAGGGGCTCCACCCGTGCCCACGCCTGCTCTACAGCGTCAAAATGTAAACAAACGCCGCACCGAAACAGTCTACGTTGCAGCGGAGCGTTCAGAAATACGAAAAATCCAATACACTATTCGCGATAGCTTTTTGCAAATATCTCGAAAACTAAAAGCGACCCCCCTATATTGGAAAACGAAAAAGTTGTTTAGAATGTGTTGCTGCATAACATATATAAATTTCATCAAAATCGGAGAGGGTGATACTTTTGTAAATAATTACCTTTTCAATCATTCAATTGTAGATTTATATTAATTAATAACTACGAACGTCTCCTGAATATCTTTTAGACATCAAACAGACGTCTTAAGACGGCTTTAAGACATACTGTTTACGATATTAGTATATGTATAGTATACATATGTATACATATACAGGGTGAGTCCTAAGAAACAGAACACCTAAATATCTCCGTTACTTTTCGTTGTACAAAAAAACTTCTTAGGACAAAGTTGCACTGTTTGAAGGGCCACATGTAACGGTTTAAGGGAAAAAATTTTGAAGGTCATTTTTTTATGAGATTTTAATGTAATCGATGTTTTTTTAAATGAAATGATATATCTTCGTTAACGTAATGTTGTAGCTGACAAAATAACGAATTCATCCATGTAACACAATATGGCCTACAAATGACCTTCGACCCAGAAAAATGGAATAAATAAAATTCAACGTGTAAGATTCATTTGCTTTATTTCTGTTACGCACAATGTTCAAAAATATTCCCTTGAGAAAATATTCCCCAACACACAACATAATAACAGATTCGGTGTTGACAGGAAGACATTTATGATATACCTTCACCTATGCGTTCGTACAAAATCGTATTTATCAACTACTAATTACTCTGAAGACCTTCTTGCTATCAGATTTCCACTGTTTCTAAGTTTTCTAATCTATCAGTTTATCAATGAACGTTTCACAATGCGTTATTTGAAGGAAAATAAGATTGATATGATTTTCATTTATGGAGAAAGTCGACAGTGTTTAAGAGAAGCAGTGCGGTTGTACAAGAACCGATTTCCTAATCGTAATTGTCCATCAGTTTCCGTTTACTCCGATTTGATAAATAAATTCCGTGAAACTGGTAGTGATGAAAATAAAAAATGTACGAAGGTGAGGGCTGTAAGGAATGAAGCAAACACAATTAATGTTCTGGCAGCAGTGGATACAAACCCTCATGCTAGTACGAGGCAAATCGCACGAGAAAGTGTCATTAGTCAAAAATGTGTAGTGCAAATACTCCATGAACTAAAATTTCACCCCTTTCACCCATCAATTCACCAAGAACTTCATGGTAGAGACTTTGTAAATCGTGTAAACTTTTGCCAGTCGGGATTCAAACACTTGATAAACGATAGAGCATGTTTTAATAAAGTATTATTTACCGATGAAGCTTCGTTTACAAAATCACGGGCAGATAAATTTAAAAAACATGCATTATTGGTCATCTGAAAATCCGCGGTGTTAGCGTTTGGTGTGGAATTTTAAACAACCAAATAATTGAGCTTCACTTTATCACCGGAACATTAAAAGGAGAAAAATACATTGCACTTTTACGAGAATCGTTAGCAATTCTCCTCGAAAATACACCCTTGGACATTCGTGAAGATATGTGGTATCAACATGACGGATGTCCAGCCCATTCTTCCCGTGTCGTAACACAATTCTTAAATAACAAGTTTCCAAATCATTGGATTGGAAGCAACGAACCCGTATTATGGCCAGCTCGCTCACCAGATCTTACACCCCTTGATTTCTATCTATGGGGAAAACTGAAAGACGATGTTTATCATGAACCACCAACCACTGTAGACGACATGAAAGAAAGAATCGTCAGGGCTTGTGCGTCGATTCCCTCAGAAATGAATTACACAGCAGTACGTTCTGTAACTTCACGGCTAAATGAATATATAGCAGCTCAAGGGAATATTTTTGAACATTTTGCGTAACAGAAATAAAGCAAATGAATATTACACGTTGAATTTTATTTATTCCATTTTTCTGGGTTGAAGGTCATTTGTAGGTCATATTGTGTTACATGGATGAATTCGTTATTTTGTCAGCTACAACATTACGTTAACGAAGATATAACATTCCATTTAAAAAACATCGATGACCTTGAAATCTCATAAAAAATGACCTTGAAAATTTTTTCCCTTACACCGTTACATGTGGCCCTTCAAGCAGTGTAACTTTGTCCTAAGAAGTTTTTTTGTACAACGAAAAGTAACGGAGATATTTAGGTGTCCTGTTTCATCGGACTCATCCTGTATAGTTCCGTAATTTATACTATTGTATGAAATTGACAATGTATTCAAGAATTTGAAATCAATCTGTGAAATAAAAGCATAAAAATAAAATTTCAATGTGACATTTCCTGTAATTTTCCAAATGAAAGATAATTATGTTCTCTAGGTTGGTGTTTTGATATTGTATAAAATTACAAACATTGGAAAAATACTCTCTACCATTTTTTATTTTAGAAGAATTACTGATGTGACGCTTCGGGGAATATGATTAGTAGACTCCAAATCTTTATGCATTTACAGGAAAATTGAGTAGACGGAATTCAAAATTGTTGGAAAATGTTTAGATTTGAAGATGTCAATTAGATTTGAAGATTTCTCGTCTATTAAAATCATTCAGGGAAGAACTAACATGCAAGTTGGTTTCTATCTCTTGCAATCGATGCAGACAATTTTTATTTTACATAACGATCCGCAGTCTACTGATTAGTTTTGTCGTGACATAAGGCATTTGTCAAGGCATGGTCACGCTTAATAATTATCTCTGGTCTCTTGAAACTGTCGAATGGTTTCCCTTTACTTCTAATAAAAAAACGGTTTACTCGCGTCACATTAAATTAAATACTAGTAAATGATTGTAAGGTGACGCGAAGATGTAGGAAATTGATTGAAATCGATTATAATAGAAAATATATTACGTAACGATGTCACAGAATTGTTTGAGCAAGCATTACATAACATAACGCAAATTCTAATACATATAATAGATTGATTTTTTATATGCAATATTCTTTTAGATTTGTTCAAGAGCTACGCCTTTGTTTAATTAAACCTCTATTCGCTCTGTTCATCGACTTATTTTGAGGTAGGTATTAAATTCAGGTGTAGGTAATCTTCTAACTTTCATAAGACAACGTACGAATGTCAGCATTGCTATTTTTTGTTAACGTTTTAAATGACATTACTGAATATTTAACGGGTAGAAGACATATTAAGGTACACATCTGTTTAAACAAGAAGATGAAAATATATTTCGAAAAAGGATGCTTTCCTTATAGGTTTATATTTATAGTTCCATGAAATTTCAACGTGAAAGATCCATGAAATTTCAACTTTTGATTAACACTAAAGTATATACAATTTCTGTTCTCTACAAGTTCTTAGACCATTAAGACTTAACCGTATACAAATGGTAACGACATTCAGCAACCATCACTTAAACAAAACGTACTCTTGTCTCAAGAATATATACAGCGACACGATGTTGGGGACGTCCTAGTTTCTGGAAGGTTCGAAGGAACCTTATTCTAAAGTCAAAACTAGATCCTCTCCTTCTAATCTCATTCCCTGAGACACTTCGAGGGATTTGATCTTTCCAGCTTTCGGTGACTGCACCACCATTTCCATTTTCATGGCCGACAAAACGATCAGCGGTGCTCCTTTCTCTACCGTGTCACCAACGTTAACCCTGATATCGATCACAGTGCCGGGCATCGGTGCTCCAACTTGGCTTTTGTTTGCTTTGTCAGCTTTCGGATGTACATGTAGCTCCTAACACAGAAAAATATTTCGAATTTTTTTATATGAACAATTTCTTTTTATCTATTGGATCGTAACACAAATTCATTCGGTTGTCTTCAGTATTCTCTTTTCATTTATCAGCAAAGTAGAGAAATAGTTTGTAAATAGTTTTTATTTAAGCACAGTTTTCTGCATTTGTAAAGTGTTAAAATTAGAGCGTATTTATATTTGCAATCGGAAGAATTTATGTTACAAACCAGCACACTCTATTTTAACGAGTCAGACTCTTTCTGATGATTTTAGACAAACTCTAACAAATAAGATTGTTACGCCTTTCTTTTCAAATGAAATAAAATTTGATTCGTTTCTAATCAATATTTATATAAGCATTAAAATAAATGTAGTCGCATACAAGAAATATAAATTTTCTTTTCCCTTTCACGACGAGAATTTCTTTTGCATAAAGACTTAATCAATGCAACTGTAAAGAAAACGGTACGGAAGAAGTAGCATTCAATTTAGTTTATATCTCTTGCAATCGATGCAGACAATTTTTATTTTACATAGAGATCTAGAGGTCTAGGAAAACTAATACAAATACTACAATAAATAAAATATATCATTTAATGAGGTTTATTATTTCGCTTTCCCTCCTTGCATGTGCACTGGCCTCAGTAAATGCGAGCCTAACTATGCTCAACAGTAAATATCGGGCAGAATCATTATTGCCATTATTGAATAGTTTGATAGAAGCAGGATAATTTGTTCTCCGTGGAAAGAAATAATTTTGAGTTTCTTGAATTGTTCATTGACACAAATGAATTAAAGGTCGAAGTTTAGTTCAAGATCGAATTTTTTGGAATTGGAGGGGATAGCGACGGACGCTTGAATGGGTAAAAAAGCGGACACTCAAGAGTGCACTACTCGAACTTTATACTTTTGGTGCAGACCGTTCGCTGAACGCTGAACAAAATAAAGGATCTAATCTTACCTTAACGGCTTCCTTGTCCTTGATAAATACAGATCTGAGTTGACCATTCATCTCGAAGAACACTTCACGTTCTCCGTTTGGCGTAAGATCTTCTGCAACGGCGAGTTTCTTAAAAGCTAACGTTTTTCCCTTCTCAATAGTCACATCGAACTCTTCCCCGACCTTCGGCCCTACCAAGAAAATTCTGGTCTCCAATTTGTCCACTGGTCCATATGTTTCCTTAAACGTTAAAAACTCTTCCGTGACTTTGGGATAGAGGGCCGCCGACATAACATCTCTGTCCGTAATGTGTGGGTGAGATTCTTTCAATTCAGCTTTCAAAGCAGCGAAGTCCAAAGGTGGTAAACTTTCTCCAGGTCTGCCTTTTATCCTTGGCATGTCTTTCAAAATTTTCGACCTAAAACCATAAAATGGTATCAGGGATTGCTTTACAAATAATTGTGAAATATACTTTTGTAAAGAGTGCTTTCGTTACATCATAACATATAACTAGACTGCGGATCTTTATGCAAAATAAAAGATGTTCGCATTGATTGCAGGACACAGGAGACAAATTAAAATTGTATTCTTCTTGTAATTATCTTATTAAGCTGAATATAATTCCTTGATGTCCTTCAACATTTTTAACGTGTCCACATAACTAACGTCGCGAAGACGATAAAAGTTGATTAAAATTATGCATTTTTGCAAAAACTTAAAAATTTGAATTTGTCAAGTAGACCGCGGATATTTTCATGTAAAATTGTCTGAATTAATTGTAGATACATACATGGACTACGTAGACATTCATCTCTTTCTTCAACAATTTTAACGAGTTGGAAATAGTACAATAGCATCTCTAAACGCTATAATTATTAAGTGTTTTGTGTTTGACCTACCCATTTTTATCAAAAATGCATAAATTCCGTAGTCTGTTGATAAGCTAAGACTAATTGTAAGCTGAACGGAATTAGAAAAATTAAATACAAAGTACAGTATTAACCTCATCTTTGATAGACGATATAAATGGCATGACAACCCTAGCAGCATTTATGGTTGGCATTTTGTTGGGCCTTCGTTGGGTTATTGATAGGACACCGTTAGAAATGTCGCCTTTTTATGCTGTTGGGCCAACGATCATAGTCAAGGTAGGACCCACGTTACTATTAGGTCAATCGGAAAGTTCCGTCCGTTCAGCGTCGAGTAGCTGTAGCTCGAACTGTCGTTAACTATAACGTCTAAAGTAATGTTAACTTTTTAGTTTGGACATCTTTCAATAAAATTCAATACATAACAATATACGCTTGCATCAATAACATCGTTTTTTTCTACATTGAAAATGTCGGAATTTGAGCCGAATAAGCGTCATTTGTGCGAAGTGTTAATCTTCTGCTCCAATTGGAAGAAAACTGCAGCTGAAGCTCATCGAATGATTGTAGACGTTTATGGCGATAATGCTGTTTCCGATAAAACATGTAGAGAATGGTTTCGACGCTTTAAAAATGGTGATTTTACTGTGGAGGACAAAGATCGTTCTGGACAGCCACGAGTATTCGAAGACGAAGAATTGCAGGCATTGGTGAATGAAGATCCATGTCAAACGCAAAAATAAATTGCAGAAGCGTTAAATTCTGCTCAATCTGTCATTTCCGGTCGTTTAAAAACCTTGGGGAAGGTCTACGAGGAAGGAAAGTGGATTCCATATGAACTCAAGCCAAGAGACATTGAAAAGCGAAAAACCGTCTGCGAAATTCTGCTTGTGAAACGTCACAAAAGTTGTCAAAGAAACGTTAGAAGCTCTTCGCTGGGAAATGCTACCCCATGCGGCTTATTAGCCAGACTGTGCCCCTTCTGACTATAACTTGTTTTGGTCGATGGCACACGCACTTGCTGAGGAACGATTTAACTCTTACGAAGATGTCGAACAATGGATCTCTGACTGGATAACCTCCAAAGATGACTCATTCTTTCATCGCGGAATTCGCTTGCTGCCCGAAAGATGGGGAGAAGTCATCGCTAACGATGGACAATATTTTGATTAATGTACTTCTTCATTTTGTTTCTTAAATAAAGCTCTACTTTTTGTAAAAAAACGGACGGAACTTTCCGATTGACCTAATATAATACGAACGGCCAACTGGGCCCGCTCACATATTATTCTGATTTTCTCGTTTACGGTTATTTTTATGGTATATCATAAATTCAGAAATACGATGTGGCAGCTAATCTCCTACACTCGCCACAAGATGGACAGATAGTTAAGACCTTTCCCGCTAGTACCTGATCCATCACCAATCCCTATACATATACACCGTCCTCAACCGCCTTCCGATATCCCAGCGTCTAAGGCACGGCCCGCTAGATAGCCTTACCGATGAGTCCTCTAGCGGACCTAGGATGAAACGCTCCCCTTCCTTTTCCTTCCCAACATAACAGATCTTTACAGTCTTTACAGCCGCCATAACGAAAAAAAATAAATTTGGAATATAGCATGTTTTTGGTGAGAGCATCAGTTCTGGCGTCTGCTAGACCATTGGTCCCCAACCCCCGGGCCGCCCAAGGAACACACATTAAATACAATTAAACTAAAATTATTAAATCAAAACACTCTAAAATATAAACAATTAACGTACCCCACCCCTCATCGGGACGCGGTAAAATTAACAAACGTTGACCGGTCCGCGGCAATAAAAAGGTTGGGGAGCACTGTGTTAGACGATACACTTAAATGTTGACAGATTTTCGCTGGGCTAATGTAGTATTATCGTCGTATATTTCACGTTAATTAACCGACTATAATAATTGCAGGCTCAACGTCGGATATTCGTTGGCAAATAGACATAATTTTTCGTCGTATGCCCTATCTTGGGGATTTGTAGGCAACACCACTAACCATATCCCAACCGTTGGCCTCTGTTGGCCTCCGTTGGCCACAACCATAAATGCCACTAGGAAATTATTTCGAGAATTCCTACTTTTTCGGGAATCCTGATGTATTCGAGAATCTCGAAATTTTCGGGTAAATGTCTCGATCCCGAAAAAATTTCGTGTCCCGACCCGAACCGATATTTCGGGATCTCGCACACCCCTTCTAGAGACGCCGCGCCGTACATCAATTGAAATTACCTAAGCGGCTCAGGGAATCCTCCATAAGGCTCGCCAATAGCACCCTGGAAGAACTCGACGACTGATATGGGGAATGACAGCTCTTCAGCCTTATTTCTCACGTCATCAGCTGTGAGCTTATTTTGTACCATGAATTGGGCCAGATCGCCCACAACTTTCGAACTTGGAGTAACTTTGATGATGTCTCCCAGCAACAAATTGGCTTCCCTGTAAGCCTTTTTGACATCTTCGAAGAATTCACCTAATCCGAGAGAATAAGCCTGGAATTGTAAGTTCGTGTATTGGCCACCAGGTATTTCATTCAAATACACGTCGGCGTTTCCGGACTTCATAGTGCTCGTACACTCGAATGGGGCGTATAGTGTTCTCGTTTGTTCCCAGTATGCAGAGTATTCCGAAACATCGCGGAGATCAATTTTAGTATCGCCTGGCGTTCCTGCAAATCATGGAAATGTTGTTAGGCATTAAAATCCTTTTGCATAAAAATGCGCTGTCTAGAGGTTACTATCCGAACATATGTATATGAAAAACTCAAACAGACCCTAGTATTCTTAGTCTTTATGTAATACATGTAGGATAGAGACGGGAATGCATGTGTGAGTGTGTGTGTGAATGTCCGTTAAACAAGTGAATGTCTGTTAAATAAATGAACAGCACGTGTGTAAAAGGACTATCATGTCCGTTAAACAAATGTTGTATAAAAGACGATCGGCCGAGGCTTCGTGGCCAACGCCGTACGGAGAGTCCTCAGTCTTTTTCGGAACAGTCTATTGAAAGGTCGAAATAAATACTATTGTCAAATCCTCCTCGAGCATTTACTCTCTTACATACGTTATTTTATTCTTTTTTTGGAAATGGTCTATTTTACAAAAACTTGTGTATTACAAAATTTGAGAGTAATTTGCGTCTCAACCAAAATGCTTGATACAGATCAACCAGCAGATGTAATTTATTATTACGAACTACCCAGTAAGCAAAATGGTGTCTTGAATCAGTGTGCATACGAATGCTAGCTTCTACGATTTTTCTCGCACGCGTCGAAGATTTCCGTTCGCAAAAATCACACTACCTCAAGATGTCCGTTTTGTCTGTGAGAGAGTCTCGCGACGTAAATCAAGTTCAATAAAGTGCAGTGTTTCAACATTAAAGGATTACCAGTTCTTTACATTCTTCTCATTCCCCTCAGTAAACTTGTACTCTCTGTAAACTCGTAGTGCGTGTGTTCATACACATACAATATCACTGTTAGAGCATATGTGTGGTTTGTTCCAGTGTATTAAGTACGGTGTTAGGAACAATTATAGTGCAGGATAAGGATTTGTGGATATGTGTAAGAAATAATTGTAAGAAGAATAATTTAAAAGTGAAAGGGCATGACCCCTTCTACTCGATAATTCCATAGGGCGGATATTAGAAATGCCCTTGTGGATTTTAACGAATAGGTAGGTTTAATGTCGTCCAACGATTTTTTAAACATTTACACCTTGCTGGGGCCCCAAACGGGAACCAAGGTATGCATGCATTTGTCACTTGAGTCTCGTAGAGACTGCCGCGCGCCTGTGTGATGTACGCAACATGCACCTCTGTTGAGAAGTTGCCGCTTTTTGGGCAGATTTTTAACTGATATTAACTAAATAACGAAGCCGAAATCGCAATTTTTTTATTCTTCATTTTCGTCTTATATTATCGTCGAGAACCACCCCTTAAATTTTCTCCCACCTGTAGCTAAACACCCTGTATATATCGGGTACTACCACGGACCTAAGGACTGAGCGCAAAGTAGATTTATGGGTGAGAGGGGGCGTGCCGCGAGCGGGGAGGGATGGTTGACTGTGGCCATTTTTGATGGAGCCACACTGTGGTGCGCTGTATAGGCGACTTTAAATACTAGCGTCTGTACTACATTTTTAGCATGGAACAGAACCTTCCACAATACACACTGGCATTTTTACAAATTAATGTGTTTACAGCCCTAATGAATACGTGAGTTTTGTCAAGCGCCAAGCCTGTCTTGCCTCTCTTTTCATTTAGTCTGCGATATCCGATCTCACCGAATTTAATAAAACTCATTAAAATTTTGTTTGCAAGGTATTATTTTTTAAGTACATTCGTGATATGATCCCGAAATTTATTAATAGAATGCAATCTTTTAAATTTAATTTAATTACAAAAAATCCAAACGGAAAGTTCAGTGTCAGTCACCGGCAGTGATGCCATATGCGGGGAGTCACGGTGAAATGATGCACGCCTTCTTTGATGACGGGGAATGAGTGGGACGAATGGGAGACACGTTGCACGTGCGCGATGGGGACCGCGGAGTGTGCGCCTGCGCACGGTGCTGGAATGGAATAGTGGAAGGGGTATGTAGGAGAGTACGGGAGCTCCGTTTGGAGCTCATTATGGCATCACTGGTCACCGGTGACTGAAAGTTAATATTTTTATTTATCAAAAATCCTGACATGGTATGGAACTCATAAGTTACAACTTCATACGCTTCGAAGCTTCGAAAAAGTTACAGCCCTATAGCGCACGGGTACTGGCACAAAATGGTTCTGGCGTACCGCGACCGCGTATATTCTACAAACCACGTGCTACAGACGCTACACTAGTACTTAAAGTCGCCTATAGGGCGCACCACACTGTGGCCCTATCCAACATGGCCGACAAGTTGATATCCCTTCCATCTTTCGACTTACCCCGCCAGGGTTACGCTCAGTCCTTAGGTCCGTGCAGTGATGCCAGAATCATGGATCGTGGGTTTTTTCCCCTCCGCTCGCTCAGCCGACTCGACCCCCCACTCTGACGCACCGTCGTCGCCAGGTTGCTTCTACTGCGCACGCGCTACACGAACGTATCTCTACTCTGTCCGTGTGAGTGCCTGTTCGATTGCACGCGCGCTACACACACCAGCGTACCTCTACTCTGTCCGTGTGCACTGCTTGTGCGCTTGCGCCAGCCACAATCTATTTTTAGCACTCTCCATCCACATCCACGCCTGCTTGACGGAAACGAAACTGATTCTGAAATTCGGCCGTCGAGCCGTCGCGTCGAGCGTATCAATCGCAATCTGGAGCTAGCCTTCGAGTCCCCGCGTGCAGCGAGTTTTATTTTTATTTTTCATTACTTCTTTAATTACATTTTTTAACCTTCCAAAAAATTTAAATATATATTATATGTATATTCGTAAGTTTAAACCCTTTATCTCAACCAGGAGGGTAGTGAAAGGGTAAAAACTAATTATTGGTTTTTCCCACATTTTCCCTATTTAATGGTATACTTAAAAATTCTACAAAATTGTAGATATTATTCCTTATGATTGTGAATTTTTTCAGATTTTTTCAAATAGTAAGTATGAAAAATCGTATAGTCGGATATAAGATGGTCAAAAGTGCTCATCCAAATTAATTTTTAATCACACCATGTTCAATAAAAAATTACGAAAAAATTCATGAACATTCTGCCTAATAGCATGCACGCGATTGAGACCAATTTCAAACTTTTTGGTTGTAAATAGCCAATGGGTATAGCCGGATAAGATAGTCAAAAATGCCCTTTATCGATGTGCCATTCGATAGAACACCAAGAAAAAACATACTGTGCAAAATTTCAACCCTGTATCTCGATCGGGAGGGTAGTTATATATGGGGTAAAATCGAAAAGTCAGTTTTTGGCCTATTTTCCCTAGTTAATGACGTTTAGAAATTCTGAAAAAAATCTGACACATGTCAAGAACCCAAATACATACTTTGCAATTAGTTTCAGATTTTTAAAAGGGAAATCCTGCTTGTAAAAAATCAAAAACCTCAAAAAAATCGAAAATATGCAGATTTCACATGGCAGTTCTAGAGTGTCCACATTTGTATTTTTACAGTAGCAGTATATTGTTATAAGTATTTTTCATGAATTTTTTCAGATTTTTCGGTTTGGTGCGCTGTTGTTAAAAAAAATAAAAACCGATTTTTTCGACGTTTTTTCCGCGAAGAACTAAGCTAACCTTAAAATTGTTACGTTCTATTTATTCTGTAAGTCTATCAGGCTCTGATAAACCTTGAGCATTCTACAGAAGCAATTAAAAAATGAAATCAACTTAATTAATATTTCTACAGTATAGACATTACATCTAGAAATATAAATCACGTTTCCAACAATTCAGTTGGCTCAGCGCGTTAGGCGTTCATACCTAGGAAAGATCATCAAGATTTTCATCGACTAGATAAAAAAAAATGCTGGTGGCTCTCACCAAATGACACTCACATGCGAGAGCTACAAGAGCGGAAAATTATAGTGCCCAACATCACACTAGGGCCACTTAAATGACTTGAGAGATCTACATGTAAAACTCAACATCATCATATTGTACCGTGGCACGATAGCTACCTAATATTATATGTATACAATATGTATATATCGTTGTTAGTAATAAGTTAGTCCCTAAGTAGTACTTAAGCAAACATCCTATACCAAAGACTGTTAAGGGGTTTTTTTTTAAATAAAACTTTTTCCCCATTCTCCCTTCCATTATCCGTTAAGGCGCCTCAGCTTACAAGTAATCCAACCGTTACACAGTTCCTATTTATTCTTCCACCGTCCAAAGATTTGTCAAGCACCGAGATTCGCACGCGAGCGAACAATCAGCTTAACATAGCAATACTGTGTGGAGATTTTTATTATGTTTGTTGACTCCTGTTAACTCTGATTGTACTAATATATTCAATAAACATGTTTAAAAAAAAAAAAGCGCGTTAGGCGTTCGACTGTTGATCTGCTTATACTAGGTTCGCTCCCGGCATAGGTATACATTTTTTTTACTTGATTAATTCTTTTTTTTTTATGTCTGACTATATAATAATCAATGGTGTGTTTGTAGATTTCTTTTAGAAGCAATATCTACATATTCAAAAAAAATATTTTAAGGTGAAATTCGCAAAAAAATTATAATACATACATAGCTTGTGCGGATCTTAATTATCTCAGTTTCATTTTATCGTGTTTTCTGTAAAGCATATTTTATTTTATCGATGAATTGAAAGATTTATTTATGTTGAAAATTGGAGGAACTTCTGGCAGTCCTCGACATTTTCAGCAGTAATTCCATTTATGTGTCTTCGAGTTTTAAATACTTTGTTATAGAGAAAAGAAAGAAATTCAAGTTGTAGAAATGGCTCTATTGTTGTTTACTTCTTTTGAGGCATTCAATTTGGTACCTCGTCTCTTATGCGGAACAGCAATTGTTGTGTATGTACCACTCAGGGATGCTAATGAAATATTTCACAGTGAAAGCAGATGTTCCGATACTTGTCAATAAACTAACGGATCTATAAAAGCATATTTAGAATGACAAACTTTTGATGTTTCATTAACTTTTACCTTTGTTCACCTTTATACGTTTACCTTTTCTTTTCTTTACTCGCCTTACGACTCTGTTAGACACAACTACTATATTTGGTGTATTTTACCTTAAAATACTTTTTAAATTTCTTAATATTGCTTTTAAAAGAATTCTACAAAAATATCCTTGACTAGTGTGAAGTTAGATATAAAAAAAGAAGAGAATTGAGATGAAATAAAAAAAATACACCTACGACGGGCGCGAATCTAGCATAGGCCGGTACACAATCGAACGCCTAACGCGCTGAGCCAACTGAATTGTTGGAAACGTGATTTATATTTCTAGATGTAATGTCTATACTGTAGAAATATTAATTAAGTTGATTTCATTTTTTAATTGCTTCTGTAGAATGCTCAAGGTTTATCAGAGCCTGATAGACTTACAGAATAAATAGAACGTAACAATTTTAAGGTTAGCTTAGTTCTTCGCGGAAAAAACGTCGAAAAAATCGGTTTTTATTTTTTTTAACAACAGCGCACCAAACCGAAAAATCTGAAAAAATTCATGAAAAATACTTATAACAATATACTGCTACTGTAAAAATACAAATGTGGACACTCTAGAACTGCCATGTGAAATCTGCATATTTTCGATTTTTTTGAGGTTTTTGATTTTTTACAAGCAGGATTTCCCTTTTAAAAATCTGAAACTAATTGCAAAGTATGTATTTGGGTTCTTGACATGTGTCAGATTTTTTTCAGAATTTCTAAACGTCATTAACTAGGGAAAATAGGCCAAAAACTGACTTTTCGATTTTACCCCATATATAACTACCCTCCCGATCGAGATACAGGGTTGAAATTTTGCACAGTATGTTTTTTCTTGGTGTTCTATCGAATGGCACATCGATAAAGGGCATTTTTGACTATCTTATCCGGCTATACCCATTGGCTATTTACAACCAAAAAGTTTGAAATTGGTCTCAATCGCGTGCATGCTATTAGGCAGAATGTTCATGAATTTTTTCGTAATTTTTTATTGAACATGGTGTGATTAAAAATTAATTTGGATGAGCACTTTTGACCATCTTATATCCGACTATACGATTTTTCATACTTACTATTTGCAAAAATCTGAAAAAATTCACAATCATAAGGAATAATATCTACAATTTTGTAGAATTTTTAAGTATACCATTAAATAGGGAAAATGTGGGAAAAACCAATAATTAGTTTTTACCCTTTCACTACCCTCCTGGTTGAGATAAAGGGTTTAAACTTACGAATATACATATAATATATATTTAAATTTTTTGGAAGGTTAAAAAATGTAATTAAAAAAGTAATGAAAAATAAAAATAAAACTCGCTGCACGCGGGGACTCGAAGGCTAGCTCCAGATTGCGATTGATACGCTCGACGCGACGGCTCGACGGCCGAATTTCAGAATCAGTTTCGTTTCCGTCAAGCAGGCGTGGATGTGGATGGAGAGTGCTAAAAATAGATTGTGGCTGGCGCAAGCGCACAAGCAGTGCACACGGACAGAGTAGAGGTACGCTGGTGTGTGTAGCGCGCGTGCAATCGAACAGGCACTCACACGGACAAAGTAGAGATACGTTCGTGTAGCGCGTGCGCAGTAGAAGCAACCTGGCGACGACGGTGCGTCAGAGTGGGGGGTCGAGTCGGCTGAGCGAGCGGAGGGGAAAAAACCCACGACCCATGATTCTGGCATCACTGGGTCCGTGGGTACTACCCACACGCCACCAGTGTTTCTCATTTACGGAGGACGAATCCTCGACAACCGACTGAGCCGGCGAACTTCCCCCGAAGTAATTATCAGAATTTGTTTCGACAAAAGGCTTACCAGTAAGTGCCGCAACTACAGCACCCATAGAAGGTTGGCTAGTCATTCCAGACATACTGTCAACGGCAACGTCCACAACATCCGCTCCGCTTTCTGCGCATGCCAACATGGATGCCACTCCAGCTCCGGCAGTGTCATGAGTGTGAATGTGCAAAGGTATGTCTGGATGTTTTTGTCGGATCGCATCAATCAAAATTCTGGCAGCTTTCGGTTTCAATAATCCTGCCATGTCCTTGATCGCTAGTACGTGAGTGCCAGCCTTCACTAGTTCATCCGCCAAGTTCGTGTAATACTTGAGATCGTATTTCGTCTTGCTTGGATCGGACACGTCTCCTGTGTACGAAATCGCAGCTTCGACGATTCCACCAGCCTTGCCGGCAGCCTCCATACCTGGAAAAATTCAATTTTGTTTATATTACTCGTTTCTCAACACTTATAACTTTTGAACCGTTGATCCTCCAGGATCGAAACTTGGATTTCTCACATCTTCTCGTCCAAATATAGTGGATAACACAGGGAGAAGGCAAAAATTTCTGGTTACGCAAGGAAAAGTTTTCCCGTTAATTTGATTTGAAAGAACCCGAGTGTACGAAACGGCTCGATTCAGAATAGTAATAAACTTATGTGACCAAGAACAATTAAATGACTTACCAATAACCAAATTTGGTAGATAGTTCAATGAGTCGAATACTCTGAAAATGTCCATTCCAGTCTGCACAGCCAGTTCGCAAAACTTGAAGACAACATTGTCCGGATAGTTGGTATAACCTACAGCATTAGCACCTCTTAAAAGCATTTGGAAGGGGATGTTTGGTATGGCTTTCCTCATGTCTTCCAATCGGTCCCACGGACATTCGTGAAGGAACCTAAGAGCGACGTCGAAGGTAGCGCCACCCCAATTTTCCAGAGAATAAAGATTGTTAAATTTCTGAGCGACGAAAGGCGAAATCGTCAGAAGATCGTGCGATCTCACACGTGTTGCAAGAAGGGACTGATGAGCATCGCGGAATGTGGTGTCCATCAACAGCAACCCTTTGTGCTGCCTTATGGCTTTGGCGAACGCTTCCGGACCTTTCTCCTTGTAGATGTGTCGGAAACCCTTTGGCGGTTCCAGAGGATCTGAAATATTCGTTGACACTTGTTGTACATATTCAGAAAGTTTCGATAAAGTTTCAGCGCGCAGTTGTTAGTAAGCTCGAAATGATTAATAACTTTTACCTGCAAGAGATCAAGTATCAATAAAAAGCATGTCGAAGTTGTATTGGAATGATTTCTTTCGTTATTTATAAAGACAAAATGTAACGAATAAGCACCCAAAATCGAAGAAATAAAAATTATGGTTAAAGCATTTGCGATTGTCATGTTACATCACCTCCCATTAAGCAAATCCTTGTTTTTAACATGTTGACTGCCACGTTGGCTATATGCAAGTGACACAACTCTAATTCTGTTCATAATACAGGGTGAGGCACTAACTATTGCCACCTACAACTCCAAAAGTATGATAGTAGTAGAAGAGTTTTCGAAATGAAAGTTGCATCAGACAACAGAGGCCGTAGTTCGGCGTTAATGTTGCTAGGTGGAGTCGCTTCAGAGATGTGAAGGTCACCTTTGTTATTTTAAATAGAATGCTATGTTTTGGTACTTGTTTTCTGATAGCGGCTATTGAGACGAATCCAACGAGGTGCAACATTAAGGCCTTTGAGGCCAGCAAAGGTTATTTATGACAAAAATGGCAAAATAATCTTGCATTTACAGAAGGTGTTCAAAGTGATTCCTATTGGTGGTAAGCTTAATTTTAACGGATTTAAAATTTCTGCCTTTCTCCTACAAATTATGATGTATTTAGTATGTGATCCAGTAGATTTGTACTCACATATAGGTATTAAATGCAAAATATTTTTCACTATTGATTTCCATGTAGTGAAAACAATGTATCAGTATTTGTAAAGTCTTTTAAACTTTTCACTGTTTTAAATTGCACCTACTAATTTATGTCATAGACGTACAAAATCCGGAGTCAAGTGATAAGCGTTAAGTCTGTAGTTTTGATTACGCATGCACTAAATTATTTGGATATCGCGGGTTTATTCTGGTAGCGAAACGTTGACAGTCAACGTATTAACTGATTGTCTCTAATCTCCTTGTTTCAGACTTATGGCCAAATCTGCGAGAGATTCAGCTTTTATTACAGGATTAAAATCAAAATTATAAAATACCTATTACCGACTCATTTGTGATTTGTAAATAACGTTTTTAATGTTTTGTCTGTAGCACCGAATTGTGTCGTCAGAATTTCATATTATTTAATAAATGCAAACCTATTGTCTATAGTGCAAAATTATTGTCTTGCTTCATCAAATTTAATACGAGTACAAAAGCAACGACATATAGGACGAGTCATTAAAGTCTGTTATCGGAAAAAAATTCATTATATATTTTATTAACCCTACAAAGATCAGAGCGGATCTGGCAGACTTTAAATATATTGTATAGTACTTTCACCCTTAAGTGAATGTTAACAAGAACTTTAAACATACAGTGGTTCAGTTAAATTATATTTAATAATCATCTCCATCGAAATGGGAAATAGAGAGAGAGAGACAGATACGTGGTTAGATAGTCAAATTTCATCTAAAACCAGAAATACTTACAGTATTAGTAGTAACACACATTGAACAATTATTAGAATAAATTTGAATGGGACCACATTGTGGCCCATTAGTTCACTTAAGGGTTAATATGAAAGGGGATTCTAGATACATCATTTTCAATCAATAACTGCTGCACATATTTTACACATGTACGATCTGTTGATTTCGCGTCTATTAACAATTAATTTCACTTTTTCTAAGGAAGATATTCGACTTTGTAGTAATCACTACAAATGTAGGTTTTAGGTAAAAAAATTCTATACGGAATACAGTGGCACTCATTACTCAGATAGCACAAAGACGTCTTAAAGACGTCTAAAAGACGTCTGTTGTCGGACATTCAAGACGTCCTACACATGTCTTGAATGTCCTACAAACGTCTTCCGAACTCTTCTCAACGGCTTGTTACAAAATTGTACGTCTTAAGGACGTCCATTAGACGTCTTTTTAGACGACTTTAAGACGACTGCAAGACTCTGTTTGGGACGTAAGAGTTTCAGACCTAAAATGGACGTCTTTAAGACGTCCTGTGCTATCTGGGCAATATTTGAGCAATTTTAAAAGAGAATAATTATTTCCAAAGTGTGTCCAAACGGCGAAATCGTGGCCAAAACCTCGAAAATGAACTTTTCGGTGGAGGATACAGTAAGTACTAGTCTAGATTGTTGAGTAATGTTCCTATGGAAAAACCGAGGTGCTACGGTTTTATTACTTATACCTGGAAAATGGTGACAGCTCGAAGTTTTCATTCATTAGTCATGCAGTAATCATGTTGTGAGGAACTGTGTGAAAGCGAAAAATGAAAACTGCATAATTCGAAAACGGTTTATTTAATTTCAATTCTGTAAAATGGATGCTGTTCATGGAAGTAAGTAGAATGTCTCTGATTACTAGTATATCTGAAATAGTTAATGGTTACGTTTATAATTATGAACCTTATTAGAAGACAGGAACAGAAAAGTTTTAAGGACAAATTTTGTTGATGTAGAGTAAAAGTTGTCTACACCACAATATGCCACTAAAATGTTTGTTGGAACTTGTAGTTGACACTGTCATCTTTCAGTATCTGAAAAAATTGGCTGCCCAAAAGTGCCATTTTTTTGTAAGACCATTTTGTGTTTGCAGAATGAAGAAACATCATGCGTGCTTTCTTTTGATTTGATTGAGGGTTGTGACAAAATTTTACTGAACTTTCTGTCTTTCTTGTAGGGTAATGTTACATTTAATTATGTATTATAGGTTTTCATCCGTAAATAAATAAACTCATGATTTGTAAGTTGTACATTGAAATAAATTCGAATTTTTAAATATGAAAACTTTTTTAAATTCTATATTAAAAATAGATTTCAACTAATAATAATTAGGGACCTAAGAGCATTACCGTACTTTTTTAGAGGAGAAAACAATTTTTTGCTATACATGTCCGCCATATTGGATTCGCTATTTTGTTTTTTAAACTTATAAGTTCAGATTCGTAATCAACGACCCAAAAAACCCTCATGTACCAATTTTTGTTCAATTTGGTCCACATTGAAGTACGTTTTGATGTTTTGACCACGATTCCGCCGTTTGGACACACTGTGCGACGGTCTACAAAAGTAAATTTAAGAAACTACCATTGGCCGTGAAGAAACTATTAAAGGTCGCTTTTTACAACTTTTTTTATTCAGGCCTGTATTTAAAATGTAGCAAGTACGTTTCGTAGTTTCGCGTCAATGCAGAAGCCAACGACAAGCATCCGAAGATGTAAGGATCTTTAAAATGATAGTTACAAACCAAAAGAGTAAAAAATTATTATTAACCATCTTTAATAATTCGTGGTTCAGAGCAATGTTCACCGATTTCGATGGAATTTTCAGAATGCAGATCTAAAAATTATTGCACACTAAATCTGATTCTTGAAAAATTGTTGATATTTCAAAGTGTGATAATTTTGTAAATAAAATAATACCACAATAAACGTGGTCTCGTATAAAAGCTTGAAATTCTTCTTTCAAAACGCATGATTCATTTTCAGCTGAGATATTTTGTATGCTACAGCAGACGAAAAACTGAAGACATGATTTTACTCGAAAATGTTACGAATTCAAAGTTCTGTAAAACCGTTAGAAAATATTCAATATCTCTAAATGCAGTATTTGTCCATTGAAACCTTGACTTGTTGATTTTATTGTAATGAAATTGTCACCCCCCTTTATCACAATTCACAAAACAGGAGAAATAGCAACGTGGTAAACACAACGTAAATACAATGTGGTAGTCCAAAATATAGCTTAAAAATCTTCGTTTTTTGTTAGATCATGATATCCGTGGTGTCTTGTTGGATTATAGTGGTACATAATATGAAAAGTAAAATATATTTCAAATGTCAAAACATGATCAACTTGTTTCCACTTAAAATTTGGAAGTTTCGGCTGTGTTTCGGTTTACGCCCATCGTCAGAATTGGATGAAATTTTGGGAATAGGTTCTTCTTTGACTAAAATGATGATTGTCAGAAGGATCTTTGGCGACTCGAAAAAAAATTTGTACCATTTCAATGTCAGTCCCCACCTCTCTCTCTTACCGACAAATTTTTTTACTATTTTAATGTCAATCTAGAGCAGGCGTGGGCACGGGTGGAGCCCCTCAAACGCCTGCTACCCCCACCAAGCTTCCTTTCGGTGGCGCTCCTCGTGGCTCCGATGCACGAGGCCTGCGCACTGCTTGCGACAAGCGAAACGCGTCCTTCCTACATAGTAACGGCGGATGCTGGTGGGGGACAGTGGGCGCTACGGTGGGGACTGTTTTGCCTCAATTGAGGCAAAATTGCCCACGCTTGATCTAGAGTCTAACAATAAGTAGAGGTGGCATTAAGAATGATTCAATCATAGATCACATGTGTGAATTTTTATGGCGCTATGAGGTCAACAAAGCTGGTGATGATCCATTTTTGCTATTAATTGAAGGTATTAAATATGCATATTCTGGAAATTAATATAAAATATTTTCAAAATTCCAATTGTTAAACCAATTAATTAAATATCTACAATGGGAAGATTATGCGATCAGAATTAGTTAGGATTAGGTATTAGGAGGGCGTCCACACATACGAAAATACAGGAGTGGTGTCGGTAAGGTAGGGAGTGACATTGAAATGGTAAAAAAATTTTTTTCGAGTCGCCAAAAATCCTTCTGACAATCATCATTTTAGTAAAAAAAGAACCTATTTGCAAAATTTCATCCAATTCTGACGATGGACGTAAACGGAAACTTCGCCGAAGCTTCAAATTTATTATTCGAATGATTTTTAGCATACAGTTATAGTATATAAATCAACACGTATTTATGGATGCCAAACCACTAAATCCTGTATAAACACATAGATTAGATGGAGGTTTTTAAACAACGAATGAAACTTTTGATAAAGAAGATACACATACATGGTAACAAAGTATTCCAAATATGAGGATCGGCTAAGAAGCGATATAACGCTGGGGTGGATCAAATTTTTCGATCTCCGAATTTTTTCGGGACATCCTCTAAGATTGTGTCACTGGTTAAATTATGCATCGCCCAAGATTAAAAAGTTGTAAACGACACAGCTGAACGTGGTGTCAAACTTGTACAAGAAAATAATCAAATATTAACAAAAGATGAGGAAGAAAAGCAATACACATTGCAAATTGTCCCTGATAATAGATAACAGTTTCCTGATATCAAAAAACAAACATTATCAAAAGGTACATAAAATATTTTAACGAACCTTTTGGAAGGATATTTTAAAATCACAAAGATGCTTTCACTTTTTTTGTAATAAATATTTCTATTCGATTCTAAAACAGAATTGTTTGTACATAAACACAATTTCGCTACTATATTATATTTTATACGTAGATAGTTGTAAATATCTTTGTAAATGTTGCAAGCATTTTTGTAATTTCTGTAAATACTTTTGTTATTAATAAATATATGGAAAAATGTGACAAACAAAAGTTCGTGCAAATTATTCTGCACGTAGGAACTAATAATAACAATAATAACATACTTCTTAGTTGCTCCATTAAATTTTGGGAATCTTATGTATCAAAATATCAAGAAATTTGTCAAACACACAAAAGTTGTGCTGTTCGACGAAGTAAACATAATGCTAAAGAAAAATTTGTTTTCGGAATTCAAATTTCAAAATTTCGAAGTTGCGAATCATTGTTTTACAATGACCTTCTATCTTATTTGCGTATAGTTATAGAGCATGGAAATACAAAATTCAACGATATATAGAAATGTATGTATTTACGATGTATTATAATGGAGAATACCAGGTTTCAAAAATAAAACATTCTCAAGCTCGATGCGATACTTTTTCCCGTTGTTGGATCGATCTAAAATTTTGGATAGATTATTTTTTTAGCCAGTGTCACTATCTTAGGTGGTGTTCCCAAAAAATTCGAAGATTTTTTCCCGCCAAAAATAAGTCTCAAGGGAAGGACCCCAAGTGTCCGATTTCGATTTTGATCATCTTTTGTGAGACAATGGTATATGGATCCCTAATGTTGTCTGCAAAGTATTAGCTGTAGTTACTCAATAGTTTTAAAGATATAAATAATTGAAATTCAAAAATTTGAGCTGCAAATCATGGTATATCAACAAGGTATGAAAGTTTAATTGTTTATATCTTTAAAACTATTGAGTAACTACACCTAATATTTTGCAGACATCATTAGGTATCCATATACCATCGTCTCACACAAAATTTTCGAAATCGAAGTTGGACAGTTGGGGTCCTCCCCTTGTAAGGAAGTCCACTCTAAGATATTCGTTTATATCTCGACAACAGATACAGTTTTCTTTCGATATAAGATGGCGATGTCTTTTTCGCAACAAACCATCCGAAAATGGGAGGTTCCTGAGCAGGGTTGCCATATGCGCGCCCCGCCAGGCCCCTTACGTTTCAGTCCCTCGCCTAGATGCTCCGTAAAGCCTGCCTTCGCTTCTCCCATTCTTACCACTACCGCTGCCGCGTACCGCGTGGAGCATGCTACTGACTCTAGTGATGGGTTATGTTATGATACTACTGAAACGATATCGATATGTACCTGGTTCCAAAGTATCAAGATATCATAAGCATGTATAAATACGTAGGTATCAAAAGGTATCGGTACCTCAATGATACCTACTCAGAAGTGTCGATCCTTTGTAAATACATCTTGGATGGAATTGGTATCGATACTTTCAATAATATACGGTTCGTTAATAGCCGCTTCGATTCCTACATTCATTTTTCATTTCTCCAACAACCATCAGTTTCGATTCGACACCGTAGTGCATAGAACTCGGCTAATTTACATAAAATTTGCAAGCAAATATTGAAAAGAGAATGTCTGATAAAGGATCATGGGTTTGGAATTATTTCAAACATAACGATGAAGATAGTGAAGTGGAATGTAATGTGTGTGCGAAACGATTGAAATTGAGCAAATGTACAACTAACATGATTAAACACGCAAAGACTCATAGTATATTTAAACAAGTAGTTGCAGGAGATACTACTGATGAACATACTCCATATGCAGGTAATAAATGGTACTCTTTCTTACCGTCTACATATCAATACTATGACAATAGACACAATAATATCCGTACTAGAAACACGTATTGTTCTGCGCTCCTGCGTTATTTTCAAAGAATTTAATTGTTCACCACGTTGTGGTTTCTCTTTTGTAAACCTTTTATAATCCTTCGGATTATAGCATCTGTGTGCTATTGGGTGACTTCACCACGAATAAATCGAGGTGATCGGTGATACCTGTGAACATTTATTTTCCTCGACGATATTCCTCTGATAGAGTCATACAACGTGAGTGTGTAGGCTCACGACCAAAACCTACACTGGTGACCCTGAGTCAAATATCGGTACACCACGTGCGAAGAGACGGTGGATAGTCTAGTCACTCCACATTGGTGACCCCTTCACCCTCTTATTTCCACGGGTTTCTAGTACAGATATATGGACCAGTATCAATACTGAGAGTTTCCTCACATTTACCTGTCATTTTATAAACCACAATTTCGAATTGAAGACATATGTTTTAGAAACAAAGAAATTTACAGGAAGTCATACAGCCTCTACAATTGCAAATCATTTAGATGAAATATTAATTACGTGGGATATACAGAAGAAAGTAACTGCAGTGGTAACCGATAACGCGACAAATATGAGAGCTGCTATGAAACAACTGCGAGATCCTAGCGATCACATTTTTTGTTTTGCACACACATTGAACCTGATCATTAAACATTGTTTGAATAATATTATTGAAATTCAAGTTCTACGAGAAAAGTTTCGTCGATTAGTTTCGTTTTTTAAATCAAGTTGCGTAGCAACGGATAAATTAAATGAAATACAAATTAAGTTAGGTCTACCTCGATACAAATTAAAGTCAGAAGTACCGACACGATGGAACGCAACATATGAAATGTTTGACAGATTAATTAAATTAAAATCATCAATTGTAACAGCTCTGTCATCATTAAAAATTAATTTTGAAAAATTAACGGATAGATAGTGGGACGCTTTGCCAAATATTGTAAAGATATTGCAGCCATTCTTTTTTATAACAAAAGAACTGAGTTCTGAAAAATATGTGAGTATTTCCAAACTTATATTAATTAAAAAACAATTATATATTTTCATCGATTCTTTACAAAACGAAGGGGGTATTACAGGAAGACTTTGTATGGAATTAAGATTGCAATTAGATAAATACCTTGATAATTATGAAACGAATGAAAAATACTCAATTCCAGCATTACTGAATCCGCGATTTCGAGAATTGTCTTTCCAAAATGAAGCACTTATTACACAAACATGTAATAAATTAATTAATATAGCATCTCCCTTGGAAACATCGACTACGGAATCAACTGCAAATCGAGAGGAATTCCAAGAAACAGTAACGGGAGAAGACCCTTCATTTTGGTCAATATTTGATATACAAGTACTTCAAAAAAATAGAGTCGCATGTAAAAGTGGTGCATCTGCAGAATTAGATAACTACATGAAAGAACCATATTTCCCCAGACATGAAAATCCATTGACGTTTTGGAAGGTTAATGCATTGAAGTATCCAATACTATCAAAGCTTGCAAAGGAGTATCTGTGTGTAATGGCAACATCTGTTCCTTCCGAAAGAGTATTCTCAAAAACTGGCGAAATAATTAGTAAAAAGAGAAATCGATTAAAAGACAATGGAGTGAATAAAAAATATTGTTTTTAAATACTATTTAATAAATTAATAAAAAATAACTCGTTTACTATGTCTATTTCGTTTACTTTTGTTCTATACATTCCTTTCACTTGTCGAAATATTCCAGTCAGAGTTGGGTAAAATGTTTATCTAACTAAAAATTCGAATACCGAATAAAAGATAAATAAGTTTGTATTCGTTATTCGAAAGTTCGAATAAAAAAATTATTTTTATTCGACAAGTAACGAATTTACCCGACGAATAAAGATAATTTTTTTATTCGAACTTCGAATAATTTTTTCATCTTTTATCTTTATCTTTTATTCGAAGGCTTAGAATAATTCTTCGAATAACTTTTTCCAACTCGAATAAACGCGTTACCGAGCGTCGAGCTCCGAATGTCAATGACCCAGCGATTGACAAACGGCATAGAATCAATACAATGCAAGCAGATGGGTAAATTTAAACTTTTAGATTTTACGATATACCTTCATAAAATTATTACGAGTGAATTAAGGTGCTTTTCCTGATGAAAATGAGTCCAAACTCGAGTGTAATCGAACAATTTTTATTCATACGTAATCTTATGATAAAAATTATAATCTTATTGAAGAAGATAGTCCAAATATGATGTCGTGTTTGGACTCATTTTCATCGGGATAATCTCTACAACTGATTCGCACTAAAAATAATATCCCTATTAAAAATATAAAAGTTTAAAGTGTCAATAGTGCTTGATTCTCCATCTACTTACATTGTATGCCGTCTGTCAGTCGCTGGATCTTTGACGTTTGGAGCTCGATGTCCGTGTCACACAAGTCCGACTCATAGTCATATTTAAAGCATCGAGACTTTTGGAGGAATCATTTGGGAATCGATACTTCTCGATACCTACAGTATGTATTTATTATTGTTTCGATGCTTATGGTACCAATACCAGCCAGTGTTCATTTTAGTAATACTCGTATCATATGTCAATACCAAGCACTTAAGCTTGTGATACGTATCATACCTTCCAAACAATTACTTGGATATCAATTTGCTTAAAACTCATGAGAAAAACTGGTATCGCGCCCATCACTAACCGACTCGGTACGCGGCAGCGGTAGTGGTAAGTGGGAGAAGTGAAGGCAGGCTTTACGGAGCATCTAGGCGAGGGACGGAAACGTAAGGGGCCTGGCGGGGCGCGCATATGGCAACCCTGTTCCTGAGATCATTTGAAGCAACATTTTCCTTTGCAAAAATGGCGTCCGCGGCTTTGTTAAGCAGTTATTAACGAAAAACACGGACCAATCAGAGCGCGACCTAGACGCGAGTTGGTACAGTCGGCCCGGCCAGCTAACCGTCAATTGGCCGACTGTACCAACTCGCGTCTAGGTCGCGCTCTGATTGGTCCGTGTTTTTCGTTAATAACTGCTTAACAAAGCCGCGGACGCCATTTTTGCAAAGGAAAATGTTGCTTTAAATCAGGCATGCACAGGTGGACGATTTGGGAGCAAGAGCACTCGACCCTGCTCATGAGCAGGGTCGGAGCAGTGACCTTGCTCGGACGTATGGAAGGGGAACCCACCAATTGTAAGCGTGACTTGTAAACGAAGCACGAGAGAAGACGAGTGGGAGGGGCGTGGGGAAGTGGAGAGCGCGCCGGAGTGGTCAGACTACAATAACGTTGACGCCGCCCCCACTCTCACACGCTTTCGTGGACCCAAAGCGCTATTTGACTATTTTGAGAGCGACAGAGCGAGTCCGATGTATACAAAACGGTGTATGTATAACATTCTGTATTATTTTTATGTTCGATTTATTTCCCAACGTCTACAAATAAAAAACATTCTAGTTAAAAAATAAAACTAACTTATAAATAATAGATTTTAAAACTTAAAATTGTGGTAGGTATCAATTTCAAGAAAACAAAAATATCGGAAACGGGACTCGAACCAGTAACCTACCGATTACTAGTATTTCTCGCTACGCCCTCGGCTACTCATTTTCTTGTTAACCTTTTAACGCAAACTCCTTAAAAAACGCGCGTCTAAACCGATTTTCAATGCAATTTTCTCGGAAAATATTGAGAAGTGCGCGCTACTGCTTTGCTAAAATACATTTGGATACGTCATCTCCAAATATTGCAAGTTTCGGGAAAATGTGGTTCCCGTCTACCGTGGACTCTCCTGTGAATACGAGTCTACGCTCCCTAGTCTCGCGGATGACACTCACACACTTTTCGACTCACGCGTGACTCCCGCTGTTTATAAGAGTAGGAACAGGTATTGCCACAAACATACTATGTATGTACTTTTACGCCGACTACGCCGACCATGGCAATTGATTGTTGCAATTGATTGATCGCTCGCTCTGTCTCGCCCGTTTTGTATCGCTCTGTCGCTCTCAAAATGATCAAATAGAGCTTTGGGCCCACGAAGGCGTGTGAGAGTGGGGGCGGCGTCTACGTTATTGTATTCTGACCACTCCGGCGCGCTCTCCACTTCCCCACGCCCCTCCGACTCGTCTTCTCTCGTGCTCTGTTTACAAGTCACGCTTAGTGGGTTCCCCTTCCATACGTCCGAGCTAGGTCACTGTTCTGAGAGCACACGGGAGCAACTTGGGAGCACGGGAGCTGCTCTGAGAGCAAAGAGCTGTGCATGCCTGCTTTAAATGATCTCAGGAACCTCCCATTTCCGGAAGTTTAAGGAATTCTGAGGCACCCTGTATAATACTAGTTCAATACTGAGACTTTTTTATTTTTTACTTATTTTTAATGAAATTTTACCAATGTATTTGTGACATTTTTCTGATTAAAATGACACCAAACAAGATACAATTTGACTGTGCATATTTACTGTACATATGTGTAAAGCATAATTTATAATTTATCACTTATTATTACATATGCTCTATATAGCATATGTTTACATAAAAAACTTAACATCTGGAAAATATGTTTTCAAAGAATTAAACTAGAATTTTACGAATTAACGGAGCTAAGTCCGTCGGAGGTTTTTAAACGACCCATTTTAATCAGAAGAATATGATAAATATCTTTAGAAAAATTGTAGAAGAAGAAAATAAAAAATAAAAAAGATAGCATCGCATTGCGGTCGCTGTTTCTCTCGTTATCCTCTTCTGGGCTGTGTTTCCGTTACGATCTTTTTTGACTAAAATGATGATTGTCAGAAAGATTTTTGGCGACTCGAAAAAGAAATTTTTACCATTTCAATGTTAACCCTACTTTACCGACAAATTTTTGGACGACCATTAGGCCGGCCCGTACCACCGACGAGATACACGCATACGAAAATACAGGAGTGGTGTCGGTAAGGTAGAGAGTGACATTGAAATGGTAAAACATTTTTTTCGAGTCGCTAAAAATCCTTCCGGCAATCATGATTTTAGTCAAAAAAGAACCTATTTCCAAAATTTCATCCAATTTTGACGATGGACGTAAACGGAAACTTCGCCCTCTTCTGCGTCCTGAAGTTACTCCATATCGTCAATTAAACCACTAAACACAGTTGAAAGAATATCGTGTTTTGTGTCGTTTTAATCAGACAAATGCCACAAATACGTTACTGAAAGTCCCATAAAAAAACAATGAAAAGTAAAGAAGTTTTGTAACTGGATTAGTAGTGGTTCACACCGATATACCAGATCTGGTATCTGATTACGCGGCATGTTGACACTGCTCACCACCCCCCGTGGAATGGGTAGGCGAACTGACAGAGCGGTCTACTTCGCCGGACTTAGAAAATGCGACATTACTGTACTTATTTCCTTTCTGTTTCATTCAGATAGTTGTTTTCGCTCTCGAGATATAAACGAGTTTACATTACTTTTCAACCGACCCGTAGAATACAATCTATAAAGTTAGTCGCTAAAACAAAAAGAGTACCAAATGTGTTGGCTGTTCTTTACTTTACCAGGCTCATAATTTGTGCCTAACTCCTATAAATTATGATGTATTTGATATGTAATCCAGTAGATTTGTACCCAGGACGGGTGTGGATCTAGTGTACCTTCTCGCGAATTTCTCGAGAAATTTTATAATCAGTTATTTCAGTTATTCGGAAATAACAGTATTTCTCGAGAAATTTAAATCTAGGAAAATTCTTTATGAACCTCATTTATTTTATAACATATTTTCGGAAATTAACAAATACGTATGTCCTACCATCAGTCAAAATATGCTAAATTTTCATGTAGGTATTTAAATATCTCTGTTACTTGTGATTATACGAAAAAACTATGGTAAATATATCAATAAGGTAAATACACTCCTCAAAAGAATTAAGGGATCACTTAATGGCGCGCTAATTTCTGCGAAGCGCTAACTTTTTTCAAACACAGCTGCCATAGGTAAACAATTGTCGCAGCGAGTTCATGGGGTACTCAATCGAATCGGCAGAATCCCTGCTTCAATCCGACGTTCGGATCATGGTATTACGATCATTTCTCGCTGAGATATAGCGAGTTAAAGGGAAAATGGAAATTGTGCATTTTTAAGCATATTTTCAGAAACACCTGGTATATCGAAATGTTAATGAAATTGAAAAAAACGAAAGGGGTGCCTTGAAGAGAAAGAAACGCTCTTTCTATTGCTTTTTTGCACAAGATTCTACGATAATTTTTTCGCTTTCTGGAGCCAGTTAAAGTTAAAAAGCTCATATTTACTCCAATGTTGAATAAGTCGAATAAAAAAAATCGCACAATATTCAACAACCACACAATTTACACACGAAAGATAGCCCTTCCAAATGATATTAACGCGATTTATCAAAAAAATTTGTTGCTCCCCGTGTAATGTTCCAAAGTTGCACAAAATTTTTGTTAACCGTCAATGTTGTCTTCATCTCGCTATAACTTTGTAAAAAACCAACATTGCGACAATTTGAAACAGAGCATCTGAAACTAGAGGTTTCAGACTTTCAAACCATTGTTTAACGATGTCGATACAGCAATTTTTGACGGAGTTATGATCACGTAAAGTGGGACCAATTTTTCGGGTTCGCACAAGTGATCCCTTAATTCTTTTCAGGAGTGTTATTATATGAACCTATGAACTGTTGGGGGTAAGATAATCACTGAGATCTTCTAACCCGAATGCTTTGTCCCTTCCGTTTCGAATTAATGGAGTTCGGCTACTCCTTTCCTTGCGTAACCAGAAATTTTTGCCTTTTTCCTATGTTATTCAGTAGATTTGGACGAGAAGTTGTAAGAAATCCAAGTTTCGATCCTGGAGGAACAATGTTTCAAAAGTTATAAGTGTTTAAAGTTGAACAATTTAGTGTTTTTGACAGGTTAGCAGAGGTAGAGAGGGCCGGCTTGGAAATGTACGTGATCAACATCACCTGTAGGATGGATGTAGACGGATACTCTCGGAGAGAATCAGAAGCTTCGGGGAAGGTACCGAAGAACGTAGCCTACTCTACGTTTTACTTGCAACACGTGGTTAGGACTTGGAGATAAAATTCACTGCAGAATTTGTAGTTCAACGAGAACCATTTAATAATATTTTATTCACCCGGTAGTGACGTCCGTCGTAACCGTACGACGGAGAATATATTACAAAAAGAGGTAAGCCTCAAAACACAGTACGACTGGATATTGGTGTTCAATACGTCTGACTCTAAGAAGTGACTATTTTGAACTGCTAGGGATGCCTAGCGTAACGGTCGCTACGAGAGACGGTTGGGAGTAGGACTGCCAACTCCCTATCGGTGATCTCCCTAGGCGCGACCTAGGGGAATGGCGACACGAGCGCCATAATCCCTACACACCGCGTGCTTATGGTGGCACCTAGCGGTGCCGCTCAGTAAGCGTCGCGCGACCGTCACTACACACACCATGGCGGCGCTAACCTGTCAAATAAACTGGAAATTTCTCAACTTTAAACACTTATAACTTTTGAACCATCGAACCTCTAGGATCGAAACTTGGATTTATCACATCTTCTCGTTCAAATCTACTGGATAACAAAGGGAAAAGGCAGACATTTCTGGTTACGCAAGGAAAAGTTTACCCTGGAGTTCTACTGTGTTTTCATTATTTTAGTACTGTATTTTAGTACTATTTTAGTACTACTATTCGGTGCAGCCGAACAACATGTGCAAGCGGGCAGAAGGTTCACCATAGTTAAGGTGAATTTCACAATTTTCAAAATTTTCAATTTAGGTGGGTCACGTCATCCTTTCATCCGAACGATCTCAAACTTCGCACAAATTTTTTCCTCACCTAAAGGAACAATACTGGATAGTTGCGTGCATTGTGTCTCGATAAAAATTTTTCTCCAAGTATAACTTAGGTCCACCCTAATGTACATATTGGACAGGAATAAACATTCAGTTAAAGTTTTTTGCGCTTTCGATAAATATTATCAACGATATTCCAAATACCATAAATTTTCTAATATTTTTTTATTTTATTCAAAATTCTCGAGAATTCTCGCGAAATATAGTCTTATTTCTCGAGAAATGAAAAATGTTGAGAAATCAGGAACACTATGCAGATCGTAGTTTCGATCCTGTAGGATCAATGGTTAGGAGTTATGCTTTCTTAAAGTTGTGCAATTTGCAGTGTTTTTGACAGATAAGGGCGCCGCCATATTGGTTTGTAGTGACGGTCGCGCGCCGCCGCTTATCGAGTTGGTTGGCGATTAGGTCGGGAGGGGGGGGGGCACGGTTCTGCTCGGAAAGCGAGACCCTTACCTGTCAGAAACACTGAAAAATGCTCATCTTTAAGCAACCATAATTCCTGAACCATTGATCCTACAGGGTCGAAACTTGGATCTGCAACCGCCCCGGGTACAAATCTACCGGATTATATACCAAATTTATCATAATTTATAGGAGTTAGGCACAAATTCTGAGTCCGTTAAAGTAAAGTTTACCCAAAGTGTTAGTAAAAATTGATTATTATAAACTAAGGAATGGAAATTAATTGTGGCTTCTGTTGCAAAATATTGTCGAATATATGATCTAATATGATCAAACTAAATATTAATTCAGAAGTCGCAAGGAAGTCAAATGAAAATTGCGAAATACTGGTAAACGTAAACAAAAAATAAAACCTTGATTATACCCATTTGTGCGCAGTGCTTTACATGATAACGGGGTCTCCTGAATATGACAATATTTTCGATCTCTTAAAGTAAAATAGCAAACAAACTAACATAACGTAAGAGATAATACATGGTCAGCATACCTGGTAGATCTGCATCGCTGTTCTCGGCAGCAGCTGCAAGCTTAGCAAAGTCTAAAAACATGGCCAAACGAAAAGATAAAAGCATGCGATAAATAATGAGGTATAATAGCTAAAAGGTCATTAATATCTAAAAGAACGTGGAAAGTTATTTAACAACAAAGAAAAAAAAGTGCTCGAAAGATAACACTCTACACTAGAGTTCTCTAGTTGGGTAACTGTTACAAATTAATGAATACAAAGAAAATTTTCAATTACAAACAGTTCAGTCGGATTGTGCCCCTCAGTGAATACATAAAGTGTGACAATATACATAAAAACTTGAAATACCATGCCAGATTGTATAGATAATGATAATTTCATTGTTTATGCTGAGAATGTGAAATATGTGCATGTGATGCACTACCTGTGTTGCCAATTATGAATGCGGAAACAAAGTGTCACATAAAATGTCGACTAGTGAAAACCCACTACAATTGCCTGTGTACCCAGCAGGAAAGCATGAAAAATTATTTTACTAATTGAAAGGTAATAGAGTGTCTATTACTACTGTTCTGTTTACTCTTCACATATAAAATAATAAATACGTCTATTACAAACAATTCTATTTCATCGCACAATCATTAATCTTTAAAAACTGTGGTGCAAAGAGGAAATAAAAAACAAATATTAAGCTAACGATCAAATATAGAATTAGATATTTATAATGTTGTTCTATTCTGTTTCGTATCTAATATTATAAAACTATTAGTATTAGTACGTTAGAAATATCTCTATTCTAATTTTAGAATGAGAAGTCGACTTAAAATAACGATTTAATAATAACTTAAAAAATTCTATAAGTTTGTTCATCTATGCTGCTAGATTGTTGACTAGTATCTAATCGTTAGCTTCTTAAATGTTTATTCCGCTTGTCTCTATTTCTTGTATTTCTATATATTTATTGGGTCATTCCACGCAAAATCGGTCACTTTTCGGATTTTGTTAAAATTCGAAGGTGTAGTCTTGTGTGATATAGTGATATATGAACGTGTCTTAAAGGATTTTTCAATATCTTGAAAATTATTGGTTTTACAGACCTGTAAAGTGTCAACCATTTTTCATTAAATTATAACAGCTTAACGAACAAACTGATGATAATAATGATAATGATATTTGTAAGTTCAGCCGTTATAATTAAATGACAAAAAGTTCATACTTTATTTTACAGGTTTGTAAAACCAACAATTTTCAAAATGGAAAATCGTATCCGTAAAATCCTTTAAGATACGAATTTGAACAAAATCGAAAACGCTACTACGAAAACTGACCGATTTCGCGTGGAGTGACTCATCAAAAGAACAGCCTTTGTCTTGCCGGTGACAATAAAATATAATACACAAAAGTCGCGATAGTTGTCAACGACCAGGTATGCGATAGTTGTCAGGTGCCTAACTACTCCACTGCCAGCCAAAGAAGGACAGCGTTTGGGAAAGAAAAAGATGTGGACAGTCGCCGTCGCCGGGGCAGTTCAAAGGCCCGCGTATTTCTCTTTGATCCGTACTTACATGCTATCCTTCTCTACGTTCGGTTTTCGATTGAACTCTCGGCCGGTCGGCGCGGTAGATGCAGTCATAAAGAAATAATGTCGGTATGTGATAATTGTCTGTGCAGAACACAGGCTGGTTGACAAGTATCGCGACTTTACTGTAATAAGAACTTCTAATTTGTACTTGTAAAAGACAATTGAGTTTTAAAAATTTACGATTGTTTAAGAGAAAAGATATTTAGAGCTTTCTTGTTGAATTGCGCGTCAAGTTATGCAGTTTCATTTAATTCCAGACATATTTAAGATTCACGTTAGTCTTCCTTCAAAAGTCTCTTTATCAAAATCTTTATAATAAGATCGTATTTTCTTGATTATCACTATATTTCTTACTTATCGCTGGTAAACAGCGACTCACTAATTTTTAATATTCATTAAAATTACGAAATAGTGTATAACAAAAAAATATACTTTGTTTGTTAATTATATTGTCTCGTTGTTTTGTTATGTTTATTAAATCTTGTGTAACAATGTAAACTTTACATACACTACACGTATACAGCGTGTACCAGATAAAGTGTTGCCAGCTGTTTTCTCAGAATCAAAATTTTAAATTAAAAGGTTAAGGAAAGCAAATATTTTAGTACAGTGACTCCCATTAATATTCGGACGCTTTCAAACACCAATAACTTTTTAAATATCGGACTGTACGATTGAAACTTTTTTTAGAAGTTAGAGCAATTAGTTTATTACAGGATGTCAAAAGAAATTTTTTAAAGTTGCATTTTACAACTTTTTTATGTGGGCCTATATTGAAAATTTTTAAAATTCGTTTTGTAGATCTGTGTCAATTACACATATAGGTCGACACATTTCTACACAGAATTTGTTACTCTATCGACTCACGATACACAAGATAGGGCATTCATTTCAAGACCTTGAAATCTCTGAAATGCCTCCACCCATGTAAAAAATGTTTACATTGCAATATTTCCTCCTTCATATCATGTAAATGTATATATTATGTTTTCATATTATTACAAATATCGCGCGCGGAAATATTGAAGATGGTCAAAGTTATTGATCCACCCAGTATACGATTTGTTTACACCTCTAGAGTAATTCTTATTCCCTTTACCAACATAGTGAACAAGTCAAAAGGCAAGTACGACAAGTTTACTGTCTATAACTTGAAGCGCAATTAATTGAAAAAAGCGATATGCACTCATGAGTACAGGCTGAGTATAGACACCCTATATGCAAAATAAATAGGAAAAATAATTGGTTCCACTGATTTGCTAACCCTCGCATGAAGAGCATGCGTTTTCAAACTTTTAACCGTACCCAATTAGGTTCATCGCGAAACCAAGGTTCAAAAGGTTCGCTGTTTAGCGTCAATGTCACGGTCAAGTATGATCCAGCATTAATCACTTTCTTCGGTCTGATACTATACCTAAAGCGATCTGAGGAATGTGCGGCTTTATTTCCGCTGGCTTCGCACTCGTCGCCAGAGGGGTGCTGGGACCGTTTACGAGGACAGAGCCTAGATAATTGAGCAACTTCTGTGCCCGATTCTGACTCGGTAGAAACTGGAAGAGTTGCGGATTTTCGTCGATGAAATACGTATCGACCTTTCCATTCAGGAACTTTTGATTCTCCAACACGTTCAGCAGGAATGGAATATTCGTTTTGACACCACGAACGCGAAACTCACGGAGAGCACGATTCATTTTCGCACAGGATGCTTGCAAATCACCTGCATGTGCAATTACCTGAAAACAGATGGAAAATTTGTATCGAATGGTCTTTTCCTGGCTATTTACCCCGTTCCCCTATAGCAGCGGTCGGCAAACTCAATACATAGTACCTCAATTAGTACTCACAATCAGATAGGCTGCTCTTTACTTTACCGAACTCAAAATTTGTGTCTTTCTTCTATAAATTATTATGTATTTGGTATGTTATCCAGTAGATTTTTACCCGGGGAACCTGCAGATCAAAGTTTCGAACCTGTACGATTAATGGTTCAGAAGTTATGGTCGCTTAAAGTTGAGCAATTTGCAGTGTTGTGTGACGTTTGTAGTCACGATCGCGCGCCGATTACCGAGCAGAACCGCTAGATGGCAGCACGGGTACGCGTTAATGCTGATAATATAGAGCAGGTATCGCGATTGTTATTTGAATTTTGGAAGACGATGTTGCGTTTTAACTGGTCTGGGTTAGGTTTTGTAAATATTTTCCACGATATCTCTTCTTAAACATTTTCTGATATATTTTCTCTATGTTAGCGATATTACTGTGTGCCCATGCTGCCATCTAGTAGTTCTGCTCAGTAAGCGGCGCGCGATCGTCACTACAAACCAATATGGCGGTGACCTTCCCTGTCAAAAACACTGTATATTGCTCAACTTTAAGCAATCATAACTCTTGAACCATTCATCCTACAGGATCGAAGCTCCGATCTGTACGTTCTCCGGGTACAAATCTACTGGATTACATACCAAGTACATAATAATTTATAGGAGAAAAGCAAAAATTTCTAGTCCGGTAAAGTAAAGTTTACCCCTCGAATATCAGCAGTACAGTAAAATCCCAATCTAAGGCGTTTCTCGGTTCTGTGCTGTGACATAGATCGGCACCGGATCTCTTAATTATTGGTTTTACTGTAAAAAAATCAATTGTCCAGATTTAGGCATCACTTTTGGCTTATCCACACTTGGGGCATTTCACCTTACTATTTTTCTGTGGCCGTGTCGACCGCGCCGAACGTAGAAAAAGACAGCATATAAACACGGACCGAGCGGCCGAAGGCGCAACAAAAAATAGCAATAGTGACACTTCTTTATTTTTTACTTATTTTTCATGAAATTTTACTATATATTTTTCTGATTAAAACGACACCAAACAAGATACAATTTGGCCCATCATATATTTATCATATGTTATATTTATATAGCATACAAACATATAATATGTAGCATATGTTTACATAAACAACTTATCATCTCGAAAATATTCGAATTAGACTATAATTTTGCAAATTAGCGGAGCAACAGCCCGTTGGAGGTTTTTAAACGACTCATTATAATCAGAAAAAAATATGATAAATATCTAGCAACGCATCGCGGTCGCTGTTCCTCTCGCTATCCTTTTCTATGTCCTAAAGTTACTCCATACCGTCAATTACACCACTAAATACAGTTGAAATTATATCGTGTTTAGTGTCGTTTTAATCAGAAAAATGCCACAAATGAGTTGGTGCAAGTCCCATAAAAAAAATAATTAAAAATAAAGAAGTTTTGTAATTGTATGAACAAGTGTTTACACTGCTCGGCGACCGAGGCAGCTCAAACTTCTCGGCCCCACGCCGAGTATGCGCCCCAGTGGAAGGGGTAGTCGAAGTGACTTAGAACGGTCACCTCCGCCTCGCATAGAATGGGACTTTACTGCATTTGCATTTAATTTTGTAAAAACTATTACTCAAAATACCCAAATTGTTTATGCTGCCTATGGTTAATAAACATACATATGCTCTATCTTATTATTAGACTGCGGATTTTATGCAAATACTACAAAAATCTGTAAATGCAATTTAAAACACTAAAATGTATAAAAAGAATTAAAGAATGTCGATATGTAGCTTCCGTAATCTTCAATTGATGCTTCAACATTTTATTTTGAACATTTTATTATTATCATTTGCTTAGGTTGCCACAAGAGAAATACATCAACGTATTCATTAATTCCAAGTTAACGAGTTTTTATCGCATCGACATATGTAAATTGTCATAAACATTATATAAGGTTATTAATAACAATAACTGTGACTCCTTAGACGAATGTGAGCTTGTGACGGTCACATTCTCCCTGGCGCGAAACTATCCCCACCAATCTTGTACCGCCGAAACCCCGCGCCCGCCGCGCCGCGCGTACGAGCAAGCCGCGAGACCGCGACCAGTGATGCCAGAGCCGTGGTACTGTGGTACTAAACCATACCCCCACCATAGCCTACTATTGCCCCTACGTTCTTTTCCAACGCGCTCTCGCCACCGACGAGATACTATTAAAGACTGCCAGCCTTATGGGAGTTGGCGGGACTCGAATTTTTCGGTATTTCTTACGCCCTCTAGGATATATTCTGGCTCCATCCAGAGAAACAGAAGGCCAACGACAGCATTTTGTCGGTAAAGAAGACCACTGAGGAGATTCTCGTCGCGATGCGTCGGTGAGAATGCGAATTATCACGAAACCATATCGATTACTATTAAATGTTACATTCTCCGCCATATTTCAGACGATGTTTTGGCACTATTTTGGCACTATTTAGAACTTTTAGCGATGTGGTATATCAGATCACTGTAACTTTCCCGTTATCCCCGCGCCCACTCGCGCCCACTTACCGGTCCCGCGGAATAACACAGGGGCTGGCAGTCTTTAAGGGGGTAGTCCACCCTGGATTTGTAACTAGAAAATACCTAGAATATTACTAGAAAAATGGCTCGAAACATGGGTTTGCTGGTTTTCAGTTAGTGTCCTTATTTGAGCAAATTTTGGGCTGGGTGAGGGCTCATTCGAAAGAGGAAGGTTCACCGCAGGGGGCTCTGGTCATGAGGTTAACGAGAATATGTTTATATCTAATAATATTAGTGTCCAAAGTAGAGTAAACATCTAGGAAAAAAAACCAGCAGATTTCAATGCATTTTTCTGTCTCCAAAAGTCTTTTTGGCTGATGGGATGACCAGAGCCCCCTGCGGTGAACCTTCCTCTTTCGAATGAGCCCTCACCCAGCCCAAAATTTGCTCAAATGAGGACACTAACTGAAAACCAGGAAACCCATGTTTTCGACCCAAAATCTAGTAAGATCCTAGTAAATAGCAAATATCTAGCAAATAACTAGAATCTTACTAGAAAAATGGCTCGAAACATGGGTTTGCTGGTTTTCAGTTAGTGTCCTCATTTGAGCAAATTTTGGGCTGGGTGAGGGCTCATTCGAAAGAGGAAGGTTCACCGCAGGGGGCTCTGGTCATCCCATCAGCCAAAAAGACTTTTGGAGACAGAAAAATGCATTGAAATCTGCTGGTTTTTTTTCCCAGATGTTTACTCTACTTTGGACACTAATATTATTAGATATAAACATATTCTCGTTAACCTCATGACCAGAGCCCCCTGCGGTGAACCTTCCTCTTTCGAATGAGCCCTCACCCAGCCCAAAATTTGCTCAAATAAGGACACTAACTGAAAACCAGCAAACCCATGTTTCGAGCCATTTTTCTAGTAATATTCTAGGTATTTTCTAGTTACAAATCCAGGGTGGACTACCCCCTTAATAGTATCTCGTCGGTGCTCTCGCGCTACACTCACCAGCGTACCTCTAGGGATACAGTAGAGTGATACGCTGGTGAGTGTAGCGCGCTGGCGCGATGGAAAGGAACGTAGGAGCAATAGTAGACTATGGTGGGGGTATGGTTTAGTACCACAGTACCACGGCTCTGGCATCAGTGGACAGGACTGGTCATCAGAGATGGGGTACTTAAGTACCCTCGATTTTCTCATTGTCAGTCTAGCGACACTGCGCCGAAAACTGCTCCGCTGGAACGCCGCGATCTCCGAGTTACCGATACCGAACCGCCGACAAAGTCCGAGTATCGCCGCGGACGCCGAGCGACCGCTACGCCGCTAACACCGGCCGACCGCTCCGCTGCTGACACAGAGCGACATCTACCCCAAACCGTCCGACCGCTGGCAGATTCAACCATACGCCATTCCAGGCTCCGAGACCTTGAACAGCCGACTGACGCGGCAATCCATCCTCCGCTCCGAGTAACCGTCACAAGCTCTCGTAATTATTGTTTAAAAGAATCTTAACTCTAACCTAACCCAGTAAGCAAACGTGCTCGATTTTGGACGGGTAGCTGTGTTCGCATACGTAGCGTATTCAGCCGGCAGAAAGACGGGGCATCAGCCCGGCAGAATCCAGGACCGAAGCGGCCAGAATTGTTCCCGAGCTGTTTCTGGAAGGACCGGGCAGATGCCCGGCCTTTCTGCCAGGCATAAGCGCGCACAGCTGCTCGTCCAAAATCGAGCACCTTGTGCTTCGAACAGCTTTGAGCGACGCGACGTTCGGCCAGTATAATGGCCGTTACCTGCTCGCCAGGCTGGGCTACACTCCATTTTGGAATCATCAGGAACAAGTCGTGTATTCATAAATTCTTTAATTAATATTAAAACTTAACAGTTTACTATACCTTAACAAGAAGGGAATCGTAGAAAGGTGAAATTATAGCACCAGCAAACGCAGATGCACCATCCAATCGGATACCCATACCCTCTCCGGAACGGAATACTTCGATTCTTCCGGTATCTGGTTGGAAGTTTTTTGCAGGATCTTCTGTAGTTACACGACATTGTATAGCAGAACCATCTGGACGGATTTTATCCTGCATCATTCCTAGCTCAGGTAACGTAATGCCCTCGGCAATACGGATTTGAGACTGCACCAAGTCGATTCTGAAAAGGTTATCTTGAATTATCGTGAAGAAAAGCAAAGACATCTGATACCAGCCAACAGTTCCTTGACTATACATGGTGTAACAAAATTTAGTGTCATGGTTTTGGGAGATGGTTAGATGGTTGTACACCTTCGGATCGGTGGAGATTTGTTAAAAGAAATTGTCGCAATATTCACTTTGACCTTGAAATTCAAAGTAAAATTTTTTATGCTTGTATCGCATTCCACTCACCATGGGGACCATATCTAACCTCACCTAACCTAACCTACGGTTCCTTTGACAAGTTCGGTCTCCATGGTGAGTAGAATGCGATACGAGCATAAAAAATTTGACCTTGAATGTCAAGGTCAAAGTCAATTTAACGGCAATTTCTTTTAACAAATCGCCACCGATCCGGAGGTGTACAACCATCTGCCAAAACCATGACACTAAATTTTGTTACACCCTGTACAATGCGTTAAGAAATTATAGGTACAGTCCCATTTACGCTCGTAACTTATGAAATACAGCGGACTTTATGCATTTATTACAAAAATGTGTAGGTGCAATTTGAAACAGTGAAAACACCAGAAGAGTTTAAAAAGGCAAAAATTTCTGGTTAGGAAAGGAGTAGCCGAACTCCATTAATCCGAATGGGAAGGGACAAAGCATTCGGGTAAGAAGAGCTCAATGATTATTATCTGACCCCCAATAGTTATAGGTTCATATAATACACTCCTCAAAAGAATTAAGGGTCACTTTTGCGAACCCGAAAAATTGGTCCCAATTTACGTGGTCATAACTCCGTCAAAAATTGCTGTATCGATATCGTTAAACAATGGTTTGAAAGTCTGAAACCTCTAGTTTCAGATGCTCTGTTTCAAATTGTTGCAATGTTAGTTTTTTACAAAGTTATAGCGAGATGAAGACAACATTGACGGTTAACAAAAATTTTGTGCAACTTTGGAACATTACACGGGGAGCAACAAATTTTTTTGATAAATCGCGTTAATATCATTTGGAAGGGCTATCTTTCGTGTGTAAATTGTGTGGTTGTTGAATATTGTGCGATTTTTTTTATTCGACTTATTCAACATTGGAGTAAATATGAGCTTTTTAACTTTAACTGGCACCAGAAAGCGAAAAAATTATCGTAGAATCTTGTGCAAGAAAGCAATAAAAAGAGCATTTCTTTCTCTTCAAGGCACTCCTTTTTTTTTTAAATTTCATTAACATTTCGTGTACCAAGTGTTTCTGAAAATATGCTTAAAAAATGCACAATTTCCATTTTTCCTTTAACTCGCTGTATCTCGGCGAGAAATTATCGTAATACCATGATGCGAACGTCAGATTGAAGCAGAGATTCTGCCGATTCGACTGAGTATCCCATGAACTCGCTGCGACAATTTTTTACCCATGGCACCTGTGTTTGAAGTTAGAGCTTCGCAGAAATTAGCGCGCCACGTACAGCGTGTGCCTGACATCTCTGAATATGCTTTACAAGAAATCGATTTTGCAAAATCCTGAGGTCGTAGACAAATTTTGAGACCAGATTTGAAATCAGCGAGAAGAAATCTACGGGAAATGATATATAGCATGTTAAACAAAAATTTTTTCTTCGCGTGGTACTGGAGAAACCACATTTTCATGAAATTCTACATGTTTAACGAATTTTCTCAACGTTAAAAAACTTTCGTACCATAACCTCCCTATTTTTCCCATATTCTGCAAAGTTTCAGCTTTAATTAAAAAAAATTTCATCGCTCTACCTCATTTCTATTGAAAGTTCTTTGATTTTGAATCGAGTTTGGTCCAAATTTTCAGAGATGTCAGGCAGCCGCTGTACGTGACGCGCTAATTTCTACGAAGCACTAACTTCAAACACAGCTGCCATGGGTAAAAAATTGTCGCAGCGAGTTCATGGGATACTCAGTCGAATCGGCAGAATCTCTGCTTCAATTTGACGTTCGGATCATGGCATTACGATCATTTCTCGCCGAGATATAGCCAGTTAAAGGAAAAATGTAAATTGTGCATTTTTTAAGCATATTTTCAGAAACACCTGGTATATCGAAATGGTAATTAAATTGAAAAAACAAAAGGAGTGCCTTGAAGAGAAAGAAACGCTCTTTCTATTGCTTTCTTGCACAAGATTCTACGATAATTCTTTTGCTTTCTGGAGCCAGTTAAAGTTAAAAAGCCCATATTTACTTCAATGTTGAATAACTCGAATCAAAAAGATCGCACAATATTCAACATCCACACAATTTACACATGAATGATAGCCCTTCCAAATGATATTAACGCGATTTATCAAAAAAATTTGTTGTTCCCCGTGTGATGTTCCAAAGTTGCACAAAAATGTTTGTTAACCGTTAATGTTGTCTTCATCACGCTATAACTTTGTAAAAAACCAATATAGCAACAATTTGAAAAAGAGCATCTGAAACTAGAGGTTTCAGGCTTACAAACCATTGTTTAACGATATCGATACAGCAATTTTTGGCGGAGTTATGATCACGTAAAGTGGGACCAATATTTCGGGTTCGCACAAGTGATCCTTTAATTCTTTTGAGGAGTGTATTTTATATAGTAGAAAGATACGTAAATAATTCTAAAAATATTACGATTTTACGAGCTCTGTCAATTTCTCATTCTCAGCTTAAACTCAACTAAAGTACACTAAAAGCTAAAGTACATAATAGGCGTTTAATCACACGTGAAATCCAACAGCTTCGTGTAGAATTACATTGTAAGATAAATGTAGTGGACTCACCCAGTAATTTCCTCTGTTACTGTATGCTCGACTTGAAGCCTAGCATTAACTTCTATGAAGTAGAAGTTTCCAGATTCGTCGGTCAAAAACTCAACGGTACCGGCGTTCGAATAACCAACGTGTTTTGCCAATTTCACAGCGTAGTCAGTCATCTTGTTTCTAACTTTTGGATCTAATAACGGGGCAGGAGCAATCTCAACGACCTACAAGATTTTATTATAATTATTAATATATGCCCGAGGCATAACAGTTAACGATCAATGACAAATATAAAAACTCATTCTTGAAAAATTCTTGAACCATCATAATAGATTGCCCATATAAATAATTTATTGCTTTCGTGGGATATGTTAGCTTGGAATGTTTTACTTCTCCCTTTTTTTATTAACCTATACTACACTGTAGTTTTGCGTTCTTGACTTCGCGTTTTTAAAAGTATGAATGCATTCGGAAAATCAGGTTTAACCATTGTTGTATCCATTCAAAGGATACGATTAAAATTGAAGTAAACCCGTACTTGTATCTATTGCATTTTAAACGTGTAAGAGTAAAAACTCGACGCGACAAGAACAATTTCTTTTCCTTTAAACAATTAAACGTGAACAAGTATGTTTCGAGTGAAAAAGGACTATGTATTTAAAAAAAGTCATATTACATTAGTCTTCGTTCAAGAGCCAACAGATCACACGAAAAGAGTGGTTCTTTTATGTGGTGAATTGTGGTTTAACTTTTTTATGGACGAACAATAATATACAATCGTTTCTTATATTTGCGAAAGGTGCCGATGACTAACCTTGAACGTGAATATTATACGTGAATGTTATACTTAATGTAATCGTCACCAATGACTTCCACGAATTATTATTCCACTTATTAGCGAGGATTACTCAGAACCAATAGAATATTTCAATTTACTTCTTACGAATGTACTTTTGGATCATTTCAAAACCGAAAACAATCGCTGTGCAAGACAACTTTCAAACATTGGATAATCAAGAAAATTCGTGTCGCAGCTAGTCCTTTTTTGAGAGTGACACAGTATACAGGGTGTCCCAAAACAAGTGTCGTTCCTTGAAATGGGAGGTTCCTGAGACCATTTTAAGAGACATTTTCCTTTGCACCAATGTCAACTGCGGCTTTGTTTAGGAGTTATTAACGAAAAACACGGACCAATCAGAGCGCGCCCTGGCCCGGCGCGCCAAGCCGCGCCGGCAAGCGAGTGTCGCGGTACGCCGTGACATCGCATCGTGACGGCGCGGCGGCTCAGGGCGCGCTCTGATTGGTCCGTGTTTTTCATTAATAACTCCTAAACAAAGCCGCAGTTGACATTGGTGCAAAGGAAAATGTCCCTTAGAATGGTCTCAGGAACCTCCCATTTCAAGGAACGACACTTGTTCTGGGACACCCTGTATTACTTAACAATGAACTTATGTATGGTAGAACGCAAACTTATGTAATGGAAACTGTCACTATTAACTTATTTCACGAAGAGAAATTTTACAGAATGATCTCTGACATATTTGAGTAAGTAAAACAATGGTTTGTTGTGCTTACGCGGCTTTTGACCACATCACATTTTTATACAATATAACGTTTTTATACAATATAACAGAGAAAATAAAAGAAATGGATAAACTTCCGCTTGCAGAACCAGAAATTTTGCCTTCCTCTTATAAATGTTTGCCTTTTTCCTATGTTATCCAGTAGATTTGGACGAGAAGATGGGAGAAATCCAAGTTTCGATCCAGGAAGATCAATGGTTCAAAAGTTATAGGTGTTTAAAGTTGAGCGATTTCTAGTGTTTTTGACAGGTTAGCGCCGCCATGTTGTGTGTAGTGACGGTCGTGCGCCGGTTACCGAGCGGAGCCGCTAGGTTCCAGCACAAGCACGCACTGATGTTCCAACTAATTAATTATCGGCATTACCGCGTACTTATGCTGCCACCTAGCGGTTCCGCTCGGTAAGCGTCGCGCGACCGTCACTACATTCAACATGGCGGCGCCAACTTGTCAAAAACACTGGAAATCGCTCAACTTTAAATATTTGTAACTTTTGAACCATTGGTCTCCAGGATCGAAACTTGAATTTCTCACATCTCCTCGTCCAAATCTACTGGATAACAAAGGGAAAAGGCAGAAATTTATAGGACAAAGGCAAAAACGGTTAAGGAAAGGAGAAATTTGCCATAATAATAATAATGAGATTGTGGGGCAACGGGTGAAATGAGTTACGATATTTCGCTCGAGTGGTCTTTATTAATCGGTACCTCTCCTGCCGGCCGCTCGTGATCGAATGAATATCGAACATGCCGGCTCGCGTGCCTTCGCCTGTTTCAACAAACGACGACCGTCCTCGGAACCGATATTCGATTGTTTCTCCGCGGCCTCCCGAGGACGATCGTCGCCACGCATACAACGCAAATATGGCGCCGTGCTCGTTGCACGGGCCGCTACAAGATTATAGACGACGAAAATGAAATTAACCTTTATAGTGATAACAGTGATGATGAGATTATAGACGAAGAAAATGTTCAGGATTCCTCGGAAAGTGAATTAGGTATTAGAGTAGTTATTATTATTATTGTTGTATTATTATAGTTGTCATTATATAGTAGTTATAATTCCAAGATATGGAATTTCTCTTGTAGGATAGTAATATAGATCAATAAATATAAAAATATAATATTACAGTGAATCCTCTATAGTCGCAAAAGCCTCGGAAGGTTCGTTTGCAGAGTTCGTAGACGGCAAAGTTGAGCCAAACGTAGAGAAGGAAAGCGCGTGTAACGAGAGATCGCGCGCTGCCGAAGCGACTGCGACTCTCCGCGTCTCTTTCTTTCCCATACGCTGTCCATCCTTGCGCCCGAAACTTTCATCGCCAATTAAACCACTAAATACAGTTGAAATTATATCGTGTTTAGTATTATTTTAACCAGAAAAATGCCACAAATATATTGGTGAAATTTTTATAAAAAGTAAGTAATAATAATATTCATATTAGTATTACATTGTGAGGACGCGTGGGCCTTTGAACTGTGCCGACGACTGCGATTCTTCGCGTCGTATTAGTAGTGGTTCACACCGATATACCCGACCCGACATCAGATTACTTCAATGGAGGGAATATTTTTTTTTACATTAATCATGTACGACCTTTTTGCGACTGTAGAGGATTGACTGTATTACGTATTTTTTAAAGACCAGTCATTTTGACTGGTTTTGGTAGAAATAGCTTTGTCCTAACTGTTGGTAGTTATACTGCTAAATGTCAAATGAAAATAAATTTATTTAACGCATTGTAACTGATTGTAACGAATAGCTTTGATTATCGTGGACTGACCTTTTGATGACGACGCTGTACGGAACAATCACGTTCGTAAAGATGGACAACATTGCCAGCAGTGTCGCCCAACAATTGAACTTCGATATGTCTTGGTCTTTCAATGAACTTTTCAATAAACATAGCTCCGTTACCGAAAGCAGCCGCCGCTTCTGACGAGGCACGTTCAAACATTTCTCGCACTTCCTCCATTTGTTTCACCACTCGCATTCCTAAAAAGATGAACAAAGCATTTGGTATTTTCGGTTTATTGAACTATTAACTGGTTACACATCACATAATACACGTGTGAGGGGCAGAACTGTTCGTCCAGAATTCAATGAGTATGCAATTCTGTATACACACACTTACAGTAAAGTCCCAATTTAAGTAGATTCTCGGTTCTGTTCTGTGACATAGATCGGGACCGAATACTACTTCTTGCGGCCGCGTCGACCGCGCCGAATGTAAGACAGGGCAGCATGTAAACATGACCCACGCGGCCACAGGCGCAACAAAAAATATCATATCGGTGAGACAATACTAGTGCAATAATGAAACTTCTTTATTTTCTTCTTATTTTTAATGAAACTTCACCAATATATTTGCGACATTCTTCTCAATAAAATCGCGCCAAACAAGATAGAATTTGGCCCGTGTTTACTGTACATGTAAAGCATAACTTACAATTTATCATATACATATAAAAAGAAAGTTGAAAATAAAAAAGTTAGCATCGCATTGGTATTTAAAACAATACAATAAGTTTTGAATTTTTGCCGACCGTCGCGATCGCTGTTTCTCTTACTTTTTACCACATTTTTATTAGCTCGCTTCCTTGTCTGTCTGCTGTTTGTTTGTTCTGTACAAATTTTGCAATTGATTTTAAACTAACTTTCCGATGAGCTAGAGACTTGAAATTTTAAACATAACTCAGAACTGGATGATAATGAAATATTTTTAAAAAATTTGTAAAAAATCCTATGCGTTTAGGATATATAAATTATTAATAAATTTAACCGTTGCACCTCCCCGCGCGACTCTCGGTAGTACGACATCGCGTTCAACGATCCCCACTCTGCGCGACAGCGCTTCATACTCCACTACGCGTTCCCACTCCGACGCATCCCCACTCCACTGACCCGCTTCGCACCAAGGGAGCTCAGTGTGCGTCAGTGTCAGTGTTCCGATTGAACCTACCGTTTTTCGCGCATGCGTGGCAATTTCAGCCTCAGTAACGTAACCATTTCGATGAAATCGGGTAGCTTGAGCACCCCGCAGACTTTTAAAAAAGACTTTTAAAAGTATTAACAATACTTACCTCGTTCCGCGTCACGTCTCTCGTCCATCAGTTGTCCCGCCAATAACACCGGTACATACCGTACATTCCCGGCAATATAACTGTCTCAAGGCGTCAGGGCCCTGGCCGCTCTGCTGCGTCATTGTAGATACGCTACTGTCCTGGCCGCGCATGCGCGAAAAACGGTAGGTTCAATCGGAACACTGGTCAGTGTGCGTTCGAGCTCCGTGCCAGTGCATCGATTGTGCCCAAACAATAACGTATCTACTATTGGGTAGCAGAGCCAGCGCCCTGAGGCAGTTATATTGGCGAGAATGTACCGAAATAATCTTACCGGACAAAAAGACTTCAGGACGTGTACTACGAGTTACAAAATATACACAAATACACCTGGTATACATTCATTTTTCAGAATCAAATCATATAAATTTTTTAAAGTTCTGCGGGGTGCTCAAGGAACCCCATCTTATCGAGAAGCTCACGTTACTGAGGCTGAAATTGCCGCGCATGCGCGAGAAAAGTTGGGCTTAATCGAAGCACTCTCTGCTCCGTGCAGTGATGCCAGAAATGCGCAACATTTCACACGAATGCGCGACAAACAGTACCGTATCTATGTGAGGTGGCAGAGCCCTGAGGCAGTTATATTGGCAGGAATGTACCGAAACAATCTGTACCGGACAAAAAGACTCCAGGACGTGTACTACGAGTTACAAAATATACACAAGTACACTTGTTATACATTCATTTTTCAGAATCAAATCATATAAATTTTTTTTAATTCTGCGGGGTGCTCAAAGTACCCCATTTCATCGAGAATCTTATTATACTGAGCCTAATCGCCGCGCATGCGCGTGAAATGTTGCGCATTTCTGGCATCACTGGCTCCGTGCAGTGTTTACAAAGTTACTACGTATTATTATACTATAATGTTTGTTTACCAAGCGAAAAGACAGTTACACCGAGATTCTCCGTGGGACTTTTATCTTTGACATTTTACCACGGCGCGGCGCGGCGCGATACAACGCGGTTGCAATACCGTCTGAAATTACTAAATACATGTCTCTGTTATAATGTCATCAAAATATTTAAAATCGATTGTAAAATTTCACACACACACAAGACTAAAAAGCGGAAAATAACTATTTAAATAAAAATCAATTTTTAAAAAATAGCACGTTTTTCCTGGGACATTTGTGCAGAGCTTAGCAAGGAAATAAACTGAGGACACGTTTTTGGTCGACAATACTACAAATTGAATCGTCTGTAAAAGCATTAACAATTGTTTTCTTAACGATTCTATCACATATTTGAACATTGGATCTTTACAACGATTGCTTAAAACTTAATCTGATCGTATAAGATCTTTACACCCAGTGGAAGGGGTAGTCCAACTGACTTGGAACGGTCACCTCTATCGCGCTTACAAATGAACATATTCAGATGCGAAAATCCGATTTTTATGAAACTTGGGAGCTTATAGTTCTTTGAAAAATATTTGATACGTGTTTTTTTTATCGGCAACCATCCACTTTGAAGACGGGAAACAGCCCTCAAAGTTTTGGGTCAAAACCATATTTTTTGAGATATTTCGGAAACCAGAGGTCGAAAAAATTTGAATTTTTTTTTAAATTGTGTGTTCTTTAATGGGAAATGTAGTCGTGCAAGAAAATTTTAACAAAAGTTTTTTGTTTAAACAATATATTAAAAATTTGATTTTTGAAAGAATAAACGACATATAACCCAGTGGTATTGTTTAAAATACTATACACGTTTATACTAAATGCTTATATTTCGATAAGACAAGCCAGAATTCCTCCACACGCCAGGTGCAAGACTATCTTTCATTATGCATCATTATTATTAAATGACAAAAAAAAAGAAAATCCTGAAACATGTATCCTCTATTTTGGATCAAAGATCACACACCCAAGTTTACATTAAAATGAACTAACAATTTATTGTTAGTTATTTATTGTAAGAGAAACTGCAAAAAAATCAAATTTTTAATATATTGTTTAAACAAAAAACTTTTGTTAAAATTTTCTTGCGCGACTACATTTCCCAGTGAAAAACACACAATTTTTAAAAAAATTCAAATTTTTTCGACCTCTGGTTCCCGAGATATCTCAAAAAATATATATCTGGAAAAAGAACTACAAGCTCCCATAAGTTTCATAAAAATCGGATTTTCGCATCTGAATATGTTCCATTGTTAGATTGGGACTTCACTGTAATAGCATTTTTTCTTTACATATTAATACGGAAAAGCTAAAATAATAATCACACGTAAAATCAGAGAACGTATGTATTGGGCATAAACAAAATAAAAATGGACATGGACACAAACCAGTATCTCCAAAAGTTATTCTACTAGTAGTAGTAGACAAAGTAATAAGCATGTTGTGTTTCGTCGGTAAATAACACAAGAAATAATATTTGTTAAATGCAATACCTGATTTTAGAAGAGAAAGGGACGACTGAAAGTTTTGTTAACAAGTTTACAACATTACCTCTGCCACCTCCTCCATAAGCTGCTTTAAAGATGACCGGAAGTCCATGTTTCTTACAAAATTCTACCGCTTCGTCGGCCGTGGTCACTGGCCCATCTGTTCCCGGAACAATTGGCACGCCAGCTTCTATAGCAGCTTGTCTTGCAGCGACCTGATTTGTTGAAAAGCCAATAATATTTTCTTAAGTAACAAATTTTTTTTATAACTGCAATAACTGCATAAACGTGAAAATGTGCAGACAGCACGAGCTTCGTAATTTGTTAATAGAACTGGACTGGCATATTTTAATACATTAAACTACTAATCATTCGAACTAGTGCAGCAAAAAGATAGCAGTAAAACTAAGCATACAGATACATAAGCTATTTGATAATAATTTCAAATAGTAAGAAGAGTATAAGAAAAAGTCATAGAAATCTTCGATTTTTCACCCTTGAGCTTCCATCTTTAAACTATGTAGCTCATTGCGATGTTGACCAAAATTTTGATAAAACTTTCAGTATGCATGCAAGTTACCGAAATCTACAAAATGCATTTTTAACTTCCCGATTTTATAGGGAAGTTATTGTAATGGCCCCGAAAATCGAAAATCGATTTTTTAGCAGATCTTCACGTTTCATGGTCATTGCAGTCATTTTAGACTATTTTCAGCAAAATGTTCGTATGTGTGTACGTGTGTGTGTGTGTGTGTGCGTATGTCCGTTTGTATGTTATCAAATTTTTCATTAACGTTTTCAGGAAAAGTAACAACGCGATCAGGATGATGAATGATGCAATCGATGTGCCCCGTTGTAACTTAGAGCTGATTAGATTTTGGTCCATTTTGGTCAAGTAGTTTTTTAGTTTTTTTAGTTTTTTTCGAAAGAAGTTCATTCAACAATGCAATTTATACGAGAGAACGGAAAGTTTCCACCGAAGAAACAAACGTAATTACACAAAACATTTTTTTTTGTACCTTATGATGATGTTTCCGCTTACAATAATCGAAAATTATCCCAATGCAAGAGTGAGTTAATCATCTCTACTCCCGAGAATACATTTTCAAAGAATATCGATGAAAGTACAAAAAAAAATTTATATTACAATCTTTAAAAAAACAATCAGTTCAAAACGAATTATTAACTGAGATTAAATTGAAAATTAATATAAACTATATGATAATTATTAATAACATTGATGTTGAAAACCGATTGGTTATTGGAGCACACACATGCGGAATATTAAAATTTATTACTTTTCAAGAAAATACTAAAATTCCGTCTATATTGTGGTTAGATTTTCAATTGGCCAGAGTAGGAGTGAAAGTAAGAACTCGTTATCGTGATTATATGAAAAATGCAAATATTGATCAAAATTTAACACCAATAATAAAAATATCGAATCAAGTAAATATGTCGAGTGAGGAAAAATATCAAATCACACGTAATCAATTTCCAGTGGTTCCTATTGAAGCGATTACGATTCATAAAAGTCAGGGACAAACATACGAGAAAGTATGTTTGGATTTTAAAAAATCAGAAAGGCGAACTTTACAAATGTTGTATGTAGCACTGAGCAGAGTTTCAAAATTGAACGCGGTTTATATATTTTGGGACAATTTAAATTAACAGTATCGAAGAAAACCAAGATCAATACTGCAAACCCGGATAATGAGGAGTTGTATCGTTTGCGGAAAACTAATTAAGACAATTTATTTTGCAACATTAGTATGCTAAACAAGGAACCAAGCGAGCAACGAGCATACGATGTTGGTTTAATGCGACGCCATATAGCAAACATTTTGATAAGTAGAAAACTATTGAATTTCCCTGAAAACGTATAATCTTATTAAAACGTACACCTAATAATGATAATAATATACTGCAACTAACGAATCGGGAAGTTCTTTGTGTGGCTCGTGGAGAGTCACACACCAAATAACATCCGTACCACTAACCCTCTCGTGAGCTCGCAAAGCGAGCGAGCTACGACAACCCTACTTGCGAAGCTCGCGAAGCGAGCGAGCAACAACACCCCTCTAGTTTTTAAATTATCGTTACAGGCTCAGATAAAAAAGTTGAAAAAACATCATTTTTGAAATTTTGTATGGTTTCTACCAATTGTAATCTAAACAAAAATTTTTGGTTACTCATTCTTTAGCAAACTAGTCGATCTAACATCTTTAAAAAAGTTCAAGTTGATTGGACCAATTTTAAAAAAGTTATGCGATTTTTAAGAGTGTCCACTTAATATTATCCCCGATTGTAATACATTCTGTCATGAACGTACCGGGAATCGATCATTTAAAAAGCCCGCTTAAAGGGATTGTTGAAATTCTTTTTGTCGCTAAGTTGGCACAACTGTCTTCTATACTCGCGCGGAGTTTGAGCGTCACTTGTCATTTAGTTTGTTTACAGTGCGCCATTTTGTCAGTTCATCTAAAGTGTGTTTTGCGATTTTTGCGAATTTTTTGCAAAAACTCAATCGCGTTAAGGTCGCTGAAGGCATGTTAGAACGAGTCAATTCCGACCCCACATTCATAACACGCATTGTAACTGGTGATGAGACATGGGTTTACGAGTTTCACATGCAAACCAGTCAACAAGCTTCGGAATGGCGCCTTCCAATTGAACCGAAACCGAAAAAAGCACGTCAAAGTCGATCAAAAGTGAAGGTGATGTTGACAGTTTTTTTTCGATTACCGCGGTGTTGTACACTCGGAATTCTTGCCACAAGGTGAGACAATAAATAAAGAATATTATCTGAGCGTTATACGGCGTTTGAGAAACCAATTTCTCGAAAAAGACTAGAGTTGTGGAATGAAAACTCATGGATTTTGCACCACGATAACGCACCATCTCGCAAGGCTATCATTGTAAACGAATTTCTGGCCAAAAACTCAACAAATCTTATCGAGCAGCCACCGTATTCCCCTGATATGGCTCCGGCCGACTTTCTTCTTTTTTCCAAAACTCAAATTACCACTTCGAGGCACCCGTTTTCAGTCGATAGATGACATAAAAGAGAATTCGCGGCGAGTACTGAAGTTGATACCAAAAAATACGTTTAAAAAATGTTTTGATGATTGGGTTATTTGTTGGCATGAGTGTATTATTTCGAAAGGGGCCTGCTTTGAAGGCGATACAATAAATTTGGATGAATAATACATATTTTGTGTTTCATTGACCTATTCCCGGTACATTTTTGACGGAATGTATGTCTATTTTTCGAAAGATAGGATTTTTAGAAGGTATACCTTATCACCCATTTGTTGTACGACTTTCGGACTGGGGCCAATGAATCTGACTCCAGCATCGATTATTGCTTGCGCAAAATCTGATCTCTCAGAGAGGAAACCGTAACCTGGATGGATGGCATCGACGTCGTTTTCTTTTGCGATTTTGATGATTTCGGGAATATTTAGGTAAGCTTGAACTGGCGGTAGTCCTCTGCCAACCACGTAGGCCTCGTCGGCTTTCTGCCTGTGCATTTGCATCTTGTCTTGTTCCGAGTAAATCGCCACCGAACGAATGCCGAGCTCCGTACATGCTCGAAACACACGAATGGCGATCTCTCCTGCAAAAACGTTAAATTATAATTATAAGTAATTAGAAGAAATAACGGAGGATGTTGTTGCATTTCCAACCATTCAATCGTACTGTTTGACTATCGGATATAATCCACATTTTTGATCATATAAATTTCAATAATCGGAATACCTAGATCAATTTGAAAATTCTTAAAAATGTTGAGAATTGTCACGATATTTTTCCAACAGCCTGTGTGTTCTGCACGGAGATATATCGTGTAGAGACTTTTTTTATGACTGCGTCTACCGCGCCGACCTTGAAATGACCTTGATATTCGAAAATTAAAGTTTTACCTTCAGATCAAGGTCAAGGTCATGTTATTATACATATCTGAATGTATTTTTCGATCAGTAACACGATGCAATAAAAAAATGTAGTTATGTATCAAAAAACATCGATGACCTTGATAACTCCGAAAAAAATGACCTTCGGAAAAAAATATTCGTGCCAGATATTTGGTCCATTGACATCATGCACATTACGTAACAAATATTTGTGTTGTTTACGTAACAAATAAATGTATTGAACGTATCGAGTGAATTGTTCCTGATCGAAGGTTAAAAGAACTTTGTCGAACAAAGTTCGAGAAGATGTGTAATCGTCTAAATAAAAGTGTATTATTATTGGTTCGAAAATGCAATAGTCATCAAGAGATTTTGAATTATCAGAAATTTGATTTATCGGAAACATTCTTCGCATAAGTTCAAGGTCGATATTTAATATCAGTAAATACTTAAGAAACAAATACTGATTTGATCAACACAGGAAATCCTACCTTACCGTGTCTGTAAATCAGTGTTATGGATATCATCGAGTAGTGATCAATTTCGGAACCAATACATGCCTACGTAAACATAGGTCAATTATGACTACAGTCAATAAGTAATACTACATATGTATAGTAAAGACTATAGTAAAGTCAACGAAAAGTTGTAGAGGGAAATGGAAGGAACACAAGTTTTAACTTTGGGTCTTTGTTTGGACTAGTTAGGAGGTAAACATACTAAAAGTCCCCACTTCTAGGAGATGAGCGGAGTGCAGGTGGGCACATAGAAGGTCCCCTTTTTCGGTTTTCCGCTTATATCTCGGAAACTATGCGTCCTAGCGATAAGACCATTCTATACAAAATTAAAGCTGACAAAATGTGCCACAAGATTGATCTGATTCAGTTTTTCGCTATCTCGTATAGTTTCCGAGATATCCGCACTCAAAGTTCACTAATTGTGCTGAAGAGTTAGCTAGTCAAATAAGGCAAAAAACGTGTAGCAAAAATTTCTTTTTCACAATTAGAGAACTTTGAGCGCGGATATCTCGGAAACTGTACGAGATAGCGAAAAACTGAATAGAATCAATCTTATGGCACATATTGTCAGTTTAAATTTTGTATGGAATGGTTTTATCACTAGGACGCATAGTTTCCGAGATATCCGCGCTCAAAGTTCACTAATTGTGAAAAAGAACTCTTCAGCACAATTAGTGAACTTTGAGCGCGGATATCTCGGAAACTATGCGAGATAGCGAAAAACTGAATGGAATCAATCTTATGGCACATTTTGTCAGCTTTAATTTTGTATAGAATGGTCTTATCGCTAGGAACGATAGTTTCCGAGATATAAGCGGAAAACCGAAAAAGGGGACCTTCTATTTGCCCCCCCCTGCACCCGCTCACCAACTAGGAGTAGGGACTTTTAGTACGTTTACCTCCTAACTAGTCCAAACAAAGACCCAAAGTTAAAAATTGTGTTCCTTCCATTTCCCTCTACACCCTCCTTATGAGCATTCATTGACTGGACTATACGATTTATATGAGAATGCATTCGCATATGAATTTAAACAATTTACGTATTTTTAATTGTGGCGTATGTGATCTTGGAATCGATAGTATCAAAGTCGTAATCGTTTTAAATTTGCAAACCATATTCGCAACTACAAACGCAGTGAATTTGTACACTTAACTACGTAATGTACAATTAATTGTGGAATGTACTTAATTATTCAATGTAAACTGCATTGTTACCAAATCTAAGCAATTAAGGTGAATCATTTGTTTTTGATTGGTTCGAGCAAAATCTTGTCGTGTCAAGAAATCTTGTAGGTTTAATCTAACATGAACGTTCGATTTGAAGTATCGCCGCATTATTTGGAACAAGGTCATGCGATTAATCAAACCGCGTTTCTTCTACTTTGAAATGAGGCAGCCTCCCAAGCACTCCGCGTAATTACGCTGCACGTTTTAGTATTTATAAGCTATACGCTCGTATGCATTGGTATCTATTTAGCTGCAGATCTATTTGTTATTTTTTTTTTGTATGAGACAGTAAATAATCGGATTTCTTATAAACACGAAAACGTGTTTTACATTATTTCCAGCAGTTTTTGTAAATATTTCCCTGATCTCGATCGACAATTTGTTAATAACGTATATTAATGTTTTCAGCGCACTGGTACGATCTGATGCTATTACTTAAGCAACTTTGCAAATTACCACAAAATTTTCAACGTTTCGGTCCACTATTTAGATCATTTTCAAGAAAAACCTTCGTCTGTTGTGATTGTTTCGCCATCCATTGTAACCGTTTCCTTGATCTCGATCGACAATTTGTTAATAACGTACATATATTAATGTTTTCAGCGCACTGGTTCGAGCTGTTGCTACTACTTAAGCAATTTTGCAAATTACCACAAAATTGTCAACGTTTCGGTCAACTATTTATAACTATAATAACGTTGAAAATTTTATGGTAATTTGCAAAATTGCTTAAGAAGTAGCATTAAATCGAACCAGCGCCAGCGCGCTGAAAACATTAATACACGTTATTAACAAATTGTCGATCGAGATCAAGGAAACGGTTACAATGGATGGCGAAACAATCACAGCAGACGGAGGCTTTTCTTGAAAATGGCCTACATAGTTGACCGAGACGTTGAAAATTTTGTGGTAATTTGCAAAATTGCTTAAGTAGTAGCATCAGATCGAACCAGTGCGCTGAAAACATTAATATACGTTTTTGTAAATGACTTGGAAAAAGAAATTCATTAATTTTTTATTTCTAGAGATTGATTGTTATACGTTAAATAATGCTTCACTAATCAGACATTGCGTTATGTTGTAACTAAAAGTGTGCAATGTGAAAATTCGACATATTATGAAAAACGAAACAGATATATTACCGCTGTTATTTTTAATAATTTGTGTATAGTAAGAAATAAACTGTTCGTTTATAATTAGCTTTTTCGAAGACTGATGGTGCGACTTATTATTATTGATCTTCCAAAGTAAAATGTCATAAGTTGACTGCGGGTCTTTATACACGTATGGCTTATAAAAATTTCCAAAAAATGCTGGAGTATTAAATTCAACAGAATTTAATACGATTTTTATTCATTTTGAATCTGCAAATGCTATTACCAATGAAAATAAGATTTTATTTGGTCCCACTTTCTTAAAATTTGTCTACAAAATTTGAAAATTGCATGAACATCCGCAGTCCAGTTATAAGTGAGAAATACTGTAAAATCTGAGAAGACAATTATAAAAATCCCAATTATTATCTCTTTACTGAGTAATCTGATTTGATCTGTTTAAGTATATTCTCCATCAGACATTTTTAAATGACATTTATGAAGATAAATTTTTATCCAATTATTGAAGTTACAAAGATATATTCGAGGGGAATTATTTAATAAATTTATTGAATTGAATTATCGAATGAATTTGAACAGTATCATAATACATATATAGATAATAGATACATATACATATACAGTGGGTAACGAAATATTCGAACGCCCTTTAAAACGGAATACCTTGTTTATAATTGTAGCATACGACCTGATTTTTTATAGTCAATTAGGAGCATTGGTTTCTCAAATAATATACAAAAAAGATTTTCCAAAAACTATAATTTACAAGGTTACATGCAAAAATAAAAAGGCATTTTATAAAACTTTTTTATTTGGGCCCTTAATGAAAATTTAAAATATATGTTTTGTAGATGTATGTTAGTTATACAAATGCTGAAAATTTCATCGAAATCGGTTGACGCAGGAAAAAACGACACGCATCGAAGGATGTTCGATACCGTGAATTTTAAGCAGAAACTGATCAAAACGTGTGTAAAGTACGATTTTCACAATTTTTAACCGCTTGTAGCTCGTGTGTATGTTAATCGATTTCGATGAAATATTCAGCATGTATGTAACTACTATAGATATACAAAACATATATTTTAAATTTTCATTAAGGGCTCAAATAAAAAAGTTTTAAAAAATGCCTTTTTTATTTTTGCATGTAACTTTATCAATTATAATTTTTGGATAATCTTTTTTGCATATCATTTCGAAAACCAATGCTGCTAATTGATTATAAAAAATCAGGTCGTTTGGTACAATTATAAGAATGTTATTATATTTTAAAGAGCGTTCGAATACTTTTTACACCCACTGTATATCAGTTATACATGGTGGGGTAATAACTATGTCCACCTTGAATATCTCCGTTATTTGCAATAATATGGAAAAATGTTATCAACAAAAATTGCACGGTACAGGGGGGGACATGTTGTGACAAAAACATTTTTTGCGTGGGTGGAGGCATAGAGCAGATTCCAAGGTCACCTTGATTTTTTTTAATGGAAAGTCGTATTTTTTATACCACAAATCGATAGAGAATCAAATTCTGAGTATAAGAGTGTTGAACTTCATATGTCCTAAACCTAATTGTGGCGTTTTAGAATTTAAACCCCGCGCGACAACGCACAGGCGTCTCGCGACCAGTGCTGCCAGATGAAGGGAATCACGCCGATATGATGTACCCCCTCTCTCTGATGACCAGAGTAATATGTGACACGTTGCGCATGTGCGACGGGGATCGAGTGGGGCAAATGGGAGACACGTTGCGCGTGCGCGATGAGGACGCAACAATGACATGACATTTCGCAGGTTTTAGGTTATTGCCGCGTAAAATTCACCCATTTACTTATTTCACATACTATGTAATTATTGATCCCTTTATGTCTATGTTATGAGTTGTATTTCTTTAAAATGTAACGTTACAAATAAAACATAATTTGTCAATTTATCGTGTAGAAGAAAAATGAGTGAATTTATTATCCCAGTCTCTTTTATGCAACTATTTTTGAGGAGCGTATGAGGGTTAACAGTGTTAAAATATATTATGATTTATTGATTTTACTGGAATAGAACTCAGTACTACATACATACAGATTTCAAGATTTTTTCAATTGTACATATAAATAGTAAGCATTCATACTTCGCTTCACGACTGAAACTCCCATATGTTACAATTAATTTTATTTATAATAAAGAATGTTTACAGTCTCTATTTAGAACGATCCACGTGATTCATTTCATTAAGTAGGTACATGTACACAATAGGTACGATACGATACGCGGCAATAACCTAAAACCTGCGAAATGTCAGTCGTTGTTGCGTCTCCATTGCGCACGCGCAACGTGTCTCCCATTCGCCCCATTCAATCCTCGGTTAGATAGCGATGGAATAGGATAGTGGAAGGGGAAAAGGAGGAGAGTACCTCGTCTCCGTCTGGACAGTGATGCCAGAGCCGTGGTACTGTGGTACTAAACCATACCCCCACCATAGCCTACTATCGCCTCTACGTTCCTTTCCAACGCGCCCGCGCGCTACACTCACGAGCGTACCTCTACGGATACAGTAGAGTGATACGCTGGTGAGTGTAGCGCACGGGCGCGTTGGAAAACAACGTAGGGGCAATAGTAGGCTATGGTGGGGGTATGGTTTAGTACCACAGTACCACAGCTCTGGCATCACTGCGTCTGGAGACGATGTGGCGGCACTGCTCGCGACAACGAGCGAGCGTTGTCGTGACGACGCCACAGTGGTCGATTTACTCCAAAACGTGGCCAAAAATAAAAAAATGAATTTTCAAATCAAGAGTTTTGTATACGTGGGTTGGCTACCCTGATAGTTGGGCTATTGGATGGTTAATGGAAAAAGGGCCTGACCTTTCCACCTGAGCGAGAAATTCAGTCTGAAAGTGACCATCGTTCAACTAGCAGCTACGCACAGTAAATCGTTGAGTGAGAAAAGTGCCCAGAAGTGAATATATTTGTATTATATCCTACTAATTTTTATTCTACAATATGGAAGGTGTCCCTGGAGATAAGTAAATCATGTTTATACATTATATAAAATGCAAGTAACAATGGATAATGTAATATATAAAATATGACAAAATTTCATACGAAAATTTTGGAAACCTAGGAAAATAGTTATGATCTACATCGATCTGAACTATGTGACTTGTACACACCTTTAGTTTACATTATCACCTAGTAGGATCAACAAAAAACGGCTGCCCCGATGTTCCCCCCCCCCTGATTTTTTTGCTATTTTTGTAATGTACTGCATGTGCTGGAAACCCGCTTTTTGTGATTTAGACCTTATTTCATGGTTTAAAGTAATATTATTATAGGTCGTTGAATTGGTCTCGATACCAGTTACAATATTATAAAGTAAAAAATATATGTTAATATTTAAAAATTTGAAGTGACCTTTTTTTTAATAAAAAATGATTTTTTTTTAATTTTTTATATTAGAATTTGTAGAAAAGTGAATACTGATCAACTTTTATTGGAAACATTTTTTTGTCAGATCAAACATATTTGTAAAAACTTGTGAAAATACCGGTATCGCGCTTGTTCCTTCGCACGGAGGGTTTTACGACGGACCGTATTTCTATTGTATACAGGGTGTCCCAAAACTCGTGAAAATCCCGAAAGGGGGTGGTTCCTGAGACCATTCTAAGAGACATTTTCCTTTGCACCAAAGTCAACTGCGGCTTTGTTTAGGAGTTATTAACGAAACACACGGACCAATCAGAGCGCGCCCTGGGCCGCCGCGCCGTCACGATGCGATGTCACGGCGTACCGCGACACTCGCTTGCCGGCGCGGCTTGGCGCGCCGGGCCAGGGCGCGCTCTGATTGGTCCGTGTTTTTCGTTAATAACTGCTAAACAAAGTCGCAGTTGACTTTGGTGCAAAGGAAAATGTCTCTTAGAATGGTCTCAGGAACCACCCCCTTTCGGGATTTTCACGAGTTTTGGGACACCCTGTATACTTAGCTAGTTTAAGTGACCGTGCTTCTTGAGGCATCCATTGCATTGGAAAAACCGAGAAAGTACCGATATTTATTACGATGTCGGTAGAATATCGGTTATACCGAAACCGGTATTTTAACGATTTCAAGCATTTGCTGCTAGTTTCTTTGTCATTTCAGCTTCGACGTTTTCTGTTTCTGTATCCATCTTTCTACGTTGATCTCTTTTGTTTTCAAATTCTATTTCTGGCCTTCCGTATTGTCATTTCTGTCTCTTTTCTACTCTTCAGCTTCCGGTGTCAGAGTTGTAGAAATTTCCAGGAAGGAACTTTTTTTGTTTTAATAAAGGATCATTTACACGGCGAGTTCCAAATAATATTTTTAGTTATTGAAGCACTATTATCTAAGAAATTTAGAAGTTCTTATCAATTAACGGACCATAAAAAAGGAACGCTTCAAAATTTGATATATGTATTCAGGAAAAAGTGGTTGTGAAAGTTAACAGAACTGAAGTAAGATTTTACCAACAGTTCGACCAACGGCTGAACGGTTCCCTTACATTTGATCTAATTTATAACCTTCCATTCTTCAAAACACATATTTAAAACAAGAATTTCTTCTTCTACAATTTAGTAATTAGCCGGCTACTTGTGTTCTTTATATAATTTGATATTAGATTCACATTTAACAAGACAAAAAATCCTGAGGTATCAAGTTTCAGCTGTATTTGATACTTTCTTTCTACGTACATCCGCCATATTGGTGCCGCCATTTTGTTTTCTGTTCTTTTAATTTCAGTTTCATAATTAACGACTTCGGGAACCCCAAAACACCAAGTTTTGTCCCATTCTGACAGTTTTCATAGGTTCAATCTCGATTTTACAGCCGCCATTTTACTTTTTTGCGATTTTGATTTTAGATTCGTAATCAGCGACCTCGAAAACCCCGAGATACCTAGTTTCGTATAAATCAAAGAAAGATTTGATTTTTGGCCACGTTTTGGAGTAAATCGACCACTGTGGCGACGCGACGTACGGACGAAAAACAATCGACGAGACAAAACGCGAGGACAGTTTTTGTTTTAATAAAAGCAGTCGTGCATCAGACGTTACGAGCGACACACGGAGTATTATTTCGATCCCTCACCACCTCCTTTTTCCTCCGTACATATCGAAGATTCGGTATCGGAACACTAATAGTTGACGAGATCTAGGTGCACGGTAGTGCACCAGCCAAGTTCTTGCACTACCACCTTTTACACGAAACAATTTAGCCGTTTTTTAGAGGCTTATAACTCGGCACTGGAGGCAGATGGAGAGATGTAGTTTCGTACATTTGTTAAATGCTATCATGTCTCAATATTGACAAAACATTAATCTTCCAACATTAGTAGGTTCTGAGATATAGGACCTCAAAAATCGTTATTAAATTTGTCACTGACTGACTGACTGACTGACAGATCATCAAAACCTTTTGGGTACTTCCCATTGACCTACAAGCTTGAAATTTGGCACACAGGTCTACCATAACAAACCATCGAAGGAATAATTGTCAAAGTTTGAAATTTTACACCTTAAAGGGGTGGTATTGAAAAAAAACATTACGAAATAGGTACGTAGGATAGAACATATAGAAAATGGCTGTATCTCGGGAACGGTGCGTCCTACCGCAAAAATAACAAAATTTTCAAAAGGCTTAACCCAAAGCAAAAAAAAATTAAAAAAAAAATTTTTTTCTTAAAATTTAAAAATGGCTGCATCTCGGGAACGGTACGTCCTATCGCAAAAATAACGAAATTTTCGACAGACCTTACGCGGGGCATATAGGGTATGCCCAACCACATGACGTATGTGGTCTTGTGATTTTTCGAAACAAAATAAATAAAAATTAAAAAATGGCTGTATCTCGGAAACGGTGCGTTCTACCGCAAAAATAACGAAATTTTCAAAAGGCTTCACCATAAACTTGATAATTGATGAAATTTCAACAAAAAGTGATGAAATCCCAACAAAAACATTCTGTAAACAGGAGCCAAGTTCTTATGGCCGTAAAAAGTTGTGAGATCAAACAAAATACGGCCAAGTTCGTTAGCTTAGAAATACCTCTTGCAATACTGAAAAAAGCGATTGTAAAAATTAGTTTAAAAGAACGCTATTTAATTTTTAATGAATTACATGAAGGGCTAAATTATTCAAACTTGGCCGCTACCTAACACCTTTTATGGTCATTGGTTTAAAAAGTAACGGCCAAGTTCGTTAGCTTAGAAATACCTCTTGCAATACTGAAAAAAGCGTTTGCAAAAATTAGTTAAAAAGAACGCTATTTAATTTTTAATGGATTACATGGAGGGCTAAATTATTCAAACTTGGCCGTTACTTTTTAAACCAATGACCATAAAAGGTGTTAGGTAGCGGCTAAGTTTGAATAATTTAGCCCTTCATGTAATTCATTAAAAATTAAATAGCGTTCTTTTTAACTAATTTTACAAACGCTTTTTTCAGTATTGCAAGAGGTATTTCTAAGCTAACGAACTTGGCCGTATTTTGTTTGATCTCACAACTTTTTACGGCCATAAGAACTAGGCTCCTGTTTACAGAATGTTTTTGTTGGGATACATATTATCCAAAGAAGAACGAAAATTATTTCCATGATATCTCGTTAACTATTAGATTTAGGACATATGGAGGTCAATACATTTTTACTCAGAATTCGATAGTATATCGATTCATGATACAGAAAGTAGGTCTTTCCATTTAAAAAAGTCAAGGTGACCTTCAAATCTCCTCTATACCTCCACCCACGCAGAAAATGTTTGTGTCACAATATTCCCCCCTCTATACCGTGTAAGTTTTGTATATAACATTTTTTCATATTATTACAAATAACGGCAATATTCAAAGTGGACATAGTTATTGCCCCACCCTGTATACATATGAATGTATATTCTCAAAATTTCGTTAAAATCATTTGACGTGGAAAAAACGACATGTATCGAAAGGTGTAAGAATCTTTAGATTTGTTACAGTTAGAGACCGAAAAACGTGAAAAACTGTGACATTCACAACTTTATCTCATTATCTTCATCGATTGCAAGAAATTGAATCTAAATTAAATGCTATTTCTTCTCGTAATGATTTTAATAGCGAAGAAATTATATATTAACATATTCACACACACACACACAATTTAAAAAATTCTTCAACAATTTTGAATATCATATACTCAATTTTGCTATAAATGCATAAAGAACCGCAGTCTATTCATAGCAATGTTGACCGATTTTAATGAAATTTTCAGAACGTCTATGATTAATACAGATTTACAAAACGGCCTATTTCAATTATGAATAATAAGCTCACATAAAAAGGTTCTAAAAGCAACTTTTAGTATTTTCTCCGCAGTTCTCAGGTGATAGCAATTTTTCTAAAATTCTTTTTCACTTCACATAGTAAACTAAGTGATCTAACTTATCAAAAAAGTCCAATCTGTACGGTTCCGTCGTAAAAATATTATCCTTTTAAAAATGTCCCAAGATTAATGTGTGTCGCTATATGTATATGTTTCTTTGGAGTGCGAGTTAATAAATAAAAATTATGGTCTGATAACTCGTTATCTACCTATTCATTTACAAAACCAGGGACCAAAAGTAATAGTTATTCTAAAATTTTCTACGATAAAAATCATTAATAAAAAGTTGATTATTATTGAAATTTAAGATCACCTGAGTACGTGCCATTTTTGAGACGGAAAGTTAACTATCTAAAACCCATTTTTCATGTCCGCAGTTACATCACGTGAAGTTCGCATTAGTTAACCTTCTGATACAAAGTAGCAAATAATTTATAATTGTTGAATGTTTCATTGTAGCAAAAATGGTTTGCCATTTCGAGGTTACAATAACGTACCGTATTTACGTATGCATATACATATATGTATGTATAATAGTATCTACGTGTACCAGTCGATAAAACGTCTTGCATTTTCAGTCAAATAGAAATTATTTATGATTTCGTCATCAAGCATTTGTTTAAAATATACGATAAGGTAGTAAAGTGTTTTAGCTATCTCGCTATCTCGCTTCAACAATTACGAAAAGCGTTTAGTGTTTACACTGGTTTAAGCAGAAACGTTGATAGTCACTCTCAGTAAAATTTCGTTTCTTTTTCAGGTTCAAGGTCACCCGACGGGCCACCGTATTGTTAGTCGTCGAATTCCGGTTTTTGGTGACTTCATCCGAACACGAAAGAGTACGAGGCATCATTTTAAAAACTCGAGGCTTCTTTAAAAGTCGAATAGCTTTCGCTCAAAGTCGAATTCCACACCCGAGCGAAATTAGCAGTAAAGGAGACTCAAATTTCGGTAATAAATTACTTTGGTTAATACAGTGCGTATCAGAAGTTTAGCCGCACCCTATTATTTTAACAGAAACGCACCCTCTGATGAATCTTCGATTGATTTTTTTTATCGTATGTTTAGAACACTTTGGAAAATTATGATTACACTAAAACTATTCAACTATTCAACAAAATATTTGAACGCACTTTATTGGTACCAAATGACCTGAGTTTTTAAAATCGATTAGAAGCATTGGTTTACGAAATGATATGCAAAAAGGATTATCCAAAAATTACAATTTACAAGGTTGCATGCAAAAATACAAAAAGCATTTCATAAAACTTTTTTATTTGGGCCCTTAATGAAAATTTAAAATATATGCTTTGTAGATCTATGTTAGTAATACACCTGTTGAAAATTTCAGCGAAATCGATTAACATACCCAAGAGCTACAAGTGCTTAAATGTGGTGAAAATAGTGTTCCTTCTCGAGAATACTTTTATTTAAATTTTATTTAAATTTATATTCAATTTTTCTATCTATTCCGATATTAATTTTATAATAGTAGAAATTTTGAACTAATTGCTTAAAATTTTGGGGAAAAATATTATTAATCATTTAATTGGATTCGGTATTTTATGGAGAACCAGGACAAAAATTATTTTCACCTTTTTAGTGCATTTTAATATAAGCGTGGTTTCTAAAAAGTTTTTTTTATATATTTCATTTTCTACTTTTGTTGTCATCGGAAGCAAGTGTATACAAAATTTCAGCAAGATTTGACTATGGGAAGAGGTTAAGAAGTCGATTACAAGATTTGACGCATACAACAACTCCGCAAGTTAATATAAGCGTGGTGAAAGGTTAGCACTGTATTGTACAGATCTGTGTAAAACCAGCAGTTACCAAGACATCGAAAAAACCATTAAGACACGTTTATAATAGGTGCTCCATTTAAGTAAGGCCACCTAAATATCTCTTCAGGTTATTGTGATGCAAAAAAAAATTGACCAAATATCTGGCAAGAATATTGTTTTCCGAAAGTCATTTTTTTCAGAGTCATCAAGGTCATCGATGTTTCTTGATACATAACAACATTTTTTTTATTGCATCGTGTAACTGATCGAAGAATACATTCAGATAATTATAATAACATGATATTGACCTCGATCTGAAGGTAAAACTTTAATTTTCAAAGATCAAGGTCATTTCAAGGTCCAAAATGTTATTATAAATATCTGAATGTATTTCTCCGATGAAATGATAAAACACCGATGACCTTGATAAATTCGAAAAAAGTGACCTTCGGAAAAAATAGTCTTGCCAGATATTTGGTCCATTGACACCATGCACATTACGTAACAAATATTTTTTGCATCACAATAACCTGAACAGATATTTAGGTGGCCTCACTTGCCACCCTGTATATCACTAAAGACTACATCATATTCGAATTTGATAAAAATCGGAAACACTACTGCGAAAAGTGTCCGATTTCTTTACCTACCGGAAGCCTATTAATAGGATTTTAAATAGTTGTGCTGTATCAAAAGGAAGCATAGAAATTTTCTTTTAGATTGCAATCTTAAATGAAACTGTTAGATGACGTTATTGAGGATGACTTGTTAGTTCACAACGAAAATTGTTGTTGCTATTGAAAGTTCCATCAAAAAGTGTTTAGCCGTGTACCACAAATTTTTCAAAATTATGCGATAATCACCGGTCGGTAATGTGTTAATTTTCTGCGACTGTTGCTCTTAAATACAATTTTCATAGAAGTGGGCGGTAGTAACACTATTAAATATCTTGGGTGTTATTCAGGAAACAGTGCCTTTTTGGCGATGCGAGTACCTCTCATCAGAAACGCAAATGGGGCTGAGGACCAGCATAGAAATGTTGAACGTTAGAAAGATCCTGTACCACGGAAAACTTGAAACCGGTCAGTCAGCTGTGAAAGACTCCTTGCGGAAAGTTCCATGTGAGAATCGACAGGAAACAGAGATAAAGGGCGAGACTTTCTTGCGCAATGTGGACATCTCAACGGCTTCTAACATGAGGGGAGTCAAGCTATGCGAAACGACGCACAATGGGCTGTATGCCCGATTTCAGCGGTCAAAATTCAATTTTTAAAACTTTACATAAATCATAAAATTTTTGTGGCTTCAGATAGTTGAATATCTGAGGAACAATCTCCCATCATTCGTTTTCCCATTCATGTATCCATAAAGCACTGAAAGTCGGAAGTTTGAAATTCTGTTAACACGCTTTCATTTTTCAACGAATTCACCTATTAGTAAATGTTACCTTATTTATATACACTAACAGATTTTTGTTTTATAGAACTTTTTTTTGGCTAACAAGGGAACATATTCAGATGCGAAATTCGGATTTTGATAAAACTTTGGGAGTTTATAGTTCTTTGAAAAATATTTGACACGTATTTTTTTTTATCGGCAACCATCCACTTTGAAGGGGTGAAAACAGCCCTCAAAGTTGGGGGTCAAAACCATACTTTTTGAGATATCTCGGAAACCAGAGGTCGAAAAAATTTGAATTTTTTTTTAAATTGTGTGTTTTTCAATGGGCAATGTAGTCGCGCAAGAAAATTTTAACAAAAGTTTTTTGTTTAAACAATATATTAAAAATTTGATTTCTTTTTGTAGTTTCTCTTATTTATTGTTAGTTAATTTTAATGTAAACTTATGTGCGTGATCTTTGATCCAAACTAGGGGATACATGTTTCAGGATTTTCTTTTTTTTGCCATTTAACAATAATTATGCATAATGGAATATAGTCTTGCACCTGGCGTGTGGGGGAATTCTGGCTTGTTTTATCGAAATATAAGCATTTAGTATAAACGTATGTAGTATTTTAAACAATACCACTGGATTACATGACGTTTATTGTTTTATCAGCAGCTAAAGAAGGTGGCGCAGGTACCAGCGTGACGCGGTGCTAATTACCGCGGCGGAGTAAGGGTACTGACTTGTATGTATAGCCAATTCGTCTGCGAATTTCTGCGGTCGTTGGGCTTTCGGTCAAAATATACCTGGAGCCTTTTCAAATACACTGTGGATCCTTCAAATAATTTACTTTTACTGATTGTTTATTTTTAGATTCGTTTTTACAAACATGAAGGTCAATCTGATGAACATTATAAACATTTTGATGGAAACATATCACAGCAATAATAACAAGGAAACACCCAACAACCGGAGAAATTTGCAGGAGAATTGGCTATACATACCAGTCGGTACCTTTACTCCGCCGCGGTAATTAGCACCGCGTTACGCTGGTACCTGCGCCACCTTCTTTAGCTGCTGATAAAACAATAAACGACATGTAATCCAGTGGTATTGTTTAAAATACTACATACGTTTATACTAAATGCTTATATTTCGATAAAACAAGCCAGAATTCCCCCACACGCCAGGTGCAAGACTACATTCCATTATGCATAATTATTGTTAAATGGCATAAAAAAGAAAATCCTGAAACATGTAAGTATAAGGTATACTTTTATATAAGTATAAGTATAAGGTATAATTTAAAAAAAATATTTTAATTGTAAATGATAGTGTACACTTTTCGATAGTGTACATAAAAGTAGACGAATAACGTTAAAATATTGATTATAATCCGCAGTACTTGATTGAAAAATAGCTACAAACATTACAATCTAATACGCTCCTCTTTATGGAAAACCCGTATACAGTACAAAAAGCAGAAATCTCAAGGTTTAAAATGGTTGTCTTTTCATCAAATTTCGATAAATTTTAGCAAAGTTACAGCAGTTTCAATATTGAAACTGAAATCGGGCCGCTGAAATCGGGCATACAGCCCACTGTGCGACGCTTAGGGTGGATTTATAGTGGAGCAGCGAGGTGAGCTGTGCGGTGAAAAAAAAAGAAAAATGAAGAAAATACATATGTACTTTTTCATTAGTATGTGTCAAAATGTTGTCACGAATGTTGGTTTGTTTTCACCGCGCCGCTATCATCGATGCTCGCAGCTCCACTATAAATCCACACTTAGGAAACATCCTTGTTTCACGACTGCGATATGTATACATCGTCCCATAAGTTCGTGCGGCGGATATGTTCATTCTTTTCGTGGTGTGTTCTATAAACATAGGGCGATAAGCGACCGAAGGGATTAGAGTTTAATGATCGACTGTAGTCTGTAGGAAGGCATTCGGAAGAAACAGTTGCTGAACAGCAAGCATTTCATCTTTTACATAGTGAAAAATAGGGACCAAAAATAACAGTTATTCTAAAATTACCTACGATAAAAATCATTTAAAAAAGTTGATTATTATTGAAATTTAAGATAATACACAAAATATAGCGATAGATAGTACACAAAATATAAAAAAAGAAAAACAATGAACAAAATGATTAAAAAATGTCTGTCTGTTTGTTCGGTACAAATTTTGCAATTGATTTTAAACTAACTTCCCGATGAGCTAAAGACTTGAAATTTTAAACATAGCTCAGAACTGGATGACAATGCAATATTAAAAAAAAATTTGTTAAAAAAGCCTATGCGTTTAGGAGATATAAATTATTAATAAATTGAACCATATTGCACCCTCTCCCCCGCCGCGTGACGTAGTGCGTCTTCTCGTTCAGCGTCCCCACTCTACTACGTGTTCCCACTCTGACTCATCCTCACTCCACTGACCCGCTTCCAGTGTGTCCAGACAGGGGTAATCGAAAAAAGGAATCGGGGGAATATAAGTACCCCCTCTCTGATGACCAGAGTAATATGTGACACGTTGCGCGACGAGAATAGAGTGAAGCAGAGTGAGGCGAATGGAAGACACGTTGCGCGTGCGCGATAGGGACTGAACGGTGGAATAGGAGAGTGGAAGGGGATAAGGTGGAGGGGGAAATATGAGGTTGCCGGCAACCTCATCTGGCCACACTGCCCGCTTCGCACCGAAGGAGCTCAGTGTGCATTTGAGCTCCGTGCGGTGTTTACAAATTTTCTACGTATTATTTATCCTATAATAATGTTCGTTTACCAAGCGAAAGAACCGTTACACCGAGATTCTCCGTCGATCATTTATCTATGACATTTTACCACAGCGTTTGTTTTCGATATGACGCGTCGCAATACCGTCTGAAATTGACTACATGTCTCTGTTATAATCTCATCAAAATGTTCAAAATCGATTGTAAAATTTCACACATACAAGAGTAAAAATCAGAAAATAATTATTTAAATAAAAATAAATTTTTTTAAAATACCACGTTTTTAAAACGGACCAAAAAGTATAAAATAAATTTTTTAAAAACACCACGTTTAAAAAACGGACTAAAAAGTATAAAATAATTTTTTCTAGCCCATACAGATTCCTAACCCCGTACAGATAGTCCTGCAAATTTGTGATTGTGAATTTTTAATAGCTATGAAAATACTTGTAAGATTTAAAACGAAAAACGTGGGGCGCAAGATAATACATACATAGTAAGGAGTGTAGAGAGTAGCTGCCGTTGAGAAAACTCGCACAACAGTTCATATCATTTGCAGTGCAATGAAATTGTTAGTGATTTAGGTGTTCATGCATCAATTATCTATTGCATGCGCCCCACGTTTTTCGTTTTAAATCTTACAAGTATTTTCATAGCTATTAAAAATTCACAATCACAAATTTTCAGGACTATCTGTACGGGGTTAGGAATCTGTATGGGGCTAGAAAAAATTATTTTATACTTTTTAGTCCGTTTTTTAAACGTGGTGTTTTTAAAAAATTTATTTTATACTTTTTGGTCCGTTTTAAAAACGTGGTATTTTTAAAAAAATTATTTTTATTTAAATAATTTCTATCTGTGTCTGCATTTGACCTTTTCACTTCGTTAATGCAATGTAATGAAGATTCTCACTTCGCGCTGTTATAGTTATCAAGTTGTTGTGCTCAAGCTAATCTATAGATATATTTTTAGAATAGATTAGTGTTCAAGTAGTGTTCAAGTACTAATACTTCTGACATTATCGGTAATGACGTGATTAACAATAAACCATGTGCTTTTAATAAATGTTTCCATTACAGTACCTTGACTTTTGCACTGACAATGTAAGTACATACGTTACATCTTTCAATGAACCCACGCAAAATGTCACGTTTATTTACAGTTTTGTTTTTAATCGATAGCAGTTTTCTTCGATTAGTTAAAATTTTTGTTTATTTTCTTGATACATCACATTTAGGAATTATTGTTGGTGCTTTTCATTCATTTCAATTCTACATCCAGATTTACATGCTCAGCATTTTCGTAATGACTTCATATTATTATACTAAAATGGCATGACGATGCACTCTATATTTTTTTATATTGTTTATTTATGAAGGTTCCATTGACATCTAGGTCGTTAGCAACTAAAAAATCAACTTTCTAATTTTGATATTTTTCAATTGATATCGATTTCTAAATGTCCACCGACCACGAAAATAATAAAATTAATCAAATACAATAGCAGTTCTAGTTGTGATACACGCATGAAGTTAGACAGTTTAGGAATATCGATTTTCCCTACATAATTTGGCTGTTCATTCTTAATTAATTCTGTCCTGATAACTGTGATCAACTTCTAGCCCTGAATTTTTTTCTACATCAAAATGCACACTTTATTGATAAGAAATCATACTTTTCATTGACAATTATGATATATAACATATTTTAAAAAATTACTGAGCAAAATGAAAATAATCGTTAAAAATTTGTATCTTTGACCTGCGCTATCTTTCAAGTCCCAAGAGGGCCCACTTTTTAACAAGTAAGGATCTTTTCAGTGAACCTTCCTCTATATAATGTGACAAAAATTATTTCCTTGTTCGAGTCTTTTTTCAAGATATTACTATTTGAAGACATCCGCGTCGCGTTATCTTGTCCGTGCTCGGACGCGCGCTACGCGCTGAATTCGTCAAGTACGCAGCCTCTGAAAGTCTGACAGAACTGTGTTGAATATTTATACAGGGTAAGGCGCCAAAAACAGGCCACCTGAATAACTCGGCTGCTATTGGTGTTAGGAAGAAATGCATCAGATGGAACTTGCTTGGTTTCGAGGGGGCATTAATCAGATGTTGGTAGCTTTTTTGTAGGTGGACGCGTAAAGGACATATGAAGGTCAACTTCATTTTTTTAAATGGAATGAGGTATTTTTTAATACATCAATCGATGCAGCTGGACATTCGTTATAAAAAAGTACTAACCTATGTATATCAAAAAGTTAGTAGTTCAAGAGGTATTTCAATTTAAATAACTCTAAAATTCCATTACCGTCGTACTAAGACGTTAGCGTTTACTTACTAGTGTAATGGTATTTTAAGTAATGGTATTTTAGAGCTATTTAACCCGGCGTTAGTTAGGTGGGGTCTCACAGACCCCAGAGATTTTAGATTGATTGTAACATTGTAAAGATGTTTCATTAGTTAAGTATTTTTGAATAATAAAAATTTAATTTCGTGGATCTCCGTTTTTACTCTGATAAATTGCAAGCCTCTTAAGCAATACCTAATCTTATAATTATGAAAAAGATATTTATTCCTATAATACAATATATTCTTTCGGTGGGTCTGTGAGACCCCACGTTACCACTTACAATACATTTTCCCACCTTACCAACGACGGGTTAAATTGAAATATTCCTGAACTTAAAAAAATGAAGTTGACCTTCATATGTCCTTTACGCGTCCACCTACTAAAAAGCTACTAACATCTGATTAATGCCCCTTCGAAACCAAGCAAGTTCCATCTGATGCATTTCTTCCTAACACCAATAGCAGCCGAGTTATTCAGGTGGCCCGTTTCTTGCGCCTTACCCTGTATAAGATAAGCTTTCAATTTTGAGAGACTACTCCTGGATTTTCGAATGCGTGCTCTCCGCCCCATCACATAATCCTAACTAATTCTGATCGCATAAACTTTGCATTCTATGTACCCGTCATACAGAATTTGAACTAGTAATGAAAAATCATGCGATCAAAATTAGTTAGTACTAGGAGGTGGGAGGGGGGGGGGAAGTGCCAGCCGTCAGGCCGGCCCGATCACGCATACGAAAATCCAGAAGCAGTCTTTCAAAATTGTAAGCTCACCCTCTATAGAGTGACACTCTGTCCTGTTTTCTCTTTCATCCCCACAACGTGTTTACAAACAAAAAATGAACAGATGCCGCCCCGGAACAGGCTTACGTTGCCACGGAGCGTGCAAGAATACGGAAAATTCAATACAGTATTAGCAATCATTTTTCGCAAGTATCTCAACTAATCTCTACTAATGACAAAAGTTGATCAAAATGTTGTCCTTGACAACATACGTCAAGGTCAAGGTCATCGGAGCTGCCTTCCCTAAACGTAATAATCACGCATAATCTATAGGAGAAAGGCACAAATTTTGAGTACGGTAAAGTAAAGAGCAGCCGTTTATAATATTGTAATGAATATACTTGTCGCGAGACATCTCCCCCGAATACCGAACGCGAACGCGCCACGCGAGACCGCGAAGCGCTACCTCCTACGGCGACCGCGAGGTGGCTACAGCGACGACGCGGATTCTCGCGAGTGAAGTGATAGCGGTGCGCGTATAAATAGGGTCGCGGAAGCTGGATTAGTCAGTGATGCCAGAGCTGTGGTACTGTGGTACTAAACCATACCCCCACCATAGCCTACTATTGGCCCTACGTTGTTTTCCAACGCGCCCGCGCGCTACACTCACCAGCGTATCACTCTACTGTATCCGTAGAGGTACGCTGGTGAGTGTAGCGCGCGGGCGCGTTGGAACACGACGGAGGCAGTGTTCCGATTGAACCAACCGTAACTCGCGCATGCGCGGCCAAGACAGTAGCGTATCTACAATGACGCAGCCGAGCGGCCAGGGCCCTGACGCCTTGAGGCAGTTATTCTGGCGGGAATGTACCAGTGTTATTGGCGGGACGACTGATGGACGAGAGACGATTATGTATTCTTTTGCGTAGTTATTGCAGTGCTCTTTCCCTATCCCATCCTCAAAATAAAGAATAAGTTTCAATTATAAAAGTCTGCGGGGGGTGCTCAAGCTACACGATTTCATCGAAATAGTTACGCTACTGAGTCTGAAATTGCCGCGCATGCGCGAGTTACGGTGGGTTCAATCGGAACACTGGTACCACAGTACCACAGCTCGGGCCAGGGGGTGTCGACTCCTTTGTTAAAATATGTGGGTATAGAAACTGTATCCCCACTCCACCCGACTCTTTGCTGGCGGCGCATGGCGGCGTCGGTTTTTCAGCCATTTCCAGCCATTTCTGACATTTCTGACGCGCTCGTTGACATCGCTAGACCACGTCAGATCACATATAATTACTTTCACAATATAATAACTTTTATATTAATATAATTATTAATTACTTCATACTACTTAATATAGCAAGATATAAGTTAAAAAGGAGTTCTCTTGTGTGTTCTATTTTGTATTTTTAGTATTTGTATTTTTACTTGAAAGTGTAGTATTTATAAAGTATAAAGCTGCAAGATGCCTGGATACATGTGTGTAGTGCCTAGTTGCAAATCTGGTTCGATGGTTCCTGCACATGATTTTCATAAAGACACAGTTCGAGCACTGCAATGGAAGCAAGCCGTAAATTCTCCAAGACTAGATGGGCTATTTGAACACGAGTTGAAGAAGTTTCATGTGTGCGCATTGCATTTCACAGAAGACGATGTTATTCCATCATTAGTCAGGCGCAAATTCAAGCAGGACGCAATTCCTAGTTTGCTTTTACCAAGGCGCAACTACACGAAGAAGAAGAATGCAAAAATAACGCAACTGCAAATTGAATCAGGTAAATGTCTACTATTCATAACCATTTCCATCACTATACATTTCTATTTTTAATAAATTATATAATTGAATTATCTTATTCTTATATGATTGCAGTTACCTTTTGGAACAAATGGAAAATCCATGAAATAGGAGGAATAACAAGCAAAAAAGGATGCCAAGGCGCAACTATACGAAGAAGAAAATGTTATAAAGGTAAATGTTAAATGGTATAAAGTATTGTGTATTATGTATGAAGTTGATATGAAGATGTTATATTATGAATAAGTATTATGAATGAGTATGTTTATTATGAATGAGTATGTTTATTATGAATGAGTATGTTTATTATGAATAAGTATGTTTATTGTGAATAAGTATTTTATATTGCAATAATAATAAATATGTACACATACATAACCGTTGTAAATTAATTTTTCTAAAAAACCCAATTCATAACTATAAATAGCTAGCGATGAATACGATTACACGTACATGCGAGGTTAACTATGTGTGAGTACACGTTTGTGTGATCACCAACACATATACGTTTTAGTTCGGTCGGCTCATCTTTAGCTGAGAGGGCGCCCTGAACAGTGCTTCGAAAAAGTACCAGAGTCGACACCCCTTGGCTCGGGCTATAGTATAGCGAATAGAGAGTATTCTCGAATGCTACCACACTAACGGCTACGAACTGTCCCAACCTATCCTGCGCACCGCTCCACGGCCCCAAGTGTCAGACGGCACGGGGAAACCCTACCTGCGAGAGACATAAATCTCCGCTGTCCGAAGCGGCAAACACCGCCGGGCATCTTCTACCAGTGATGCCAAGACTGTGGTACTGTGGTACTAAACCATACCCCCACCATAGCCTACTATTGCCCCTACGTTGTTTTCCAACGCGCCCGCGCGCTACACTCACCAGCGTACCTCTACTGTATCCATAGAGCAGGCATGCACAGGTGGACGATTTGGGAGCAGGAGCAATCGACCCTGCTCCTGAGCAAGGTCGGAGCAGTGACCTTGCTCGGACGTATGGAAGGGGGACCCACCAATTGTAAACGGAGCACGAGAGAAGACGAGACGAAGAGCGTATGAGAGTGGGGGCGGCGTCTACGGTGTTGTAGTCTGACCACTCCGGTGCGCTCTCCACTTCCCCACGCCCCTCCCACTCGTCTTCCCTCGTGCTCTGTTTACAAGTCACGCTTAGTGGGTTCCCCTTCCATACGTCCGATCTGCTCTGAGAGCATACGGGGAGCAACTTGGGAGCACGGGAGCTGCTCTGAGAGCAAAGAGCTGTGCATGCCTGCCATAGAGGTACGCTGGTGAGTGTAGGGCGCAGGCGTGTTGGAAAGGATACGTAGGGGCAATAGTAGGCTATGGTGGGGGTATGGTTTAGTACCACAGTACCACAGCCTTGGCATCACTGTCTTCTACCCAAGTGTCAAACGGCACGGAACTCTTTGCTCCAAGTGTCAAGCGGCACGGGGAATCCCTGTCGCTCAGGCAGCAAACACTGCGAGCACCCCATTCCCGACCACCTGCACCATGCGGACCATTGTAAGATCATAAAAGATCATTGAGTTATCCGTCCAGCGCCGACACCGTTCTCGCCGGTAAACCGTTACCATTAGATGTAAAAGTAGGATATAAGTCGTTAGGAATTAGCCGTCTTTCCGCCGATGCTTTCAACTCTCGTTCTGTCGTTCGCCGTTTATTCGCGTCTCGCCGTTACATTCAAGTCGCGTTCCGTTCTTCGCCGGTGCGTTTAACTCGCGTTCCGTTTTCCGCCGTTACATGTAAGTCGCGTTCCGGTTTTTGCCGTTGCCTTTCATTCGCGTCCCGTCGTTCGCAGGTGCGTGTTCAATCAGCGTTCCGTCTCTCGCCGTTGCGTTTACTTCGCGTTCCGTCTTTCGCCGATCTATTTAATTCGCGCCCCATCTTCCGCCGTTGCGTTCAACTCGCGTTCCGTCGTTCGCCGTTACATTTAAGTCGCGTTCCGGTTTTCGCCGATGCGTTTCATTCGCGTCCCGTCTCTCGCCGTTGCGTTTACTTCGCGTTCCATCTTTCGCCGATGTATTTGATTCGCGTCCCATCTTCCGCCGTTGCGTTCAAATCGCGTTCCGTCTGTCGCCGTTTCTTCGCGTCTCGCCGTTACTTCTGTACTGATCGACCCGCGTCGCAATTCGACGCATATACTGTGACAAAGGGCCTCAGCCCGTAATAAAGAGACCTGCGTTGCGAATCCAAGTCTTGTTCATTCGTGGCTCCGAAAAATCCTGGACAGCCGATTGAGCTGGCACACTCTCCCTATGTCCGAGTGTTACAATATATGGCTGAACGATAATAGATCATAATCTATGGCTGTTGCCAAGACACTCAAGACAAGGCTTCTTAGCAAACGGAAGATAATACCTCGCTGACTGTAAACCGAACAACGCGCGCATGTAATAAACAAATTTTATAAAAAGTCCTACATAAGGTAAATACTCGTTTAACTTGTGGCCAGTATTTATTATATCTTTTTCTTTTAATATTGTCTACAGGAGGAGGCACTAACTATTGTCAGCTACAATAACTCCGAAAGTATGGAAGTAGTACAAAAGTTATCGAAATAAAAGTTGCGTCGGTCAACAGGGGCCGTAGTTTGGCGTTGATGTTTTGCTGCTAGTTGGAGTCGCTTCAGAAATGCGAAGGTCACCATTAAATAGAATACTATGCTTTGGTACCTGTTTTCTGATAGCGGTTATTCAGACAACTCCAACGAGGTGCAACATTAAAGTCTTTGTAGGACAGCAAAGGTCATTTATGAAAAAAATAGCGAAATAAACTTTAGTAAGCCTCGTAACTAGTATGATTTAATTGATACAATCCGAGCGGTAAGATTGTATCGTGTGGGGACGTTCAATTACTTTATTAGGATATTGGACAATAATTATTGGTTTAATGAATTTGCGTTAATTATCAAAGAACACAAATATATTCTTACTATAAGAATTCGTATTACAATTGTGTAATTGTCGCGAATGGATTGAATTTAGAATAGAAAGAATTGAAAGAAGATATTACCTAAGCTAGGATGCACAGTGTTGACGCACTGGCAATGCAGGGGTCTCGCAGCAACCTTATCACTGCCTAATAGATTTTAAACAAAAGTCGCTGAATTTATACGGTTAAACTTTGATTCGAAGGGGAATTTTAGCCCGATCTCACTGGTAGTTGACTTCCGAGATGGAGCACGACGCGACACGATTCGTGACTACGATAGTACTATCTCCCGACAGTAGAAATGCAAGGACTTATATACCCCTGCAATGACAGGTGGTACTTGTCAGTACCTTTCAAGTGAACATTCGTATTTTGTCAGTGATCAGTTGGTCGTGCGTATGTTTGGGCCCTAAACTAAACTAAACAGTTATGTAGATTTATCTAGGTTGTTCGTTTATCTAGGACGGTTCCTGCCAGATATGATATTGAACACCTGTTCGTCACCCGTAACAGCTGACTGACGCACTCAGTTTTAATGCACCGAGAAATGCAGGGGCGATCTACTACAGAGTGTTCGACAAGGACTTTAATACACCCGATCTTGCTCGAAGTGACTTTCGTCGTGGAACGATACGTACTCCGTGTGTTCACTTGAATCAACCCAATTAATAGGAGGGATCTATGCCCTTATATGAATAGTACCCAAAATCGAGCCTAAACGATGGTGGGGGTCACGCGCTACTTCCTATTAAAACTGAGTTCTTAGAAATTATATTGTATTAGGTCAATCGGAAAATTCCGTCCGTTCAGCGTCGAGTAGCCGTAGCTCGAAATGTCGTCAAGTATAACGTCTAAAGTAATGTTAACTTTTTAGTTTGGACATCTTTCAATAAAATTCGATACATAACAATATACGCTTGCATCAATAACATCGTTTTTTTTCTACATTGAAAATGTCGGAATTTGAGCCGAATAAGCGTCATTTGCGCGAAGTGTTAAAGATTAAGATCTGCTTCAATTGGAAGAAAACTGCAGCTGAAGCTCATCGAATGATTGTAGACGTTTATGGCGATAATGCTGTTTCCGATAAAACATGTAGAGAATGGTTTCGACGCTTTAAAAATGGTGATTTTACTGTGGAGGACAAAGATCGTTCTGGACAGCCACGAGTATTCGAAGACGAAGATTGCAGGCATTGAGGATGAAGATCCATGTCAAACGCAAAAACAAATTGCAGAAGCGTTAAATTCTGCTCAATCTGTCTTTTCCGGTCTTTTAAAAACCTTGGGGAAGGTCTACGAGGAAGGAAAGTGGGTTCCATATGAACTCAAGCCAAGAGACATTGAAAAGCGAAAAACCATCTGCGAAATTCTGCTTGTGAAACGTCACAAAAGTTGTCAAAGAAACGTTAGAAGGTCTTCGCTGGGAAATGCTACCCCATGCGGCTTATTAGCCAGACTGTGCGCCTTCTGACTATCGCTTGTTTTGGTCGATGGCACACGCACTTGCTGAGGAACGATTTAATTCTTACGAAGATGTCGAACAATGGATCTCTGACTGGATAACCTCCAAAGACGACTCATTCTTTCATCGCGCAATTCGCTTGCTGCCCGAAAGATGGGGAGAAGTCATCGCTAACGATGGACAACATTTCTGATGGACAACAACTGTTAATGTACTTTTTCATTTTGTTTCTTAAATAAAGCTCTACTTTTTGGAAAAAAACGGACGGAACTTTCCGATTGACCTAATATAACTCGTTGCATCGCTTGCAAGCGCCCTAGTATCTATCAATTTTAAGTAAGCCCTTTGTTCTTGAATAGGCTCTCTGTTTCGACACATATCTCCGGAAGGATCAAGAGTCACCAACGGAAATGTCCGCATACCTAACATTTGCAATCCTGGAAAAACGAGTCTACTCCCTTACTTGTATTCCTGTTGTATCGTAAAGCGAAAACAATAACAGAGCTGGCACATTCTCATTAGTCTAACATCAAGAGATACTAGTGTGAGAAATTGCTGACCTGTCATCCTTTTCACGGTACATTACATAACGAGCATCATTATCGAAAGCAGACAGCAATAAAATTCGTGTTATCTTGCGTCTCTCAGTCCGCCGAGTCAGTCTCTACCAGATTTACGTTTTTTACGCATGAACGTGCTAACAAAGGTCGACAGTTGAACCATGATGCTCCTTCAAATGGAACAAGGTTTAGCGAGGTGAATGTCATAAGTAGACAGTGGATCTTTATGTGGAATAAAAACTTTGTACCTGAATTGCAATGAACTAGCGTGAAGTGGAAGTTGATTTTCTTTTTTAATATGTTTAATAGATTTAAAATAATGTAACAGTATTTTTACATTTTTCTAATGGTATTTTACTTTTTTAAAATTAATCTGCTCATTTCTGTCATAAATGCATAAAATCCGTTGTCTAATCATGACAATAACTCTTGGTACGCGGTAATTAAATAAGATATATTTCCCGGAACCGCCATAAAATATTTGTCAGTTCCTGGGACATCTGTTCCAAGCGAATGAATGTTTTCAAAAACAGGAGAGATACTGTCAAGATCGCAGAACTAGATTTCAGCCCAAGCAAATCCGCTGTCTCGTCATAAGAAGTTCTGACGTTACTTGTAGATTACTTGGTACCAATAGGACATTCCCAGTTAGCACACGACGTCTTAAAGACGTCCATTTATGGTGTGGTTTTTATACATGTACTCTGTATAGTGTAGCAGTACTAGAATTGGTATCACTTGTTCGAGTTAGTGTTCTTGCTTCAATTTCAATTCCAATTCCAATTTCAATTTCAAATCTCAATTTCAGTTTCAATTCCAATTCCAATTTCAGTTTCAATTTTTATTATGATTCTAATTGCAATTTATTGTTTTATAAAGCTATTGGCTGTGTTTCCGTTTACGTCCATCGTCAGAATTGGATGAAATTTTGGGAATAGGTTCTTTTTTAACTAAAATAATTATTATCAGAAGGATCTTTGGCGACTCGAAAAAAATTTTGCCATTTCAATGTCAGCCCCTACCTTACCGATAAATTTTTTTTACTATTTTAATGTTTATCTAGCGTCTACGTAGAGGTGGCATTAAGGATGATTCAATTACAGATCACATGTGTGAATTTTTATGGCGCTATGGGGTCAACAAAGCTGGTGATGATCCACTTTGGCAATTAATTGAAGATATTAAATATGTATATTTTGAAAATTAATATAAAATGTTTTCAAAATTCTAATTGTTAAACCAATTAATTGAATATCCTCAATGGGAAGATTATGGGAGACGGAGAGGGCCGGCCCGTCCACGCATACGAAAATACAGGAGTGGTGTCGGTAAGGTAGGGAGTGACATTGAAATGGTAAACATATTTTTTTCGTGTCGCCAAAAATCCTTCGAACAATCATCAATTTAGTCAAAAAAGGACCAATTTCCAAAATTTCATCCAATTCTAACGATGGACGTAAACGGAAACACAGCCGAAGACTATATGGAAGTTTTGGAGCCCGGCGCGTCAACTGTCTATTGGCCGACTGTGCCAACCCGCGTCTAGGTCGCGCTCTGATTGATGCGTGTTTTTCGTTAATAACTCCTAAACAAAGCAGCTGATAACATTTTTGCAAAGGAAAATGTTGCTTCAAATGATCTCAGCAACCTCCCATTTTTGGACACCCTGTATTAGATCGTCCCAAAAGTTGGTTTTCGATTCGTGCACATAATCCAAATTCATGTTAGGAAGTACTAAAACATTAACATAAAGATTATCGCATTGTTTGTATTTATTTAAAAACATTAAAGGAACGTATTCCAAAAGAAACTTCTGGGACAACCTAATATTATGTAGTTAAAAACGGTGCAATATCGGCGATTTGTTACGCAATTTATAAAATAGAGAATAAAAGATAAAACTTACCTCGATTCGCGACGAGCACGCTTCTGATGGGTTTGTACTGAATGTCGGTGGCAAATAGTCTTGATGGAATGTTACGCACTTGCAGCACATTGTTATACTTCATCAATGCACTTCGGGCTCGTGAGTATTTCATTTTGAACATTTTAATTAGGACACAGTCTGCAAACGGTTACACAACCTTCTATATACAATAGGCAGCAAAAGTTATTCGGCTCTTAACCGATTTATTAAAATAGCTCGTGTACGATTGTCGACGTATCAGGTACCTGTGCACAATATATGGATCTGCTTTCCACGTACGTCCTCTACTTTTGTATGCTCTTTTATCCACGGTCAGTTGAGATTTGGCTGTGTCAAAGTATAAGGAAAAGATAGAATAATTTTTACTTTATCAAATGGGGTTTTAACCCTTTTGTTACAACAGGTTTTCGCTTCACGATTCCATCATCAGACAAAACTATTACTATAGTTAATTGTCACTATTTGGAACTTTTTAAGTCCTATCTTTATATCCCATCTTTATGACAATAAATTGCATAAAACTCGGCTTGCTTGTCCTTCGTACGAGCTTTGTCTTACAAAGATGAAACTCAGCTAACATACGTTATAAAACTATTCACAACTGCAACGAATCCTGTGTACTATAATACATACTAGATCTTCAATAGTCGACATGATTGTCTTTACCCCACCAAGCGTTTTCATCCTAAACCCTTTCTTTTCGACTTAGAATATACAGTAGCGGACAAAAGTTTAAGACCGCTCTAAAGAAGACGATAACTTTTTAAATATTGTACTATACGATTTGAACTTTTTTGGGAAGCTAGAGCAATTAGTTTACTACAGGATGTGAAAAGAAATTTTTTAAATAATTGAAATTGATCGGAATTGTTGAAAAAATACTAAAAGTTGAATTTTTAACTTTTTTATGTGGACCTATATTTGTAGATCTGTGTCAATTAAACATATTCTGAAAATTTCTTCAAAATCGATCGACGTTGCAATGAGCTACAAACGTTTAAAGATGGTAAAAATTGCAGATTTTCAGGATTTATTGCCGAAAATCGTCGTACTATCCCCTCACTATCTATGTCACATCTCAGAACCAAGAATCGGCTTAGACCAAGACTTTACTGTACCAACGCAAATGATTTATCACTATTAGACTGTGCAGATCTTCATTTTCTTCTTTAACAATCTTAACAAGTTGAAGACAACATTATCTACAGTAGCGGACAAAAGTTTAAGACGACTATCTTTTGTACTCAATTGCTCTTAAGTGTCGAAGCTCGATATCTTCTGACGGAATTCGATATATCAGACGTCGCAAAGGTGAAAATCTTAAACCAAACTGCACCGTAGGAACACTCAAGCACGGTGGTGGTTGTGTAATGGCGTGGGCGTCATTCTCGCGAAATAGTCCAAGACAAATTCGAAAAATTAATGGCATTATGGAAAGGTTTCAATATCTGAACATTATGAAGGGAACCATGATACCTTGTACACGTAAATATATGGGAGACATAATGATGCCAAACATACCTCTAAAATCGTAAAACTTTATAGAAGAAAATGTTACTGTTTTACCACGCCATCACAATCATCGGATCTCAATCCGTTGGAACGTACACAAATATAAATCTAAAAATTTGAGTAACCTTTACACTGCAGTTGAAACAGAGTGGAACAACATTTCAATAGAACGATGTGTAAAGCTAATTGATTCTATGCCGCAAAATTTGTGCCTTTCTCCTATAAATTACGATGTATTTGGTATGTAATCCAGTAGATTTGTGCCCGGGGCATATGCAGATCGAAGTTTCGTTCCGGTAGGATCAATGGTTCAGGAGTTATGCTCTCTTAAAGTTGTGCATTTTTCAGTGTTTTTGACAGCTAAGGGCGCCGCCATATTGGTTCGTAGTGACGATCGCGCGCCGCTTACACGATGTTGCGTTTTAACTGCTCTGGATTAGGTTTTTGTAAATATTTTCCACGATATTTCTTCTCCAACATTTTCTGAGATATTTTCTCTATGTTAACGATATTACTGTGTGCCCGTCTAGCGGTTCTGCTCGGTAAACGACTCGCGATCGTCACTACAAACCAATATGGTGGCGCCCTTATCTGTCAAAACCACTGCAGATTGCTCAACTTAGAGCAAGCATAACTCCTGAAACATTGATCCTACAGGCTCGAAACTTCGATCTGCAACCGCCCCGGGTACAAATCTACTGGACATAAATTTTAAATCCGGTAAAGAAAAGTTTACCCATTAAAAGGTCACGCCACAAAATATTAACTTTTAAAGAATTTATTGTTACTTATATTAACATAAATACCTTTTTCATAAATAAGTCTTAAATTAATGTTCGCAGCAAATATACAGCATTGAAAGTTCCATGCGCATTCTGCCGAACACTGTTTATGTTTGGAAAGAGTCTAGGTTGTTCGTAGATAGAGTGCGTATACAGGGTGTGTCCGTTAAGTTATGTCATTTTTTAGGCATTTCCGGTAGTGTAATTAAAAAATGAGTTTTAGACAAAAGTTTCTCAGTACTTGGTGAGCTACATGTTCGCATATTCTTAAATCTGAAGAAATGCTTTCTACGTAAAAAAGTAAAGGTCATCTTGACTTTTTTGAATGGCACCATATGTTTTGGACATCATAGGATTGTTTCGGACGTCGAAACGAATTTAACAGTGTACTATACTATGACCTTGAAATGACCTCAAACTTGAAAATTTTGTGCAAACGTAATTTTAATGAAAAATTATTTCTTACAATATAAATCAAGTTACATCAGATGTTCGAACTGCGATCCACCTTCTATGATACAGAACTGTGCTCTTTGTATTAGATTTTTCGTTGTTGCCATAATTAGGGCGTCTCAGTTTATGTTTATGTTTACTCTCTTATTATATAGGGGATATCTTAATAACAAGTTTAGAAATCGTTTGATAGGAACGTATGGTCCAATTCGTTGGCCACCGCATTCTCCAGATCTGTATACGTTGGATTTTTATCTTTGGGGATATTTGCAATCTGTTGTATACGATACAGCAATCAATAATGTTCAAGAACTTCGAAATCGCATAACAACTGCATGTAATACCATAAACCGAGACGCCCTAATTATGGCAACAACGAAAAATCTAATACAAAGAGCGGAGTTCTGTATCATAGAAGGTGGATCGCAGTTCGAACATCTAATGTAACTTGATTTATATTGTAAGAAATAATTTTTCATTAAAATTTCCGAGTTCGAGGTCATTTCAAGGTCATAGTGTAATACACTGTTAAATTCGTCTCGATGTCAGAAACAATTCCATGATGTCCAAAGCATGTGGTAGCATTCAAAAAAGTCAAGATGACCTTTACTTTTTTACGTAGAAAGCATTTTTTCAGATTTAAGAATATGCGAACAAATAGCTCACCAAGTACTGAGAAACTTTTGTCTAAAACTCATTTTTTAATTACACTACCAGAAATGCCTAAAAAATGACATAACTTAACGGACACACCCTGCATATGTGTAAATGTTAAGAACAATTCTGAATTGTTCGACGCTTAATATCTCTAATACAATGCGATAATTATAATCTACTGAAAAGATAGTCTTCTTAAACTTTTGTCCACTACTGTATATTCTTAATTTTTTTAGTGTTTCTACTGTTTTAAATTGGACCAGGTCGTTTGTGTCATAAATGGTTAAAATCGGCAGTCTAATATAAATACTGACCACATGTTTTTAAAACTCTCTTCCCCTTCCGAATAAGCGAAGACTGTCCGCACGCAAAGCATAGATAATTATTTTGCAGAAAGTTTCGTCTAGTGATGGTGTATCGATGTGTCAACCTTCCGCAGAGTATCAAAAGGGTTAAAAACGTGTAGTTTAAACAAGTTTCTTAAATGATATTTACAGGTCAATTTAACAGAATGTATTTCTGTATTTTAAATATCACTGTTGTTTAATTGCACATGTAGTGGACCTTTGAATTATTTAAAATTATATACATATAAACCTTCGAACAAGCAATAGATGATCACTAGCTCATTCTATATGAATTACAAAAATGTCTTTCTTTCTCTTGTCGTGGAACTGATTTGATTTTACGGAAAACGGTAACACTTTTCTCGTTTGGAGAACACTGTTTCGGGGGCGGGTTTACTTCAGTTGTTGCACTAAACTCGCGGGTTTCAAATAAGTGCACGAGAACCGAATTCGTTCGTTATCGGTAGTACTGCGTGGTGCGATCATCAGTTTCCTGAAACAAACAATTTATAAGTTCAAGGTTAGCGAATCAAAACTTCTACAATAATTCGATAATTAGTACGAGATGTAATCAGTAAAATTTGTTAAATGTTTTAACAAAACGAGCTCATATTGCGTACTGTATGTTGCTTAGGGTAAAGTGTCCAAATATGGTATAGTCGCCTATTGTGGCACTACGTCTACTGGGACGTCGTTTTGGCGGCTGGAGGAAGATGCCTTTTACGCATGTCATTTCTGCCGTCAAAACGACGTCCCAGAAAAGATGCCTTTATGGACGTGTAAAAGCCGCCTCTTTGGAGACGTCGTTTTCACGGCAGAAATGAGATGCATAAAAGGCACCTTCCTTCAACCGTCAAAACAACGTCCCAGAAAAGATACCTTATATGTACGAGTAAAAGCCGCCTCTTTGGAGACGTCGTTTTTTACGGCAGAAATGAGACGCACAAAATGCACCTTCCTTCAACCGTCAAAACGACGTCCCAGAAAAGATGCCTTATATGGACGTGTAAAAGCCGCCTCTTTGGAGACGTCGTTTTTTAAGGCAGAAATGAGACGTACAAAAGAGGATCTTTCCCGAACTGAGGAACTTCTAAATATAAAACTATAAAATAAATCTTTATTTAATATTGGAAGTATAAAATGTTTACTTTTAATTTACTTTGAATTCGTGTCTGTCACTTAATCGACATGTGCGACAAAGTGGTTGCACGAAAAATAATCATAGCTCTTACGTCTCACGCAATGTGATTGAACTGTAAGATTCAAAAGTTCGTTGTAAGTTGAGTACGAAAACTAATGAGCATCTTCTTTAATAAAGGCCTGTTTTGAAAATATCGCGAGAACCATTAAGGTTTTTGCTATGTTACGTTAATAATTTTTTACGTAGAATGAACAGAGGAATCGGTTATTGTAACCAAATATATGCATTTATATTTAAAGAAATGATGCAATTGTTAATTGCACATGCACAGTTGCATTTAAAAGAAATCTAAGGGCCTACGGATGTAGCGCTCTTCGAACCATTCATCTTTCTCTTATGACATTTTTTCATAATTGCATTAATAACGGAGTTATGGCTTGAAACAATTGCATGAAACACCCTGTATATTATAAAAATTGATATGTTTTTCACAATAAAATGTTTTTGTTTATTTAGCAAATATATTGTATGTGTTTCTATGCTTACGTACGATTGAAGTACTTCAGAAGAAATATACAGGGTGTTCATTTGAAAACTTTCCAGCCGAATATCTCGAAAAGTATGAAAGATATTAAAAAAGTGTAAGACACGTGTCCAAGGATTTAGAGGATGAAAGAGGGGGGCAGTATCAGTTTTTTATTTGGGTGGCGTTTTCAAGGTCATTTGAAGGTCAACTTTGTTTTTTCAAATGGAAACCTACATTTTTTATTATGGGATCTTATTGTACGTAAAGAGACCAGCAATTTTCGTAGGATACTTTTTTATCCGCGCACTAATTTCGGAGATATTTAAGGAGAAGAAATATTTCCTAGTGAAAACTACATTGTCAATGTAAGTGACAAGTGAACCTATTTTTTAAGAGTTGTAATTTAATAAATAATAAATATTTCCTAACATATGCTTTTTGTTTGTTTGTTTTAGACATTTCCATTGAGTAGGTATCTAATTACCTTTCTTTAGTGCCATTTTAGCGTTAAGTAATTGCAACTACCCATTACAATTACTTGTAATTGCATTAGAATTACTTGGAAATTGCAGAAATAAAATTACAATTATACATGTAAATTGTTGAACATGTAAAATTACATGTAATTGTAATTGGTAATTACAATTACTTTGGCTCAACCAGTAATCGTAATTGCGGACCACAATTACAATTACAGTAATTGTGAAAGCAGTAATTGCAATTACTTAACACGATTACAGTAATTCTAATCGAGTCTAACAATTACTTCAGTGTAGTTGTTCTTTTAAACCACTAATTTTTATGTTTTGGACCATTTAACCGTTTTCTTATTGTAATTATAGTCCACTTTTGCACATTTAATTGATGTAATTAAATACTCATGTAATTAATCACTGCCTAACTCTGATGACAACAGATGTGGTAACAACCTGTACATACTACATATCTGTACGTTACTATTGACGACTGTCATCGACCCTGCTGATTTTTCTTACTGATGCGTTACGTAATACTATAGCGTGATCGTATCTTACGCATATTGCGAAATATTTTCAATATTATGTAGCCACTGCTATAAATTGCCTGATACGTATTATAACAACTCTTGGTGAACATTGATACAGTAGGGCGTCTGAAGATTAACAAGTTATTGCGCTATTGCTTGTTTTTGTCACCATTTTATCAATTCTTTATCGCGTAGATCGTGACGAACGTCTCAACAGACACGTGATTAGTCCCACATTAACGTTGCCGAGATTAAGGACTTCAAGAATTCTCGTTTGTCATCACGAGATCGCTCACCGTTCACATCATAAGTAGATAACAAATGAAAATAGACATAACACAATAATGTACGATAGATCTCCCTGTTTTTGATTGAGTACGGAGATAAATATATTTGAATACTGTTCGATTGTATTGATTCGTTTATTCAAGTTGAGTTGAAGAAAATTTATATGTTGCAATAATTATAAGAATCTGATGTTTTCATTGCAGAGTAAGTTATCAATACTTAAAAGTCTGAGTTGTGTGCCTACACTGTCGACGAAAACCATTTTTATGTTCATCATTCGGTTTTTGAAAAATTTAATTTAAAAAATCAATCTTTTTAACATATACAAAGCAACAATTCTAAACACATTTTACAAATTTTTTATTAACACTGACCGTATCACGACCGGTCAAATGACCGATGTCACATTTTTTTGTTTTTTAATTATCGAAATTATAAAGATGCTTCCACTAGAAACTATTTATATAAATTCAGTTCTGTCATTTTTATAAAATAATGTACACGAGTGGAATTAATTCTGGACACTTTTAAAGTTTTACTCTTTCAAAGTATTTAATATAGAATTATTTATATTTTATATTCTAATCATTGTTTTCTAATTTTAGAGCGTCGCTTATATAAAAAAAACAGTGAAAAGACCATTTACAGCCATACTTTTGAGATACAATAAAAATTACAATTTCAACACGTTTCGAGGTATTCGAAGCCGTTTTAGTCGTTATTCATACTTTTAAAAACTTTACTAAGGCCCGCACTCCTAAAAACACAATGCTTGACTAAAACAATCATAAAACTGTTTGTAAAGCTCGCCAAGGACTTCCTGATCAGTTGTTACAATGAACTCATGCATCCTGTGATTGGCTATTTCACATCATGCGACGTTTCGTATTGCCAGGCGCAAAAACAAAAATTACAACACAGTTTAGATTTTTTTAAATTAAAATTTTAAAACATTTACAAACCAAGTCATGTAAATGATTACGATAAAAATATTACGTTATCAATTTAGCATAGCACAATATGTATACATTAGTCTGCACAAATATATGAAATAAAGAATATTTCTATTCAAAGTGTCCAGAATTAATTCCACCAGTGTATAGCAGTCGCGCATTTTGTGCTCGGTACGGTTACTGTTAATGTAGTCTTCTTTTCTGTAATCTGATACAATTTGCTTTACAAATTGTTTTTCTTCTTCATTTCGTGATAGTACATTGCTACATTCTTGCATAATTTCGACTCCTTGTTCTACCGAATCATTACCTACAGCTAAATTATGTACTATACAGGGTGAGTCCGAATAAACAGAACACCTAACTATCTCCGTTACTTTTCGTTGTACAAAAAAACTTCTTAGAACAAAGTTACACTGTTCGAATATTACACATGAAACGGTCTAAGAGGAAAAATTTTCAAGGTCATTTTTTAATGAGATTTCAAGGTCATCGATGTTTTTTTAAATGGAATGATATATCTTGGTTAACGTAATGTTGCAGCTGACAAAATAACGAATTCACCCATGTAACACAATATGACCTACAAATGACCTTCAAACCAGAAAAATGGAATAAATCAAATTCAACGTCTAAGATTCATTTTTGCTTTATTTCTGTTACGCAAAATGTTCAAAAATATTCCCTTGAGCTGCTATACATTCATTTAGCCATGAAGTTACAGAACGTACTGCTGTGTAATTCATTTCTGAGGGAATCGACGCACAAGCCCTGACGATTCTTTCTTTCATGTCGTCTACAGTGGTTGGTGGTTCATGATAAACATCGTCTTTCAGTTTTCCCCATAGATAGAAATCAAGGGGTGTAAGATCTGGTGAGCGAGCTGGCCATAATACGGGTTCGTTGCTTCCAATCTAACGATTTGGAAACTTGTTATTTAAGAATTGTGTTACGACGCGGGAAGAATGGACCGGACATCCGTCATGTTGATACCACATACCTTCACGAATGTCCACGGGTGTATTTTCCAGAAGAATTAGTAACGATTCTCGTAAAAATGCAATGTGTTTTTCTACATTTAATGTTCCGGTGATAAAGCGAGGCCCAGTTATTTGGTTGTTTAAAATTCCGCACCAAACATTGACGGACCATGGTCTTTGTTTGTCGACTGTCCGTAACCACCGCGGATATTCAGATGACCAATAATGCATGTTTTTTAAATTTATCTTCCCGTGATTCGTAAACGAAGCTTCATCGGTAAATAATACTTTATTAAAAAATGCTCTATTGTTTATCGATTGTCTCAATCTCCACTAGCAACAGTTTACACGATTTACAAAGTCTCTACCATGAAGATCTTGGTGGATTGATAGGTGAAAGGAGTGAAATTTTTGTTCATGGAGTATTTGCACTACACATTTTTGACTAATGCCACTTTCTCGAGCGATTTGCCTCGTACTAGCATGAGGGTTTGTATCCACTGCTGCCAGAACATTAATTGTGTTTGCTTCATTCCTTACAGTCCTCACCTTCGTACATTTTTTATTTTCAACACTACCAGTTTCACGGAATTTATTTATCAAATCGGAGTAAACGGAAACTGATGGACAATTACGATTAGGAAATCGGTTCTTGTACAACCGCACTGCTTCTCTTAAACACTGTCGACTTTCTCCATAAATGAAAATCCTATAAATCTTATCTTCCTTCGAGTAACGCATTGTGAAACGTTCATCGATAAACTGATGGATTAGAAATCTTAGAAACAGTGGAAATCTGATAGCAAGGTCTTCAGAGTAATTAGTAGTTGATAAACACGATTCTGTACGAACGCATAGGTGAAGGTATATCATAAATATCTTCCTGTCAACACCGAATCTGTTATTATGTTGTGTATTGCGATACATTTGAATGTATAGCAGCTCAAGGGAATATTTTTGAACAGTTTGCGTAACAGAAATAAAGCAAATGAATCTTACACGTTGAATTTACTTTATTCCATTTTTCTGGGTTGAAGGTCATTTGTAGGTCATATTGTGTTACATAGATGAATTCGTTATTTTGTCAGCTACAACATTACTAACGAAGATATATCATTCCATTTAAAAAACATCGATGACCTTGAAATCTCATTAAAAAATGATCTTGAAAATTTTTTCCCTTACACCGTTACATGTGGCCCTTCAAACAGTGTAACTTTGTCCAAAGAAGTTTTTTTGTACAACGAAAAGTAACGAAGATATTTAGGTGTTCTGTTTCTTCGGACTCACCCTGTATTTCAGCCTACGTTATGACTTGGATCACTTTGTGATCATTCCATCCCAAATCCATCACTTTTTGCAGGCACCATCGTCGATTTTGTTCTAAATGAAATATGTCGTATTCTGTGTGAAATTAGGGGGTGTTTAAATCATCATTATGCGAATTTTTTTTGAAATGGCAGGCTTTTGAAAATTTCAATTTTTGCCCATTTTGGCGAAAACTGGGCTCACTTACGAATTTTTATCTCAGGAACTACTTGTCCGATTGAGCTACATTTGTTTTTGTTTTATTCGGAAAGGACTGGGCTATTACAAAATAGTTTTTCCAACCTCGACAATCAACTTTATAATGTCAAAAAATTTAAACAAATTCTTTCTTTACGTTTTTTCGATGAGGGGGATTAGTGATTTAAATTTAGAAAAAATATGGTTATATTCATTGAAGTTTTCCCTTTAAAATGAGCCCTTGAAAAAGATGGCGTCATTAAAATTGACATCACAATGAGCTGGTGAATGACGTCGGTACCCCCGTTTCAGGTAGAGGCGAGTCGAGCGCACCGTTATTATGATCAGTTGTCTATTCCGCCGGTCCCAAAACAATACCAGCAGACAGTCATCCCTCCCATAAACAAAAAGGAGTCACACAAAAGGATAAACAAATACGAATCGAAATGCACACACATACACACACACGCGCGCGCGCGCGCGCGGAGAATCTTCTCCCTACGTAATACAATACAAAATAAGTGGAAAGTAAAATTTTTTGGAATTGTGACTTAGTCCACTTTCATAATTAGCGGCACATGTATGCGATATCGATATCTTTTTTGTACTTTGTATACTATTACCCCTTTCACTACTACATGATCATAAGTTGCATTTGGCGTTTCTGAAATAGAATCCGGTGCTTTTGCCAGGAAACACGGATTCACAGAGTTACGTACGGAGACTAAATTTTCTGGTTTGCCAAGGTAACCACAACGAAGAATTGATTCATATTATTACTCTGAACGAAAATACTATCCGAACATTGTCACATTACAATCTACGATAACAGTCACTTGAAAAACAGATAAACGACGTTTCAATAAAATGGTGAACAGTTAATAATTAAATTAACTGTTACGTAATCTGAGTAATGTTAGAATATACTTTCCATTTAGTATGGGAATAATTTTTACATATCATGTAAAAATGTCATCTGTTTATGTGTTCTTTTTCTAAATGATAAGAATACAGGAAAAATGAGTAATGCTGTTTTTGTAAACAACATAGTGGTCACATGAAAGAGCGAGTGTCAAGATGAAAACTACGTGCGATAGAATAACCTTAAATGTTAGACAAGGTCAGGAACGTAAGATTTACTTGGAATATTTTTAGTCATGTATAGTCTCTACATTATACAATATGTGTACAAGTATACCTTATTGACATGGTTACATAACATTTCGGTGTATCCTCTATTGGCAAGAACACATTCCTCAGCTCTGCCAATCATTTTTCGTGACATTCACCAATGGTTTTTATCCCCTATTATTTTATTTTTGACATATGAGAACGATGAATTCTGATACTTTTTAACAGTGCCTTATTAAAAAAGATCCACGCATCATCAATTTGAAGATTTCGGAACCCATTTTACGGATTCATACGGTCTAATTCATTTATTTGTGTGTATGTGTGTCTGCGAACATTTCATCCAAGTAATTTCCTTTCTCGGATAAAACGACAACACCGTGTAAAGATTTGTAAAATTTTAATGAGTAACAAACAGAAATACGAAAGTATAGTTTACTAAATATATTACACTTAAAAACTACACAGGGGTTCAGGTGTAAAAGTAAGTATTCTAAAGTGTAGGGTAAAATGCCCAAATATGTGAACCACTTTTTGTTGATGTCATTTTTTGATTATTTTAGAATGCTCTTTTTCGTCCAAAAAATTAGCATTTGTAGATTACTAATTCGTCGCTGCACATCTTCGCCCTAATTGGTTAAAGAAAATGGGGAGTGGGTAGTTGAGTGAGAGATGATAGGCTCGCTGCGCCCCCATCATCTAGATCAGCTCAGAAGGGTGCGCAGAACGGAGTTACTCTCTCGTGGGATATATTGGGTTGGCAAATTTACATTGGAATAAATCACAAAAACCGAACGAACTTATTTGGCAACCCAATACAACACTGACAAAAAGAAAATGAATTTCAGCCCAAACCAACAGTTGGCAAACATTAATATAAATAAACTGAAACTACAGATATGTTCAAACATTTCAAAATCATTCCTCGAAAAAGATATAGTCGAAAATCTAACCTTAAAAATATTCAACACGTGGAGACACAACGGGCGGAGGATCGATACCAAAATCTATAGAATGGTGCGATTGCACTGCACACTGTTGAGTAAACATGGTCAACTATTGTTTGAGGATTTTTCCACTAAAGTGCGACTTCTCCTTTACAAGATGTAAGGTAGTGCCATAATAGGCGACTATACCATATTTGGGCACTTGAAATCAGAATAACTTTTATATGAATGTATCAAACGACTTCAATTTCTCTGTAAGGCTAGAAGAATTAGTTTAGTAAATGACGTCTAATAAATAAATAGAAAAACTGCATTTGTTCGGAATTGTGAAAAACAATACTAAACATTGATTTTTACAACTTTTTTAGCTGGCCCAATAACGAAAATTTAAAAAATGTGTTTTGTCAACTGCTATAAATTATATACGCTCTGAAAATTTCATTGAAATTGGTTAATTGGTTTACGAATTATAAACGATCAAAGGTGGTAAAAATTGCAATTTTTCAAGATTTTCGGCCTTAACATTAAATCGGCATTAAACATTTTATCTATTTGCATTAAATAGCGAAAATATATTAAATACATTATAGAATAAATAATTTATAAAACTGTTTTAAATTAATAAAAACGATTAAACAAATGTGAAATATATGAAGTTAAAAATCATTGAGAAGGAATTATTTTTTTTATATTCAGTTCAAATTTCATTGCAATATCTTCAGTGGTTTAAGAGTTAGGCCGTCCACACACGGGTCGATCGGCGATTCGGTCGACGCGATTCCAGTCGCATGTGATTAAAAAATCAAATCATTTCAACGAAAAATGATTACATTAGTTCTGTTCACAAAAATCGACTTCTTGAAAAAACCAAAGGTCGTAGACAAATTTTGAGACCAGATTTGAAATCAGCGTGAAAAAATCTACGGGAAATGATATATAGCATGTTAAAAAAAATTTTTTCTTCGCGTGGTACTGGAGAAACCACATTTTCATGAAATTCTACATGTTTAACGAATTTTCTCAACGTTAAAAAACTTTCGTACCATAACCTCCGTATTTTTCCCATATTCTGCAAAGTCTCAGCTTTAATCTAAAAAAAATTCATCGCTCTACCTCATTTCTATCGAAAGTTGTTTCTTTTTGAATCGAGTTATGTAGGTCAAGTTTCCCCACTGTGCGTCGTCGCGACATCTGAAGTTATATATTTTGTTAATCGTCACTATAAGTCCTGATAAGACAATACTTTTGGACGTCCTCCGAAAGATGTAGGAACATCATTACAATATCGTTTTCGTGTTTTATGTACTACAGCTTGACTAACTGCAAACTTCTTCGCAATTTTTCTCGTTGACGCGCCAGATTTTTATTGAGAAATGATACTATCTTTCACAGTCTTAGGTAATGGTTTGGCAGTATGTTAATGATGACAGTATGTTAATGCGTGTTACTATACGAACAACAACAGTACAACTACTAGAGTACTCCCGGACTCCAATAACACCGGTCACTGTTTACAAAAAATATGTTTACGTTTCTCAGCCACAAACGTTCTAATGCGGTGCACAAAACCGACTACACGGAAAAAGTTTGTACTTATCAAAACAATAATAATACCACGATCAGTAAAATTTTCTTGGAAAGCTAAAACTTTGTACTTAATGCCATGTATTTTATTTTATTCTAATTTATATGCAAACATTAAATAAAAATAAGTAAGTTTTTGTAAAAATATCGTGTGTTTGTTCACATTTTTTGCTCCTCGCTGTATACTGGGTGTACCAAATAAAGTCTTACAAGCTGTTTTCTCAGAATCCAATTAAGATATCGAATTAATTTTTATTATAAAATTAAATGGTTAAGGAGGGCTAACATTATACTATATTGGCTGCTCTTTTCCCTGCGTAACCAGAAATTTTTGCCTCTTCCCTATGTTATCCAGTAAATTTGGACGAGTAGATGTAAGAAATCCAAGTTTCGACCCGCAGGATCGACAAATGTTTTAATTTTCACGGAAAAAATTGTAAGAATAAGAAATGCAGATATTTGACCATTTCTACCAGATGCAACGTATTTCATGTAAAATATTATTTAACCGTGTGAGAATCACTGTATCCGAAATCCGCATTCACGTGATTGTTCTGTAGCGAAATGTATTTCGTAGAAAAAGAGAGTTGGTTGATAGAAATGAATGGGGATATTCATCAAGATTTGCCGTTCGTGATAAATTTGACGCATTTAGTATTGGTCAAATCAGTCGTGACCTTTGTACAGTTAATAAAATACATAACTAGTTTGTCAGATAGCAGAACTTATTAACTCGTCGTATGAAGTGCTATTTTCATAATCTTTCGAAATTCAATCAAAGAAGACAGTCAGTACGCATTTATTGTCATAAGTAGGCCGAGGATTTCATGAATGAGTAGCTGTAATCTGAAACAGTCTGAAGATGAAAAGCATTGAAGAATTTCAATGTACTCTATTTTCGATCTAGTAAAATTATTCGAAGCACAAAGAAATTGCTGAGTGAACGTATTCCTTGCAACGGATGCAAAACAATTTTGATTATGCATAAGAATCCCATCGTAAAAAAATAGAATGAAAGCTTGGAAAATTGTAAATTGATGTAACAAAATTGCGTGACCCCGCCTTATCAATTGTCCGCATTTTCAACATCGACTTATCAATGAAGTTATCTGTTTTTTTTTTCGCGCGTGGTAGAAGCGATAACTGTAATAACACAACAACTATTAATGTAACTCCTTGAAAATTTTAGGTATGATTTAACTATGAACTTGTGTGCTCATTTCATTTTAATTCTCCGGTCTTGAATGCTGTGAGTAAAAACGTTAAACAAATTGAACTAGTATATGCAGTAACCTATTGAAATGTGTCATTAACCGACCTTGATTGCGTGTCATAAAACGGGCTCAATAAGCTTAACATAGTGCACGACATCGACTTCTAGCTCCGGGCCGAGATCCAAGTTTCATAATAAATCCAATTAAATGCATATGCAATTGCATAAGCAGAGTTTAACTACCTCGTTAGTTATAATCGATCTTGTTTCTTAATGCACAATCAGGGCAAAGAACCCCGCACTAATCATATCTAAAATCTATCCCGGTAAAATCAGTTGGATTTTTCATATGTTGTAGCTTATGATCTACTGAACAAAAGATGTAATGGGCACAAAGCTCAATAATGGACAGTTATCGAGTTATGATCAGACAAACATGACAAATTCGAGCTGCCGAATACTCAAATCTCGGGAAGTATTTATTTTTTGGAAAAATGTTTGAAACAAAAATAGTAGGGTTTCATAAAATCTGTTAGGTGGTGTCATTATTTTTGAATTTTGAATGACCTTGAAAAGGTCTGTGAACAGAAATCTTTCACAAAAATCTTTGTGTGTCACAGCGGCGATAAGGACCCCACGGTTCGTCACTCCCGTGGTATCTTTTGACTCCAAACTCTCTCTGCTTTGTGTGTGTGTGTTTGTCTGCGTGCGTGTATGTATAGATTAATTAAAAAATGATCTTATTATGTATTACTTATTTGGATTCTGTTGTAGTGGTCTCTGATTTCAGTATTCGGCAGTTAGAATTTGTCATGTTTGATTGATTACACTGTCCAACACCAAATTTGATTTCAATATACTGTTGGGTCCTTCTTATAGAGTTTTTTGCGCTGATTCCGAATCTGTCCTTAATTTTTCTCCTATACGCACAGTTTTTGAAAAACATGGCTTTGAAAAAAAAACATATTTTTCAACTTTAAACAAATATTGTGATGTTATTATAAAAGATATTGAATTGTTCTTTACAGCGAAAGATTCTGTAGACTTTCCCGAATACAATGATATCCAATATTAATACATTATGATTGTTTAAACATGTTTAAACAATGATTAAAGACGGAGAGACGCCACTTTTGCACCAATTTTTGAGGATATTTTTCAATTTATCTCAAAAAATTAGGGTCCAGCGGAAAATCGAACTATACCACGCGATAGAGCAGACTTTTATCTTGAAAAAACCCTCTGTGAAGTTTGCATGGTCGACGTTTTTTTCGAACCAGAAAGCAAAATATCTTCGCCCGACATGAGTTTCCGCCAGTGGCGCTCGGGACGGGATACGGCGCAGCGACGGGATACGGCGCAGCGACGGGATACGGAGCGGCGAACGACCGTTCTGGTGGTGAGCGCCACTGGTGACAACTCATATCGGGCGAAGATATTTTGCTTTCTGATTCGAAAAAAACGTCGACGTTACAAACTTGAAAGGGTGGTTTCTCAAGATAAAAGTCTGCTCTATCGCGTGGTATAGTTCGATTTTCCGCTGGACCCTAATTTTTTGAGATAAATTGAAAAATATCCTCAAAAATTGGTGCAAAAGTGGCGTCTCTCCGTCTTTAATCATTGTGTAAACATGTTTAAACAATCATAATGTATTAATATTGGATATCATTGTATTCGGGAAAGTCTACAGAATCTTTTGCTGTAAAGAACAATTCAATATCTTTTATAATAACATCACAATATTTGTTTAAAGTTGAAAAATATGTTTTTTTTTCAAAGACATGTTTTTCAAAAACTGTGCGTATAGGAGAAAAATTAAGGACAGATTCGGAATCAGCGCAAAAAACTCTATAAGAAGGACCCAACAGTATATTGAAATCATAAAAAAAGTTGAATTTTGTTGGACAGTGATAACTCGACAACTGTTCATTATTGAGCTTTGTGCCCATTACATCTTTTGTTCAGTAGATCGTAAGCTACAACATATGAAAAATCCAACTGATTTTACCGGGATAGATTTTCCATATGATTAGTGCAGGGTTCTTTGTATTGAAATAATAAATAATAAATAAACGTGCGAGATTGTAATTGCAATAGGGTCATTCCATGCCAAATCGAACACTTTATGAAGTCACCCTCGTCGATTTTGTTCTAAATGAAATATTGTAGGGATAGAGACGGGAATGCATGTGTGATAAAGACGGGAATGTATGTGTGAGTGTGTGTGTGTGAATGTCCGATGTTAAACAAATGAGTGTCGCTTGAAGAAATGAACGAATGTTGTGAGAAAGACGATCGGCCGAGGCTCCGTGGGCAACGCCGAACGGAGAGCCGTCAGTCTTTTTCCGGAGCAGTTGTAGAAAAGTCGGAATAAATATTATCAAACTTCCCTCGAATATTACTACCTTACAAATCAGAAGTGGGATCGAGTCGGCGCAAATAAAGTAAAGTGTGATTCATTCGGGTTTTCGAATATCGGAAATAAAATTTTACCGTAATAGCTGAGGAATACGTCCAACAGTGCGTGATTTGGTAATCGGTTAATATTTTGTGAGCGAAGTAATGTAACGCAGTGCGGAAATGTTCAGAGGAGTGAGTACGTATACGGTCGCGGAGCTGAAGGAAATTTTAAGAACGAAGAATTTGAGTACGTCAGGATCAAAGAACGAATTATTGGCTAGGCTAATGGAAGCAGATCCTGAAGGACGATGGATGGAAGAAGAGGGAAACGTCGTACCAAACGATAAGGTGAACGACGAGCAAAACCAGTCAGAATTACAAAACGCACGTTTGAGCGAACAACTCGCACGGCAGGAGTTAGAACTCGTACGGAGGGAACGCGAATTATTGGCCGAGAGAATCGACATTTTAGAACGAGAAAGAGAATTGACGAGACGCGAAGCAGCTTTGGGCAGTCAACCACCGGTGCTATCCACAGAAAAAGTCAGCCTCAAGACGATCAGCGAATCACTCGCCGAGTTCAGTGAAGGAACCGATTTCGTTGTATGGGAGAGACAAATTAGACATGTAGTAAGAGTATTCAACTTGAGCGACAACATGGGCCAATTATTAATGACAACGAAGCTGAAAGGCAAAGCGGCAGCGTGGTTTCATTCGCGGGCAGAACACCGCGATTTAAGCCTAGATGAATTGTTGGAAGAAATGAAGAAATTTTTTGATCATCGCCCAACGAGACTTGTACGGAAAAAAGAATTCGAGGGTCGGACGTGGCAATACACTGAGACTTTCGGAAACTATTTCTATGACAAGACGATTCTAGAAAATCGTGTACCCATGGACAACGAAGAAGAGGTTATAGAAATTGTCATCGAGGGCATCCCAGAACGAGGCTTGAGGAATCAGGCGAAAATGCTCAAAATTAAAAAGAAAGCGGAATTGTTGGAGGTGTTCAAAGGAATCACTTTGGAAACAGAAGGAAGAAATCTGCATCGGAAGGAATACAGTGTTTCGAGTGGTATAAGTGGTGTGGGAACGAGTTCTAGGCAGGAGAATAGAGTGCGAAAGATGGACGTAAAAGAACCAGTAAAGTGTTATAATTGTAACGGTTACGGACAGATATCGAGAGACTGCGAGAGACCGGTACGCGAGAAAGGAGCCTGCTTCTACTGCTTCAAAACGGGGCATCAAGCGAGAGATTGTCCAGAGAACCAGCAGAACAGGAGACCGAAGGTGGAGAACGAGACGGCGCAACCGGAGGTGGCGAATGTCTACGAGGAACCAGCGAGCAAGGAGGAATGTCGTGAGATTGTCATTTTTGAATTAGATAATGCGAAAATACGGCGGGTATTAAATTTAGACACACAGTTAAATACAGGAAGTCCGGTTAGCATGATCAAGGAAAGATTTGTAGATAAAGAAAAAATTCTTCCGGTTGACGTGAGTAAAGTAAACTATGTGAGAGTAAATAAATCGCCGATTAAAATTGTAGGAATGATTGAAGCTCGCGTTAGTTTGTACGGCAAAGTTAAAGAAAACATTCCAATATTTGTAGTAGAGGAAAATACATTTAAAGTATCGGCATTATTAGGACGGGACGTACTGATAGGAAAATTTGAATTGTCATTAAGACCGTCGATCGAAAGCGAAGCGGTTCCGGATATATTGAACATCGCGATAGAAGACTCGCGTGAGATCACCGAAGAAATCAATATAAACTCGAATATTGATGTCGGATCGAAGTTACAGTGTAAAGAGTTATTTATTGAAAAATATGTGTATCCGGAGAGACCGGCTGAACCGGCCGTAAAACAAGAATTAACGCTACGATTGAACCAGGAGAAACCGTTTCATGCTATGTCACGCAGGTTAGCATATGACGACAAACAAAAATTAAGAAAATTATTAGATAGTTTGCTTGAGAAGGGATACATTAGACCAAGTAATTCGGAATATGCGTCACCGATTGTATTAGTAAGAAAAAAAACGGAGAAATACGCATGTGTGTCGACTATCGGGTGTTAAATGAGATGTTGATTCGCGAAAATTATCCTTTACCCCAGATCGAAGAGCAGATTGATGCGTTGGCAAACATGAAATATTTTACGTTATTAGATTTGAAGGACGGCTATTACCATATCAAGGTGGCGGAAAAATCAATAAAATATACAGCGTTTATCACCCCGTTTGGGTTATTTGAGTGTGCACGCATGCCGTTCGGGATAAAGACAGGTCCAGCTACGTTTCAGCGATTTATAAATACAGTATTAGAAGAAGAAATTAAAGCCGGTAATGTTACGGTGTACTTGGACGATATATTAGTAGCAACAAAATCGTTAGAAGAGCAATTTCGGGTATTGGAACGGATATTTAAATTGTTCGTAGAAAATAAAATCACGTTACGACTAGACAAATGTTTTTTTTTGCAGACAGAGATAGAATATTTAGGTTATTTGGTATCAGCGAAGGGCATTCAACCGACAAAAAGCGGCATTGAAGCAGTACGAAATTTTTCCTGCCCAAGAACGGTTCGCGAAATCCAAAGTTTTCTCGGACTCTGTTCATTTTTCCGAAAATTTATAGAATCATTTGCGTCAATTGCTAAACCGTTGTATGAAGTATTAAAAAAGAACGTCAAATTTAGTTTCGGAGAAAACCAATTAAGAGCGTTTGAGACGTTGAAAGAAAAATTAACAAGCTACCCGGTATTAGCAATTTATAGTCCGAGAGACGAAACGGAACTGCACTGTGACGCGAGTGCCAAAGGGTTCGGTGCAACCCTAATGCAGAAGAAATCAGATGGAAAATTTCATCCCATTTTTTATTTTTCAAAATTAAGCACAGACACCGAGAGTCGATACCACAGCTTTGAATTAGAAACGTTGGCGATTATATATGCGTTACGTAGATTTAGAGTTTATTTACAAGGCGTTAAATTTAAGTTAATAACTGATTGTGATTCACTTACGTTAACGTTAAAAAAGAAGGAGTTAAATCCGCGAATTGCTCGATGGGTGTTAGAATTAATGAATTACGAATATACGGTCGAACACAGACCCGGAATTAGAATGAGACATGTTGACGCATTAAGTCGAAAGAATTCAATAATAATGGTCATTGAGGACAACCCGTTAGAATGGAACCTAGTAGTATGCCAAAACCAGGATCCGGTAATAATAGAAATACGGGATGGATTAGAGTGCCGGGAGGACAAAATGTACGAACTAAGAAACGGATTAGTATATAGGAAGAGACACGGAAAACTGTTATTTTATGTACCTCGGCAAATGGAAACTAATGTAATTTTTAAATATCATGACGAAATGGGACATTTAGCAAAGGAGAAAACGTGTAACATAATTTTGGAAAATTATTGGTTCCCGAAAATGTGGGAGAAAGTACAGATGCACGTAAAAAATTGCCTGAAATGTATCGCGTTTTCTCCAGTATCAGGTAAAAGTGAAGGGTATTTGCATATTGTGCCGAAAGGAAATGTACCATTTGCGACAATCCACGTGGATCATGTAGGCCCTATTGATAAGAACCGAGCTATAAAACAACATGTTTTAGTAGTTGTAGACGGGTTTACAAAATTTGTGAAATTATATGCGACGAAAACAACTGCTGGTAAAGAAACGACACAATGTCTGTTAGAATATTTTCGGAATTACAGCAGACCAAACGTGCTGGTATCGGATCGGGGAGCATGTTTCACATCAAACGAATTTCATAATTTTATGGAATCAAAACATATAAAACACATTAAAATTGCGACGGGATCTCCACAGGCGAATGGACAGGTAGAGAGGGTTAATCGAGTACTTGTGCCTATGTTAGCGAAATTAAGCGATAACGAAACAAACAGACATTGGTATAAGACGATTGACGGTGTAGAATTCGCGTTAAATAATACAATTAGTAAGTCCACGGGGCAAACACCAAGTATGTTACTATTCGGAGTAAAGCAGAAAGGGAATGTTGTAGATGATATAAAGGAGTATGTGGAAAATACGGTTAGAGAGAAGAAAATGGGGGAAATAAAGGATTTGCGAGAAAAAGCGGCTAAACAGATTGTGGAAAAACAGTCGTATAATAAAAAATATGTAGACCAAAAAAGACGAAAAGCAAATGAATACGAGGAGAATGATTTAGTCATGTTAAAGAACTTTGAAATTACCCCTGGAACATCAAAGAAATTAATTCCTAAATTCAAAAGCCCATATATGATTCATAAAAAATTAAGAAACGATAGATATGTGGTTGTCGATCCAGAGGGACTTCAAAATTCTCAAAAACCATATCAAGGAGTATGGGAGGCGAAAAACATGCGACCGTGGAAGGATGTAAGATTTTATGACGAGAATGAAATAAACGAAAATGAAATAAACGAGAATGAAATGAACGAGAATGAAATAAACGAGAATGAAATAGACGAGAATGACGTAAACACTTTGAGTAACATGGATAATGCTTCGAGGTCGGAGCTAGGTCAGGAATGGCCGAGTGTAGGGATAGAGACGGGAATGCATGTGTGATAAAGACGGGAATGTATGTGTGAGTGTGTGTGTGTGTGAATGTCCGATGTTAAACAAATGAGTGTCGCTTGAAGAAATGAACGAATGTTGTAAGAAAGACGATCGGCCGAGGCTCCGTGGGCAACGCCGAACGGAGAGCCGTCAGTCTTTTTCCGGAGCAGTTGTAGAAAAGTCGGAATAAATATTATCAAACTTCCCTCGAATATTACTATCTTACAATGTGTTGTAGTCCGTGTGAAATTAGAGGGTGTTTAAGTCATCATTTTGCTGGTTTCGAACGTTTTTAGAAATTACAGGCCTTCGAAATTTGCCATTTTTGCCCATTTTGGTGAAAATGAGCCTCACACTGGGATTTTTATCTCAGGAACTGTTGATCTGATGGAGTGTTACGAGCCAGGGCCACGAGCAGCACGAATGGCCGGCGAAGGGTTGTTACCCTACGAAAATGGTATCAATTTGTAAGTTAAGGTACGCGAACGAACCCAATGCGGAATTGGAGAGCCGCTAGGATTGTAGACAGCGAGGACGAACCTGACGCGCAGTCAGGGAGCCTCTAGGAATTGAGTAAAACGCAGATGAACCTGATGCGTAATCAGGGAGCTGCTAGGAAGGTGAAACTTCGTGAACGAACCCATTGCGAAATTGGGGAGTCACTAGGAACGACGCGCAGACGAACCTGATGCGAAACCGGGGAGCTGCTAGGAGGTTGTATAACGACGCGGACGAACCCAATGCGAAATTGGGTAGCCGCTGGTATGTTGGATAAGAGCACAGACGAACCTGATGCGAAATCAGGGAGCTGTTAGGATGTGGACGAACCCAATGCGAAATTGGGGAGCCACTGGGTTGGATAAATCTCAGTTTGGACAATTGGAATGTCGCGAACGAACCTGATGCGAAATCAAGGAGTCGTTAGGATAATTAGTAAGCCTCGTAACTAGTATAATTTAATTAATACAATCCGAGCGGTAAGATTGTATCGTGTGGGGACGTTCAATTACTTGATTAGGATATTGGACAATAATTATGGGTTTAATGAATTTGCGTTAATTATCAAAGAACACAAATATATTCTGACTATAAGACTTCGTGTTACAATTGTGTAATTGTCGCGAATGAATTGAATTTAGAATAGAAAGAATTGAAAGATGATATTACCTAAACTAAGATGCACGGTGTTAACGCACTGGCAAAGCGGGGGTCTCGGAGCAACCTTATCACTGCCTAATAGATTTTACACCGAACTCGCGGAATCTACAGGGTGTCTCAAAATTAGGTCCGGAGCCGAAAAAGGGAGGTTCCTGAGATCATTTCAAGCGACATTTTCCTTTGAAAAAATGTCGTCCGCGGCTTCGTTAACGAGTTATTAACGAAAAACACGGACCAATCAGAGCGCGAGCTAGACGCGTGCAGCCCGGCGCGCCGGCAGCCGAGTGTCGGTGGCACGCCGCGATGTCGTAACGAACAAAAGTTTCTCGATGATGTGAATCCTCGCCAATTTCGACAAGCTTTGGATATGTTGTCAATACCATGATTCTGAACAACATTTCCCTTTACAGTTTCTGTCGATCGGCTTTAGTTTACGACATTATTGTAAAAATTTGTAATTGTAAATCGATCGATGTACTATTTCCTATCCGATTTCGATAATCTTTGGATATGTTGTCAATACCATAATTCTGAACAACATTTCCCTTTACAGTTTCTGTCGATCGGCTTTAGTTTACGATATTATTGTAGAAATTTGTAATTGTAAATCGATCGATGTACTATTTCCTATCCGATTTCGATAATTTTTGGATATGTTGTCAATACCATGATTCTGAACAACATTTCCCTTTACAGTTTCTGCCGATCGGCTTTAGTTTACGATACTATTGTAAAAATTTGTAATTGTAAATCAATCGATGTACTATTTCCTGTCCGATTTCGATAAGCTTTGGATATGTTGTCAAGACCATGATTCTGAACAACATTTCCCTTGACGGTTTTTGTCGATCGGCTTTAGTTTACGATATTATTGTAAAAATTTGTAATTGTAAATCGATCGATGTACATACTATCTCCTCGCCGATGTCGATGAGCTTCATTTCAAAGGAAAAAGATATTTAAAACATCGAATTTATAACATATTTCAAAGTCATCGAAATCGGTGAGGACCCACATCATCGGCAACTTTACCCGAACGATAGAAGAAGCACAAAGTTATTGAATCAAAAACTCACTTATTCAGCCGTAAATCCATTTGACTACCACATACAACCACCACACTTTTACATAATTGTTGAACTCGTAGCACACTTTTATAACTCGTATCGATATCGAACGAAATTACTTACTCCGACGCGGAAAGAGTTCGATGCTCTTCGCGATGCCGCGCGAAACTGTGCTCTCCCAGCGTACAATGTATTCGATGAAGGCGTCGTTTAAAACAAATGAAATCGTTCCCAAGGAGATACTGATTTTTCGAGGATCACATGATTCTCGAAAACACCGATTCGAAGATTATGTAAAAGTGTGGTGGTTGTATGTGGTAGTCAAATGGATTTACGGCTGAATAAGTGAGTTTTTAATTCAATAAGTTTGTGCTTCTTCTATCGTTCGGGTAAAGTTGCCGATGATGTGGGTCCTCACCGATTTCGATGACTTTGAAATATGTTATAAATTCGATGTTTTAAATATCTTTTTCCTTTGAAATGAAGCTCATCGACATCGGCGAGGAAATAGTATGTACATCGATCGATTTACAATTACAAATTTTTACAATAATATCGTAAACTAAAGCCGATCGACAGAAACTGTAAAGGGAAATGTTGTTCAGAATCATGGTATTGACAACATATCCAAAGCTTATCGAAATCGGATAGGAAATAGTACATCGATCGATTTACAATTACAAATTTTTACAATAATGTCGTAAACTAAAGCCGATCGGCAGAAACTGTAAAGGGAAATGTTGTTCAGAATCATGGTATTGACAACATATCCAAAGATTATCGAAATCGGATAGGAAATAGTACATCGATCGATTTACAATTACAAATTTTTACAATAATGTCGTAAACTAAAGCCGATCGACAGAAACTGTAAAGGGAAATGTTGTTCAGAATCATGGTATTGACAACATATCCAAAGATTATCGAAATCGGATAGGAAATAGTACATCGATCGATTTACAATTACAAATTTTTACAATAATGTCGTAAACTAAAGCCGATCGACAGAAACTGTGAAGGGAAATGTTGTTCAGAATCATGGTATTGACAACATATCCAAAGCTTATCGAAATTGGTGAAGATTCACATCATCGAGAAACTTTTGTTCGTTACGACATCGCGGCGTGCCACCGACACTCGGCTGCCGGCGCGCCGGGCTGCACGCGTCTAGCTCGCGCTCTGGTTGGTCCGTGTTTTTCGTTAATAACTCGTTAACGAAGCCGCGGACGACATTTTTTCAAAGGAAAATGTCGCTTGAAATGATCTCAGGAACCTCCCATTTTCGGCTCCGGACCTAATTTTGAGACACCCTGTATATATATATATATAGATATATATATACAGGGTGTCTCAAAATATATATATATGGCCCGAGTGAGACCCTGTTTTCTCTCTCATCTCCGCAGCGTGTTTAGAAGCAAAATGTACTTAAACGCCGCGCCGCGCCGTGCCGGGACAGGCTTTCGTTGGTGCGGAGCGTGCAGCAATACGAAAAATTCAATACTGTATAAGCGACAGTTTTTTTGCGAATATCTCGAAAACTAAAATCGAGCGGCGATAACATGTATAGGAAAAAGTTGTTCAAAACGTAGAAATCTATAACATATTTAAATTTAATCAAAATCTGAGAGGAAACCCTCTTTCTAAACAATTACCAAGAATTGTTACACCTATTCTTTTCATATTTGTTAGATTTTTTTCAAAAGTATGGCGTAGATTAAAAAATATAAAAATAGTTTTTTTCAATATTTCTCCTGCAGAAAAGGAACTTACGTTCATGACTTCTTGTATGTTTGCGTTACATAAGGATGTTAAATGGTCTTATACATACATATGTATATGTCTATATGCAGATAAACAGAATACCGATCAAACAAGTTAAAATTTGATCATTTGAAACGTAAAGAAATGTAACCATAACCACACAGAAAAGAGATATTAACGAATCTAATAAATCTACTACATAAAATGTAGGTAACTTTGTAACGTACGCGGAACGTTATAAAAACTACAAGAATTGCGCAATGTTTACAGGGCTAAGGTCACTCAAACAAACATTTCATTACCTAATAAAAAGATACAGCTTCCACCTATTTACGACTTTGGTCGACCTTAAATAACTATGCCTCTTTATGCTCACTGAAGAACATATTGTTACATTCAAGAAGATGTTAGTGATGCTAAAACCTTTTTCACATTCTCAGGTACAAAAAGTAGCATAACCAAACAGTTGACACCGTTGGCCATTGCAATTTTTCGCATCAACATTTAAAAAATTTACTTGTGTTCCCGAAAAGTGGCACACGCGATTATTCTTCTAATTGTTAGATGGACTCGTCTAAACTCTACAATGATGTTATTATAAAATTAACGTTCATTGAATCTGTTATTTTCAAACGTGATACTTATCAATCTGTTAATTATCGCACCTACCTAATGGTACGAAAGATGTCATGAATTTGTCATTTGTTACATGATAATGGTAAATAAATTTGGGTTAATCCTTTGCACTCGGAGCTATTTTAACTGGAAAATTAAACTTCCATTCCTTATGAATTTTGAAATTTTATGGATATGAAATTGGTATAATACCTCATACAATACCTGAATGTTTAGTAATTGATTAGATATCGATATAGTTAATAATGTAAACAATACTTTGAATAATAGTACAGCAATTTTTAGTGGTGCGTCTCTCTCTCTCTCTCTCTTTCAGAGTCACCATTCGAGTGCTAAGGGTTAATATAAATTTTTCATGGAACTATTGGAAAGATTTCACTTATATTGGCTGAGTTATACTGACTTTGCCTTACAAAACAAGGTGTAAGTATTACTTTTTGTTGTATTTTGATGACAGATAGAGAGGAGATTGTATTTTGTATATACAACACACAAAAAAGTAGAAGCAAGTGTTGGCAGACAACTTTCCATCAGAGTATTAGAAACCAGTATCCACCATTGTCTTTATCAGAAGTGTTTATGAAAAGGGCGTCGCTTAAAAACGCATTTCATACATAGTCAAAATTTAACCACTTCGTAAAGAAGTACCTAAATGTCCGTCTTCTCATTTTTTAAATCAGTATGAAGTACATTATGTAGTACGAAATTAATCAATAGTTTATCCAAATAAACTATAGATTCATCCAAACAGGATTAATGCTGATGAAATGTGAGTAATCACGAATTTAACAATATTTTTTACAGAGATCTGTACTGTGGTGAGATGACAAGAAGTTCCCCGAGCAGTGTCGCTAGATCAAAACATACGTGTTAACGATATGTGTGTTTTACGGATGTAAATTATACGAACTACTGTTTACGAACTAGAACGTTAATTGCCCCTGAACCAGCGGCAATATTGTACAGGAAAAAGCTCGAAACAGGAGAGAAATTAGAAAACTTCTGATCGAAATGCACGCGGAGAAACTTCTCCGTATGTAACACAACTGATTCGTATACGTCGTAACTTCATTCGTTTCCATCAACACAATTCCCACAATTGTTAAACCGCCGAAGCCGTTCATAAATATACATATATATGTACATACAACACGTCCCGTAAATAGAAACCTATTCGAGTACTATGAAGTTATCATTTTATACGGACAGAATACGAGTCGAAGTTGACTCATTTTCGCCGGCAAATTGTTGAATTTTTTAATGAAAACCTTCAACTGAGTTAAGAAAATGCAGTGATCGATCGTTTTACTCTCACATGATTTATTCGAAAGTGATAACAAAATTTTCAATGTGCCAAAACTCGTCAACGTGATAAACCCCACCGGGAACACTGCGACTGCGATTGGGAATTTAGATTAACTTGAAAATCCTCGAACACGATAGAGGCGTTTCGATTTTACATAATTTATATTATCCGTGATAGAAGATTAGTTCTTTTTACTATTTTAAAAAATGTAGATGAATATGGAAAGAAATAACGCAGGTCGTCCAAGAGTGACAACTGATCGTCAACGGGGTGCAATTTTAAGAACTGCATCAAATTCTGCTGCTATTGCAAGAGAAATTGCAGCAGAAGCTGAAGTAAATACTGAGTAAGATACGTAATGTACAACGTATTATAAAAGAATGTAAATACATAAAATGCCAAAAATTAATGCGCAAACCACCGCTAACTAAACAACATAAAGAAGCTCGTTTATAATTTTCTGAGAAGTGTGTTCATTGAAAGGAAAAATGGCGAAAAGTTATCTTTAATGATGAGAGGAGATTTATGTTAGATGGACCGGATGGCTACCGTTGTTATTTCCACGATTTGCGTAAAGAACAAAAAATTTTATGCGGTCGACAATTCGGTGCTGGTGGAGTAATGGTGTGGGCGGGAATTGAGTACTATGGAAACACGGTCATTAAGTTTATAAGTGGAAAAATGAATAGTGCAAAGTATTATACATTAGATTAATCGACGAACAATTGAAGAAACATGCTGTAAAAATTGCGGGCAAAAACATTATTTATCAGCAAGATAATGCAAGTGTTCATACCGTGAAGATTGTAAAAGTATATTTTACACGGGAAAATATTCAAATTTTGGAGTGGCCAGCCAGGTCTCCAGATTGAAATATTGTAGAAAATTGCTGTGCCCATTTAGCCAAATCGGTATATGCCGGCGGAAGACAAATTCGAACCCCCGACGAATTAAAAACCTGTATTGACCGAAACTGGGTATTGTTAAGCAGAAACGTGGTTAAAAAATTATATAAATCTATACCGAAACGATTATTCCAAGTTATACAAACAAAAGGCGGAGTTACAATTTGCATGATTTTTCCGTTACTAGTTCAAATTCTGGATGACAGCTACAATGCAATGATTATGCGAACAGAGTGAGTTATGGTTAGGGGGGGGGGCGGAGAGAAAATCCAGGAGTAGTCTCTCAAAATTGAAAAAAGTTCATCTTATATGTATACATATACAGGGTGAGTCACCAAACGTTACCACCTCAAATATCTTTGTTGTTTCTAAAGATACGTAAAATATGGTAAGGACAAAGTTGAATGGTACAATGGGGCTGACACGATGCAAAAAAAAAATTTTGTTTTTATGTCATTTTTTCAGAGATATGAAGGTGACCTTCATTTTTTTAAATGGAATGAGGTATTTTTTAATACATCAATCGATGCAGCTGGACATTCGTTATAATAAAGTACTAACCTATGTATGTCGAAAAGTTATTAGTTCAGGAGATATTTCAATTTAAATAACTCTAAAACACCATTACTGTCGTGATAAGACGTTACATAAGTAAGTAAACACTGACGTCGTAGTACGACAGTAATGGTATTTTAGAGTTATTTAAATTGAAATATCTCCTGAACTAATAACTTTTCGACATACATAGGTTAGTACTTTATTATAACGAATGTCCAGCTGCATCGATTGATGTATTAAAAAATACCTCATTCCATTTAAAAAAATGAAGGTCACCTTCATATCTCTGAAAAAATGACATAAAAACAAAATTTTTTTTTTGCATCGTGTCAGCCCCATTGTACCATTCAACTTTGTCCTTACCATATTTTACGTATCTTTAGAAACAACAAAGATATTTGAGGTGGTAACGTTTGGTGACTCACCCTGTATGTATGACTAGAGTGAGACCCTGTTTTCTCTCTCATCTCCGCAGCGTGTTTACAAAAAAAAGTAAACAAACGCCGCGCCGCTCCGGAGCAGCCTTACATTGCCACGCAGTGTGCAAGAATACGGAAAGTTCAATACAGTATTAGCAATAGTTTTTTGCGAATATCTCGAAAACTAAAAGCGACCCCCCGATATGTGAACAGGAAAAAGTTGTTCAAAATGTCGAAATCTATAACATATTTAAATTTCATAAAAATCGGAGAGGAGTACTTCTTTATAAATAATTACCAAAACTTCTTTTGTTTATAACTTTTTAATAAAAAACTAGCGACAGCTGAAACCTCTTGGAGGTTACTTAGAAAGGTGACCTTGATAACATATGTCTATAGAGTATTTCGTTTTAGCCTTCATTACTTAAAATAAATGCTATACAGGGTGTCCCACGCAACTGGAACAGGCTGTACCTCCTAAACCAGGCATGCACAGGTGGACGATTTGGGAGCAAGAGCAATCGACCCTGCTCCTGAGCAGGGTCGGAGCAGTGACCTTGCTCGGACGTATGGAAGGGGAACCCACCAATTGTAAACGGAGCACGAGAGAAGACGAGAAGAAGAGCGTATGAGAGTGGGGGCGGCGTCTACGGTGTTGTAGTCTGACCACTCCGGCGCGCTCTCCACTTCCCCACGCCCCTCCCACTCGTCTTCTCTCGTGCTCTGTTTACAAGTCACGCTTAGTGGGTTCCCCTTCCATACGTCCGATCTGCTCTGAGAGCATACGGGGAGCAACTTGGGAGCACGGGAGCTGCTCTGAGAGCAAAGAGCTGTGCATGCCTGTCCTAAACGGTCGGGAATAGAGGAAAATGTTATAAGAACAAATTGAATGGCATCAGACGGTGCATACTACGCAACTCATTTTATGCACTTTAGAGAACTTTTAGCTTCGATAACTTCCTAACGAATAAGTTTAGGGCATAAGTATGTTAGTACTTTTATGTAGAGCACAACAAACTGCATCGATTGGTGCAGTCAAAAATGTAGGTTTCCATTTTTTAAAAAAGTGCACAGCATTTTTCTGATGCACCGATGCACAAAAGTGAATAAAATTAATTTCGTAGTATGCACCGTCTGATGCCATTCAACTTTTTCTTATAACATTTTCCTCTATTCCCGACCGTTTAGGAGGTACAGCCTGTTCCAGTTGGGTGGGACAACCTGTATTTTGAAAACTTCTTTTGTTTATAACTTTTGAATAAATAACGAGCGCCGGCTAAAACTTCTTGAGCGTTAATCAGAATGTTGTCCCTGACAACATATGTCAAGGTCAAGGTCATCCGAGGTGTCTCCCCTTAACGTAAGGATTACCAAGACATGTTCTTAAACAAAATGGCTATGCCACGAAATATTAAACAAATTTTATAATGCTGAATTACATTAGCTAAATAGAAAAATGAATATTGTCAAAAATTATATTTTTGATCGATATTAATGAATGTTTTATTGCTAGAAACAATTCCCAGGCCGATTGCTTCATCAACAAACGAATTATCAAGCCGTAAAGTTAGTCATGTAGTGTCCAAATATTTTTGGGAGTCACTGTATTTGAAACCGAACATGGCCTCGATCAGATATAAGGAATATAAATAAACGCGCAGTTCCACTGTACGTATTTCAAAATAAGTTCAATGGCACAGAGTTCCAGTTTTGCATTCAGACTACAAGGGATGACTTAGGACACGCACACCTGAAGGTAAGCAACTGCACACAACGGAATCGTAGAAACGACTATGTACAGCAAGCAAAGTCAAGTAGGGCGTATGGTTATGAGAACTTTCTTCCATTATGCTATAAGCTCATCATTGACCTATTCCATGTGTTTGCAGAAATACTATGGAGATTGTTGCCATCTACAAAATACTATAGAACAGCGTTGTATGATACATATAATTAACGTAATTATAGAACTACATTCCGGGACAAAAAGATAGCACATCGTCTATTGTTCCGTCGCAACGGATCGTAGTCCTACACAAAGAAATGTTTTTCCTCGCAAGAAATTCGTTAACGGAAATTCTCCTTTAAACATAAACAACCATGGCATCTGCAGTGAACCGTACTGCCGCGCGAAATAAAGAGCTTAAGGGTCGACTTCGTATTTTATTTACGATATAGCCGTTACCAACCGTTTTTCGGATTAGAAGATTATTTATGCTACGGTCACTCAGGTACGGCCAAATGTTATTTTGTACATCCGGCAATTCTCGGAATACTTACTTCGTCCCGGGTTAAGAATATTCACGGTCACTCAAGATACAACTCTAAAGAACCCTCGCCGGCATAAATTACAACCCCAGATGTGTAACCCCAGATGTGTACGCCCGCGTTCGCTAAGCTCGGTCCAAGGTTAAACATTCAATTCTTTAAGGACACGGTCAAGGGGCGACAGTCAACCGTCGAGCGACGTCAATTACACTGTCCAACAAATTTCAACTTTTTTTGTGATTTCAATATACTGTTGGGTCCTTCTTATAGAGTTTTTTGCGCTGATTCCGAATCTGGTTTTAATTTTTTTCCTATACGTCCAGTTTTTGAGAAAATGGAGTTTTAAAAAAAGACATATTTTTCAACTTTAAACAAATATTGCGATGTTATTATAAAAGATATTGAATTGTTGTTTACAGCAAAAGATTCTGTAGACTTTCCCGAATACAGTGATATCCAATATTAATACATTATGATTGTTTAAACATGTTTAAACAATGATTAAAGACGGAGATGCACCACTTTTGCACCAATTTTTGCGGATATTTTCGAATTTATCTCAAAAAATAAGGGTCCAGCGAAAAATTGAACTATACCACGCGAAAGAGCAGACTTTTATCTTGAGAAACCCCCCTGTGAAGTTTGCATGGTCGACGTTTTTACCGAACCAGAAAGCAAAATATCTTCGCCCGACATGAGTTGACGCCAGTGGTGCTCTTCCACTAGCGCGGTCGTTCGTCGGGATACGGCGCGGCGCGCTGCGGTGAAACGGCGCGTGGCTATAAGCGCGCAATTATGTCAGCTTACTTAAATGTAATATTTTATTAAATGTTATATTATTGTTATTTATTATATATTAGTATATTTATTCTGTATAAATTATTTTATGTATTTTTTAATGTTAGTCTCTCGTTTATAGTATATTTAATACAAAAAATACCTTTTGTAACAAAATAATAATTTATTCACACACTACACTATTACACTATTTACAATGCTAATATATATGTGTACACTATTCAGATATAATACACTACTAAAATACATATATTATATACACAACAACTAAAATACTATAAATAACTATAAATGTTTTTTATGAAGTTTTATACGTAGCAATGCAGATTTGAAATGCTTGACACGACTGATTTCAACAAACACAAAGCCGAAACTGAACTCTGGCATCAGTTTTCTTAAGAACCAACACGATATTTTGAAATAAATGACGGTCTACGGTCAACGGAATACATACAATGTAAGGAAAGTCTGCAATGCGGTGACTGAAAAATTTTATTTTCAGTAATTGTCGTCTTATCTATGTATTGTAATTATAGTGCCAATGAACACTCGAGATTCTTCCGAGTAAAATAAGTCCAAACACAATATAAACGGGACTATTTTTATTGACTTAAATACATAATTAAAATAGTTTGCTCCATATTAAATCGATATAGTGTATTATATCTGAATAGTGTACACATATATATTAGCATTGTAAATAGTGTAATAGTGTAGTGTGTGAATAAATTATTTTTTTGTTACAAAAGGTATTTTTTGTATTAAATATACTATAAACGAGAGACTAACATTAAAAAATACATAAAATAATTTATACAGAATAAATATACTAATATATAATAAATAACAATAATATAACATTTAATAAAATATTACATTTAAGTAAGCTGACATAATTGCGCGCTTATAGCCACGCGCCGTTTCACCGCAGCGCGCCGCGCCGTATCCCGACGAACGACCGCGCTAGTGGAAGAGCACCACTGGCGTCAACGCATGTCGGGCGAAGATATTTTGCTTTCTGGTTCGGTAAAAACGTCGACCATGCAAACTTCACAGGGGGGTTTCTCAAGATAAAAGTCTGCTCTTTCGCGTGGTATAGTTCAATTTTTCGCTGGACCCTTATTTTTTGAGATAAATTCGAAAATATCCGCAAAAATTGGTGCAAAAGTGGTGCATCTCCGTCTTTAATCATTGTTTAAACATGTTTAAACAATCATAATGTATTAATATTGGATATCACTGTATTCGGGAAAGTCTACAGAATCTTTTGCTGTAAACAACAATTCAATATCTTTTATAATAACATCGCAATATTTGTTTAAAGTTGAAAAATATGTCTTTTTTTAAAACTCCATTTTCTCAAAAACTGGACGTATAGGAAAAAAATTAAAACCAGATTCGGAATCAGCGCAAAAAACTCTATAAGAAGGACCCAACAGTATATTGAAATCAAATTTGGTGTTGGACAGTGTTACCGCTCTTGCCTTCATACCAGGTAGCACCCCACTCTTCCTTCCGACTAGACCAGCCTCTCAGTCACCATGGAAGGAAGTTTGAACAATTAAGGGTGTCCTGATTGGTAAACGACGAGTTAACTGAACCAACCCGGACAGTTCTTTCCCTCATTATAATAGATTCGACTTCCCTTTCCTTGTCTAAGGTCAACCTCTCCACCTACGAGGAGCCTAACCGACCTCTCGCTAAGACCAACGTCCAGTACTTTCAGCAGTTCGCTTCCGAATCTCTGAACGAGTAACACTGACCAGTCTTGCTTGAGCGTCTCACGTGATTGCTGCATACACGATCAGCACATTTCACTACAATACAGATCAACACGGTTTGATCTGCGCGCGTCTAAGGCAGGATCTGTTGGATTAGCCTTACTGACGAGTTCACCAACAGATCTAGAACGAAACGCGATTCCTCCAGTCAATTCCTTATCCACACGATCCGTTATTTAAATTGAAACAGTTGTCTAAGATTAGTTTGGCGGGCAACATTCGAACAGTCGCGAACCCATTTCTCTACAATCGAACATTTTGAAATTGGTAGTTCCGCGATCGAACATCTATTTTTCCTCATTTGGTACATGAACTGAAGAAATGAATATTTTAATATGTCAACATATTCTGACATGCCTGTACGTACAATGTACTGAATATCATCCACAGTAGTTACGTCAATAGAATATTCGAAATGAAAACGTAAATATTGAGGCCCACGATCGGGACAAAATGATAGCACAAATAGCAGTTTTACATATGTCAGTTGTGCAGAAGTTACTGAAGAGCAAACATTCATTGCATAAACGTAATTGATAAAGTGGGTACCAGGTTCTTTCGTGCTTATTTAATAAAACAACATACTAAAGTGTTAAGAATGGGTCATGGACAAAAACTAAGTGTATGTGAAATACATACGATGTTGAAGTTAAAGGAAGAACAATATTGAATTACACAAATATCAAAAATTGTATATAGATGCTGAAAAGTTATTATGAGCTTGTTAGAAAATCCTGAAAATTACGGGAAAAAGAAGAGTTCTGGACGCCCATAATATAAGATGCAAGCACTTAGCGCGAAGAGAATTGCAGAAGAAGGATTGTCAAATGCCTCCTTGGTTAAAGAAGGAGCATACAGCGCACAGTGGGCTGTATGTCCGATTTCAGCGGCCACAGCTAGTTCAAAATTCGATCAATATTGAAACTGATGTCACCAGACATCAGTGTCTAAGGCAGGGCCCGCTAGATAGCCTTACTGATGAGTCCACTAGCGGGTCCAGGACGAAACACCATCAGTCGTTCCCCCAATATTTTTAACTGATCGAACCTGGCGCCGATAACATTATCTCCTTATACTCCAAAAGTACAATCAAGAAGAACTCTACTATATAATATTGAAACTGCTGTAACTTTGCTAAAATTTATCAAAATTTGATGAAAAAACAACCATTTTAAAGCTTGAGATTTCTACTTGTTGTACTGTATATCGTTTTTTCTGAAACAGATGTTTGGAGTGCAAAATTTGTCCATAAAGAGGAGCGTATTAGATTGTAAAGTTTGTAGCTATTTTTCAATCAAGTACTGCGGATTATAATCAATATTTTAACGTTATTCGTCTATTTTATGGACACTATCGAAAAATGTAATCATTTACATTTAAAATATCGTTTTAAAATAGTTATTACAAAGAATAATCTCTGTTATTTATAATAGTATGGAAAAATGTTGTGAACAAAATTTGCACGGTTAAGAGAGGGACATGTTGTGGCACAAACATTTTCTGCGTGGGTGGAGGCATAGAGGAGATTTCAAGGTCATCTTGATTTTTTTAAACAGGTTGTCCTTTTTTTGTACCATAGATCGATAGAATATCAAATTCTGAGTATAAAAGTGTTGACCTTCGTATGTCCTAAACCTAATAGTTAACCCGCCAGTAGGCGCGCCATATTATGTTACATGAGATGGCGCGTGCGGTCTGTGGGACCACACCGAATATTAATTGTAATATTTAAGGTCTTTTCGTTTGCAAGTGCGAATATCTTCATATGCAAGAATATAAAAGTCTTTCACATAAAAATAATGATATATTTTTCATTAAAAAAAATGAAATACACCCTCGTTCCACAAAAATTTCAACTAAAAACAGGAATTCAAAATTAACAAAAAATACATACAGTTGACTAAAGTCAACTTGCCTAAAATATTGCATATCGTAAAATAAAAAAATATTCAAGATATAAAATCAAAAATTAATAATTATTAATCGGATAAATCTGGTTTAGCGTCCACCTCCACCACGTTTTCCATGCATTTTTTACACAAAAATATTGCGTGCTGCAAGCAAAGAAATGTTTTACATGTTTCACAGAAATATCTGGTCTTTTTGTTTCTTTTCTTTTTTTTTGTCTTCTTCGTCTATGGATTCATTCCACCTTGAATATGGTAACAATATGGAAAAATGTTATCAATCAAATTTGCACGGTACAGAGGGGGGCATATTGTGACATAAACATTTTCTGCGTGGGTGGAGGCATAGAGGAGATTTCAAAGTAAATAAAGGCAATATTCAAACGTGAACATAGTTATTGCTCCACCCTGTATATTATTTAAATTTCATGTGTATACTGTTTTCTTATTTTAGTATATCTTGTGTGTTTATTATTATTATTTAGTATTTATTTAAGTTAATACGAGAAGATATAGCGAATGCGAACATACAGGATGTGAGAAATGCTGCGATTTTCGCGCGCGCGCGATGTTCATTTTTTCGTAGATCAACTATAAAACGCGGAGTAGCACATAGTAGCAGCCATTTGTTCTTGCATCTTAATCAGAAAACTTCAAAGAACACAATGGCACAGAAATGAACACCCGATCGCACCCGAAGGTATAACGAAGTCATTATCAAAGTCTTAGAATCATAAAGAAAGTGACTGAATCGTTGGTTAATCTTTAAATATTAATAACTAAAAAAATGTATATAGCACAAAAAGTGTACCTTTTTGGTACTTTTAAGGTATACTCTTAAAAGTATACCTTATACTTAGCTAAAAAAAACTTGTATAAAACAAAAATCTGTTAGCGTATATAAATAAAGTAACAATTACTAATAAGTGAATTCGTTGGAAAATGAAAGCGTGTTAACAGAATTTCAAACTTCCGACAAATTTCAGTGCTTTATGGATACATGAATGGGAAAACGAATAATGGGAGATTGTTCCTCAGATATTCAACTAACTCAAGCCACACAAATTTTAATTACATAAATTGTAAAGTTTCAAAAATTGAAATAACAAGTTATTTTTTATTTGGATATTTAAAAAAAAGCAAAAATAATTATTTATTATTTTGAGTAAGTATAAATAAATTATTTAAAATAATAAAGTTAATTGTTATTGACACATGCAATTTAAGTTATTATATGTATTGACAAATTATTCGCGCGCGATTAAATATTTAGTGTTAATAATACTACAATAAATTATTATTTACTATTCATAGTCATTAAACAAATTTTCTTTGCAACTATCCTCAGCAGCGATAGTGATATTAATGAGGTTGTTCAGTTGAGGCGATTTACGCGCTATTCAAGTATATTCAAAATACAAGAAATAATAGAAAACCAAAAATTATTTATATGATTTCCACCTCAATCCCCAAGTAAGAAATAATAATAAATAGATTACTTTTGTCATTATTTAAATGACTTTTATTTGAGTAAAAAGTTTTGTTGATGTTTACAATTACAATCACACGTTTATTTATCATTTATCATTTATCATTTAAATAAAAATTTTCCCAACTCTGAATGTAATTGTAATCTGAGTGAATGTAATTTTTGGGTCAGCATATGCGATACAGATCAGAACTCAACTAAAAGGCAATATGCATGTCAAAGTTCATCAGTAACGTAAATATAGTTCCGAAGTGCAAAACAAAATTAGAAATTACAATTATTGAAAACTGTTTGCTCACGGAGCTATTGATAGTAGCATATTTTCATGCGGCTGCATGTCTCCCTATTCTTGAACTGAATAAATTGTGAATCAATTTTATAGAATCGAAATATTCAGAACATTTTAATTTGCGACCTCGTTTAGATGGAGGCTTACTTCAGTCAACCCAGAAATTTGATGCTTGAAATAGCGGGAAAGTCATTGTATGTGCATCAATTACGCAGTCACTGAACGTCTGCCGGATAATCTTCCGAACTATTGACCTCTGAACCTTGTTGCAGACACCGCTGCTTTTTGTATTACTTAATATAGTCGGAAAGAATGCGACACAAATGTAGTAACATGTTCAACTTCACAATGTGATGATCATTCTTTTAGTAAAAAATTGTAATCTCCAAACGATCCGTTTATAATCAAGCAATTACGAGGCGTGTTCAAAAATAGCGGGAATTTTGTAATTTCGCGGGTTACATTATAGTCCGATTCACGCCATTTCTTTTTTGTTGTGTTGGTAAACACGTCTGAAAGGAAGAGTTGTGCTAATATAAATACATTGTAGTTTATACAGGGTGTCCTGTTTAAGTGACATCAGCAGCAGGATATCTCGGAAGACGTTGTCGTTATCAAAAAAGTGTTCCTACAAAAGTTGTTTGGTATGACGGGCTGCATTACGTAGTGTTAATTGTTTTCTTGTGGGTAGAGTGGTGGAGGACGTTTCAAGGTCACCTTGATTTTTTTAAATGGAATGTCCTATTTTTTATACTACAGATCGATAGAGTATCAAATTCTGAGTATAAAAGTGTAAATAAAAGTTTAAAACTTCATATGTCCTAAACCTGGTAGTTAACGAGATATTATCCAAAGAAGAAAGAAAATTGTTTCGATAATATCTCGTTAACTATTAGATTTAGGACATATGGAGGTCAATACATTTTTACTCAGAATTCGATAGTCCATCGATTCGTGATACAGAAAGTAGGTGTTTCCTTTTAAAAAAATCAAGGTGATTTGGAAATCTCCTCTATGCCTCCACCCACGCAGAAAATGTTTCTGTTACAATATGCCCCCCTCTATACCGTGTAAGTTTTGTATACAGGATGGGGCAATAACTATGTCCACCTTGAATATCTCCGTTATTTGTAATAATATGGAAAAATGTTATTAACCAAATTTGCACGGTGCAGAGGGGGGCACATTGCGACATAAACATTTTCTGCGTGGGTGGATTCATAGAGGAGATTTCAAGGTCACCTTGATTTTTTTTAAAGGAAATATCTACTTTCTGTATCATGAATCGATAGACTATCAAATTCTGAGTTAAAATGTATAGGGTTAAAGTACGAATGATGTGTGTGTATTATATGTATGTACATGTGTGTATTAACAAGTAACCCTATATATAGTTAAATTTATAAAATAGAGAATCGGAACAGAAGAATTCTAAAATTGTAATTGCCAACGAATTGTAAAAAGAAGATCAGATCAAAACGAGCTTTCGCGAGAAACACATATGTTAACCATTGGTTATCCGCGTGTCATATTTTACAAATAAATACGGCTTATTCCTTACAAATGTATTGACCTCCATATGTCCTAAATCTAATGGTTAACGAGATATTATCGAAACAATTTTCTTTCTTCTTTGGATAATATCTCGTTAACTATCAGGTTTAGGACATATGAAAGTCAACACTTTTATACTCAGAATTTGATACTCTATTGATCTATGGTATAAAAAATAGTACATTCCATTTAAAAAACATCGGTGACCTTGAAATTTCATTAAAAAACACGACATAAAATTTTTTTCTTTTCTGATAGGACTGTAAATACGAAAGATATTTAGAAGTTCGCATTTATGTGGGACACCCTGTATTTTTATGTAAACATTTATTTAGTAATGTTAACAGGATTAGAAGGGCGTAAAACGTAACTGTTATGTACGCCGTTGCGAATTGCGTGTTTGAATTCGCGCTTGCGCACTGTATACGCAACCGCCGCGCCGCACAGTGGTCGGAACGTATGGGAAAATGGAAAAAACTTCATAACTTCAGCAATTCTCAATATTTTTGAATAATTCTTTTTTTTTTTATTGCTTCTCAATCTTCAAACTTCTCATATTATTAAACGAAATATTAAACAATGAACTTAATATAATTGTTTATACATAATATTGTTTATTACATTACGAACTCTTATTTCAGCATACTAAAATTGAATACTTGAAATAGTATTAAGCAAACAGACTAGAAATAGAATTAAACAAACAAACTTCAAATAGTATTAAAGAAACAAACTTTAAATAGTATTAGACAAACAAACTTGAAATAGTATTAAACAAAAAGCTTAATATCATTTTGTATAAATAATATTACCAATAACATTATTAACGAATAGTATTATATTGATAGTATAATAATATTTACATAATATACATGAACACTATTTCAATAGAGACTGCGCTTGTTCAGTAAGTGGCAGTGATTTGGTCTTCGGTTCTGGTCTTAAAAGATTAATGTATGGATCCGAAGTTATTAAAAGCATGTGTAACTCATTTGTTGCTAAACGAGATCACTTTCTGGTGTGGTGTATTCTATAGTATCTGTGATCTTTATTCCTACCTTCCTGGGCCTCTTCCGACAGCGAACCCATAGGCACGGATATCTCTATCCATGGTATTTAGAAAAAAATACTTCCAATGAAATTTGTATGGTTTTCAAACAGCTGAGACGCAGAAAGTTAAACATCTTAGACTTGTAGAACCGGCAAGAAAATATTTAAACATATTCTAAGAATATGCTAAGAAAATTGGTATCCCACAAAAAACTCATTTATTGTTAGAACATTAAAACATCAGATTTTTCTCTAATACACTAGATGATTACATTTTTTGTAATCGGAGTGGTTTTCAAATTAAATTTTGTATCTATTTTATATACCCATACTTTGCTTTCGAAAATTAGTAACTGTATCCTAAAAATTAATTCGAATTAAAAAGTGGATACATACAGTATTTACATACACGTGAAATAATCATGGCGATTGATCATTTTGTTGGAATTTATTCCTATGAGAATAACAATTCGGTACAGGGATCATAATCCTTCGAACCGTCTAGCGAAGTGCCGCGCACTTATTCAGGAATCCTGCTTCGTTGCTGAAACTTCATGCGCTCTCAAACTTTAAACGTTAATATCAGCTAAACGTGGAAAAACGTGGCGCTGATTTTTGCAGGACTATTGTGTGATGGTGTTTTCTTTCAAAAGATGCCACTCAAAGAATGTAGGAACGTGTAGCTTTTTTTGTAGAGCTACAGAAAGTAGCTGTAATATGAAATTATACGTATCCTACTTTCGGGCTTTATATTGTTATTTTGGTTGTGAGTTTTCGAAAATTATTAACATCGGGCATAAGCTGAGACTATATACATTTATAATATATAGCATATATGGTTATAAATGTCCCCAAAAATGAATGAATAACGTCGAGCGTGTGGTTAGAAATCTATAAGAATCCAACTAGAATCTGAGAGGTCTACTTTAGATCTATTTTTCTCCGTTATTAAAGAGAAAAACATAGATCCATTTTCATAGCAAGATACATTGGTTTATGGCCTATCAGGAAATAGTGGTCAATATTTGAAATAACGACTTTCATAATTTAGGGTTTTTTCCTGCTTCCGACCACTGTGCGCCGTACCGTGACCAGTGTCACGGTGAAATGATTTACCCCCTCTCCGATGACCAGAGTAATATGTGACACGTTGCGCGTGCGCGACGGGGATTTAGTGGGGCGAATGGAAGACACGTTGCGCGTGCGCGATGGGGACGCAACAATGACATGACATTTCGCAGGTTTTAGGTTATTGCCGCGTAAAATTCACCCATTTACTTATTTCACATACTATGTAATTATTGATCCCTTTATGTCTATGTTGTGAGTTGTATTTCTTTAAAATGTAACGTTACAAATAAAACATAATTTGTCAATTTATCATGTAGAAGAAAAATGAGCGAATTTATTATCCCAGTCTCTTTTATGCAACTATTTTTGAGAAGCGCATGAGGGTTAACAGTGTTATAATATATTATGATTTATTGATTTTACTGGAATATAACTCAGTACTACATACATACAGATTTCAAGATTTTTTTCAATTGTACATATAAATAGTAAGCATTCATACTTCGCTTCACAACTGAAACTCCCACATGTTACAATTAATTTTATTTATAATAAAGAATGTTTACAGTCTCTATTTAGAACGACCCACATGATTCATTTCATTAAGTAGGTACAAATACATAATAGGTACGATACGCGATACGCGGCAATAACCTAAAACCTGCGAAATGTCAGTCGTTGTTGCGTCTCCATCGCGCACGCGCAACGTGTCACATATAACTCTGGTCATGAGAGAGAGGGGGTACCTTGTATTCCCCTCGAGACGCCTCGAGTGACGGTTCGGTCACTTTCTGGCGACACTGACCGTGACCAGAGGGCGCGCGAAAAACACTCGCATTCACACCGGACGTGTTAGTCTCGGTTACGATATTCTCACATATTATTCTAATAATTACACTGTCTTTTTCTGTTAATTTGTACTACGTTGTTAAGTGCAATAAATGTGTGTTACAAACACAACAGTTGGCGACGAGGTAAAAAGAACCTACAAATAGTGCAAATAATCAGTTCAACGGAAAAGTGAGGTTAGCCACGTGTTGAAAAATTATTAGCAGCACAAGTTACAATTGCAAAAATGCAGAACGCACATGCAGTACATACAGTATTTTCGATTGAAACATACGATGTTTCAAAGAAATTCGACCTTTGGCTCATGCGCCTGGAAAGTGCATTCCAAGTATTCCAAGTTCCGGAAAACAAGAAGGCTGCCTATTTACTACGCTACATGGGGCCAGATACGTACGACGTGCTGTGTGATAAACTATCACCAGAAAGCCCAAACAGCAAAAACTACAGTGATTTAGTCAAGGAGATGAAATCACATTACAACCCAGAACCTTTGGAAATAGCAGAAAATTTCCGTTTTTTACAACGGAAGCAACACGACGGTGAAAGTGCTCAAGAATATTTGACCGCACTTCAACGTTTAGCCACAACGTGCAAGTTTGGAGATTACCAGAAAAAGGCGTTGAGAAATCAGCTCGTTTTTGGACTGAGAGCTCAAAACATACAGAGCAGACTACTGGAGACAAAAGATTTGACGATTGAAAGGGCACTCGAAATAGCGGTGAGCATGGAGACTTCCGGAAGGGACGCCGCGCCGCCTAGCTACATTGCAGCAACACGACCAGCGCAAATATAAACATTGTTAAAAGCGTCAAACCAAATCTATCTAGTGCAATAAATAAAAAGAAGTTCGTTCCCAAGCCCAGTGACACAAATAATACAAGTTTTTGTTACAGGTGCGGATCTCCTTCACATTTAGCGAATAAGTGTAAATACATATATCTCCAGCATATGTACAAAATGCAAGGTCAAGGGTCATCTGGCAAAGGGTTTGCTTCAAAAACAAAAATTGCGAGGGTGCTAACCAAATTGAAGAAATCTTAGCTATACATTCGGAACATGCGAGTCACAGGCAGAAATTCATGATAAAAATCGAAGTGGAAAAGCACCTTCTTGATTTTGAGATAGACAGTGAAGCCGCAGTAAGCATTATAAATCATTCCTTATACAAAGAATTGTTCTGTAATTTGCAGGTTCAAAAAACAAATTTAAAATTAATTACATATTGTAGAGGGGCCTTAGATGTGGTTGGTTACTTACAAGTATGTAATTTGCACATATGGTGGCCGTACAAAGATTTTAAATTTGTATATTGTCAATACAGACAGAACCAATTTTGGGTCGCGAATGGATACGACAATTGAGAGTAAAATTATAAAATATTTCCCAGATTTCGACAAAAGTTAATCCAGATCAGATATTACAAAAATTCCCAAATATTTTTAATGCAATAAAATACCCAAATATTAATAAAGTACTGCTCAACCTGTATTCATTAAAGCTTGAAAAATTCCATATTTTAGTTAAAGTCAAAAATTCAGAATGGGCTACACCCATCGTACCAGTTGTGAAATCCAATGGGAAAATACGCATTTGCGGCGAGTTTAAAGCTAGACTGAACCCAAACCTTGTCATCGATGAGTATCCTTTACCTTCGATAGAAAATTTGTTCTCATCAATGGCAGGAGGAGATAAATTTACCAAATTGAATTTGCAACAGGCATATTTACAGCTGGAAGTCCATCCACACGATCAGAAATATTTGACACTAAGTACAAATAAAGGGCTGTTCCAATGTACACGTTTGATGTACGGGGTCGGTAGCGCACCTGCAATTTGGCAGCTAGAAAACATTCTGAAGGATATTTCGGGAGTGTCAGTATTTCTGGACGACATAAAAATTACTGCACCTGACGATGATACACATTATGCTAGGTTAAACGAAGTTTTATCTCGATTATCAAGCCACAATATTCGAATAAATTTAGATAAATGCGATTTCATGAAAAATAAAATCGTGTATTGTGGTTACGTGATTGACAAAACAGGTATACATAAAGAAAGGAAAAAGGTGGATGCGGTTCAAAATGCGAAAGTTCCCACAAATAAAACAGAAATAAGAGCCTTTGTAGGACTTATTAATTATTACGGCAGATTTTGGCAAAATCTTAGTTCAAAGTTGTACCCACTGTATAATTTGTTGAAAGATAAGGTACCATTTAAGTGGGATACAAAATGTCAGGAAGCTTTCAACTTGGTAAAAAAAGAAATTATGTCGGAACGAATCCTTGCACATTTCGACCCGCAACTACCGATAATTTTAGCTACGGACGCTAGTCCATAAGCAGTAGGAGCAGTATTGTCGCACATTTATCCAGATGGTACGGAGAGACCAATACAGTTCGCTTCACAGACTCTTTCAAGAGTACAACAAAAATATTAGCAAATAGACAAAGAAGCCTATGGTATAATTTTTGGCGTAAAGAAATTCTTTTACTATTTGTATATGGTAGAAATTTTACATTATATACAGACCAGAGACCTCTCGTACAAATATTTTCGCCTCTTAAACATTTACCTACTCTTACTACAACTAGAATGCAACACTGCGCGTTATTTTTACAAACTTTCAGATACGATATTAAATACAAAAATACGAAAAATCATGCAAATGCTGATGCAATGTCCAGACTACCTACAAATTCTGACCAAATTTACGTCTACGATGAACCTGACACTTTCGAAATATTCCAAATAGAGAATCTACCAATCACCTTCAATGAACTAAGGAAAGAAACATTATTGGATAATAATTTTACAAAATTAATCAAAGCATTACGTAGTGGACAACCTGTAAAAAAGGAAGATTGTTTCGGAATAGACCAAACAGAATTTTCCCTACAACAGGATTGCCTTTTTCGCGGTCAGACAGTCGCAATACCACAAACTTTACGTAAAAGAATTCTAAACGAATTACATTCTACCCACACGGGAATAGTTAAAACCAAACAATTAGCTAGAAGTTACTGCTGGTGACCGGGAATTTCGGAGGATATTGAAAATGAAGTTAAAAATTGCCTACAATGCAACAAATTCAAGAACAACCCTCCGAAGTTCTCCTTCCATCCGTGGGAAAGAGCTACTAAACCTTTCGAAAGGGTACACATTGATTTTGCTGGACCGTTCATGAACTCGTATTTCCTTATATTGGTAGATGCATATACACGCATATACAAACTTTCGGATTACCTGCCGTTTTAGTTAGTGATAATGTACCCACATTTGCATCATTTGAATTTAAAAATTTTTTAAAAGCAAATGGAATAGTTCACAAATTATCTCCCCCACATCACCCTGCAACCAACGGGTTAGCAGAGCGCGTTATGTACAATCCGTTAAAACCACATTAAGAACCTTGAGTGAAAATGGGAATGATATCGAAATAAACTTATGCTTTCTAATAAATTACAGGAGAACCCCACATACGGTTACGGGGGTTAGTCCTGCTTTTCTTATGTTCGGCAGGGACATACGCACTAGACTTGACTTAATTTTTCCCACGGAGAGTCCCAAAAACTATCGCATTGAAGATTTAAATTACAGAACATTCAAAGAAGAGGAAAGAGTTGCCGTACGGGATTACTTGAGTCAAAATAAATGGCAATATGGTAGAGTACAAAGGAAACTAGGTAATCTGATATATCTGGTTCAGTTGGATGATTCACGAGTTTGGAAACGTCACGTTGACCAAATCAGAGAAATTGGTGATAATACACCATTAAAAATTGATTTCATGCCACCTAAACCTCCAGATGTGTTTGATATACCAGTGCCCGAAACGGGACCTCAATCGAGTGAAAATCTCGTAAATGAACCTACTTCTGACCCGCCTGACTCCGGAAGCGTATCTTGTCAGTCAAATAAAGACCAACCCGTCCCAGGTGACACTTGCACCTTGCGAAGATCCACACGTGTTCGAAAACCACCTTCTCGTTTGGCTTATATTTAATAATTCTATTTTTATACAGCAAATGTATTATATTAGACGTTATACCATTTCCTTACAAAGGGAAGAGTTGTTATGTACGCCGTTGCGAATTGCGTGTTTGAATTCGGGCTTGCGCACCGTATACGCAACCGCCGTACCGTGACCAGAGGGCGCGCGAAAAACACTCGCATTCTGTACACCGCACGTGTTAGTCGGTTACGATATTCTCACATATTATTCTAATAATTATACTGTCTTTCTCTGTTAATTTGTACTACGTTGTTAAGTGCAATAAATGTGTGTTACAAACACAACAGTAACATTACTAAATTGTCAGTTAACGGTGCATATAGAATAAGTAATTTTTTCGATAAGTAAAAAAAGGTTTTATAAATATCATATTCAACATTTAAACTGAAACATCGCGTGTGTTTTTTCCCGCCAAATCATATTAAATATACGTAATGCGAATGGAGTATAAAATTTCTTCTTTGTGCTAATAATGCACAGAAATCATGTTTCATCGGTAACGTTGGGTGTTGACACTGAATGGTAATGGGGTCTCTGTGGGGCACCAAAGCCCCAAAACCAGCGGACACCAAAATACATTTGGTGTCAGGTCTATTCCTATGTCTCGTCTGTGGCAGTACCTCCATGCTTTCTGAGCCTCCATACCCCCGAGGTTGTCACACTATGCGAGGGAAGACTGTAGCTTCTTTATTCAGGGTTCAATCCTCTCTTCAACCATAAGTTCAAAATGGACCCCTTACAGCAGGCCAGAAGTAGCACGCGTGCTAGGGATTCTCAAGGAATACCCCCACTTTTCCCGGCCGCGCGTCTCAATCCCCTTGGCGGTCGTAGTTTCTCCGAGCACTACAGCCGCCACGGGGAGTGAGACGCGCGGTCGGGAGAGAAGTGGGGGTTTTCCACGGGTATTCCTTGAGAATCCCTAGCACACGTGCTATTTCTGGCCATGCCTGCCTTACAGTAATAGAAAAAAACCTAATTATTACATTGTATGCTAATCTCAAAACCATACTATTTTTATTTCGACCATTTTGTTCATATATCAAATAGTTTACAAGTATTTTAGGTGGCATACTTAGCTGGATCACCCTGTAGATGCTTCAACGGAGTATTCTATACAAGTAACCATTAATCATTAAACCTTGTGCAATATTTATTCCATCAATGATCTAAACACAATTTCAATTTAAAGCTAAATATACAGGGTGTTTATTTTATCTTGAACACCTAAATTATTTCCGCTACTATTAAAAGTAAGAAAAAATAACTAAATAGGATGTACATGGTTTTAAGACGCGCAGCAGATCAGTGTTGGGCAATAAATAAATTTATTTAAATAAATAATCATTTAGATAAAAATTTAAATAACAATTTATTTGCTATTTGGATATTCAAATAAAAAGCAAAAATAATTATTTATTATTTGAGCAAGTCTAAATAGAATTATTTAAAATAATAAAGTTAATAGTTATTTACAAATACAATTTCAATTATTATTTGTATTGTCAAATAATAAAGTTAATTGTTGTATACAAATACAATTTCAATTATTATTTGTATCGACAAATAATAAATTAAATTGTATTTTTTTATAGGCAGCCAGGCCCTCCGGACGGGCCCGACCACTGGCGGTATACCTGAAAAGGTTGCTATAGCAGATAAAAAACACGCACGTGTTAATTATATATACAAAATACAAGAAATAAGACAAGACAGAAACTATTTATTTGATTTCCACTTCAATCCAAATAACAAATAATCTTTTATTTGCAAATAAGAATTAATAAATAGATCACTTTTGGAATTATTTAAATTACTGTTATTTAAATAAAAAGTTTACATATTATTTGCAATTAAAATCACACGTTCATTTATTATTTAATTATTTATTATTTAAAATAAAATTTGCCATACACTGCATCAGATGGTAATAAAATAAAAATCCTTTAAAGGTCATTTTAACAGTTTTTTCAAGGTCACTGTATTTTTGTTGCATATTAACATGTATTTTTCATAATGCAATGTTGTAGTCGGCGTCACGATGAGTTCAATGACCTACGCACCATGATCTTGAAGTGACCTTGAAGGCGAAAAATTCAGTTTCCGTTTGAAGAATACAAAAGTAATAAAACGAAAAGGGTAATATCACCTTATCTTTTTAGTTACTCAAAATGCTCGCCGTCCGCAGCGAGACACGTCTGTACACGAGAAGTCCAAAAAAAGTTAAAAATCTACTGTTTATAAGGAAAGTCCCACGACGCCGGAAGATATGAAAGAACGAATACGGAATGCATGTTGCACCATGAATCCCGGAAGTGCCATAAGAAATGCTATTCAGTAATTCACTTCTCGTGGCGTCGTGGGACTTTCGTTATAAACAATAGGTTTTTAACTTTTTTTTGGACTTCTCGTGTACAAACGTGTCTCGCTGCGGACGGCCAGAATTTTGAGTAACTAAAAAAAGAAGGTGATATTACCCTTTTCTTTTTATTACTTTTGTATTCTTCAAACTGAAACTGATTTTTTTGCCTTCGAGGTCACTTCAAGGTCATGGTGTGTAGGTCGTTGAACTCATCTTGACGCCGAATACAACATTGCATTATGAAAAATACATGTTAATATTTTTTAAAAATACAGTGACCTTGAAAAAACTCTTAAAATGACCTTCAAAGGATTTTTATTTTACTACCATCTGATGCGCGTCTTAAAACCATGTACATACTATTTAGTTATTTTGTCTTACTTTTAATAGTAGCGGAAATAATTTAGGTGTTTAAGATAAAATAAACACCCTGTATTTATTGTATGACTTGTAATAATGAAGAGAACAGATTTCGAATATTAATAACACCAGAGTACTAAACTGATAATGTACTGCATATATGAATAGTTCAATAAATGTTTTATACGATTATATAACAAAAAATAATCTGCATAATTCAAAATAGCTGCATTAAGCGACCGCGTACTTGGCATTTAAAGCAAAGGTGAATGTGCAAAATACATAAAACAGGAACTCTAGCTAAGAATTTTTCAATTTTTTATGAAATCGAATAGGTAGATAAATCAATGAAAAGTCAGGGAATTTTGTGGAACTGAATCAATAAAATTGAAATAAATATAGGTCTATATAAATTGAAATATATAATAGACTTTTCTTGTTATACACAATAGTTATTGTTATCAGTAGACTGCGGATTTTGTGCATTTATGATAAAAATGAGTAGATGCAATTTAAAACAGTGAGAACATTAGAAAACTTTAAGAGTGTTAATATATTATTTTCCACTACATTAAAAAAAATTAATAGTAAAAAATATAAGTCTATATTTAGCTCCCGTGTTTTACAATTGATGCAGAAACTTTTTACTTTTTACACAGATCCGTAGTTTAGCTATGAGGTAGTAGAAATAAATGTTTCTAGATAGGGGAGATTGGGGTAGGATAGCGAACATTATGTTTTGCCTTTATTCGGGCTCAAAATGGGGCTCAAACGATACCAAAAAAATGTTTGTTTTTGTGTCATCTTTTTAGAGATATCAAGGTCACCTTCATTTTTTAAATGGCACCTGTTATTTTTCACTTAACAGTACTATAGGCCGTATCAATACGAATTCAACGACCTAGTATACCATGACCTTCGGATGACCTTGAAGTACCATTTTTAAAAAAAGAAGGTGGCCTGAACAATACTAAAAAAGAAAATTTTCGAACCTTTTTTATTGCAATGTATATCCAATCAAAAACTGATCGACTTTTGTTTAAAATATTTTTTTGTCAGATTATCGCAAGCACTTTATTGAAAACCGTGAAAAGTGTTACGTGGGATACCCTGTATGATCATATTGTATGATATACAGCGTGTTTCGTTTATCTAATAACGGAAATATCTTGAGACGCACTGAAATTACGAAAAAACTTTGTTTACAAAAAGTTATTCAGTATGAGGGGTACAATCATACAGTCTAATTTTTTTGAGGACCAGAATGGTGGGGAGGGGGGATTTCAAAGTCAAATTAAGTTTTTTAAATGGAATGTCCTTTTTTTATACCATATATCGATAGAGTACCAAATTCTGAGTATAATAGTGTTGACCTCCATATGTCCTAAACACTAATAGTTAACGAGATATTAGCCAAAGAAGAAAGAAAATAGTTTCGATAATATCTTGTTAACTATTAGGTTTAGGACACATGAAGCTCAACACTATTATACTCAGAATTTGATACTCTATCGATCTATGGTACAAAAAATAGGACATTCCATCTAAAAAACTTAATTTGACTTTGAAATCCTCCTTCCCACCATTCTAATCCTAAAAAAATTAAACTATATGATTATTCCCTTCATACCGAACAATTTTTGTAAACAAATTTTTTTCGTAACTTCAGTGCGTCACAAGATATGTCCTTTGAATATGACCTTGAAACGAACTTGATCTTCGAAAATTAAAATTTTACCTTTAGATCAAGCTCAAGGTCATGTTATTATACATATCTGAATGTACTTTTCGATCAGTTACCCGATGCAATAAAATAAAAATGTAGTTATGTATCAAAAAACATCGATGACCTTGATAACTTCGAAAGAAATTACCTTTGGAAAAAAATATTCTTGCTAGACATTTGGTCCATTTATGATATGCACATTACGTAACAAATATTTTTTGCATCACAATAGCCTAAAGAGATGGACCGCGCAAAGGAACCTACTTTCGAAGATCAAGGTCACTTGTAGGTCATAGTGTACCTCATTGAACTCGTCTTGACACCAGCTACAATGCTGTGAAGTTAAAAATATATGGTGCTATTTAAAAATCATCGATGACCTTCAAAAGACCTTGAAAACGACTACAATAGGAACATTTTTTTATATCACCATATTTGCACCCTTTAACAGTACAACTTTTCTCTGTAACATTTTCTTCTATCTCTAATCCTAACTGAGCTATTTAGGTGGCTTGTTTGTCGTGGACCACCCGGTATAACTAAACAGTTTTTCATGAAGACTAGTCACTTTGACTGGTTTCGGCAGAAATAGGGATATTTTAATTGCTGGTGAATCTAGTGTTAACGACACACCGAAAGAGAATTTTAGTCTATAGTTATATTTTGTGTTTTGAATTGTTCTGAACACGTGTGCAAAATTTGTTAAATATCTCATTGGACACCTGCACGATTCTAAACAGATGACACATACGTTTGCGCGAGTACACATTTATACACTATGAATCAAAGAATGTCCCACCGGAACGTACATTTATTTTTTACGTAGTGTTATACAGGGTGTTTCGTCTAAAACAGGACACCTAAATATCTCTTCAGGTTATTGTGATGCAAAAAATATTTGTTATGTAATGTGCACGAGTATCTATAAACATAATAATTATATATTATATATAAAGTATAGTTTAACATAATAAAGGTTGCATTGACATTGTATGTGTCCCCGCAAGTGCGCTTGGTGTATGCTTTTTCTATAAGAACCCTAAATCTCTCGATATTTAAGAAAATGTATGTGTCTTGACAGTGGCAGCACTGTCGCGCCGCCCAATGCTTCTCGAACTCCGCTACATGCTGCCGAATAATGAAAATTACGCCTCGAAAACGCAAAAGTAGGCCATCTTAGACACCAAGCGCGCTAGGTTGGTCTTTTATCTAGCAATCAAATGTGCAGAGGGCCTCGCAATCCTCGGGTACGTATACCTGGATCTAGCGGGTGTGAGTATGCCACCACACTTTCGCTCGACCAAGGCCAACTAAGGGTGCGCTTACAGTGGACCCGTTTCGGCCGACGTACGGCGTTGTGTCTCTTTTTCGCACGCTTGAAAAAAGAGACAGATGCGTCGAACGTCGGCCAAACCGGACGAAAACGGGTCCACTGTAAGCGCACCCTAAGGACCGACACCCTTAAACAGGCACAATGAATGACCTTTTTTTACCAAAAATATCGTTCATGTTTCGGCGCCTCTTCGATGAAGCGCCCGTGTGTACGGGCCCCCAGAAGCGCGCGGCCCGTAGCATTTGCTACTTCTGCTACGGGGCTTAAGGGGGCCGTCTCCTAGCAGATGACGGTCGCGCGTGAACACTCACACACCGCTAGAGTACACTCACACACCGCTAGACCACGTATACGTACGCGAGAATTGCTAGGATCAGGGAAATGCGTTCTGATTTCTCGATAATGCAAAGACGGGGGTTTTTATTAGTCAAAATCGCTAGATAAAAGATCAATCTAGTGCGCTGTTTGCTTCAAAAGTCGTTCTTTTACGTTTCCGAGCAATGATTTTGCAATATTCGGCTGCATGTTGTCCGTCGCATGTTGCCCGTTAGATGGCGCTGCAGTCACGCCGGCGTACTAGCCTCTCCAACGGGCAACATGCAGCCGAATATTGCAAAATCATTGCTCGGAAACGTAATAGAACGACTTTTGAAGCAAACAGCGCACTAGATTGATCTTTTATCTAGCGATTTTGACTAATAAAAACCCCCGTCTTTGCATTATCGAGAAATCAGAACGCATTTCCCTGATCCTAGCAATTCTCGCGTACGTATACGTGGTCTAGCGGTGTGTGAGTGTACTCTAGCGGTGTGTGAGTGTTCACGCGCGACCGTCATCTGCTAGGAGACGGCCCCCTTAATTCGGCCCTGATCAGATGAGTCTCATCACTACATGATGCACAATAATTGTTGCGCAAAATGCTTGATCGTGAACAGGCCCCTTTAGTTTCGTCAATGCCCAATCGTATTTTTAATATAATTAAAAAAAATGAAGGTTACACTAAATATTAAAATAGAAATAATAAAAAAACAATTCTTAATTTCAACTTTATCCGTGTAAGACGAAAATGACATTACAGAAATTTCGCAGTTTGTTCTGTGTAAAATTATATTTATGTTTTCTGTTATCAATAAATATTATACTTAGGTTTTGAAATCGGTGGAAATCTTTATGTAATCCCGAAATGCTACCAAATACAAATGTTTCATTGGTACGGTATAATTATAAGAATTCATTACAAAACACACACAGTGACTTTATAAAAATTTCGGTAAGTACTAGGGATTGCAATACCGGATTAAAAATACAATACCGGTATTCGGTATTTTTTTAAACGTTGTACCGGTATACCGGTATTAATACCGGCATTAGGAATTTTCATGAAGGTACAAAAACACAGTTGTTTAATAGAAAAAAACATTAACTAATTTATTGACTTCACACTTTTGAAATGTGATTGTAAAAAACATAATGTCATTAAGCCTTGAACGTATTTTTCTGCATAAATTACCTGCAGTTGAAAATGCTCTTTCCGCATCCACGCTGGTTGGTGGTACTGTTAATAATGAGCGATATACTTTCTCTAAATATTTGCCTTGAAGTCCTTCATCTTCTAACAACTCGGTCTCTCGTCTGACGGTTTTGGATAAATCTATTTTTTGTATTATTGTTTTTGGCAATTTTTTTATTTATAGCTAATTGTAATTTCTTCTCGGGAGACAATTCTTTTTCGATATTAACATCAACATAATCTTCAACGAATTCTTCTGGATAGGTTTGTGTTTGGTTTTCATAAATGTTCTTGTGGAAATTGACGACGAACTTAATTAAATTTGACTTTGTTAGCTTCTTTTCTTCCTTTCCGTTTTCTTTTTTAAAGTCGTTATAATTGTGTAAATACCTTAAAATATTTTCTAGTTCACTATGCCTTTCCTGTATACGAATTTTCAATGCACTGTATAATTCCTCAGACAGTGGCGTGTCCTGATCTTTAAGTGATTGCAACATAAAATGTATTGCTGCATTCGCTGTTAATAAGTTGGAATCCTTCCGACATAATGCTTCCACAGCCAGCTTTATTGGAAGCAGAGCTGATACAGTTCTTGATATTAAATCGAATTCACTATCGGAAAAATTAATTTATAAATTTAAGTCAATTAATGCTTTCTGAATTGGATTTTTTAATTTCAAAAATCGTTCCATCATTAATAACAAACTGTTCCAGCGTGTTTTAGAATCTAATATTAACATAAGTTCTTTTTTTATTTCAGTAAGTATATCTTTTTGTAAAACGGCATTTTTAGTCGGGAACATTTAAATATTTTAACAACTTTTCGAATTTTCTTAATTAGAGGAAGCAATCCTTGGTAAGTTAATATTTCGTCCTCGTTACTATTATCTTCGTCATATTCAAATGTGGTACTTTCAACAATTGTATTATTATTTTCTTCATTGTAACTCTCTTCGAAATCAGAATCAAAAGTTTCTAAATCCAGATTTCAGCGGCGAACGTATTTCAAATAAGAGTAGATGCCCCAAAAAAATATTTATTATTTATAGGTAATACCGAAAATACCGGTATTTTACCTTAGCAAATACTGGTTTCACGAAATACCGGTATTGCAATCCCTAGTAAGTACATCTTCGTTAAATTAAAATCAAATTAGTCCTCGTCGATGCCGTTCAGCTTGAATTTCAATTAAAACGTGCGCGTCACATCACTACAGCACAGGGTACAAAGTGGAGGAGTAAACGTGCGAAGCAATCACAAGTATTGATCCGATAGTAAGGTAACATCAGAAACAGCTGTATGGAAACACCATAAAACTGTCTTTCCGTTTGTGTTTGTGTTTATGTACAGTGGATCCAAGAAGAGTTTGAACACTAAAGATCCCATAGCGAAGAGGTTAATAAAGTTAAATATTTCACATTTCCATCGCTGTAAATCGAGTAATATGTTAGCAACAATATTATGTAACATGTGTTTTGAATTCGTCTCGATGTCTCTAAATATGGTAAAAAAATATGTGTTCCTATCTGTAAAACCCAAGGTGACCTCGATTTCGCCATGAGGACAGACTGTTTTCGACATTTGTTTTACTGATGTTAATTGTGCACTCCATACTCTGCAACTCTTGTTGTAAATTTCTTTTTTGTCAGATGGCTGTAAGAAGGAGAAAAATGGTGCGTCGCGCGCGTTAGAAGGGACACCCTATATATACGTACACCCCCGAAAATGGAGCTTCAGCCTGATCGATATTTCAGATTGGGAAGTACTAGTAGCTCTAGTAGCCCTTAATAGCTCTAGATTAAACTTCACATGACGTGAACTGGAAGTCTCTGAAAACTGGAGTAGAGCATGTGTCCATGTAGTTATCTATAATCAATAGACTGCGGATTTTATGTATTTATGACAAATAAATAAAAATAAATTTTTAAAAAATACCACGTTTTTAAAAATGACTAAAAAGTATAAAATACATTTTTTTAAAATACCACGCTTAAAAAACGGACTAAAAAGTATAACATAATGTTTTCCAGCCCCATACAGATTCCTAATCCCGTACAGAGCAAAATTTGATATTGATCGGATAACGGGAGAACGTGTCCCTGGGCCCTTAAACATTAATCCTTATGTAGCCAATCAAGATGTATAGATTATTTAAAACCTTTAGTATTCCACATATTTGCACAAATTCTCATTTTAAGACTATAAACTATAAACCCCTTATTAACCAGCAAAGAATGGACATCCAGAGAAATTTTCTAATATGATTAGAGGAACATTAACAAGTTATCGAAAGAAATTCTTAAAAATCTTTTTAATAATTAATTAAATGTTCATTAAATCGTTTCTCTCTAAATTATTGACTTCATCGAACCATATGCTGAACAAACCTTGCAGATCTGGACAGGCTACGTCTTTTATCATGTATTACATTTGTTTCTAGATATTTGATTAAATTTTAGAAAGCAGAATTTATTTTTGTACCTTTTGTATCAGGGGCAATTAAATTTAAAATATCATTTTATATTAATCTCGAATATAAATGAGCTAATTAAATAAAATCTTTTTTGTTGCATAAAGATTATAAATACAATTTGATGTGAAATGTAATTAAAATTTTTAGATATATAGTTTTTTTTAAATTAATTGAATTCATATATTTTAATATATATACATATACATATACATATACATATATATGTACTCTATTTATAAGATATAAATAATTTAGGTGATAAACTTTAAATTAATTATTCTAATTTTATAAGTTATAGATTTATATAATTAATTATATAAAATTTAATAAATTATTGAAAAAATTGATAAAATTTAAGCAAAATCAAAAAACTTTTTTGAAATATGAAGATTGAAGTGCGTTTTCATTATCTTTTATCAATAAACCGTAACAAAACAAAAACTGAGTATTTTTTTCAACTTGCGGAACTTACTATATTTTAATTGCGTATCATTTTACCGGACATTGTGTATATTTCCTTCATTGGAAGTCAAAAAAATTTTCTGGTCCCTGCTTTATCAGGGGTCTTATAAAGAGAACTACGTATCGAGAAGCCCTCTAAAATGAACCGTTAAATAAATGTGTAAGATATGCTATCTTTCCGCCTCGAAGTGTACGAGAGAATAATGCTGGAGATAATATTCTGAAATGCGTATGCATAAGCTTCCGTATCTTGTGATGACTGATAATTCGTGCTCAGCGGCTATGTTACTTAATAAATTGCACATATAGAATATATGTGATATGCGATGTTATCTTCCCAACCCGGAAGAGCGCACGAAATTAAGTGCACGCGGCTAGGCGCGACACATACACACTGTAGAATTGTAGATGTACTGTCATTCATGCAACGTCATTGGGCTCGAAACTGAAACGTCTCGAGTCACCGAGGCAGGGTTTGTGTTGACAATGCAACGCAGCTTCGTGCGATAGAGTCCAATACTAATTCACATACGGGGCAAAACAAAGAATGGATTTGGTTAACCTTTGGAGACGCTTTGACGATTTCATGGAACTCATGACCAAACCTATTCAAATCTTTATGTATGTATTATTAGGACAGCTCTTAGTTTCGACTTTTGAGTTGTACCAAATAATTAAAAAAAATCTGTGCAAAGTTTGAGTACCCACAGATAGCGGTAAATCGCGTCCCAAATGGATTAAACATTAAAATAATTAATTTAATTCTCATAAAATCGTTTTACTCGAATATCTTCGAAACTATTTACCGCGTCGAAAAACATGTTAAACAAAACCTGTAGATCTGGAGAGGCTGCATCTTTTATAACGTATTACTTTTTTCGTAAAACAAACGGTTTCCGAAAGAATTGAGGAAAACGGCGGACGAAATTCGCAAAATTTTTTCTGGAAATTGAAAATTGTGAAGTGTGATTTTATTACCTTTTATCAATAAACATTAGCGAGAATTGTGTATTTTTTTAACTTTACAGAACTTATTCTTTTTATTTGCAGATTTCTTTGCCGAAGATTATATATATTAATTATAATATCTTTTATAATAAAATAAATTTAAAATTTAAATAAATAATTAAGTAAAAAATTGTAATAAATCAATTTTTATAATTAAATATATATCTCAAAATAATAGATTTAAATTAATTAAAAGTAATTATTTAATAAGTTTTAAATTTAATTTAATGTTTATTTAATAAAAAAATTAATTAAAAATAGTCAATAAAGTCTTAAAAATTTATGAGTTCACTTTCTCAAGAATCGAGGTCTTACAAAGAGAACACTGTTTAGATAAATCGTCGAAAATGAACCGTTTAATAAATATGAGCAAATCCGTGGAAGCTCAAACTTTGCATAGATTTTTTTTTAATTATATGAAACAACTCTCGGGGGTGCCATAGAGAAAGTTTGACAAACATTTTTGACAATGGTACATAAGAGCCACCATACTGAGCACATGCGCGCTCTGTTCAACAAGAAATTACGAAAAAAGTCATGAACATTCTAAAGAACAAGAAAAAAGGGCGAGAAAATCATACGGTGCAAGATTTTGTTGGAAAAATTGTTGGAAATCATGCTCATATATGAAATATAATATAAATGTAATATTCTATATTATTTTTCTGAATATAAAAATTTTTAATATTACATAACACACTTATATACAAAAAAAGTAAAAATACATCGAAAAAAATTTATTATTTTTTTTAACTACGATGTACTATATAAAAAATTTTGCAAAAAGTTAAAATCAATGACCAACAATATTTCATTACTGAATTTTTATAAAACTAGTATCTGTGCAAAACTTCATTACAAAATATACATTCTTTTTTTAATTTTTGAAGATTTCCAATTCTTTTGACCATGTTTGCATAATCCGAAAAATCTGATAAAAATACACATTACTAATCACGCGCGCGCCGCGCGCGATGAGACAACTAGAATAACATAATAATATAAACGTGGTACTCTGAAAACTTCCATATGAAATCGGCAATTTTAACTTTCCGGATTTTTAAAAAATTAATTTTGCAACCAAAAATTCTGAAATAATTCACTGCCGTGTGACCAATTAGGTGGAATGTTCATGAATTTTTCCGTAATTTTTTGTTTAGTTGAACAGAAAAAATTGAGCATAATTCATTAAACCGTGCTCACTCTGTAACTATCCTTGCGGAAGGGATACTGACTCGAAACTTGTCACCGAAGGTTTTCTTCGGGGGCCCTATCGAATGGTGTGACCAAAAATCAATTTCGTTTCGGGGCACTCTCCACCATCTTATTCGGTCAAGCCGGATTTTTCAACAAAATAACGTTAACATAAATACAGTGACTCCCATTAATATTCGGATGCACTAAAAAAAAACGATAACTTTCAATATTGGACTATACGATTTAAATTTTTGTTTGGCAAGCTAGCGCAATTAATTGGTTTACTACAGGATGTAAAAAGAAATTTTTTCAAAAACTCCAATTGGTCGGAATTATAGAAAAAATTATTTAAATAAAAATAAAGTTTTTAAAAATACCACGTTTTTAAAACAGGCTAAAAAGGATAAAATAAATTTTTAAAAAACACCACGTTGAAAAAACGGACTAGAAAGCATAAAATATTTTTTTCTAGCCCCATACAGATTCGTAACCCCACGTTTTTCGTTTTAAATCTTACAAGTATTTTCATAGCTATTAAAAATTCACAATCACAAATTTTCAGGACTACCTGTACGGGGTTAGGAATCTGTATGGGGCTAGAAAAAATTATTTTATACTTTGTAGTCCGTTTTTTAAACGTCATGTTTTTAAAAATTTATTTTATACTTTTTAGTCTGTTCCAAAAACGTGGTATTTTTTAAAAATTTATTTTTATTTAAATAATTATTTTCTGCTTTTCAGTCTCGTATGTGTGAAATTTTACAATCGATTTTGAACATTTTGATGAGATTATAACAGAGACATGTAGTAAATTTCAGACGGTATTGCGACACGTCATATCGAAAACAAACGCCGTGGTAAAATGTCAAAGATAAAGGTTGACGGAGAATCTCGGTGTAACGGTTCTTTCGCTTGGTAAACAAACATTATAGTATAATAATAATAAGTGACTTCGTAAACACCGCACGGAGCTCGAACCCACACTGATTGTGAGCTCCTTCGATGCGAAGCGGGTCAGTGGAGTGGGTATGAGTCAGAGTGGGACGCGTAGTGAAGTAGGGAGCGCTGTCGCGCGGAGTGGGGATCGTTGAACGCGACACGTAAGACTACCGAGCGTCGCGCGTGGAGGTGTAACGGTTAAATTTAATAGTTTATATCTCCTAAACGCATAGGCTTTTAAAAAATTTTTTTTAAATATTGCATTATCATCCAGTTCTGGGCTATGTTTATAATTTCAAGTCTCTAGCTCATCGGTTAGTTAGTTTAAAATCAATTGCAAAATTTGTACCGAACAAACAAACAGACAAGAAAGCGAGCTAATAAAATACTAAAAGTTGCATTTTACAACTTTTTTATGTGGTCCTGTATTGAAAATTTAAAAAATATGTTTTGTAGATCTGTGTCAATTATATGCACTGTGAACGTTTAATCGAAATCGGTTGATGCGGGGAAAAACGACAGGCATTGAAAGATATAAGAATTCGTAGATACAGTCCGAAAATCGTAAATTCTTCAATTTTTACCATCTTTAAACTTTGTAGCTCATTGCAACGTCGACCGATTTTGCCGAAATTTTCAAAATACGTTTAATCCACACAGATCGACGAAACATATTTTCAAATTGTCAATATACGCCCACATAAAAAAGTTGTAAAATGCAACTGTTAGTATTCTTTCTACAATTCCGATCAATTGCAATTGTTGAAAAAATTTCTTTTCACATCCTGTAGTAAACTAATTCCTCTAGCTTCTCAAAAAAGTAAGTCTATATAGTACAGTATTAAAAAAGTTATCGTCTGTTTTAGAGCGTCCGAATATTAATTCGAGATGTGATCAACGCGACAAAAATATCAAGCAACGACAGACTATAACCCTGGGAAGGTCAAACTCAATGATTTATACGAGCAGCTTCCGGGGAGACGAGGATATACATAAATTCTTGAACAGTTTTGTTATACTTCTTTACTCCAATACGATTATATTGTGAAAAATGTGTACACGTCATAAATCGAGTAATATAACGTAAACTAGATTAAGGTTGAAAAATTCAAATGTTATAAAATTTGGTTCATGCACAAAAGTTTTTTGAGCTCGACGACATTGCATAAATGTATAATATGTAGTAATATCCCCCAACGCGTGTCGTATTCAATAACTATACATATGTCACATGAATATGGTACACGTGTCATACATTAGCACCGTGTTAGTCTCGCGCGTACGAATTCCGAGTCAAGTGAATAGCATTGTATAACTAATATCCTATGTAAAACGACTTCTTTATCTGCATGAAATTTTGCATTAAGGGGATAGCCTCGTTTCCAGGATTGCAAGTTAAATCGCTAGGTGAAAGAACAATCAAGGCCGCGATCACTCTCAAAAGTCCTATTTTTACGTTTGCGAGGCGTAATTTGCATTATTCGGCAACATCTAGCTGTCACAGCTTTATGAAAATAGCTACATGCGCAGCTTTATGCTTTCGGATAATGCAAATTACGCTGCCGAATAATGCAAATTACGCCTTGCAATCGTAAAAATAGGACTTTTGAGGGAGATTGATCTTTTATCTAGCGCTTTTAACCAGGGACCATAACTGTTACAACCAAAAAGAAAAAAAGTCATAGAATAACAACTATTTCATTGATTAATAGTTTAGCTGGTTTTGATAAAGATGGGAGTCTATATTTCTGATTTTCCTAGTAATCTCGGTTTTTATTTTTTTTAACTACGGCGCACCGAACCATAAAATCTGAAAAATTCAGGAACAATAACTATAACAATATATCGGTACTGTAAAAATATAAATGTTGTCACTGTAGAACTTCGTTGTGAAGTCTGCATTTTTTTCGATTTTTTTGAGGTTTTTAATTTTTTACAAGCAGGATTTTCAATTTAAAAATCTGAAACCATTTGCAGAATATGTATTTGGGTCCTTGACATGTGTGAGATTTTTCTCAGAATTTCTAAACATCATTAACTAGGAAAAATAAGTCAAAAACTGGTTTTTCTGTTTTACCCCATAAGTACCCTCCCGATCGAAATACAGGGTTGAAATTTTACTCGGTACATTTTTTCTTGATGCCCTATCGAATGACCGATCGTCGATATAATTCGGCTCAATGGCACTTTTCACCATTCTATCCGATTATTATTCGAGTTCTTTTGGATAAGGTATAATGAGTAAATAAGTATTAATTTGTGACCGACGAATAAGTGACCACGGAATAAAATCGCGCGCGCGTTATTATCTGCTCCTACGCCTACGAACGGCGGGAGCTACGCGTGAGTCGAAAAGTGAGGATCGGGCGGAGCGTCCGCAATGCCCTTCTTGCCTCGTTCCCGTCCCGCTAGTTTACACTCTTTCACTTTACAGTACGTCCCATTTTTGAGACGGAAAGTTAACACTTTACCTACCGCAAGCCTACATATTAATAGGATTTTCAATAATTGTGCTGTGCTAAATTTTCTTTTACATTGCATCTTCAATGAAACTATTAGATGACGTTATTGAGGGTGACTTGTTAGTTCACAATGAAAATTGGTGTTGCTATTGAAGGTTCCATTAAAAAGTGTTCAGCCATGTACCATAGGTTTTTCAAAATTATGCAATTATAATCACCGGTCGGTAATGTGTTAAAATCAGTCACAAATGAGGATTATAAGTAACCGAAAATTTTTCTCTTGTTGGTAAATGTTATCGTCGAGAGATATTCATTTCGATCACTTATAACAGTTATCAATGAGAGAAGTTCATTTCGATCACTCATAACAGTTATCGATGAGAGAAATTTATTTCGACCGCTCATAACAGTTATTCGATTAAATAAATTTATTTCGATCGCTCATGACAGTTATTGATGAAGGAAATTTGTAATAGTTATTATTAAATAGTACAACTTTCAAATTGTAGACAATCAATAATTTCATAAATTTTTTATTCGTAAAATTATTTGCTACAATCAAAATTTAATGTGGCAAACAAACAGATTTTGCGTTGTTCGTATGGTGTGCTGATTCGTCTCGTTGTACGAAACCTTCTCAATGAATTTCACAAGCGTGCTCCATCCGAAAAAGAGTAGAAACTCAATAAATACATAAGCAACCAAAATGAATTTTCTCATCAATAAATTATTATGAACAAGTGAAATAAATTTCTCTCATCGATAACTGTTATGATCGATGGAAATGAACTTCTCTCATCAATAACTGCATTGAGCAATCGAAACAGTTTTTCTTCATCGATAACAGTTATCGTGGAGGATCCAATTTTTTGAACACTAATAACTGTTATTTGTAACCAAAAAGTATAAAAATCGATATTTTTAATCATTGTGTTCTTCGAATTTTTTTCTTTATATTTTGTGTACATTATCTTAAATTCCAATAATAATCATCTTTTTATTCATGATCTTTATCGTAAAAAATTTTATAATAACTGTTATTTTTGGTCCCTGCTTTTAACTATTGAAAAACCACATCTTTGCATTCCTGGAAACCAGAGTCTACCCCTTTGAAACCGTTGTCCATGATTTGATCGTATTAAGAATTTTCTGCATTTATAAACACAATTTGTAAACACAATTTGAAGAAGTGGACATATTAAAAAGATTTAAAGACACCAGCGTACTGGTTTCAGCTTAATCGGACAATTAAAAGAAGAAAGACATTTTTATTTCGCTCCTGTGTTTTGCAATCAATGCGAACATATTTTATTTTGCATAAAGATTCGCACACAGTCTAGTCATAAAAGTCCTATCACCCATTCAAGCTAAATTGTTTTCTTGAAGTTGAACCAAACGAATGAGTTTTGTTTTTGGAGAAGTTGTATGAATTAATGTATTAGACGATGTATAACAAAAGTGTTGAAAAATAGCAATTAATTTGGAATTGCGAAAAAAGGAATAGAGGTCACTTTTTATAAGCCTTTTATCAGCGTGGTCCAATGACTTTATCCACCTCGGATATTTCCATTATTTGTAATAATTTGAAGAAATGAGATGAATACAAAACTTGCATGGTATGGAGCGGGAAATATTGCTATGCTAACTGTTTACGTGAAAGTGTTTCGGACAACTCAAGGTCACCTTGATTTCTTGCTATGGTATGACCCACCTTTTGTATCGTGAATCGATAGAGTATCAAATTCTGCGTATGTCCTAACCCTAATACAATAGTTAACGAAATGTTATGAAAATATAAATAAATAAATAATAAATGTTAAATGCTTTCGGCGCAACGGTCCGATCGTTTATTACTAATTATGAAGCAATTTTGCTAATTATCAAACAAAATCAACGTTTCGATCCTAGTTTGGATCCTTAAGATTTATTTGAATCACGTCTGTAAAGTAAATATGTTATAATAATTTCAGAAACTATTGAATGATTGAATATAAGGAATATTGTTCATAAAAACTCGCTCACTTGCTTTGGGGAAAATAAATTTTGTCAAGATAGTGATGTAAGAACTTATTGAAAACGATCTAGGTTATATCTATCAATATAAGGCGGTAAATTTGAAAAGTCATAGTATGTTCTTGAATCCACTCTTACGAATATACCTTGATGGTAAATCGTTATTAACATTCCACTTTTATTGCAATCAGTTACATACAGTTAATTGTATGTGAGAAACAGCTAGTTCAAAAATTTTTTTTTATTATAGATAATGACAAAAGTAAGATTTATTGGAAAATAAATAAACTTTTGCGATCATCTAATAATCAAAAAAACATGGCTGAAAACATCGAAATCAGTTAACTTTGTCATAAACTCGAAAGAGTTAAAAATAGTAAAAATCGCAGGTTTTCTACGACATTTGATCTATGCAATTTTCAGCATGTATATAGAGTACAAAAGAAAAAATAATTTTTAAAAATTTCGAAGCAATCAACATTGAAAAATTGTTAGGTTCTCATGTAGTACAGGATTTACAAAAAAATAGAGGCAAGTAATCATGAAACCAATTCTTATTGTTAGAGAGCGAATTTTATGCATTTATAACAAAAATTAGTCAATGTAATTTTATACAGTAAAACCATTTGAAGAATTCAAAACTACTGTTATATGTATATATCATTTTCAACCTACTAAACATATTAAGAAAGAAAATAAATTTCCATTTCACTCCAGTTTGTTGCAATTGTAAAAGAAACACCTTGCGCTATTATGACGCGCGGTCGTCGCCCCATATTTCGTCACAGGACAAACAGCGGCTGTGTTCCCGTTTATAAATTTTGGGAATAGGTTCTTTTTTACCACGTTTTTATTAGCTCGCTTTCTTGTCTGTCTGTCTGTTCGGTACAAATTTTGCAATTGACTTGAAACTAACTTCCCGATGAGCCAGAGACTTGAAATAAACATAGCTCAGAACTGGATGACAATGCAATATTAACAAAATTTTTTACTCTTTTTAATTAAAACCTTTTTAATTTAAAAAGGCCTATGCGTTTAGGAGATATAAACTATTAAAAATTTAACCGTTACACCTCCCCGCGCAAAGGAGCTCAGTGTGCGTTCGAGTTCCGTGCGGTGTTTACAAAGTTACTACGTATTATTATGCTATAGTGTTTGTTTACCAAGCGAAAGAACAGCTACACCGAAATTCTCCGTCGAAGCTTTATCTTTGACATTTTACCACGGCGCGGCGTTTGTTTTCGATATGACGCGTCGCAATACCGTCTGAAATTTACTACATGTCTCTGTTATAATCTCATCAAAATGTTCAAAATCGATTGTAAAATTTCACACATACAAGACTAAAAAGCAGAAAATAATTATTTAAATAAAGCAATAGTAAATTAAATAGTAAATAAAGCAAAAATAAATTTAAAAAAGCAATTAATTTTATGAATAAAAAATTTATGAAATAATTGATAGTTTACCATTTGAAAGTTGTACTATGTAATAATAACTATTACAAATTTCCTTCGTCAATAACTGTTATGAACGATCAAAATACATTCCTCTCGTCGACAATCGTTATGAGCGATCGAAATAAATTTTTCCCATCGATAACTGTTATGAGCGATCGAAATATATTTCTCTCATCGACAACTGTTATCAATAGACTGCGGATGTTTATGCAAATGCATATTTTTATAGAAAATGGGTAGACAAATGGGATCTGGACAGAAATTTATGTCATGATTAGATGATTCCAAAAATATATTTTTTATTTTGCATATTTTGCATACAGCAAATGTTGTGCATAGTGCATGTTATTTGCATATTGTGCATATTTTTTGCGTTTATCTCATGTAATAATAATCAATAATAAATTGCTATACAGCTTGCCGTTCTCTGTATGAACACGGCCTAAGTTCTCTTAATACAATTAGACAGTTAATAATATTATTATATTGTTAATAATAATAATAATTTTATCCCAATATGATACATATAACATGTGTAGCACACAGATTGCACAGGATAGCGGAGGAAATACGAATACACTTTCCTTTGGTCAATAAATTAATAGCTTCTGTATATACAGGGTGTCTCAAAATTAGGTCCGGAGCCGAAAATGGGAGGTTCCTGAGATCATTTCAAGCGACATTTTCCTTTGAAAAAATGTCGTCCGCGGCTTCGTTAACGAGTTATTAACGAAAAACACGGACCAATCAGAGCGCGAGCTAGACGCGTGCAGCCCGGCGCGCCGGCAGCCGAGTGTCGGTGGCACGCCGCGATGTCGTAACGAACAAAAGTTTCTCGATTATGTGAATCCTCGCCAATTTCGATAAGCTTTGGATATGTTGTCAATACCATGATTCTGAACAACATTTCCCTTTACAGTTTCTGTCGATCTGCTTTAGTTTACGACATTATTGTAAAAATTTGTAATTGTAAATCGATCGATGTACTATTTCCTATCCGATTTCGATAATATTTGGATATGTTGTCAAGACCATGATTCTGAACAACATTTCCCTTTACAGTTTCTGTCGATCGGCTTTAGTTTACGATATTATTGTAAAAATTTGTAATTGTAAATCGATCGATGTACTATTTTTTATCCGATTTCGATAATATTTGGATATGTTGTCAAGACCATGATTCTGAACAACATTTCCCTTGACGGTTTTCGTCGGTCGGCTTTAGTTTACGATATTATTGTAAAAATTTGTAATTGTAAATCGATCGATGTACATACTATCTCCTCGCCGATGTCGATGAGCTTCATTTCAAAGGAAAAAGATATTTAAAACATCGAATTTATAACATATTTCAAAGTCATCGAAATCGGTGAGGACCCACATCATCGGCAACTTTACCCGAACGATAGAAGAAGCACAAACTTATTGAATTAAAAATCACTTATTCAGCCGTAAATCCATTTGACTACCACATACAACCACCACACTTTTACATAATCTTCGAATCGGTGTTTTCGAGAATCATATGATTCTCGAAAAATCAATGCCATATGATTCTCGAAAAATCAATATCTCCTTGGGAACGATTTCATTTGTTTTAAACGACGCCTTCATCGAATACATTGTACGCCGGGAGAGCACAGTTTCGCGCGTCATCGCGAAGAGCATCGAACTCTTTCCGCGTCGGAGTAAGTAATTTCGTTCGCTATCGATACGAGTTATAAAAGTGTGCTACGAGTTCAACAATTATGTAAAAGTGTGGTGGTTGTATGTGGTAGTCAAATGGATTTACGGCTGAATAAGTGAGTTTTTAATTCAATAAGTTTGTGCTTCTTCTATCGTTCGGGTAAAGTTGCCGATGATGTGGGTCCTCACCGATTTCGATGACTTTGAAATATGTTATAAATTCGATGTTTTAAATATCTTTTTCCTTTGAAATAAAGCTCATCGAAATCGGCGAGGAGATAGTATGTACATCGATCGATTTACAATTACAAATTTTTACAATAATATCGTAAACTAAAGCCGATCGTCAGAAACTGTAAAGGGAAATGTTGTTCAGAATCATGGTATTGACAACATATCCAAAGCTTATCGAAATTGGCGAGGATTCACATCATCGAGAAACTTTTGTTCGTTACGACATCGCGGTGTGCCACCGACACTCGGCTGCCGGCGCGCCGGGCTGCACGCGTCTAGCTCGCGCTCTGATTGGTCCGTGTTTTTCATTAATAACTCGTTAACGAAGCCGCGGACGACATTTTTTCAAAGGAAAATGTCGCTTGAAATGATCCCAGGAACCTCCCATTTTCGGCTCCGGACCTAATTTTGAGACACCCTGTATAAAACAAATATTTTTATAAGTTCCACGTAGAATAGAACAAAGAAAAGCTGCCAAATGTTCCTTTACCACCAGAAGCGATCGTAACACGATGGGGAACGTGGATAGAAACGGCGATATTTTACGCAAACAAATGTGCATGTTATTAGGGAAGTAAGTAAATATATTTGGTAATATTTAAGTTCATTATAAGATTAAACGAATTCTTAATTTTGTGCCAAATAGTCAAGTGTCTCCTTTATTTCCAGATTGTTAAATCCTTCAAAGAACAAAGTGTACTTGACATGTATGAAGACAGCCCAAGAGAAATTATAAAAAATGAAGATTTTATTGACGATTTAACATTTATTGAAGCTAATTTTTCTACTTTGCCAGTTACAATATCGAAATTAGAATCGAATACATTAGCATTAAAAGTTTCAATTAAATTAGTTACAGATTTTGCGCAAAATCTAGATAATGTACCTATTGGCTGTGGAGAAAAAAAAGCAAAATATTGGGTATGGGAATAAGTTTCCGCCCTTTTGGAGATGTCGTTGTACTTAAGTACCGATCGCGTATTTGATGGAACGTAGTACATGTTTTTAAAAGGTCTATGTCTAAGCTTCAAAACGCAGTTAGTGGCAATTGTTTCAAGCGTGAACAGCAGTGAATTTTTCGCGTGAAAAATGTCGACTTTTGTTGCAAGTAAGCAGCATTTGCGGGAAGTCATGTTGCATTATTTTGTTTTAAAGAAAGGTGTTGTATATTTACTACATATATTTATTATATATTTACGGGGACGATGCTCCATCAAATACAAGATTTCGACGTAAGGGCAAAGATTGCGATGGTGTGCCAAAAAATTCGAAAATACAGATTTCCCAACATTTATATGCTTCTTTTCAACAAAAAGGGGCGGAAACTTATTCCCATACCCAATAAATATGTTTTTCAGAAAAATCTAGGATCTCAAATATTGTCTACACTTAATAATAGTTTAAATGATTAAAATACCTACAGTACGAAGGAAATAAAAGCACGATACTGGAAAAAGTATAAATGTGCCCCTATCATATCTTGTAATATTGAAAGGACATTTTCAGCATATTAATTAATCTTATCTGATAAAATGCACCAATTGACTGTTGAAAATATAGAAAAAATTAACATTACATTTTGTAATGCCAATTACAAGCAGTATTAATAATTATTATACAACTACTCTACATACAGATATACAGTCAGCGGCAATATTAAGTGGTGGACACCCTTAACAATCGCATAACTTTTTAAAAATTGGTCCAAAGGACTTGAATTTTTTTAAGATGCTAGACCGGCTAGATCGCTAGAGAATAAGTAAACAGAAATTTATTAATATTGCAATTGGTAGGAATCGTACAAAATTTAAAAAATTATGTTTTGTCAACTTTTTTTATCCGAGTCTGGAACGATAATTTAAAAAATGCGTTTTATAGATTTCGGTAACTTATATACATATTGAAAATTTCATCGAAATCGGTGAACATTGCAATGAGCTACAATACAAACGTTTAAAGATGATCACGTATGGGTGAAATGCCCTGGCAAAGGCTGAAAATCTGCGACATTCACCCTTAAGCTCTCATCTTTAAACGTATGTAGCTCATTGCAACGTTGACCGATTTCGAAGAAATTTTCAGTATGCATATAAATTACCGAAATCTATAAACGCATTTTTTAAATTATCGTTACAGGCCCACATATAAAAGCTGCAATCTTAAATTGCAATCTTAATAAATTTCTGTTTACTTATTCTCTAGCGAACTAGTCGGTCTGACATCTTTAAAAAATTCAAGTCCTTTGGACTAACTTTTAGAAAGTTATGCGATTTTTAAAATGGCCACTTAATATTGCAGCTAACTGTATAAAATTTGCATAAACTTCCGCAGTCTAGTTATGAGCGACCGAAATAAATTTCTCTCATCGATAACTATTATGAGTGACCGAAATAAACTACTCCCATTGATAAAAATTATGAGCGCGATTGAAATAAATTTTTCTCATTGATAACGGTTATAAGTGATCGAAATGAATTTCTCTCAACGATAACATTTACCAACAAGAGAACAAATTTTCGGTTACTTGTAATCCTTATTTGTAACCGATAACTATTATGAGTGACCGAAATAAACTTCTCCCATTGATAACAGTTATGAGCGCGATTGAAATAAATTTTTCTCATTGATAACGGTTATAAGTGATCGAAATGAATTTCTCTCAAGGATAACATTTACCAACAAGAGAAAAAATTTTCGGTTACTTACAATCCTTATTTGTAACCGATACTATTTTAGTCGATGAAATACTTGTTATTCCATGACGTTTTTTCTTTTTAGTTGTAAAAGTTAGGGTCTCTGCTTAAAATAGTAGGGAGTTGTTGGCAACAAAGTCGAAAAATAATACAAACTAATAAATAATAATACAGAAAATAATAATACAAACTGCAAAACTATGCGTGTAGACTTTTCTATTAATTCTTAACGTTTCTATCAATACAATTAATTCTATTTTGTTCTTACGTAAGATTTCAACGTACGTATACGAAGAATGCTGTGAAATTGTATTTATAACACGAATTTACAAACGAACTAGGGCATAACATCACACGTTCTTTTATACGGAGTATAATTTGCATAGGTTTATATATAATAATATAAAAAGTAATAATCTTTTAACACGAAAATAAATTTTTCTGTGCAAAGGTCTAAAGTACATTAGAGATGCGCAATACGCGCGACGTGCACGCAATAGAAGTCAGTCACCGACTGTCGCATTGTCACTTGTCTTTTCGACTATGTGGACGGTAACTACACGTAAAACATGTGCACACCGTGATGCACACACAGACACAGGGAAATCTACAGCGTTTGTCACAAAACAGGTTATGTAAATAACATGAACCTATTGACATAACAAATGCATTCACGTAATAAGAGATTATGTTGTCAAGTTAAAAAATCCTATGCTTTCCCATATATTTTTTAACTTGTCGTATATTGATAAAGGTATATGCTATACCTTCCATTAGGCTTGCGGGACCCGCCAAAATGACGGGTCGTAATATTTTTAATTTATAAGTAGAGAGAGAGAGACTGCGGATTTTATGCATTTAGGACAAAAATGGGTAGGTGCAATTTAAAACGATAGACTAATTTAAAAAATTTAAGAACATCTCAATGTATTAGTTGCAGCTTATGAACATTATTAAAGAATGAAAGAAATTATTACTTGGCCCTTGTTTGTTGTAGTTGATGCAAACAATTTTTATTTTGCATAAAGTTCCAAAGTCTATTTATAAGTATCGAGATTGTAAATTATTTAACATAAAAATTTCTGTGGGCATATTATGACACATTCTTGTTATTTTCATAGAGTTTTCAGTGCTTCGTAACCGTTTGCACTCCTTTGTCGAGTGTGGCGTGTAACTCGACATCAGTGAAGGAGAAATGTAAATAAAACGAGTTCTCATATGTATTTGGTTCTCCCTTTATGTATTTAATTGTATTATTATTTAATCAAAAACAAGTATAAATTCCACAAATAGAAATTACAACAAACTTTGAGAGCTATTAATAAATGTTAAATGCTTTCGGCGCAACGGGTCGATCGTTTATTAAATTATGAAGCAATTTTGCTAATTAATTATCAAACGAAATCAACGTGTCGATCCTAGTCTGGATCCTTTTCAAGATTTATTTGAATCGCGTCTGTAAAGTAAATATGTTATAATAATTTCAAAAACTATTAAATGATTGAATATAAGGAAAATAAATTTATAATAATTGCGTGGCACGTGTGTTACGTGCGTCGGACATGCTTGTTGTCAAGACACTGATGTAAGAACGTTGAAATTATTATAACATATTTACTTCTCAGACGCGATTCAAATAAATCTTGAAAAGGATCCAAACTAGGATTGAAACGTTGATTTTGTTTGGTAATTAGCAAAATTGCTTCATAATTAGTAATAAACGATCGAACCGTTGCGCCGAAAGCATTTAACATTTATTAACAGCAAATACGATCGATAAGAAGAAACATATTTAAGAGCTATATTTAATATAATTAGTGAACAACTTTGTTTAAAATCAGTAGCAGTCAAGGAACTGTCTTTTGAAGTAAAGTTCAAATAAAATTGAAAAATAATTCGGAGTGCAAAGGGTTAACCTTGTTAACCTTCTGTGTACCTGATCTGTGCAGAAATAAAAAATATCACATCGTTCAATTAACAACTTTTTCTATTTCAATAATTTCACTTGTGCAATTAGAATAGTAAACACAGTTACGTTGAAGAAATTCTAATAAAATTGTTTGGAGAATGGAAAGTTGAAGTTTGTCAGGTGATCAATATCAAAGATCGCGATCTTCGACCCTGCTATCGAGACCTCGCCGATCGATGTCTACGACTCTATCTCACCGGGTTATTATGTAAACGTCCTTAGACTTCATTTCGAGGAGACGATTTAAACAGTCTCCATAAACGTTTTCTTGCGTTACAATTTGAAGATCACGCGACCGTGTAAGTACATGTAGGTGCCTTTGCTAGAAACGTCCTTCACATCTTTCCAAATACATATTTCAAACCTTCAATCTCTAATCTGGATGTACCGAGAACTAACCACAAAATATTTGATAACAAATCTCGGCAAACATAAAACGTGGAACACATTTATTTTAAAGCTGGATCGAAAGAAGAAGCGAGTAAACGTAATGGTAATGTTAAAATCAAAATTTCACGCCCGCGCGATTAATCCTTGTGTCGCGATGACACACGTCACGGTTAAGTGACCCCCGTGGTCATGCGAATTCATTAGGAAATATTAATTGCAGATGTAAAATTGATGAGAAACGTGTACGAAAAAAGGGAGGAAATATCTACTACGGTTTCATAGTAAAGTCACAAAAGCATGGGTTCAGGTTTCTCAGCGAATTTGGTCTGTCACTTTGCACAGCCACAAAGAATTGTCAATAATTGGTGCGGCGAGAGAGACGGCGTAAAATTACAGCTGTCACGGTTGGGAATGAAGTCGGCGCGTAGACGATCTGACACAACGGAACGACACGAAAATATGACCAATTTCAGTCAAGAATTCATGTACTTACGTTAACGCACACCGAAGACGAGAAAAGCCAGACCCCGTCCGGCTGAAGTCTAAGCCGTACTGAAGTCCACGAGCATGTCGACCAGTCGACCAGCTCTTACTGGCACATGCGTTCGACCTCTACAAAAATAGAGGTAAACGTGATTGGCGAACCAATCTTAGTCCGCTCGTATCATAACACGAGTTTCTACAGTTGATTGAAAACATTGCCATCTAGTGGTTATCGAGTGTATAATTTCGTCGTCTCCACAGACCACCGACGAGATACTATTTCTCGTCGGTGCACAGACTTACGATCGATACAGACGTCGCGTGCAATGGAACTTTCTGTCTGCGGTTCTGAATTACCGACAGCGTCGAAAATGCGGTAGTGCCACCATATTCAAAATATTAGAGCATATTAGAGTGTGTAGACCCGAGTTGGGCAAAAATCAACTAAAAATTAAAAATGACTAATAGTCTGATTGATTGTTAGTCAAAACTTAAAAAAAGTAAGTTAAAACTTTTTGATTTGTTAGTCATAACTACATGGCACTAGCTTTAGTCACAACTCTAAGTAATCGTTAGTTATTGCTTATTAGTTATGATTAATCATTAGTTAGTTTAAATGATCAGTCATCAATCTTTAGTCATCAGTCACTATTGTGCGATTAACATACATTAATATGTATACTTAAACTATAACGGAATTTGCAGTGACCAAACGTGTCATAATCTGTATTTTATATGTTTATAAATTAATACGATATTTTTTTGTTATTATTATGTCTTATTTTAACTTATACATAACCATTTTTAGTCATAGAGAAATTCTGAGTGCGTATTTAGTCATTAGTTATGCCACTATAGTCAGTATTCAATATATTCATCCTTAATAAAAATTTAGTCATTATTCATTACGCTCAAATGCAAATGAATCTTACACGATGAATCTTATTTATTCCATTTTTCTGGGTTGAAGATCATTTGTGGGTCATATTGTGTTACATGGATGAATTCGTTATTTTGTCAGCTACAACATTACGTTAACGAAGATATATCATTCCATTAAAAAAAACATCGATGACCTTGAAATCTCATAAAAAAATCATCTTGAAAATTTTTTCCCTTACACCTTTACATGTGGCCCTTCAAACAGTGTAACTTTTTCCCAAGAAGTGTTTTTGTACAATGAAAAGTAACGGAGATATTTAGGTGTTCTGTTTCTTCAGACTCAGCCTGTATAAAGACCACATTAAATATGTCGTTGGATTCGTATTGGCGTCAGCTATAACATTATCGAGTAAAAAATATATAGTTATAAATAAATAATCAAGGTGACCACAATTTTTTATTAAGAAAAAAATTATTGAATTTTTTTGTACAACTGAGATTTGTAGAAGACTGTGTACTGATTACTTTTTGTAGGAAACATCTTTTTGTCACACCACCGGAAATGTCTGAAAACTCGTGTGAATAATGAATAATATTTGAAAACTGGCTGTTCATGCTTTCAAGCAAGAGTGCGTTTGAAAGAATGAATGAATTTTATGACCTTTAATGAAGTAACAAAAATGTGTTATTACTGTCTTTTATTTAAAGAATTACAAATATTCAAACAATAATAAGTATTATATTTTACAAAGTTACTGACCACACACATAATCCATTAACCATACAGGAGAATCTATAGAATAATTCTTATTAACAAAGATAATAACATTTTTATTACAAATATATTACATATAATTCATATAATATGTATACATATATCATATATTTTTGTAAAAAGACGTAACGTAACTATAGACCTACGATAGACCTACTCATGATCGAAATACATTTTTATACAGATGATACTGGTTAAAAAAACTGTAATTTTTACAGAAAATACAGAAAAATTAAGTTATAATTTTAGGACGTAAAAAACTCTAAATTTCACTTAATTAGTATTTCATAATTGGACACACACTACCTGTATTAAAATGTTCAAGAAAATACATTAATATTACAGTTAAAAAAGTGAACAGAAAATAAAAAATCAACAGAAAGTAAAGCATGTGGCATCGGCCATATTGAATTCGCCATTTTGTTTTTGTACTTTTGTCATCAAATTCATAATCAGCGACCCAAAAAACCCTACAGTATCAATTTTGAACTAAATTGTAGTACTCCCTATTTTGGCCACGATTTCGATCGAACTCACCACTGCGGCGCACTATGGTCCAAACCGACGAAATCTGTGTCAAAATCAAAGAACTTTCGATAAAAATTAGATAGGGCGATGAAATTTTTTTTAAATGAAAGCTGAAACTCTCTCTCTTTGCAGAATATGGGATAATTATGGAGATTGTGGTACGAACGTTCTTTAACATTGAAAGAATTCATTAAACTTGCACAATTTCAAGAAAATTGTGGTTTTTCCATACCACGCGCGGAAAAAATTTTTTTTAACATGCGACACATCATTTCCCGTAGATTTTTTCACGCTGATTTTAATTAAACGTTCAAATACTTCATTATGATTATTTATAATGTGTTTTATATAAAACATATACATATGAGAATACAATATTCCTTCAAACTATGTAGTGGGTTACCAAATCATTTCAATGAAAATATGATTTCATAAGTTGTGTTCACAAAAATTGATTTCTTGCAAAATCCTGAGGTCGTAGATAAATTTTGAAACCAGATTTGAAATCAGCGTGAAAAAATCTACGGGAAATGATGTGTCGCATGTTAAAAAAAATTTTTTCCGCGCGTGGTATTGGAAAAACCACAATTTTCTTGAAATTGTGCAAGTTTAATGAATTCTTTCAATGTTAAAGAACGTTCGTACCACAATCTCCATAATTATTCCATATTCTGCAAAGTGAGGGAGTTTCAGCTTTCATTTAAAAAAAATTTCATCGCCCTATCTAATTTTTATCGAAAGTTCTTTGATTTTGACACAGATTTCGTCGGTTTGGCCCATAGTGCGGCGCGGCGCGCGGCGCACAGTGGGTTGAAACGCGAAAAACGCGGACAAAAATCATTTCTGAAACTATTTCTAAGTTTAAATTAATAAAAATAGTATCGTTTTATAGATTTTGAGGTGCTGAATTCAAATTAACAATCAGATTTTGTTTAATTCCAAACCCATAAAAGTTATGTAAGGTTTTTTAGAAACGGTTTTCTCGAATTGGGACGTACATGTTATTAATTGTTTTATTATTAATAATGGTATATTTTTAAGCTATTTATAGTATAAATTATAGTATAATTTACTTTATGTTAATCGCCGGACCATATCCCATAGTCATCCTCTTCACTGTCTTCTTCACCGATGTGTATGTATGTGTATGTGATTTCACGTTCGCGGATAGTAACGGATTTACATAAATAGAGGGTTCACGGAGGAACTCGGCCTATGATTTTTTTTTTATTGTCAAATCGTATAGTACAATATTAAAAAAGTTATCGTTTTCTTTAGAGCGGTCTTAAACTTTTGTCCGCTACTGTATGTTATAGATATACGTTAAGTAAACGTTCAAATACTTCATTATGATTATTTTTAATGTGTTTTATATATGAGAATACAATATGCCTTCAAACTAGTGGGTTACCAAGTCATTTAAACGAAAAAATGATTTCATAAGTTGTGTTCACAAAAAATTAAAGTTGCAAAATTCTGAGGTCGTAGACAAATTTTGATACCAGATTTGAAATCAGCGTGAAAAAATCTACTGGAAATGATATATAGCATGATAAGAAAAAATTTTTTCCGTGCGTAGTATTGGAAAAACCACAATTTTCTTGAAATTGTGCACGTTTAACGAATTTTCTCAATGTTAAAAAACGTTCGTACCACAATTTTCATAATTATCCCATATTCTGCAAAGTTTCAGCTTTCAATTAAAAAAAATTCATAGTTCTATCTCATTTCTATCAAAAGTTCTTTGATTTTGACACAGAATTCATCGGTTTTACCCACTGTGCGGCGCAACCGCGCATTCACCTCGCGCGTCATCGTTTTTGTGAGACAGTATACACATCTGCTGCTATCTGCAGGTGAAACCTTTTTAGTTTTATTGTACACATGTGTACCAATAACGTTGTATAAATTTTATTGTGGCGATCGTTGGCGTTCGGTTTATAACTGTATTTGAATAGAAAAAAAGCTTGAAAATTACTCTTTGTTTCATCAATGTTTATAGGTGCTATATACAACAAAAGCATATCAAATCCATGCTTATTATTTTCGTCTTGAAACACGCTTTCAGCTAAGTACATGCAAAACATCCTTACTCATACGTGTATTAAGTTATAACGTACTAAATGAGACGATATTTTAAAAAATTCAGGAGAAGATAAGCTCATGAATTTTTATTGAACTTTAGCATTTAATTGTAGGATATAGATATGGAATTTTGGAAAATGAAATATAGAAAATGATGCCTCATTTATCTACTGACAAGTTAATAATACAATTTTACATGTTTCGTTTAGTCAGAAAAATGACTTTTGTCCGCGTTTTTCGTGTTTCAACCCACAGTGCGGCGGTGCGGTCTAGTGCAGTGGTCCCCAACCCCCGGTCCGCGGACCGGTACCGGTCCAGAGTTGGGCACGAATTAATTACATGAGTAATTAATTACATCTTCAATTACATGTGCAAAAGTGGACTATAATTACAATAAGAAAACGGTGAAATTGTCCAAAACATAAAAATTAGTGGTTTAAAAGAACAATTACACTGAAGTAATTGTTAGACTCAATTACAATTACTGTAATTGTGTTAAGTAATTGCAATTACTTCTTTCACGATTACTGATTGAGCGAAAGTAATTGCAATTCCAATTACACTTACATGTAATTGTAATTTTATTTCTGCAATTCCCAAGTAATTTTAATACAATTACAAGTAATTGTAATTGTTAGTTGCAATTACAAGTAATTGTAACTGGTAGTTGCAATTCCTTTCCAAACAGACGACACTCGCGCGTGAACATTCACACACCGCTAGGGTACTTGTACTTCCACACACCGCTAGACCATGTATACTGTATACGTACGCGAGGATTGCATGGGTCCGGGGTTCAACTTCTGATTTCTCGATAATGCAAGGACGGGGTTTTTTTAGCAGTCAAAATCGCTAGATGAAAGATCAATCTAGGCCATTGTTTGCCTCAAAAGTCTTTCTTTTACGTTTCTGAGCAATGGTTTTGCAATATTCGGCTGCATGTTGCCCGTCGGAGAGGCTACTACGCCGCGCCGCACAGTGGTGCCAAATGGCCAAAAAGCGGAAAAAAATCTATAAAAACCAAACCATCCAACAAATTTGCTTGAAAATTTGTGGAAAGCATGCCACCGGTACAACGGTTATGTGGCAAGAAAATAAATATTTATTTATTTATTAATTAATTTATTTTTCCATTAAAATTTTTTTTTACTTGTTTTACTGTTCTCCGATTTTGATGAAATTTAAATATGTTATAGATTTCAACATTTTGAACAACTTTTTCCTTTTCCAATATAGGGGGTCGCTTTTAGTTTCCGAGATATTCGCATTTTCGTATGCAGGAACTGACCAGGAGCCGTAAGAGCTGTGTACATACATATGTGTACATACCAAGGTTTTCACCACTTTTAACCACTTATACCTCGTGTGTATGTTAATCAATTTCGATGAAATTTTCAGTATATATATATAACTAACATAGATCTACTAAACTTATATTTTAAATTTTCTATACGGGGACAAATAAACAAAATTTTTAAACTGCCTTTTTTTATGTAATTGCTTTTCTTTCAAAAAATTTTTTGCAAGTTATTTAGTAAACAACTGCATTTAATTGATCACAAAAAAAAAATCTGATCGTTTGGTAAAAGTTTAGAAAAGTTATTCCGTTTTAAAGAGCGTACACGGATACATGCGACTGACTATAGTTAGAAAAAATTGGCGCTTTTTGGCGCAAACAAGTTATGTCAAATTCAACTTTAATTATACTATTCAAAATAGCTCTTTTTCAATTTGTGTTTTAGATAAATAAATGACATTTACATTAATTAAAGCTACGTTAAATAAATCATCTATTATAAACACAATCAAATTATAATATTGTTCAAGTGTTATAATGTTTTAGATTCTTGTGGCTGCGTTTATACGTAGACGCATTTATAAGCCAAAATCGCAAAATGTGCGCCGCACAGTGTCGCGAAATGCCTGTTTTTTGGACAAAAATCAATAACTTTCGTTCTGTTCATGATAGAGACATGAAACAAAATGGGTTTTCTTCTTTATATTGAAAGCAATCTGAACATGATATTATTATAAATATAGTAATTTATTTAAACAATAAAAAACGATTTTAATAAACAGAATTTAATTTTTTTGCGCGTTATTAGTACGTGATATTTACAATTTTTAAGTAGCATAATTAATATGTAAGTATAATAGAAATATAAGTATAATAGATAATAATAAATACATAAAAATAATAGATAATGATAAATACATAAAAATAATAGATAAAAATAAATACATATAAGTATAATAGAAAATATAGATATTAAAAAAACAACTGTTTCCCTTAAATTATTCATTTTATTATAAATTATTCATATAAATTATAAATTATATTTATATTTATTTACAATTATAAATTATACATTATTCATAATTATCAGAATTTGAATCTTCGCTTTCTACAAGTGAACGACATACCTGATACCAGAATGCGTATAATACATTCATTTTACTGCGGGAAAATTTACACACGTTATCTGACTAGGAGAAAATGTGAAACGTGTTTTTAAAATATATAAAAAGTAGATTAATTTTTTTTGTTAATAACTTTTTTATAAACAATGACCAGCGAGTAACACCATTACAACATTATTCGGGGTGCTGACCTGGACAACATATTAAAAAATCAGCGTGATCAGAGGGTGTTACCTTTTTGTAAATAATTATCTATGATATTAGAACATTAATTTTTATTTATTTAATCATATCTGTAATTTATGTAATATAAACATTCTTTTATTTATTCAACAACCGTAGTCAAATCTCATATATCTACAAGAGGATATTCGCGTACTCGGCTGCTGACCGGTACTTGCTACATATTTTGTTAAATAACTCTGATGTTCGCCGGAAGTCGCAAATTAGACTTATATAATATCAAAATATACTATCTTAGGAATAGACACAACGAAAATCACCGATACGTTCGGATACGTTTTTTTTTATCCTCTGGTAAAGATTAGGGAAACCTACAAAATTTTATTGTTTCATTTCAGGTCAATTATTATGTTACAGATAAGTATTACAAAATTTTTAAAGTTGAATTACAATTAGCCAACCCCTAGCCATTATTTCCTAAAAAAATTATTTCCTAGAAACGTGTTTTGTTCATATCACAACGTAAACAAGTTACGCTGAGAATTGATGTACTATTTGATCTTCCTAATATTCGCTTACAAGATTCCCTGCAACTAATTTTCTACTGCATTTTTAAAATTTTTGTTTTCAAAAAATGATTATTTGGACATTTTAACATAGTATGAACATAGTTTTGAATCGATATGAAGATGTGACTTTTTCGATTTTTGTCCATGGTTTGCGACACTGTGCGCCGCACAGTGGTCTAAAACGCAAAATTTAGTGACATTTTGCCCAAAAACCAACTCTATCATATAGATATCTCTTGAGTGTTTATTGCTTTCTAAATATCCATCAACCTCGAAAATGAAAATATTAATAAAATTTAATAAAAAGCATTAGTGTAACAAACAGTTAAAGTTGGAAGTTTTGAAGATAGCCTTTCTCATGGAAAAAATTGCTTTTCTTCTTTAAGATGCCCTGACGATCCTTTTTAATATTTTCCTTCCAATTTTTTTTTAAATGAAAGGTTTATCTTTACGCTGTAAATTACTATTTGTCAATTGAAAATTAGTATTTGTAATGCATTAAAAATGTTACGCTAAATGTAATGAAGAAAATTTGCAAAATTATCAAGGCTTCGCAAGGAATATCTTTTGAGTCATAAGAGGTCATAGAATTTGACAAAAGGGAATATTTTCCGCATACTTTCCTCTATGTAGTCATGCAAAAATCATTTCCTAGATCGTCCTATATCAAAAGTTATTATTGTTTAAAGCCGTCCGTGCGGCTGTGCGTATTGGTTCTCGCATCTATCGTCGGGACTGCGTGACAACTAAGAAACACTTTATACTTGAAACACTTCAAATCTTTATGCTATGCTACAATTTTTTGAGCGTTATATACTATGTTTTTTCCTTTTTATTTAAATTTTGTTTTGTGCAGTTTATATTTAGTGCGTACCTCAGTATACTTTATGCATTAGTTCAGTATTATACCATTGTTTAGTACAGTTTATATTAATATACAAGGAGAATTAAGTATAATTCTCCGAACGCGTTGTATACGTTTTAAACAATCATCTTATACGACCGTTTCTCCCATCAATATTCAGAAAAAAATGCTATCGATGAATTGGTTTGCCCGATCGTCAATTTCACGCCTACTCCAAATTTATATTGTTGTCACTTCGTTCATCATCACACACTCACTGCAACATACTTTAACTCAGCACGAGTCATACGTTGTTTACAGTAATTTATATTTTGTATTTGTTATATAATTTGTGTTTGTTATATTGCGTTTATATTTATATTTTGTGTTTGTTATATCTCGTTCGTGATAAAACATATCGTTCCACTAATATTTGGTAAGTACATAAATAGTTTAACATTTATTACGTTAACTATTTTCCGTGTTCAACATTTCTTCCTTTATTATTCTGCTATTTGTTATTTATTAAGAATGGAGGCGTTCCGTACAAATCTGAATTTATTATATTTATTACCACGTTTTTATTAGCTCGCTTTCTTGTTTGTTTGTTTGTCTGTTCGGTGGCAAATTTTGCAATAGATTTTATTATTGTTTACATTTCACTTTGTGCATTATACAGGTACTATAGATTGTGAATTTATAAGGATCAGATAGATTTTCTCCGGAGGCTTTGGAAAATCAAGAAACAAATTTTATTCAAATGGCGATTTCTCAAAAATTTAGAAAAATAATATATTGACTAAGCTGAATGTATTCCGTTTCAAAAAAATTTGCTAAAGGTTGTTAAATTTGTAAATATGTTTAAAAAATAGTAAAAAAAAACTATTACATAAACGAAAAGTATACCACATTATACATTATTAAAACAGATTACATGTTAATATCCTACACCCCAAATTTCACGTCGATATCTTTAATAACTTAGAAGTTATACCAAAATGTCACTAAATTTCGCGTTTTAGACCACTGTGCGCCGGCGTGACTGCAGCATCATCTGACGGGCAACATGCGACGGGCAACATGCAGCCAAATATTGCAAAACCATTGCTCGGAAACGTAAAAGAAGGACTTTTGAGGCAAACAATGGCCTAGATTGATCTTTTATCTACCGATTTTGACTACTAAGAAACCCCGACTTTGCATTATCGAGAAATCAGAAGTGGAATCTCGGACCCTTGCAATTCTCGCGTACGTATACGTGGTCTAGTGCAGAGTTGGGCAAAATGTAATTTCAATTACAATTACAATTACTTACCAATTACTGCAATTTTAAATTACAGAAATACAATTACAATTACATGTAATTGGAATTGGAATTGCAATTCCATATTTATTTAATTGTAATTGTATTTCTGCAATTCCAAATTACAGTAATTGGTAAGTAATTGTAATTGTAATTGAAATTACATTTTGCCCAACTCTGTACCGGTCCGTGGATCAAATGGTACCGGGCCGCCCAAGGAACATTAAATACAATTAAATTAAAAGTATTAAATCAAAACAATCTAAAATATAAACAATCAAGATCCCTCCACCCTCAGCGGGCCGCGGTAAAATTATCAAACGTTGACCGGTCCGCGGCGATAGAAAGGTTGAGGAGCACTGGTCTAGTGTACAAAGACCTTAAGGGTGCGTTTACACCGAGTTTCCCGCGGGCCTGTGCACGCGGGCGTTTGTCACAAATTTCGAGCGGGTTGACGGGCCTGCTGTGCCCCGCTGTGCGTGGCACAATAAAAAGGTCTCTGTGGGTCTCTATTCCCTTTAAAGGGAAGCTATCGGTAGTTTACCTAAACGAACCGTGGAGGCGTGGAGTCCTAAAGACCTTTTTTTTGACGGGCCCGTCAACCCGCTCGAAATTTATGACAAACGCCCGCGTGCACAGGCCCGCGGGAAACTCGGTGTAAACGCACCCTAAGAGTGCCAGCGCGCCCGTGCAAGAGTGTAGTGGCACACGCACACATCGCTAGATCCGCATACACGTATATGAAATTACAAGGTTTACGAGAATGCAAAATGACGCTTCAACATTGCAATAAGGAGTTCAAAAGCGGTCAATTGTGAGTTATAAAAGTCAAATCTATGTGCGTCCGATGCCCAAAATTAATATTATTACGTTATCGAGGAATAATTTGTAATATTCGGCAGATACACCGCCTGTCACGAGGCATTCGAAGAAAGCATGATATCACAAGATGTATACTATTATAACATTTGTAACGTGCAGTTTAGGAAAGAGACAGTGATGCTACTCGTGCAAAATTTCGAAACCTCGAGGTGCTGTATTATTTCCGAAACATTTTTCGTGTTTAAATAATCAATTAATCAACTAAAAATACGCACCACCGTCTTTGTACATGTCCTAGCTATGTCGATGCAGAGCGATTTTTTCGATTCGAACGATAAATCTCTCAATAGTTACGAAAATCTGTCAGTGGGGGCCATCTTGTGATATCATGCTTGCTTCGTATGCCTCGTGACAGGCGGTATCAGTGTGGCCAGAATGAAGTTGGTTTCAACTTCATTTCCCCCTCCAGGCTCTCCACCTTATCCCCTTCCACAATCCTATTCCACCGTTCAGTCCCTATCGCGCATGCGCAACGTGTCTTCCATTCGCCTCACTCTGCGTCACTCTATTCTCGTCGCGCAACGTGTCACATATTACTCTGGTCATCACAGAGGGGTACTTGTATTCCCCCGATTCCTTTTTTTTTCGATTACCCCTGTCTGGAAACACTGGGCGGTATCTGCCGAATATTACAAATTATTCCTCGATAACGTAAAAATATGCATTTTGGGCACCGGACGCACATAGATTTGACTTTCCGGAACACAATTGACCGGTTCTGACCTCCTCATTGCAATGTTGAAGCGTCATTTTGTATTCTCGTAAACCTTGTAATTTCATATACGTATACGCGGATCTAGCGATGTACGCGTGTGACACTGTTGAGAATATTCGTAAATTTAAATTAGCGCGGGAGTCGATTGCGCTTACAGCGCTCAGCGAGTGCGTGTGTGTGGACGAAGGAGAAACTAGGCAGTTGGAGACAATGATTCTGTTCGTTAAGGGGCTCCATCGGTGCCCATGCCGGGCGGATGGGAAAGAAAGAGACGCGGACAGTCGCCGTCGCCGGCACAGTTCAAAGGCCCGTGTGTTCTCTGTGATCCGTACTTACATGCTGTCCTTCTCTACGTTCGGCTTTCGATTGAACTCTCGGCCGGTCGGTGCGGTAAACGCAGTGATAAAGAAATAATGTCGGTATGCGGTAATTGTCCGTGCAGAGCACAGGCTGATTGACAAGAATCCTGTCGAAACAAAAAAAATATATGTTGATTCAATAAGATGTACTATTGAATAGTGCCAATATCATATGAACTTATTTTAATATTTAATACTATTGAATTCAATAGCAAAACTCACTTCCGCCAATCATATAAACCAATAGTTTGACCATCAATGTTTTCAACAAGATAAGATATGGCCTCAAACCAATTGCAGTATTGACTGGTGAATAATATTTTGCATTTCTTTCTAACTTTCTATTATTAATCCATCATTTTATGAAGTTAAATGAACATAATCTGTAATAAAGATAACTTCGCTGTTTGTTCTATGCAAATACTCGAACGATTACGTAAATCGATGTATGTATTAAAATATAAAAAGAAATTTTTGAATAACATATACATTTATTTGGTCCAAGTAAACGTTTTATCGATTCAGCAAGAGTCAATAACCTATGTTATAGTCTGAACTAAACATGTTATTGAATAAATCGGAAAAGCTATTCAGTAAAAAAAAAAATATGGGAGTGCTTGCATATCGTTGCCCACTCGATTGATGCGTGTCGAGTTTTTGAGAAGCGCGCGTTTTTAGCTCGAACTGTAAACACACATCATGGCGAGCTAGTGGTCGCGCTCGTGCCTATCGAGCCGTAGATGCTGCCTGTCCTAGCATGGCCGCTCGAAGAGGACGTGGATTCGGTCGCTGATCCTCCGTGAGTCCGTCGTGATCTGCTGACGTCGGTCGTCTGTCGTCTGTCGTCTGCGACAGATCGACGGATCGCCACACTAGGAGAGGGATTACGTATCTCGGCCGGTTTGCAGTAGAATCTCCATCCTCCTTGATGTTGTTGTTGGGCTCCTGGTTGTAGTCGTCCGCTCGACTCATCAGTAAGGCTATCTAGCGGGCCCTGCCTTAGACGGTTGGGATGTTGGAAGGCGGTTGAGGACTGTATATATACAAATCATTGAGGAACCGAGTACTTGCGGGAAAGGTCTTTCGACTACTGTCCCTCTTGTGGCGCATATAGGAAGTTGCCGCTACATAATAAATTAACAAAGCAACTGATGGAATAAAAATCGTATTTATTTAAAAAATCGTATTTTATCAAATTCCAAGCTTCTGGGGGATGCAGTACACGCCATTTATTGAAGATGTTTGTTAATTTTTCAGTCGTGCCTGCGATGAATTCTTGTTTCCTTAGGCGATTCGTAACTTCCCAATGCGTTTTAACAAGATTCCACGGTTCATTATTTTTTTGCAACCACTCGACACTTTGGGCGACCACTTCTGATGTATCTATAAAATATATAACAACAACGAAATATCTAACGACGAACTAACCTCTATCTATCACAAAACGTCAACCTTACAGAGGTGCTTAGTCGTAACACCTCTACATAATACACGGTGTATAACTGTGTATAACTGCTCTCCGAGAAGGAGAGCGGGTATCAACAAAAAGAGACGGCGCGCGGCACAGCGTCTTTGACACGCCGAAACGATCTAACTACCTACATAATATTTATATTGTAGATATCCGCGTCTGTTTTTGTGCAGACACGTTACATTTCGCGTTCTCAATTTGTTTTGACATAGTCGGGTTTCGACTAACAATGAAAATGTTTCTGCCAATACTAAAAAACCAATGCAGTTTTCCTTATTTTATAAATAATATATGATCGATTTAAATGCAGCAAAACTATTGAGATAAGTGACGTATTCTATTGAAAAGATACCGTCAGATACTTTCAATAGAAACACATTAATGCTTGCTTCAATATTTGTTTAAAATTATTTTGAAATTTTCGTATCATTGAGTCAAGAAAATTTAGAATTGAGCATTATCTACTTCTTTTGAACCGTCCCTGTTATTCACCCAACAACTTAACTATTTCTATCAATTACAAAAAATCAATACATTTCTCAAATTTTTTTAACAACATATCTGATTGAAGGAAAAAAAGAAATATTACGAATAATAATATACGGTATTGAATCAAATAATATTTTCAAACATTTCATGATAGACAATTCAAATACATCACGATTTGCTTCTAAATTTCATACTATTGGAAAGAATACATTGATATTCATCGAAGTAAAAAAATTACAATAACACGCGTGTTATTGAAGTAACTACTTTTTTTTCTCAGTGTACTACTATTATTGTTCAAACTTGCTGAACAAAATTGACTAAATTTTTTCTAGTCTTTCTGTAATGACGATCTGAATTTTCTTACTTTCCTTTTCGATTGATATTTAATCTGTATATAGTTTCCCCTCGCATACTGTGACTTTCGTCTCTACGGATAGTGTTACTTTTTTATTCCATGTGTATCTGAACCTGGTTGCACCTCCATTCAATCATCATGTGCAGCATATTGCACGCAAGCATATTTAGGTCGATTCCCCCGGCCTCCCTGCTCACCTCGCTAACCCCAACCAACTTGAACTATGCCTTCTCTTTGAAATCTTGTATGTTACTTGTAACTTTTATATGTAGATCATACCTTTTAAGGGGTTAGGACACAGTAACAAGTGGGGGAAATATCAGAATTCTAAACAAGAGTACAGAAAAAGTGAATGATCGTTTAATATAAGATTTTGTATTTCAGTTTACTGTATTATGAATTATAAAAAAATGCTTTTAATATTTAAAAAATAATTTGTTCTTATGGCTTTCGTCGTCTTTGCTCGGAATATCTTTTCTTCCAGATGGCCAACTGGTGTACAGGATTCCTACAAGTCGAATTAACTATATCAAAAATCCCAAAAGTGTCGTAAACTGTGATATATTCTCTAGGCATTGACGGTCCCACATTTCAATCTTTGGGAAAATTAACAAAATGGCAGATATTTTAAATTTAATGACTGAATTTCGGTAGAAAATTGGTTGATTTGTTATTTATATTTAACAAAATAACGCGACAATGAATGAAAAATCGATCATGAATGCCTAATAGATACTATAATGAAAATACCTGTAGAATTTTAATGTATTTCGTAAGGTAGATTTCGAGATATCTTGTACATACACCGTTTTGAAAAACGCAACTCTGAGAAGAACGCGTTTAATGTTTACGAATGTAATTTTTCTCGCAGGTATACGAATTCACTCTCGAAACGGTGCTTAGAGAAATAATTTGTATTGAAGCCCGTTTTTTGAATTTGTTGTTGAGTTTTCTGATTTGTATCGAAAAAAACATTCCGATTTTTTTAAAATATTACTGTGTCCTAACACCTTAGACACTGGGATGCAGGTATCCCCAATATTACTGTTTTGATTTCTTATGAACAATTAAGTTCAGAATAAACTAGAAACTCGGTTATTGTTTTGAAGGAGGAGATGCTGTTTCACTCACAAACCCACAAAGTTTATTAGATTTTATATTCACAGGAAAAAGTTCAAAATGAGACGTTCATGACAACATAAACTAAAACGCTAAATATATTATGTTTACCTTTGTATTAATCTACTTACATTATACTATAACTGATTTTGTATGATATAAAACGGTATTCCAAATGGTGTTACACGTAATATATGTAAGTATAAACCAAGATGATTCATTGAGGTACGAAATAAACTACATATGTTGTTTTCACGTCTCGTGCCTCTCTCTATCACTATATCTTATTACATATCCCCCTCCCCCCTCCAAGACATGTTTCGAAGTAATAGTTTTTAAATACACATTTTGTTGAAGTTTAAAAAATATATGTAGGGTTGGGTCTTGGTAACGGTCGAACTCGGCTTTTAATAGTATAAAAATGCATTTAATAATGAATTACTAAGAGGTTGATCATGCGCGAACAATGGATTCGAACCACATAGTTCCGATCGTCAGCGAAAGACTGTTAGTCCAGTCAACGAAAAGTTGTAGAGGGAAATGGAAAGAACACAATTTTTAACTTTGGGTCTTTGTTGGACTAGTTAGGAGGTAAACATACTAAAAGTCGCCACTCCTAGGAGGTGAGCCGGGTGTAGGGGGCACGTAGAAGGTCCCCTTTTGTGAGTTTTTAATTCAATCAGTTTCTGCTTCTTCTCTTTTTTTACGATTATCTCGTAAACTAAAGCCGATCGCCAAAAAGTCTAAAGAGAAATGTTGTTCAGAATCATGGTCTTGACAACATATCCAAAGCTCATCAAAATCGGAGAGGGTTCACATTATCGAGAAACTCTTGTTCGTTGCGATGTCGCGGCGTACCACCGACACTCGCTTGCCGGCGCGGCGTGGCGCGCCGGGCCAGGGCGCGCTCTGATTGGTCCGTGTTTTTCGTTAATAACTCCTAAACAAAGCCGCAGTTGACATTGGTGCAAAGGAAAATGTCTCTTAGAATGGTCTCAGGAACCACCCCCTTTCGGGATTTTCACGAATTTTGGGACACCCTGTATAAGAATAAGAGCCCGTCTTTTCTATACGGCGCACAGTGCGGACAAACGTGGCATATCTCACTACGCGTGTATATCACGATGTACGATAAATTCCTTTGGCAAAACGTTTTATTAGGTGGTAATTGATATTATCAATCATATAACAATAAGTTTTATGCATAAATATTGTTAATTTTTTTTTTAATTTATTAATTTTATTGTTACATTTTTTTTGTGAATAATTACTATTGCATTGACATTAGTAACCAAATTTAGATTTTTATAAAAAATTTTACCATGTGTCGCACTCTCTAGAGTCCCAAAAATCAGATAATATTACATTAATTGCAAATCAGTGTTGCAATAATAATTCTGTATAATGGAAAATGCTCACCAAGGTACTGTTGTGAGCTGACGAGAAGATCCCTGGCAGGAATGCGGTGACGTAGGCAAGAATGCGCACCCGATTGTTTGCCTTGGGGGGGGGGCGGCTAGGCTCACACGCAGTTTCACTAGAGCGTTCTATTGGCCGACGCAGTCACCCCCACTACTCGAGTCGCGTGACGAAGAGAGGGAATCAGACGTACCCTAGGGTACTCTGTGAGGGTACTCAACGGCGTAGGCACAAAATTCAGAATACATACTGCTGAAAAATTGTCATGACGTAAAACTTTCTTATTTTCCTATTCTTATTATAAAATGTTCAAATCAGTATTGACATTAACATTCTACAGCACATATTAATAATCGTATATATATTATAAGCTCTCTCTCCCTCTCTCCCTCTCTCCCTCTCTCCCTCTCTCCCTCTCTCCCTCTCTCCCTCTCTCCCTCTCTCTCCCTCACTCTCCCTCACTCCCTCTCTCCCTCTCTCCCTCTCTCCCTCTCTCCCTCTCTCTCGCTCTCTGTCTCTAATGTAAAAAGCTAAAAAAAAAAAGTATAAAAAAAGTTACCACGACGGGACTCGAACCCGAGTCCACGGCATAGCAGTTCAGCTCGCTGCCGCTACGCCACACCATTACTTACAATTAGTAAAAGAGTGAACTATGTAAACTGACATGTTGCGTGCACAAAACTTTAATTTGCAAATATCTTGAAAATTACTGAATAGTTGCCTCTATAATGGGGTATATTCGTAATCAGGGGAACGAGATCTGTAACTCTGTAAAGTCTCAACTAAATCTGTGACGCGAAGGCTTTGCATTCTCCTTGTGTAAATTGTCACTTTTCATGACTGCAATAGGATCCTCGTATTCACGGCATTGAATATTGGCTGTAAGTCGTGAAACATCGTAGCCCTCTGTAAATACGGGAATCCTACTACTATGCGTCGTGTGACGTAGCAGTTGAAAGGGCGTGGTCACGCGGCGAGTACGGGACCGTCAGAGGTGGGGGTAGGCGGCGCTAGCTGGAGACCCCTCTTGCCTCTGTGCCCCCCCGGGGATCTTCTCGTCAGCTCACAACAGTATATGCATTCTTTTTACATTTAATAAAGTAGATTTATTTTTTGTATAAATTTTCAACGGTGGTTTTATTTATTACTTGCATATAAAACTTCAAATTAACATATCTCGAGAAAGGCAAAAAATATCCTGAGGTTTTGACATATTCGGATATATTACTTGTTGTAGTTTAAGGATTTCATAGTTTAGCCTGCAACTAACTGCTACTCTTAATTTTATAAACTTTTTAATAAGTGCCCGTACCTTGGCTTTATGTTGTATTGTGGAAAATTCGTTAATTTCTTTTTAAATTTATTAGTTATATCGTTAAATTTCATTTTCTGCGAATAATTACCAATACATATGCATTCGTAAACAAATTTGGATTTTTGTACAAAATTTTGCCATTTGTCCGCCACAGAAAAATTCAACATTCGTGTATATCACGATATGAAATACATTTCTTTTGTAAAAAATGCGTATTAGGATGAAAATTGTTATTAATAATCATATAATAATCATTTTTATGCATAATACAATTTTGCAATAATTATACAGGGTGGACGATTTATCTGAAGAGATTGTAATATCTCGAGAAACGACAACAAAAAGCAAATCTTGCGATTTTACTGAAGTTGATCAATATTTAATCAGAAATGTGCAAGATCACGGGATTGAATGATTCATTTTGGATCACATTCGAAGTACTGAGGATGACTCGGATAGCGAATAGCGTTTTGTTAAGTTTGTTAATTTTGTTTATACTATTATAATTTGTCTAAGTTTATTATTATTAATATTAAATATGGTTCATTTATTATTAATTTCGTTTTAAATTTGTTAGTTTTTAAAAATATATTTTTGTTTAAATAAAAATTGTTAATTTCTTAATAAATTTATTAATTATATTGGTAAATATCATTTTCTGTAAAAAAATTACCTATATATACATTAATAACCAAATTTAGAGAAAAGTGCCGAATATTAGTCCATTTGTCCGCACTGTGCGGCGTCTTAAAGGAGGAGAGGAAAGAGATACTCATCTGGGTATCTTCTGGCGACACTGCTGCTATATGCTGTCGTTCCATAGCCGGCAGCGAAGTGGGTAGGCACCTGACAACTATCGCGATTTTACTGTATATTGTACATATAAACGAAACAGAGAACAATGACAATTCATTCTCAATATTTTATTTGTTTTTATACACTTATAGGCCCTAATTAGGCGTGAGCTATTTTGGTTTCAACTCGAATTAACAATTCAATTGTCAATAGTAAACGCATCGCGATTAGTAATCTATGTCGAGATTCTTAAGACATATATTAGAATGTTGATAATGTATTTACACAGAATTGTTTTGCCTACCTAAGCTAGCTAGTGTAGCAAGCCGTGTAACTGAAACCAATTGTGCATTAGGCTTCCATCGATAAAATTTATCACCATTTCGAATTATTTTACATACATGCAACCGTATTCATTTCTTTATTGTTAAATATGTTATGGTGTTCAAGGCTCGCACGATACTTTATAGTCGGAGAAGGCAACTGCTTTACGATGGTCAGGTTGAACTGATCCAAGCGTAAACACAGAAGATAAGAACGAGTAAGTATAGTGATGCCTTGATAACTATCATCGAGGCAATACTATATTAGCATAAGCAAGCAAGATAGGACGGTCCAATCAATTTGTTCCATCGTAATTCTACCAATCTGGTCTAAAATTACATGTATCTTATTCGTTTCTCTAATGTATTTTTCAAAATTTTGACCAACAGAACAAGCCTGTTGAAATCTCCCAGTGAAAATGACTCTAAACTCAACATTATTTAGATTGTGATTAACAGGCAGCGGATTTTATGCATTTATAACAAAAATGAGTGGGTGTAACTTAAGACACTAAAAACATTGGAAGAATTTGAAAATGCTGATGTATTATTTTCAACCTATTAACCATATTAAGAGAGAAAATAAATTTCCTTTTCATTCCAGTTTGTTGCAATTCAGGTAGAAAATTTATATTTTGCATAAAGACCCGCTGTCTAGTGATCAATTATAACGTAGTTAGTGGTAAGATATACTTATACATAACATAATATGATATGTTGTAAATAATATATTGGCATTCTTAAATTCGTTTAAATTTCCGGTGTTTTATATTGAACTGGTTCGTTTTTGTCATAAATGCATAAAGTCCGTAGTCTCGTCACAACTCATAATTTATCTACAAGTTCATTTGTTACAATTGGAAAAATAATCGTTACTCCACAGTTATGCACTGAAAAAAAATTATGCTGCGACGACTATAAAAATGTTTGATGTTCTTTGATATTTTATGTTGTAAAAACAAAGAAATAAAGTGTTAACAATTGTGGTGGTCAGACAAGATCTATTCTGACTTATAGAAAAAAATACTTCTTAGAAACCACGCTTATATTAAAATGCACTAAAAAAGAGAAAATTCTACTTTTTAGTCTTTACATATCTTTTACTCGATTTTAATTACCACTTCAACCAAGATCTGTTGTGAAGGGAAAATATTGTGGTATGACAAGTTAATTTATTATCTCGTTTTTATAGCCAATAAGTAAATATCCTATTAAATTTGGATATTCCTATGGAAAGAAGTTAGGTTAGGTTAGGTTAGGTTAGGTTAGGAACGCGCCCCTCGTAGGGGAGCGGTGGATGGAGGGGCCGGGGGCGTGAGCTGACCCCGGTCCCCGGGGGGGAGTAAATCTCCCCCCGAGTTGGCCCGGCACCCCGAGACGATAGTGGAGGGGTGCCGGCCACCCCCCGGACGCTAGTTCCGGGGGAGGGCGCGTGGGGGGTGGGGTGGGGAGGGTCGGGGCGTCCGGATGCGCCTCCGACGACCCTTTCTTACCGGTGTCGGCGCCTTCCTGCCTTGGCCGGGCGAGGACCCTCGGGTCCACCGCTCGAGCAGGGCAGAAAGGCTCCGGGAGCTGTGGGTGGACCGAGCTGGGGCTCGGGAAGCCCAATCCGAAGGCTCCAGGGATGGGGACACCGGGCGGGTCCCTCCGCCCGGGGTCCGGTTAGAGCAGGCATGGGGGGAGCTAACCCCTCCCCTCGGGACGCATGTGAGCTGGGAAGTGTCCTGTTGAATACTCGCGTGATCCAGGCACTTCCCATGTAGCTTAGGGCGGGCGTGTGGTTTTAGTGGGTACTCTGGGGGAGGGGATCGGCGAGCCTTGGAGGCTCGGCGACCCCCTCCTCGAGGGAGCCCCACATAACCCTGGCTCCCCCCCCCCAGGGGGGTCGGGGTATGCGTAACGCATTTCCACACGATAAAAAAAAAAAGGTTAGTTATGAAAAGGATAGGTGTGGAGTCGGGTCTGAAGCTAGCTTCTTCAGGAGTTAATGCGGACAGTATGTCCCTGGAGAAGTCATATTTCGGGTCAAGTAGGTAGTAGAGGGGCAGTCCATTGGCTGTCGCGGGTGAGGTTGAGGTTCTTAGTGGGTATGTAATGGCATTTTCCCCCTCATCCTTAACAAAAAAAGAAAAAAAGGTTAGGTTATTCGATTACAAGATTTGACTCATACAACAACAACACGGAAAGTTAATATAAGCGTGGTAATAATCGGCATAAGTTCATTTTTTAAATACATTGTAAACGTGTAGACATCTTGCCCTAATGCGATCGTATAAAATCCAAGCTAACATTGACTTTTTGCTCATCTAGTAGCTTGTGATTTATATACCGCATGTTTTCGATGTTTTAGATAACAAATAATACCGTTGATAGAAATACATGCACCTATCAATTTTGTTTTATAAATTTCACGAAACTCCAAGAGTGCTTTTCAGAGTAAAACCTGAATTAGTTTTCCTCGGGATGGTTGTATCAATTTATTGTATTGGAACATTTTTAAGAAAGTAGAATACAAACAAGTAAGAATGGAGCTACAAATCGTGTGCCGTGTTCTATCTTGTTTACTTTTGCTATATTGTCTTCTTTTATTGAAGCATGGTTGATCACAGGTCGGCTAAAAAAAGAGTATTATTCGTCAGAAATGGTTGTGACAATAATTGTACCGATATTAGTGGTTATCGTTGGATTGCAGTACAATTATACGCTTGTGACATTGGATTATACATTTGTATGGTCTATAAGTTTCGTAGAAGCGTTTGCATGGTGTGTAAGTTTCATCTCGCACAATATTCCATATTTCATTTATACGTCTTCCTGATTGTTAATTTGATTAAGACAAATTTCATGTATATGCCCGCGTAGCTTCTTTCTAATCCATATCATAAATAATGATTAAGGGCAATATCACTTTTAAGAAACTTGAAATTTATTGTACGTGTAACCCTTTTGCCCCCGGAGCCTTTTTAACTCGAAAATTAAGCATTTCTTCCTACATAGAATATTTCCATTTACTATGATTTTTAAAATTTCATGGATATGACATTGGTAAATACCTCATACAACACCTAAATGTTTAGTAAGTGGTTAGTAGACTGCGGATCTTCATGCAAAATAAACATTTTCTGCATCAATTTTAAGAAATAGTAGCCAAGGAAAAAGTTATTTCTCTCTTTAATAATTTTAGTGGGCTGAAAATAATACATTGGTGTTCCTAAATTCTCTTCACCTGCAAACTTTTTTAAATTGAACTTACACATTTCTGTTATAAATGCATAAAATCCGCAGTCTATTGATTAGATACCGATATATTTAATAATGTAAACAATATTTCGAATAATGGTACAGCAATTTTTAGTGGCGTCTCTCAGAGTCACCATTCGAGTGGCTAAGGATTAAAATGTAATTCGATAAACTTGTCGAAACGTTACCTCCTCCCGGATTTTGATGAGCTTTAAATATGTTGTCAAGGTCGCCATTCTGAACAACTTTTTCCTTTGGAAATATATAGCGGTCGGCTTTAGTTTACGAGATCATCGCAAACAACTTTACTGGTAAATTTCTATGGGTGTTCTTGATAGCGAATACCGCTTCGTGCGACAGAAACAAATCTAACGCAGTATTTACAAGTACAGCTTTTTTACCATATACAAACTTTTCCTCACGTAACCAGAAATTTTTGCCTTTCTCCTATACATTTTTGCCTTTTTCCTATGTTATCCAGTAGATTTAGAGAAGAAGAAGCGAGAAATCCAAGTTTCGATCCTGGAGGATCAATGGTTCAAAAGTTTAAAGTGTTTAAAAAGTTGAGCAATTTCCAGTGTTTTTTACAGGTTAGCGCCGCCATGTTGTGTGTAGTGATGTGCTGCCACCTAGTGGCTCCGTTGGATAAGCGGCCGTTACTACACACTACATCAAAAACACTGGAAATCGGTCAACTTTTTAAACATTTAGAACTTTTGAACCATTCCAAGGTCTTCCAAGATCGAAACTTGGATTTCTCACATCTTCTTGTAACAAAATTTCTGGTCACGCAAGGAAAAGAGCAGTCAACCCAGATCTAACTCAAACTTAAACAATATTTTTGGAAATATCTAAAAAACTAAAACAGACCGTCTATTATATCAATGTATAGGAAAAAGTTGATTAAACTTGAAAATTCTGGGGGTGGTAACGTTTCGACAAGTTTACCTGTAATTCAAACAGGAATATAAACCTTTATCCTAATAGACTTCAAATACTTAATAATTTAAAGGCAAAAGTATCACATATTTTACGTTACGCTATAAATTGTTGTGTCGGTGGTACAACGTTTGCTATTCATTTTGTATAGTTGAATTGATATCTCAAAATTGTTAGCACAAACGATACAAACAATTATTTAATCACAATACATAATTGTATAGTAATAGAAAACAGTACGATTTCAAGCGTTACACGGCCTCTTTTGTCGAGTACATAAGTACATACATGTACAAGGTGACCCACCTAAAATTGGAATTTTGTAAATTTTTACTATTACAATAGAACGAAGAAAAATATATTTTTCATGAGATCAGTATTGTTTGTATTTAGTTCCTTTCGACGAGGTCTTTAATTCCTCTTCGAAGTACAGCGCGTTTAATAACATGAATTCCTAGATTTCAATTCAAATAAATAACTCGGTTTTGGTCAACCTTATTATTATTAGATGCCTTTGTCTACTTTCTTGAAGATTAATCGTGTATCGCGTTTCCAGATTATAACGAATTTTTGCAAAATCATACAATTTGTATTTGAATCAAATTCGGTCAAGGCGATGTATATACAAATATTTCTTAGTTGAAAATTATTCGCAACTCCATTTTTAGCTGATTCATCTCGCGTACATTACATTATTATTCACTAAATAATATTTATAATGTATGTATATAGATATATTCATATTTATATAATAGTTATATGAATACGTATATACACTTATATGTATATATAATATATATATAAATATATGTATGTGGAAGTCAAAAATTAATAAAGTTAAAAAAATATAATTTTCAAAATAGAAACTATAACCGTCTTTTTTTCTTTAGCTACAGCACTATTGTGTTATTTATGAGTCCATTTATTTTGTTTTCACGAAAACACATCGAACATCATTCTTTCTTTTTCTCTCATATTTTTTGTACAGGATTGTACGTGTACCTACTATCTGCGGTTATACATACTGGAGTTCATTGGCTCCGGAGCCATAGAACGTTTGTAAAAATAAAAAGTTACATTTGTGGAAAATTTTGCCTCTTTCTTCTCGATTTAGAGCGTCGCTAACTGATACCGTTAGTAGAAACTATAATCGAATTTCCTCGTTCGGAAGATGATCACGTGTTTACGAAGTGATTTTTATGAATATTTTCCAGTGCATCAGTAAACTACACCAGGGAGTTCCAACTTGTAGCTCACGAGTCATACGCGGCACCTTTCCTGCCTAGGTTCTTCCTCTACTTTTAGACTTCTTCGGTGCCGTAGAACAGTGCTGGGCCAGTGTTCCGATATCGTCCAAGATTTTTCGTGCGATAGATGGCCGCGGGTGGCGCTTTCAGCCTCAGTAAAATAAGATTCTCGATAAAATGGGGTACTTTGAGCACCCCGCAGAATTTGAAAAGATTTGTATGATTTGATTCTGAAAAATGAATGTATAAAACGGTAGGACACGTCCTGAAGTCTTTTTGTCCGGAACAGATTGTTTCGGTACTTTCGCGCCAATATAATTGTCTCAAGGCGCAGGGCTCCACTACCTCGTCATCATAGATACGTTACTGTTTTTTCCGCGCAGCGCCACCAGTGGCCATCTATCGTACAAAAAATCTTGGACGATATTGGAGATGGAGATGGAGACAGAACCATCCCCTCCGTAGCGCTCACTGTCCCCTTCCAGTAAGCGCCGTTACGGTAAGGCAACGAAGACACGAAACACTAACGAACGCGACGGAGGTGCGCTCTACAGGGAAGTAACGTTGGAACTACGTCCCTGTTCTCGTGCCGCTTTGCCACCCAGTGATGCCAGATGAGGGGGGTCACGGTGAAATGAAGTACCCTCTCTCTGATGACGGGGAATGAGTGGGGCGAATGGGAGACACGTTGCACGTGCGCGATGGGGACCGTGGAGTGTGCGCCTGCGCACGGTGCTGGAATTGAATATTGGAAGGAGTAGGAAGAGTACATGAGCGCCGTTCGGCGCTCATTCTGGCTTCACTGATGCCACCTACTAACTCTACGGCTGTACAATAGTAGTGGGAAGAGGTTTGACTAATGGTGGGGCCTTGCGGTTCTCGGAGAGGACCAAGTTGGAACACCCTGAACTACACCCTGGGGAATACGAGGTCTACGCTTGGATATACAGGTAGTGCACAGTTAAGGTGCGTTTATAGTTCGCGTCACGCGAGACGTGTTTCGCGCGACAGCGGGTCATAAATTTCGAGCGGGTCGACGGGCCCGCTGTGCCCCCCGCTGTGTGTGGCACAAAAAAAGGTCTCCGTAGATATCCTACCGCCTTAAAGGAAAGCTATCGGTAGTTTACCTAAACGAACCGTGAAGCCGTAGAGACCTTTTTTCGTGCCTCGCACAGCGGGCCTGTCGACCCGCCCGAAATTTATGATCCGCTGTCGCGCCGCGACCAAAATGTCGCGCGCGACGCGGACTATAAACGCACCTTTAAGCGTCCGCAGTTGGGACTTAATGCGGACGTTTGAGCGGGTAAGTGACTTCAGCAAATTCAACTGAAGGATGGAGAGGGGGTGTGTGTGAGTGGCACATAGAAAATTTTAATCGGCCCGCTAAAAGCTCAGTCTGAGCTGCCGTTTCCAGAAACTGGGGCGGGATGTGTGCACTACTGTACTACGAATTTTCTCTTTAAAAATTCATGTCGTAGGAACGACGATTATTTTCGTGCGAATCTCCGCTAGTTCATATTAATATTCGGCCGATTAATATTAGGCGTTGTTTGAAACGCCTCGCAGGACATTGTTTAGATCAGGGGTGGTCAACCTGTGGCGCATTGGATGATTACAAGTGACGCATTGCAACTTTGCGCCTACTTATTCTTTCGAAGTAGGTGCGCCGTAATTGAATGCAACACCTGAGTGCTTTCAGATCAATTCATACAGCCTTCTTACCCATTAGTTCGTCGGAATTTTTCAACAGTTTACAAAAAAAGAGACATCGATCGCCCTCGTCGTCCAAGAGATCATCTCTCACTACACTGCCCCAAATTGCCACAAAACCACCTGATTTTTTGGTGAAATCTTATCATATAATCATGTCATAGTAATGAGAAGCTGATGCTCGATAGCATTTCAGATAGCCAGATGAGGGGAGTCACGGTGAAATGATGTACCCCCTCTCTGATGACGGGGAATGAGTGGGGCGAATGGGAGATACGTTGCGCGTGCTCGACGGGCACCGGCACCACGCGGCACGTTCCGTGACCAGTCTACGGTCTTAGTGGGAGTCGTTGGAGTATGCTCATGGTGATGGAATAGGATAGTGGAAGGGGAAAAGGAGGAGAGTATTTGGCACCCGTTTTGGTGCCACCTGGCATCACTGCTCTCGCGCCACCACTGCCGCCCAACTCATTAACTCTATGGCATATATGTACGTAGGTACGGTATGTACGTAGTAGTGAGAAGAGATTCGATGGTGGGGACCATGCAGTTCTCGAAAGGGAATAAATTGGAACTCCCTGACCTAAGCGAAGCAGATCATACCCCTCTCTCTATTTTCCAACCCCAACAATGAACGTAAGAAGGTAGAAAAAGTACTCGAGTTGTATTGCGCATCTGAACTCGTATGCGAACAAAATCGACGCATGGTATGTAAAAGGGTGGCCACCCCTGGTTTAGATGATCATAGACGCGGGCGCGAACCACAGTTCACCATTCTTGGGAGTACTCGAACTGTTCGTGAACACTAGCTTAATTGTTTCTTAATTATTAAAGCAAACTGCGAACGTTTCCCTGCGAATCTCACAGATAATAGTGAACTTCAACCAAATTTATACTATCTACGATCCACACTCCCCGAATGTTTCACAATTTATTCTCACTATAGTTTCCTGTTAACAATTTAGATTATTTTTTATAGATGCATCACAAATGCCTCACACTTTACGTTGTATAAATGATAGCCTAATGATTATCACAATTACTCCACATGTATTCTCGCATTGGCATACTGAAGCTTTCTTGTAGTTTAAAGTTAATGTATTCGAATGATTTATAAATCAATGCATTGGAAAATTTCAGCTGATAATGTTCAATTAATTCTCACCTTGATAATACTGAATTTATTTTTCTTATCATACACATATTGTTCGAAAAATGCTGAACGACATGTGTTCCGGATTACAGCGTAATTTGTGCGACAACTGTTACTTCAATGAACAAAAAGTACTTTGATGACAGTTTTAACACCTCCAGCGAAATATTAACAATCGTACTAGACAATTCTTTTAATTTTAATGCAGTACACACTAATTACAATCTGAACGTATACTCCCCAAACGCATATTTCAAACAATGCACAGTCTAAAAATGATTCCCTTAGGTCAGGCAGTTCGAACCACTGTTCCCAGACAGGGATAATCGAAAAGGAATCGAGGGGAATACAAGTACCCCCTATCTGATAACCAGAGTAATATGTGACACGTTGCGCGACTGCGCGACTAGAATAGAGTGAGGCGAATGGGAGACACGATGCGCGTGCGCGATAGGGACTGAACGGTGGAATAGGATAGTGGAAGGGGATAAAGGTGGAGAGCCTGGAGAAGGAATGAGGTTCGTTTTAACCTCAATCTGGCATCACTGGTTCTAACTACATAGTAGCTCCGGAGCTATTCGAGGCACCTTCCCCGCTTAGGTTCTTTTCCCACGCTTAGATTTCATCGTTATATGTATAATAGTGGGAAGCTCCCACCACGAGAGCCGTGCGCCGCACACGCATACATTGTAACCGTCGAGCTTCATCCCTCTCGCGCCACCAGTGTCGCCAGATTGAGAAAATCGAGGGGAATACAAGTACCCCCTCTCTGATGACCAGATTAATATGTGACACGTTGCGCGTGCGCGATGGGGATTGAGTCTGTGCGCATGGTGCTGGAATGGGATAGTGGAAGGGGATAGGAGGAGAGTACATAACATCCGTTTGGGCGTCAATCTGGCGACACTGGACCAGACCAGTCTACGCCACGGGCACCGTGGTCTACGGTCTTACGAGGAGACCTCGCGTATCGAGAATGCCCGATCACAACGAGTTTTTGTGTGGACATAGCTTACGCACCCTCATGAACTATCCAATTGGTTTTAGCCGCCAACGCGAACCCGTTTTCGAGATAATCGATAAGTGAAAACCTCATGTGACAGCGGTTGGTGGCCGAGCGGGTTGAGCGAATGTATACCACGAGGTTGGTCGGGGTTCGCGTCCCGTGTCGGCATTTTTCATACATATTTTTTTTCATTTTATTTTTTATTTTTCTATGTGCTACACATTATTCTTAATATAATAAATGAAAAGTAATCTAGTTTTACGATGTACAAGATATATGTTTGATAAAAATCTAACATATTCGTTGTGGTAAGTATTATAACGAAAATTATTTTTGCTGTGTATTTCTTCACGCAGTACGAAAGAGAGTTCTGTAACGGTTTTAACTGTAAAACGAGATATACCTGCGCGGGTCTACCGCCAACGATTGTCTTAACGATGCCCCTTTATTATGTTATAAACTATACGTGTTTAAACACACAGTTTGAAAAGTGCGAAGTACATCCCTAAACGGAGGGTTTCGGTACAAGTATCAGTTCCATGGCATTTTTAGCTAGGAGCGCTACCGTCTATTTCTGATAATTCAGTCACTGTTTTACCGATACAGTGACCGATACAGTGACTGTATCGGTAAAACAGTGACTGAATTATCGGAAACAGACGTTAGCGCTCCTAGCGGAAAATGCTGGAACTATAGTTCTACCCAACCCTCCGTCTAGGGGTGTACTACGGCTTATATTGTTAATATATTTAATTTGTTGCTTATTTCTTGTAAAATTATTGTACATTATTGCCAAAACTTCGAAAAAGAAACAAAAAAAAATGTCCCCGCACGGGGCGTGAAGCTGTGATATCCGAGTGGTACGAATTTTTTCCAATTTCAAAATCGATTTTCTCGAAAACGGGTTCGAGTGGGCGGCTAGAACCAATTGGATAGTTCATGAGGGTGCGTATGCTATGTCCACACAGTAACTCTACTGTCTCTACTACTGCCGGTAGTAGTGGGAAGAGGTTGGATGTTGGGAGGGGATCTTACAGTTCTCGGAGGGGAATATGTTGGAACTCCCTATGTGCCTCCCTGTTAGGCTATTTGTTTAAAATAAATGTTCTCACGAAGATCACGCGATAACTAGTTTTTGTCAAACCACCAAAATATGGAAATATTTTCAAATTCTATGAACGTCGTTCACGAATCGAAAAATATAACCTTAACAAAAAGCATATATTTACTTTCTATGATAAAAAGATGAAGAGAAAATGTATACTACGTCAATTTCCTCATACGCTTCTAGAATATTGTTATAAAAATAAATTGTACTACGCGTAACTAAGAAATGGATAATCTTTTCCTATGATTCTCAAATCTTTGTAAGTTGGGGTTAAATTCATTTCAAAGGCATCCGTTGAATAAGGTTCTATGTATATAAATGGTAATTTGATAGGAAACGCACCATGAAAAATCTCACTTTTATAATGTCCAACACTGCAATTTGTAAAAGTGTTCGCAAAATTACATTGACTGTGAACATACTACTCTTTTCAACAGGACCAGGACAACTGAAATGAACTAAACTGAAAACTTTATATACTGAGATTTTTATTGACTAAATAGAATTTAATGCATTTTTACTGATTAAAAAGATAATAATTCACTCGAATATGTAGCTGTCAGTGCTATCAGCACAACAGTAGTTTCGTTAGTGCTACGATATTTCAGATAATATTGTAAATGTGTGTACTAGGGGTGTGCGGGTACCCGAAATATCGGGTTCGGGTCGGGAAGTTACGCGAAGAGTTGCAGTCGCTTCAGCCGCGCGCGGTCTCTTTTTACACACGTTGTCCTTCTCTACGTTCGGCACGGCCTTTGAAGCAGTATAGCCAGATGAGGGGAGTCACGGTGAAATGATGTACCTCCTCTCTGATGGTGAGAGGGTACACCTCCATACCGTGGAGTGTGCGCCTGCGCACGGTGCTGGAATGGACTAGTGGAAGGGGTGAGGAGAAGAGTACGGTAGCTCAGTTTGGAGCTCATTCCGGCTTCACTGCTTTGAAGCTCAAAAAAAGTGTCCCGTCTATGATAAATGCAAAGGAATCTCCCCGAGGCTTTTGCGTTTATAGAAGATTTACTGTATTAACAAAAAAGACGGACCAATCAGAGCACGGCTACAGCGAACGAAGTCCGACTCGGTGACGGGTCCCGCTCATTGTGAACGTGACGTCGCCGTTGGCCGAACCAGAATTAATCCGCTGTAGCCGCGTTCTGACTGGTCCGTCCGCGGACGCTATTTTTGCAAAGGAAAATGTCGCTTCAAATGATCTCAGGAACCTCCCATTTCCGGATGTTGAAGCAATTTTAGAACACCCTGTATATGAAGGATTCTTAAAGTTGCCTTACTCGAAAGCAAAGTCTCGTATGCAACAACTCAATACGGCAATTTCGACTTATTTTCTTATAAAGAATTGTACTCCAACCGCCAGGACACCCTGTAGAAATTCATTGATCGATTCCGCGGTTCGTGATACTAGATAACAGAGGACACGATTTTGCCATCGTTTGCTGACAATTAATTTTTTCTTTCTAAAGAAGGAAGTCAGATACGCACAGTGGTAGAAGATTAAATGGTAGGAAAATGGTATTGCGCGAGGATGGTGACGCTATTGCAGAATGTAGTTAGAACATATTCTCACGTGCAAAAAAGCAATAATAACATTTTAATGCAAACATGAAAGAAGCAGAATGAATCTATAGAAATACGAATAACCATAAAAATTCGTAATCTGTTCATCGTCGGCGTAATAATTTTCATTTTCAGTATTGTGGGAAAGTAGAAAGCATTATTGTACAGATTGTAATCGTTTATCGCCGTTCGGCCTCTGCAACGCTCAATTTTCGAGCGTAGAAAATCATTGAAGCGTATTGCGGTGATCATGATCGATCCATATCATTAATGCACAATATTCAACAATATCGGCACATAATAAAAATATCTCTTAAAATTATGTCAACAAAATTTAGTCAGAGAACAACGCATCTGCGCATCTGAGCACCGTGATAAAAATACATATACATGGTGAACGCTGGTTCACATTGTTGTGATCAGCGTTCGCATAATGGAAAGCATTTGTATTTGAAGACTTCTAACTATTGCACCGACTTCTAGAATCGCGTTAGACAGCGATATTGTACATTTATGTTTGTACAGAAGCAAATGCATCGACCCGAGAAGTCGAGTCCGATTCTTCTTATAAAAGGTTGGACTCCATAGATTGATCTTCGATCACTATGAAAACCTTAAACGGTTAGAAAAGAGGTATCTCGGAGTGCAGTTATTTTAATAGCTGCTTTTCACAGTATCGCGCCAAGCTTAACTTCAACACAACGTCACGTGAAATCCTTTCGTTAAACAAATACCGAATTGATCATCCCTGCAAATCAGGCATGTCAAACACGCGGCACGTCAACATGTAGTCTGCGGTACGACCAAAACGGTAACCTATATGGTTTTTTAACCATCGACAACACTGGACTTCTTAAGGGCCCCTTCTCCTAGCAGACGACACTCGCGCGTGAATGTATGGTACACTCACACACCGCTAGACCACGTATACGTACGTGAAGATTGCAAGGGTCCGAGATTCCACTTCTGATTTCTCGATAATGAAAAGGCAGGGTTTTTTAGTACTCAAAATCAGTAGATGAAAGATCAATCTAGAGCGTTGTTTGCCTCAAAACGCCTTCTTTTACGTTTCCGAGCAATGGTTTTGGAATATTTGGCTGCATGTTGCCCGTCAGATGGCGTTGCAGTCACGTCGGCGTATTAGGGAGCGTTTATAGTTCGCTTGCCGCGAGCGGTTTTCCGCGACGTCCGCAACGCGAGCGGAAAAAGTCATAAATTTCGAGCGGGTGGACGGGCCCAAAGGCCTCTACGGCTTCACGGTTCGTTTAGGTAAACTACCTACCTTAGGGAGTAGGATATCTTCGGAGACCTTTTTTGTGCCACGCACAGCGGGGGGCACAGCGGGCCCGTCGAACCGCTCGAAATTTATGACTTTTTGCCGCTCGCGTCGCAGACGTCGCGGAAAACCGCTCGCGGCAAGCGAACTATAAACGCTCCCTAAGTCTCTCCGACTGACAACATGCAGCCGAATATTACAAAATCATTGCTTGGAAACGTCAAAGAAGGCGTTTTGAGGCAAACAGCGCCCTAGATTGATCTTTCATCTAGTGATTTTGACTACTAAAAAACCCCGCCTTTTCATTATCGAGAAATCAGAAGTGGAATCCCGGACCCTTGCAATTCTCGCGTACGTATACGTGGTCTGGCGGTGTGTGAGTGTACCACACATTCACGCGCGAGTGTCGTCTTGCAAAATTTGCAAAATTCTGGTCTAATTCTTTGAGATGACTTGTAACAGGTGTGGAGTTCAGTGTTCCGATTGAACCCGCCGTTTTTCGCGCATGCGCGGCCAGGACAGTCGTGTATCTACAATGACGCAGCAGAGCAGCCGGGGTCCTGACCAGGGTTGCCATATGAGCGGGCCGCCAGGCCCCTTACGTTTCCGTCCCTCGCCTAGATGCTACCGAGTCGGTAACATGCTCCACGCGGTACGCGGCAGCGGTAGTGATACGAGTGGGAGAAGCGAAGGCAGGCTTTACGGAGCATCTAGGCGAGGGACGGAAACATAAGGGGCCTGGCGGCCCGCGCATATGGCAACCCTGGTTCTGACGCCTTGAGGCAGTTATATTGGCCGGAATGTACCGGTGTTATTGGCGGGACGACTTATGGACGAGAGACGTGACGCGGAACGAGGTAAGTATTGTTAATACTTTTAAAAGTCTTTTTTAAAAGTCTGCGGGGTGCTCAAGCTACCCGATTTCATCAAAATGGTTACATTACTGAGGCTGAAGTTGCCGCGCATGCGCGAAGAACGGTGGGTTCAATCGGAACACTGGTGGAGTAGAGCCTGAGTCACAGGAGCCAGGAGAAATACGGATAGTGGGACTCTGGACTCCTGACCAGGGTTACCATATTCTAGTCTCGCCAGGCCCCTTACCCTTCCGCTCCTCGCCCAGCTTGTCTGCTGAGTCCGCCCCACTCTTCCTACTAACACTGACGCGTACCACGTGGAGCAAGCTAAGTTAGCGGTACACGTCAGTGTTAGTGGGAAGAGTGGAGCGGACTCAGCAGACAACCTGAGCGAGGTGCGGAAGGGTAAGGGGCATGGCGAGACTAGAATATGGCAACCCTGCTCCTGACCATCTCGGCTCGGTTATGTAGAGGGGCGGTCTATTGATCGTCCCGGGGGTGGAGTGATTTTTAATGGGTATTTATGCGTGACCGACCATCCGTCACGTGAGCCCCACAGTTCCCCCTTCTGGGGTGTGCGTTATGCATCTTCCTTACCGCTCCCTTAATAAAAAAGTCTAATTCTTTGTAAACATAATTTTCGAACTGTTAAGTTGTTTATTTAAACATATGCTATATATAGCGTATGTTATAATAAATATATAATAAATTATAAATTATGCTTCACATGTACAGTAAATTTGGTCAAATTGTATCTTGTTTTGTGCCATTTTATTCAGAAATATGTCGCAAATATACTGGTAAAATTTCATTAAAAATAAGTGAAAAATAAAAAAGTTTCAGTAGTGCACTAGTATTATCTCACAAAAAACAGTGTCCGGTCCCGATCTATATCACAACACAGAACCGGGAATCGGCTTAGAATGGGACTTTACTGTATGAAAAAAACAACTTTTGTACTGCACATGTATTTTTGTAATGTTACTGTGCTTTTTGTACATATGTTATTTTATATGTGTACCTGCAATGTGTGAATAAAAAGAAATGTGTTTCTTCTTTATTTCGAGTCTTTCTTTTTGTTGCGGTCCACCTAATAATTTATAATACTTGATGAGGCCCTTGGTGGTAAACGAGTTTGACATGCCTGCTGTAAATTATTCACGATACTCACGAGGAGACCTCGCGTATCGAGAACGTCGGACCGCAACGAGTTTTTGTGTGGACATAGCTTACGCACCCTCATGAACTATTCAATTGGTTTTAGCCGCCAACGCGAACCCGTTTTCGAGATAATCGATATTGAAATGCGACATGTGCGTTATATTCCATAAGTGAAAACCTCATGTGACAGCGGTTGGTGGCCGAGCGGGTTGAGCAAATGTATACCACGAGATTGGTCGGGGTTCGCGTCCCGTGTCGGCATTTTTCATACATATTTTTTTCATTTTATTTTTTATTTTTCTATGTGCTACACATTATTCTTAATATAATAAATGAAAAGTAATCTAGTTTTACGATGTACAAGACATATGTTTGATAAAAATCTAACATATTCGTTGTGGTAAGTATTATAACGAAAATTATTTTTGCTGTGTATTTCTTCACGCAGTACGAAAGAGAGTTCTGTAATGGTTTTAACTATAAAACGAGATATACCTGCGCGGGTCTACCGCCAACGATTGTCTTAACGATGCCCCTTTATTATGTTATAAACTATACGTGTTTAAACACACAGTTTGAAAAGTGCGAAGTACACCCCTAAACGGAGGGTTTCGGTACAAGTATCAGTTACATGGCATTTTTAGCTAGGAGCGCTACCGTCTGTTTCTGATAATTCAGTCACTGTTTTACCGATACAGTGACCGATACAGTGATTGAATTATCGGAAACAGACGTTAGCGCTCCTAGCGGAAAATGCCGGAACTATAGTTCTACCCAACCCTCCGTCTAGGGGTGTACTACGGCTTATATTGTTAATATATTTAATTTTTTGCTTATTTCTTGTAAACTTAATGTACATTATTGCAAAAACTTCGAAAAAGAAACAAAAAAAATGTCCCCGCACGGGGCGTGAACCTGGGATATCCGAGTGGTACGAATTTTTTCCAATTTCAAAATCGATTTTCTCGAAAACGGGGTCGAGTTGGCGGCTAGTACCAATTGGATGGTTCATAAGGGTGCGTAAGCTATGTCCACACAAAAACTCGTTGCGATTCGGCGTTCTCGATACGCGAGGTCTCCTCGTTAGTAAACATTGTCTGATATCTTGTGTATCAAAAGTAAAAACCATGATACTATCGACAGATATCAGTTCAGAAACATGCAAAGCCATGTTTCAGATGTTCGTAGTTTACCAATGTTGATCGCGATTTACATTAAGTGTCATTCTTATTACTGCAATAAGATTATCAACAATGAAATGAGATGTATAAAACACGACGTATGAATATTTCCAAAGATATCGATAATGATAAACGATGTTTTCAGGTAACTTTCAACTAATTTAGAAAATACTCAAATTGTCATTGATATGTAAGTTTAATTGGCTCCACAGTCCACACTAGTTAATACTAGTTAATGTTTCTACTTGCAGTGCTTAACTTCCTCGTAGTTTCGCTTGTACTCACCAATGTTGCCGCACTACAGAACCGGCAACAAATCCGTTTTGTATAATGAAAACCTTTCCGCCGATTCAACATTAAGAATAAAATAGTCTTTCGTTTACCGTAATCGATTACAGCTAAAAAGTATCACTCTTCTGCGCGTGAACCGTGCGCGCTCCTTAATGTAAGGAAATATTTAACGTATAACAGTTAACAATTGAAATTCGCGCAGTGAAAATATGTACATATAAATGAGAAGAAAACGTTAACATTTTTGAGAATCTTCTAAAATAGTTTGGCAGTCTCCGATGATATTTCTTCGGATTGTCAATATTTTTGGAAGTATCTGCTCATTAGGTTTTATGCACCTCCCCTCTCTCTCTCTCTTTCTTTCTCTGCAACTAAATCAAATGAATGAGGATCTTGATACTTATTCATCAATTCCTTAAATGGAGTTTCAAGCACATAATCAAATGGATCTATACAACGTTCGGTTTTTTCAATATACCCATAATTATCCCATGAACCTTTCACGCAAGATACCTGTGCCAAACTGGTGTCAGTGTTGTAAAAATATATGAGTCTTAAATGCTACACGCTTTCCATGTTTTAAGACCACTCCTGTTTAAGATTACTCCTTCTCTTCGATTTCTTGGCTCTCGCCGCCCAGTAAAGTCGATTTGTCTTCCTCTTGACCGCCAGCTTCCGGTTCTTCTACACTCTGACGTTGGCGCCTGCTAGTTTTCCGCTGCATGTAGAACATGAGAATGATTGTACCACTTGCGAAGGCTGCAAGTCCTGCCAGGACTATATAAATTGTCACAGGTATTTGAATCAGCCCCTATAAATAGACAAGCAGATTTTGTTATTTATTTGTTCTTCCCTATTCAATTAAAGGGGTAAACTTTACTTTACTTTACCGGACTCAAAATTTCTGCCTTTCTCCTATAAACTATGATGTATTCGGTATGTAATCCAGTAGTTTTGAACGAGGAGAACCTAGGTATCGAAGTTTCGATCCTATAGGATTTATGGTTCAGGAGCTATGCTTACTTAAAGTTGAGCAATCTGCAGTGTTTTTGACAGGTAAGGGCGCCGTCATATTGGTAGTGACGGTCGCGCGCCGCTTATTGAGTTGGTTGTGATTAGGTCGGGGGGGAAGGCGGCAAGAACCGGCGGTTCTGCTCGATAAGCGGCTCGCGGTCTTCACTACAAACCAATAAGGCGGCGCGCTTACCTGTCAAAAACACTGCAGATTGCTCAACTTTGAGCAAGCATAGCTCCTGAACCATTGATCCTACAGGATCGAAACTTCGATCTGCAGCCGCCGTACAAATCTACTGGATTACATACCAAATACATCATAATTTATAGGAGAAAGGCACAAATTTTCAGTCCGGTGAAGTAAAGAGCAGTCAATCAAAGTATTTGGTAGAATAAGAATGGGTAATCAACTACCATGCAAATTTTCATTTTTTTTGTCTGCTGAACAATATTTTTTGCCTAAAACACTATTCTGTAAAATTTCAGATCTCTATCCCATCATTTAAGGGTAATACGGGGGTGAAAAGCCTAAACTTCACCATATATTTTCTCAGTTATTCCTTAAGACATATATTTAGATGAATCCGAAAATGAAGCTACTGACTCACTTCATTTGGCATATTTTTATCCGAATTTTAAATCAATTGGTAATTATTTACATTCAGGGCTTCCTCACCGATTTTGATGAAATTTAAATATGTTGTCAAAGTCATCATTCTGAACAACTTTTTCCTATACATGTTACCGCCGCTCGATTGTAGTTTTCGAGATATTTGCGAAAAACTATCGCTAATACTGTATTGAATTTTCCGTATTCCTGCCCGCTTTGCGACAACGTAAGCTTGTCCCGGCGCGGCGTTTGTTTACATTTTGCTTGTAAACACGCTGCGGAGATAAGAGAAAAAACAGGGTCTCACTCTGACCATACATACATAGGGTGAGATTTCAGTTTTGAAAGACTACTCCCACATTTTCGTATGCGTGGTCGGGCCGGCCTAACGGCCTCTCCGCCCCCCACCACCTAACCCTAACTAATTCTGATTGAAGAGCAGACTTTTATCTTGAGAAACCCCCCTGTGAAGTTTGCATGGTCGACGTTATTTTCGAACCAGAAAGCAAAATATCTTCGCCCGACATGAGTAGTCACCAGTGGCGCTCACATGTCGACCATGCAAACTTCACACGGGGGTTTCTCAAGATAAAAGTCTGCTCTTTCGCGTGGTATAGTTCAATTTTTCGCTGGGCCCTTATTTTTTTAGATGAATTCGAAAATATCCGCAAAAATTGGTGCAAAAGTGGTGTCTCTCCGTCTTTAATCATTGTTTAAACATGTTTAAACAATCATAATGTATTAATATTGGATATCACTGTATTCGGGAAAGTCTACAGAATCTTTTGCTGTAAAGAACAATTCAATATCTTTTATAATAACATCGCAATATTTGTTTAAAGTTGAAAAATATGTCTTTTTTTTAAACTCCATTTTCTCAAAAACTGGATGTATAGGAAAAAAATGAAAAACAGATTCGGAATCAGCGCGGAAAACTCTATAAGAATCGCATAGTGGGAATCGAAATACTTTTTGGCTGTTGGACAGTGCTATTGGCGAAGTTTCCGTTTAGGCACATCATCAGAATTGGATGAAATTTCGGAAATAGGTTCTTTTTTTACTAAAATGATGATTGTCAGAAGGAATTTTGGCGACTCGAAAAAAATTTGTTACCATTTCAATGTCACTCCCTACCTTACCAACCTACCGACTCTCTCTCCTTTGTAGGTAATTAAAATAAAATAAAATAAGATAAAATACTACTGCTGGATTTTCGTATCCCTAGTCTCCGCCGCGCCACCACCTAATCCTAACTAATTCTGATCGCATAATCTTCCCATTGTAGATATTCAATTAATTGGTTTAACAATTGGAGGATGGACAATGGACATAAGACAGAAAGTCGGTAAGTCGGTAAGATAGAGACCGACTTCGAAATGGTAAACATTTTTTTTCGAGTCGCCAAAAATCCTTCTAACGATCATTATTTTAGTCAAAAAAGAACCTATTTGCAAAATTTCATCCAATTCTGATGATGGACCCAAATGGAAACACAGCTTAACTATTGAAGAGTTCGACTGAACAAAATCGCAGCGAGGGTCGCGGACACGAAATTCAACAATGCGAATGACTGATAGAGCGGACTCGAAAAGCGATGAGAAGAAAACTGACGAAAGAGACTCGCTCCGACATGGGGAGACCTTGAATATTGGTCGAACGGAAGGCGTGATCTTGCGTGATTGGATCAGGATCGATCGCCTGATCCTGGGAGATGAACTGTCCTTCTGTTGATTTGCTGGTAATGGGCGCGGACAAAGGCTTCGCGGTCTCGCGCGACGGTAACGTGTGATCGCCACGCGACTCTAAACATGGTAGAAAAACTGTAGCGAACGTCGCTCGACGGTTGGCGTTACAGCAGGCAAATTTCACGCTTAGAATTCAGACCAAATTTCTAATTTAATAAATGGTATTTCAATTAATTGTCCCCGTAATCGAGTTAGTATAATAAATGATGCAATGAAAATTCAAAATAAAAGTTTTCCTGAGAAATAAAATTTTCTCTCTCTCTTGAGGATAAATTATTATAATTTAAAAATGGTATACATAATAAAATTAAGGTAGATGAAAAAATATTCCTAATACCCCTCCAAATTTATTAGGAATAATTTGGAAGATAGTATAAGCAAATAGGAAATATCATCCAGGTTTAATATGTTCTGGTGTAATTATTGGAGTAGCTATAATAAAATTATCTGAATCAATAAGAGCATAAGGAAATACTAAAGTTACTATTATAAATATGAAAATAATTAAAGTATATCCAAAAATATCTTTAATTAAAAAGTATGGGGTAAAATTTGTTAAATAGTATTTATTAGCGAATAATAACTAAAAATAAGATGATAAGTGGTAAAATAAAATGAAAAGATTTTATGATTTTAATACATGGTGACATAACATCGAACTATTTACCGTGAATTTATTGCTGTCTCGCATGCGTCTCACTTCTAACATCAACAGTTGAAAAGAATTCAATCGAAAAACATAAATGCACGAGTCGCCGGTCTCGAACGTGCCGAATGGATGCATTTCCCTTAATTCCTAACTACACGGTTCACGAGCCACGTGCGCGCGTGTATTTTATTATCCGTTCAAAACCGCGATCTCTAGCCTACACCTATGTATTTGCGTGTCTATGTATACCTGCTTCTAAAGTAGTCGCGGTCTGGTCACCAATATTAACGCGTACGCTGTCACAGACGTACATTATTAATATTTATAGCCATTCATGATGTCCCGGACAAAAAGTTTTAATGAAATGCAGCCAAACGAAGTTAATCCAAAGCAATTATACAGGGTGTACCAATTGAAGTGTCACAAGCTGTGTTCTCAGAATCTAATGAAGATAGCGAATCTCTTCATTTTTTTTAAATTAAATGGTCAAAGCGGCTAACATTTTAGTATGTAATAAATTTTTTGAGGAGACAAGGGTCCCCCAACATTTATTAGAATGGCTAGTAGTATTGATTTTTTGATAACGTTAAAGTGGTAACAAATGCACAAGCAGTTCCTAACACAAGCTTAACAAAAAATCAATTTCAATTGTTTGCTATAACTTTGTAATTGTGGACAATAAAAGAAATGCTACAAGCAAATGGTATTCAGTGTAATCAGACGTATTAGGTTGGCAAACAAGTTCGCGACGCCCACATTTTCTCAAACAAAGTCATTTACATATCTTTCTATTATACAGGGTGAGTCTGAAGAAACAGGACACCTAAATATCTCCGTCACTTTTCGTTGTACAAAAAAACTTCTTAGGACAAAGTTACACTGTTTGAAGGGCCACATGTAGCGGTGTATGGGAAAAAATTTTCAAGGTCATTTTTTAATGAGATTTCAAGGTCATCGATGTTTTTTTAAATGGAATGATATATCTTCGTTAACGTAATGTTGTAGCTGACAAAATAAGGAATTCATCCATGTAACACAATATGACCTACAGATGACCTTCAATCCAGAAAAATGGAATAAATAAAATTCAACGTGTAAGATTTATATGTACATTTGCTTTATTTCTGTTACGCAAAATGTTCAAAAATATTCCCTTGAGCTATTCAAATGTATCGCAATACACAACATAATAACAGATTGGGTGTTGACAGGAAGACATTTACATATGATATACCTTCATCTACGCGTTCATACAAAATCGTGTTTATCAACTACTAATTACTCTGAAGACCTTCTTGCTATTAGATTTCCACTATTTCTAAGATTTCTAATCTATCAGTTTATCGATGAACGTTTCACAATGCGTTGCTCGAAGGAAGATAAGATTCATATGATTTTCATTTATGGAGTAAGTCGACAGTGTTTAGAGAAACAGTGCGGTTGTAGTAGTAGTAGTAGTAACATGATATTTGGTCCCCTCAGGGTTTCAAATTCATTTACCAATCCTCTTCCTCTTTCCACTCTCACCATCGCCTTTTCAGCGGGACCTACTGATTATGGTGGGTTCCGAACCACCTTTTTGCCAACAACACGTGAAAAACACCCCGGGTGGGTCACTTTCCGGTTTTTTACCAGACGGTCACCCATCCTAGTGCCGTTCACGTTTCACATTGTTTAACTTCGGTGATCTAACGAGAACCGGTGCTTTCAACGGGACTACGGTTGTTGGCTAACAGTGCGGTTGTACAAGGACCGATTTCCTAATCGTAATTGTCCATCAGTTTCCGTTTACTCCAATTTGATAAATAAATTCCGTAAAACTGGTAGTGTCGAAAATAAAAAATGTACGAAGGTGAGGACTGTAAGGAATGAAGCAAACACAATTAATATTCTGGCAGCAGTGGATACAAACCCTCATGCTAGTACGAGGTAAATCGTACGAGAAAGTGGCATTAGTCACACAAAAATGTGTAGTGCAAATACTCCATGAATTAAAATTTCACCCCTTTCACCTATCAATTCACCAAGAACTTCATGGTAGAGACTTTGTAAATCGTGTAAACTTTTGCCAGTGGGGATTGAAACAATTGATAAACGATAGAGCATTTTTTGATAAAGTATTATTTACCGATGAAGCTTCGTTTACGAATCACGGGCAGATAAATTTAAAAAACATGCATTATTGGTCATCTAAAAATCCACGGTGGATACGGACAGTCGACAAACAAAGACCATGGTCTATCAATGTTTGGTGCGGAATTTTAAACAACCAAATAATTGGGCCTCAGTTTATCACAGGAACATTAAATGCAGAAAAATACATTGCATTCTTACGAGAATCGTTGCCAATTTTCCTCGAAAATACACCCTTGGACATTTGTGAAGATATGTGGTATCAACATGACGGATGTCCAGCCCATTCTTCCCGTGTCGTAACACAATTCTTGAATAACAAGTTTCCAAATCGTTGGATTGGACGTAATGGACGCGTATTATGGCCAGCTCGTTCACCAGATCTTACACCCCTTGATTTCTATCTATGGGAAAAACTGAAAGACGATGTTTATCATGAACCATCAACCACTGTAGACGACATGAAAGAAAGAATCGTCGTGGCTTGTTCGTCGATTCCCTCAGAAATGAATTACACAGCAGTACGTTCTGTAACTTCATGGCTAAATTGAATGTGTAGCAGCTCAAGGGAATATTTCTGAACATTTTGCGTAACAGAAATAAAGCAAATGAATCTTACACGTTGAATTTTATTTATTCCATTTTTCTGGGTTGAAAGTCATTTGTAGGTCATATTGTGTTACATGTATGTATTCGATATTTTGTCAGCTACAACATTACGTTAACGAAGATATATCATTCCATTTAAGAAAACATCGATGACCTTGAAATCTCATTAAAAAATGACCTTGAAAATTTTTTCCCTTACACCGTTACATGTGGCCCTTCAAACAGTGAAACTTTGTCCTATGAAGTTTTTTCGTACAACGAAAAGTAATGGAGATATTTAGGTGGTCTGTTTCTTCGGACTCACCCCTGTATAGTCATAGTTTATAAGATCTAGCCACTAAGTTTTAATTATTAAGTTACAACTTAGTATTTACTTGACAAGGATATGAACTCTGGTCTTCCGCGTGAGAAGTTGACACGCTACCATCACGCCACGCCAGCTCTTACAACTTAGTATTTATTAACTGTAGAAATACAATAAGACTGAGTATGGGGTTTTTCACTGTGCAAATAACACAAGTGTTTCCCCATAAACCCACACGGTATTAACGAAACCAAAGAACTAACCAAGTACTATTAAGATACATGAAGACTGAAGCAATAAATAAATTACATAATAAGATAGATTACATAGGAGCATATTGTATGCGTGCAATCAACATTGTGGGGATGTATGAAAGAATGGTCATTTTTCTGTTATGTTTGTTAAGGTACCATTTATTTACCTTACGAGAATGTACATTAAGAAACCAATAAACATGTTTTCAAAAAAGGAAAAAAAACTATGGTCTCCGACTGCGGAACCGCTGAAGACTTTTTGGACCAGGTACTAATCCCTGGTCATGTCAATTTTTTTTCTAAGTTAATCAGATGTTTTTTCGGTTCTTAACCATATGATTGTTGTTAAACCATTGTAAAAACATTTTTTAACTATGTCTAGACTATTTGAAAATAATTTTTTAGAAAAATATTCTTGGAGTACTTGCAAGATATTTATAGAGACACAGATGCATTCGTTACGAATGATGTCTGTTTAAATACTTTCCGGGCACGGAGTAAATTAATCCCCGTGATGACACGAAACTCAATATCGGAAATTTTGTCCCACTTAACTAACTCGGCATGATAATAGCTTTAAGCTCTGTGTTTATCGAACGCAGAAGTTCGTAATAAATGCATTGAAGCTGCCCAGTGATGATGTAACAGACCTACATAACGTAGGCCTGTTACGAACAAACCCCTGTCACACCTCCACCGGTTATACACGACGACGCGAATCTAGTAACGTACCACCGGCCTCCTGTCATAACAACAACACCGCCTGTACCGCACGTACCCCGCACCCAGGCCCGTATTCCAACGGGAATCCAAATCAAACTTCCAAAATACTGTTCAGAAGAAGGTATACGTCACCATCAAAATACCGCACCGCACCACCATCCCTTACCACCGAACCGTTCCTATAAAAGCCGTCGCGAACAGACTAAAATCACCTGAGTCTACCAGTAGCCATCCGGGAATCACCTCGTGCGATATTCCAGTGCTCTGAGTATTCTACCTGTAACCGTTGTCCACGTCTCCGCCGTTATCGGCATCCTGGTTCCGCTGGTACGAGCCGTGCTCTACCTCGAACACCCGGTGCGTCACCGGTCTCTTTCGCTAGGCGCGTCGCCTCCGAGAGCCAGCGAACAAGAAGCGGTGCGTCACCCTCTGACCTCGTCGGAGAACCTCCTGTCCAGTTACCCTGTACTTCCGCTGGTGCGAGCTGTGCTCCACCTCGAACACCCGGTGCGTCACCGGTCACTTTCGTTAGGCGCGTCGCCTCCGAGAGCCGACGAACAAGAAGCGGTGCGTCACCCTCTGACCTCGTCGGAGAACCTCCTGTCCAGTTACCCTGTCGCTCCGCTGGTGCGAGTTGTACTCCACCTCGAACATACCCGGTGCGTCACCGGTATATTTCGTGAGACGCGTCGTCCACGAAATCGGCCGAACTAGAAGTGGTGCGTCACCCTTCGACGTCGCCTAAGAACCGCCTAGAAAGTCACCCTCGTGAGGCGAGTCGCCCACGAGGCCAGTCGAGCCAGACAAGGTGCGTCACCTTGACCGAACTCCCTGAACGACTGTCCGGAGGAACTTCGATGACCCGTGCGTCACGGACATCGAAGGACCACGACAACCTGGCCTAGGTAGGGAGATCACGACGACAGTCGTGATCTAACTCTACTCCTGTCCATCCTGCCTGCGTCCTACGCCACATACAGGTTAAGGTAGCACTCTCACGGTCACACGTTCTAAAGTCACGGGCACCGTAGCATTACCATCGCGCACTGTATCCTGAGGCACCGTATCCTGAGGCACCGTAGCTTACGCGTCCGAAAGGCAGCGAGTATAATTTATTTACCCGCAACCGACTCGTCTCAGTTATTTCACCCGTACCGACTCCGTTCCTCGCGTCGTCACTCCACTTGTCGTTTAGAACCCTGGGTCGGCGAGCTGTTCAACACCAAGGAGCCCGAACGCGAGGAAGCCGAACGACGACGAAACACACCTGTTTCAATGAAAATACAAAATTTCCTTTAACACTACCACACCCTATAATCACTTATTCTCAATTATCAAAATACATTTGATATGAAACAGAAATAGAAATTCATTTACGCACGATTTCTATGAATAAATGAATAGAACTATTCATCAAATCAAATCAAATATTAATAACAATATTAATTTAGATGATAACAGAATGAAATCTATGAGTGCCCTGTACACCTACCTGAACTCTGTACATCGTACTCAAAGCATTTCATTATCACTACTTTTCAAGAGTTTCGGATAATCTGACGACAAAATGTTTCGAATAAAAGTTGAACAGTATTTTTCTTTCTACAAAAAGTAAAAAATATTTTGATTTTTTAAATGTTAAAATACATTTTTTATTTCATAATGTTATAGCTGGCGTCAAGACGAATCCAACGACCTACTTATCCATGACCCTGAGCCCATAAATAACGCTACAATATTTTATTCCCATTTTTCAGCGAAATACCCAACTGTGCGACGGAAGGAAACAATATGTCTGTTTCGTAGGTAGAATGATAAAGAGATAATAGCAACCTAGTGAGAATCGTTACTGGAGAATGAAGAAACCAACCGTTTCCCATCTCTACTTTTAGATTCACGAACATGCTCCGGTTGTATCGATCGGTCCAGGTATTTCAGTTTAGCCGCCTTCAGAGCACAGCGATCACAGTCTTCTACCGAACAAAAATGAACATTTCAAAATGACCAATAATATTTTAGCCCCCAGTTATTTCTCGAATCTGCAAAATGTTTCGGCTAATGTTGAAATGCTTGCCGTAATATATTTAAAGAATTAAGAGAAAACAGATATAACCGAAGAAAAATCGAAAAAATTGGTCTTTATATTTTTTTTTAACTACGACCCAACGCATCCCAAATCCCCAAAAGCTGGCTAAAACCCGAAAAATGAATTCTGAGTTTAGACTTTTTACCGATTGGGATGGATACTCTAATAGCATCTCCGTAGTGGGGTAAACGAGCAAGTGCTTGCATTTTTTACCTGAGTTGCAGTCGTAGTCGAAACGTTGCTTTTGTTAAACATTATTGTTTTATAATTATTATATCTTTTGTATATGTAGTAATAGATCTAGTGTTTCTTCTATAAAATAATAAGTATCATTTTCAATTACTCCTTTAGCGAATTAAAATATTTTATTTACAATTTATTTAACATTGAAAATGCATTTTCCATGAAAAAAAAACAATAAAAAATAAATTACCACGAAGGGATTCGAACCCGGGTCTTCGGCGTAGCAATCAGGGCTTCGGAGTCAGTAGACAAAATTCGTAACTCCGACTCCGACTCCAATCTATCTCTTTTTTTTTATCTCCGACTCCGAATCCGACTCCGACTCCGGCGCCGATTTCGACTCCGACTCCGATTCCGACTGCGACTCTCCAACTTGAAAAAATATGTACTCAAAATAATTAAGAGTTGTAATAAAACTGCATAAATAGTTTAAATATTTGTATGAAAGTATTAAAGTTTAAGAATGTGGAACAGATAACTCTGATACAACACAACACGACTGTTACTTTCTCATTTTCAGGAAATAGTTAGAAAACATGTATCAGTTTGAGAAATACTAAAGATAAAGTTTACATTTTCGAAAATTAATATAATCTCTAATATTTCATAGACACTTGTTGCTTTTAGGGCTATCTTTTCTCTTTTTGACAGTGAATGAATCATTTCTTCTATAAGAACCATAGGGAGGTCATTCCAAGCTTCTTGGATAGTTGTAAATAAATTACCACGCTTAATTAAACTTCTGCTCATCGAACCTGTGTTTATTCTCGTCATATAAATGGTTCATGAAGTTTGAATGTGAAGTTTTTAATACGACCGCTGATGTAGTCAAACTTAAATTCGATTGAAATATTTGTGACGTGCGATCAAGCGTGGAGAAATTTTTAAGTAAACATTAAAAAATAAGAGAAGTAAAACGCATTGAAAAAGTGATAACTTTTTTGTCCGCAACTCTATAGACGTGATATGTGTATGATAAGCAGGTCTGCTGTGAACCTCTTTGATAAGCTTATTGTAAGAGATGTCATCATAATTGTAATAAAATAATTCAAATAACAGAACTATTTATTTAATATAAACGCTATTACATTTAACGGGGCCTTGCCGTAAATAGATACGTGCACAGCCTACTCTAGTACTAGCCGTGCTGAAAGTAAAAATGGCAACACCGCGGGAGTCCGATTGATATACATATATATAGCAACATACCTAACCCAACCCACTGAATCAGACTCTCAATCTCCCCTACCGGCCTCTCTGTTTCCCGCGTAGTTTTCAAATGTTCTCATCAATGTGTAGTACACATTGTGTACTTATTATTATGTAGTATAGCTAATTTTCGAAAATAAAAAAGTGCAATAATGGAGATAAGTATTATTTATTAACTTTTTAGGTCTTTATCTTTGTGTGTAGCACATTTACTTAATAGAATCTATTGTTTTTTCAATACATTTCAATTTAGTATTAATAACATTTCAATAATATCACATCTAAATTTTTACAAAATCATATGTATTATATACATACAGAGTTTTTAAAAAATATGTTTTACATAGTACTTTTCACAAGTTTTATACTATATTTATTAGTTAATAATGCCACGGCGTTGTTATGTCCCCAATTGTAAGGGAAAGTATAATAGTACGCTGAAAGAAAATAATTATATTTCTATATTTAAATTCCCCAAAAATGAGCAATTGCGGAAAAATATGGATGGCTGCTATTCCCCGTAAAAATTGGACACCAACATAATATTCTGCAGTTTGTAGTCTGCATTTTGCAGAAACTGATATCCAAAGGTATCAGAATATTCCATCTCCTAACGGTGTACTGGAGAATGTTTTGTTCAGATGTCCAAGACTTATTATGGAAAATGGAATACCTTCCATTTTTTTCCAATTCACCATCAAAATGTGTGGTACCATAAAGAAAAGATCCTGTAGAGCGCAGGGAAAGAATAATTGAAAAGCATGAAAATTTAGTTACAGAGTTTATTGATTCTGATCTAAATAATTAATGGTTTTTGAAATTTAATAAACAATTATAAAGAAAAGCTTGTAATTTCGAACCATTGGAGTATTAAAACAACAAATTCAAAAATTTATTTTTGCATGCTTATATGTAGTGATACTTTTGATTTTTTGGTACTTAAAATGCAGATTGTGATTAGTGATGACACGAAATTACAAGTTTTTCAACAAGGTAATGACGTATTATTTCATGAATTCCGATGATGATAGTAATGATATTTATAATCTTTCTGTTGATGTCAGCAGTTTTTCAGTGATTATTTATCCACCAATTGTATTGTTGATGATTCCATTAAGATTTATATATCCAGTTATGGGTTCCATTCTGTTACAAAAAAATTAGATTTTAATATATGTAAATTATTAATTGTGGAGGATAAAGGTACAATTGTAAATAATGTATATTTTGATCATTTACAAAGGGGTAGTCTTTCCACTACTACAGAAGATATAACAATTGTATTTACTCACATGTATGCAATAATCGAAGCCATAATAAATGTTCCTAATTTGGAATCAGATTTTCTGAAATCTGAAAATCATAAACACATTTTATGTAAATTAACATATTAGCATACAATCAGATATACATCATTTAGCATTTTTAGATAGATGCATTTGTGGTAAGGATTATCACAGTATTTTGTGTAAATTATTATGAATTTTTTCTAATATTTTACTAAATGATTATGTTATAACTATAAACAATAGTCAATTAGAAATTAATGCACATATCATTTCCAAAAATTGACAACAATTATAAAATTATCCTTTATAAGACAATATTATAATATATTACCTGCACAACTTTTCTCTTCGGTAACTGATTACCCAACCTCTTTGACGTATACACGCAGTCACTTAACCTCTTCGACTTCATCACAATAATTTCGTCTATTTCAGGCTTCTATTGACTTACATATCCTTCCATTCATTTTTAAATGTTGCATTTTAGATGAAAGATGATTTCCCATTGCTTCATGCTTCTATTTTCTTAAAACCACTGGAAATATTTCACATATTATGTATCACAACACCAAACTATTCCGAGAGTCCACAAAATGTATACCGCACTTATAAATACTAATATGCTTTAATATCACTTCTACTTACCATAGTTATAATATTTACACATTGTTTAAACATAATCAACAACGAACTATGTATTTTAACATAATTTTCTATGAAAAAAGCGTTAATTATAATCCCAAGCACAAACTCCCAGTATTGAAAATCGGACTCCCGATCTGTAAACAAAGCGGTGTTGCCACGTTGTTCAGCACGGCTAGTACTAGAGTAGGCTGTGATACGTGCTTAAAATTATGCGTCGTTTGTTTCGAGAATGCTATGCAACGAACGTCGTATTTTCTTGTTTAACGAGAAGAGACACATGGCAATCGTAGATAGTCGGTCGTAACGCCGTGATTTTTGTATAATATAAAGAAGATATCGAAGAAGCGCAGCTAGAAATTATATTTTCTTGGTGCTCCTTTTTATCTTTTTTCTGTGAGTATGACTTATAGCTACCTACTTATTATTTTTTCTTAAAACACACAGTAAGTTATAAGTTTAAAAAAAACTAAATATTTTTAGATATTTACATCTCTTGCATTTTGCAATGTCGAAAAAGTCAGCACAGTTTTTGAACATTTTACAATTACAACTGATGAGAAATATTATCAGTATCAATGTATTGTAGAAGACGATGACGGTAGAAGATTATGAGAAACAAAAATTAGTAATTTTTCAACTTGCGGGGGAAAAAATGCACCAACAAGGGCATCAAATTTAAAAAGACATTTACAGCGTTTCCATCTTAGAGTATTGGAAAAAGTAAATAGAGAAGATACATATATACGTACTCAGTCATCTGTAGAAAAAATAAAATATTTAGTACCAGACAGGCACAAATATCCCAATTCCTTATTTCTGATAAAGTAACAGTAACAATGACCCCGGAAAAGTTGAAAGATCTCATAATTGAAATGGTGGTGCAAAATAGTGTGCCTGTAACCTTTTTTTCACAACCTGCCTTTGTAGGCTTAACCGGCGAAATCGCTAGAAAACTAGGAGTTTGCCTAGAAAAAGAAAGCATCAGAAAATTGATAATAGAAGCGGCTAGATAGAAGAAGGAAGAACTTCGGGAAAGTCTAAAAGATCGTTTGATATTTATTACAATGGATGCATGCACGCGCCACAGAGTCAATTATTTTGCGAGTAATGTTCGGTTTGTTGATGAAAATAATAAGATTCTAATTCGAACAATTGGAATAAAAGATACTGAGGCACATCACACGAGCGAATATCTTCAGAAATTGGTACAAAAAGTATTAGATGATTTTAATATTAAGAACGAACAGATTTTCTGTATAGTGACAGATAATGCTTCAAACACACATGTTAAGTATAACAGAAAAAATGAATAAAGTTAATGAAGAAAATGCAATTGTAAGAAATAACTTGCAAGCAAACCAAACGATAGAAAACAATGGTCATTTAGATGATATTGTTGAAGAAGCGTCTGAGATATTCCGAATTGAACATATGCGATGTGCCGTTCATACATTACAATTAGCGATACGAGATCGATTAAAAAATCAACACGCAATTACTCTCATCGGAAAACTAAGACAAGTGGCTGTTGCAAGCAGAACCCCTGAAATTGATGCAACACTTAAAAGACGTGCTAGCAAAGAGGAATTATTCTAGACCAAGCTACACGTTGGGGAGCACTTATTTAATGATTAAGCGTTTGATTGAATTAAAAGCCTTTATTGAAGATCTCGATAGTCAATGTGTTTCATTAACTGAAGAACAATAGAAACAAACAGCAAAACTAGAAAATTCTGTCATATCCCTATATTGTCACCTTAACGCTGCAAGCTGAAGATTTGATGCCCGGAAAATTTTTACTGGAGTGGAAAAACTTGATGCATCAGTTAAACCAAACTGTTTATAAATAAATAAACCAAACTTTAAATTCAATAGATGAACTAGTTAGACATTGAAAAAATCAAATTTTCGGCAAGTATTTTATGATGGCTTGAAAAAAATGGAAAAATATGACCGCTTATCAAAACTAAGTGTGGGAGAAGCTATCGCTATTTGTCCTGAAATTATTCGCGACGCAGCTAGAATTGTAACGGCAATGCCTTCGACACAAGTCAGTGTTGAAAGATTTTTTTTTTCAGCATTAAAAATAATTAAAACGGATTTAAGAGCATCTATGAAAGAGGATTTGATTGAAACCATTAGTTTCCCTAGAGCTATATTATAAAAAAATTGATTAAAAATGTCATTTTGTTCTTATAGAATTCCTATAGAATTATTTAAAAGAAACATTGTATTAATGGTTTATCATTTGTCTTGTTTTGTTATGATTCATTTATTACCACGCTTATATTAGCTTGCAGTGTCGTTGTATGCGTCAAATCTTTTAATCGAATTTTAAACCACTTCCCGATGAGCTGGAGACTTGAAACTTTAAACATAGCTCAGAACTGGGTGACAATGCAATATTAAAAAACAAATTAAAAAAAAACCTATGCGTTTAGGAGATATAAACTATTAAAATTTTAACCATTACACCTCCCCGCGCGACGCTCGGTAGTCCCTCATCGCGGCCAGCGATCCTCACTCCGCGCGCAAGCGCTTACCTACGGGTCATTCCATGCCGAATCGATCACTTTTTGCAGGCACCATCGCCGATTTTGTTTTAACTGAAATATGTTGTAGTCCATGCGAAATTAGGGGGGGGGGTTAAGTCATCATTTTGCCGGTTTCGAATTTTTTTAGAAATGGCAGGCCTTCAAAGTTTTCAATTTTTGCCCATTTCGGCGAAAACGGGCCTCACTTACGAATTTTTATCTCAAGAACGGTTTGTCCGATTGAGCTACATTTGTTTTTGTTTTATTCGGAAAGGATTGGGCTATTACAAAATAATTTTTTCAACCTCGACAATCAACTTTATAATGTCGAAAAATTTAAACAAATTCTTCTATTGCGTTTTTTTCGATGATGGGGCGGAGTGATTTAAATTTTGAAAAAATATGGTTATATTCCTTGAAGTTTCCCCTTTAAAATGAGCCCTCGAACAAGATGGTATCTTTAAAATTGGCGTTACAATGAGCTGGTAAAGGACGCCGTGTACCTTAGTCGTATACAGTCTGTTGGCATTTTCTTGAGACCAGCGATATACAGGGTGTCCCAAACTAAGTGTAAGTCCCGGAAATGGGAGGTTCCTGAGACCATTCTAAGAGACATTTTCCTTTGCACCAATGTCAACTGCGGCTTTGTTTAGGAGTTATTAACGAAAAACACGGACCAATCAGAGCGCGCCCTGGGCCGCCGTGCCGCGCCGCGCCGGCAAGCGAGTGTCGGTGGTACGCCGTGACATCGCAACGAACAAGAGTTTCTCGATTATGTGAATGCTCTCCGATTTCAATGAGCTTTGGATATGTGGTCAAGATCATTATTCTGAACAACATTTCTCTTTAGACTTTTTGTCGATCGGCTATAGTTTACGAGATTATCGCGAGAAACTTTACTTGTAAATCCATGGGATCGATGTACTACTAGCTTCTATCCGATTTCAATGAGCTTTGGATATGTGGTCAAGACCATTATTCTGAACAACATTTCTCTTTAGAATTTGTGGCTGTAGGCTTTAGTTTACGAGATTATCGCGAGAAACTTCACTTGTAAATTTATTATGGGTGTTCATGATAGCGGACACGGCCTGCTAATGTCTCCGAAACTAAAGCCGACCGTTAACCATTTCAAAGGAAAAAGATATTTAAAACGACGAGTTTTATAACATTATTTCAAAGTCATTGAAATCGATGAAGACCCGGATCATCCTTACCCGACTTACGGCAACTTTACCCGAACGAGAAAAGAGGCAGAAACTGATTGTTTTAAAAACTTACTTATTCAGCCGTAAATCCATTTGCTGCTGAACTGCACAGGTGTCTTCAGGTATACGACAGTACCGCAATCCAAGGGGCGTACAGCCAAGTCAACGAACTGCACAGACGGTGGTAGAAGGCCTAAGGGATGCGCGGTCAAGCCGACCATCCAGAATTTCACTTTCACTTTCGAATCGATAAATAATTCATATGTTTATTTCACACAGATGCCTTGAAATTTCTCCACACTCACAATCACTGTTCACATTTGTCAACACATAGTTATGCACTAATAATAATTGCCATATCCCTTGTACTGCTGCACAAATCACAACAATCAGGTAATGCAATCACTAGACCGCGGATTTCATGCATTTGTAGCAAACATGAGTAGGTGCATTTTAAGACAGTAGAGAGATTAAAATAATTTCAAAACACCATAGTATTATTTTCAACTTCTTAAAATGATCACGGTGAGAATCAAATATCTGTCTGGCTCCTGTCCCTTGTAATAGCGGCAGCCAACATTAATTTTGCATAAAGATCCGCAGTCTAGTGATTAGTTTAAATATCAATATCAAAAACACAGCTAATAGCAACCGTTAGCTTTGAATTGACAAGTCTTTGGAGATGTGCTCTCTACCGCGGCTCGAACGACACTGATTTTCTGCAACATTTTTCTAAAGAATTTAGGAAGGGCATTTAGAGTGTCGAAATTCGAAATGCACGCTGTAGCACGAGAACGACGGGACGGTTGGACGAAAAACAGGATACGAGAAGGACCGCTTTAAGACTTATGGCAATCACATGTTTAGTTTTTCCTGTAGATTGGTACGCAGAGTCGATGGGTAACCGTTCGAAAACGTCGTCTGTCCTTCTTTTAGAAAGTTTCTTAAGGAAGGTATAGGACAATAGGGATGCTACACTGACCTGAAATTTTTACCCTTTGCTGGGTAAAAGGACGGATGACGTTTTCGAACAATTACCCATCGACTCTGCATACCAACCTGCAGGAAAAACTAAACATGTGTTTGCCACAAAGCTTACAGCGGTCCTTCTCGCATTCTGTTTTTCGTCCAACCGTCCCGTCGCGTCGTTCTCGTGCTACAGCGTGCATTTCGAATTTCGACACTCTAAATGCCCTTCCTAAATTCTTTAGAAAAATCTTGCGGAAAATCAGTGTCGTTCGAGCCGCGGTAGAGAGAACATCTCCAAAGACTTGTCAATTCAAAGCTAACGGTTGCCATTAGCTGTATTTTTGGTAGTGATATTTAAACTAATCACTAGACTGCGAATCTTTATGCAAAATGAATGTTGGCTGCCGCTATTACAAGGGACAGGAGCCAGACAGATATTTGATTCTTACTGTGATCATTTTAAGAATTTGAAAATAATACATTGGTGTTTTGGAATTATTTTAATCTCTCTACTGTCTTAAAATGCACCTACTCATGTTTGCTACAAACGCAATTGCATTACCTGATTGTTGTGATTTGTGCAGCAGTACAAGGGATATGGCAATTATTATTAGTGCATAACTATGTGTTGACAAATGTGAACAGTGATTGTGAGTGTGGAAAAATTTCAAGGCATCTGTGTGAAATAAACATACGAATTATTTATCGATTCGAAAGTGAAAGTGAAATTCTGGATGGTCGGCTTGACCGCGCATCCCTTAGGCCTTCTACCACCGTCTGTGCAGTTCGTTGACTTGGCTGTACGCCCCTTGGATTGCGGTACTGTCGTATACCTGAAGACACCTGTGCAGTTCAGCAGCAAATGGATTTACGGCTGAATAAGTAAGTTTTTAAAACAATCAGTTTCTGCCTCTTTTCTCGTTCGAGTAAAGTTGCCGTAAGTCGGGTAAGGATGATCCGGGTCTTCATCGATTTCAATGACCTTGAAATAATGTTATAAAACTCGTCGTTTTAAATATCTTTTTCCTTTGAAATGGTTAACGGTCGGCTTTAGTTTCGGAGACATTAGCAGGCCGTGTCCGCTATCATGAACACCCATAATAAATTTACAAGTGAAGTTTCTCGCGATAATCTCGTAAACTAAAGCCTACAGCCACAAATTCTAAAGAGAAATGTTGTTCAGAATAATGGTCTTGACCACATATCCAAAGCTCATTGAAATCGGATAGAAGCTAGTAGTACATCGATCCCATGGATTTACAAGTAAAGTTTCTCGCGATAATCTCGTAAACTATAGCCGATCGACAAAAAGTCTAAAGAGAAATGTTGTTCAGAATAATGATCTTGACCACATATCCAAAGCTCATTGAAATCGGAGAGCATTCACATAATCGAGAAACTCTTGTTCGTTGCGATGTCACGGCGTACCACCGACACTCGCTTGCCGGCGCGGCGCGGCACGGCGGCCCAGGGCGCGCTCTGATTGGTCCGTGTTTTTCGTTAATAACTCCTAAACAAAGCCGCAGTTGACATTGGTGCAAAGGAAAATGTCTCTTAGAATGGTCTCAGGAACCTCCCATTTCCGGGACTTACACTTAGTTTGGGACACCCTGTATATCGCTGGTCTCAAGAAAATGCCAACAGACTGTATACGACTAAGGTACACGGCGTCCTTTACCAGCTCATTGTAACGCCAATTTTAAAGATACCATCTTGTTCGAGGGCTCATTTTAAAGGGGAAACTTCAAGGAATATAACCATATTTTTTCAAAATTTAAATCACTCCGCCCCATCATCGAAAAAAACGCAATAGAAGAATTTGTTTAAATTTTTCGACATTATAAAGTTGATTGTCGAGGTTGAAAAAATTATTTTGTAATAGCCCAATCCTTTCCGAATAAAACAAAAACAAATGTAGCTCAATCGGACAAACCGTTCTTGAGATAAAAATTCGTAAGTGAGGCCCGTTTTCGCCGAAATGGGCAAAAATTGAAAACTTTGAAGGCCTGCCATTTCTAAAAAAATTCGAAACCGGCAAAATGATGACTTAAACCCCCCCCCCCCCCTAATTTCGCATGGACTACAACATATTTCAGTTAAAACAAAATCGGCGATGGTGCCTGCAAAAAGTGATCGATTCGGCATGGAATGACCCCTACTCCACTACGTGTCCCCACTCCGACTCATCCCCACTCCACTGGCCCACTTCGCATCGTAAGAGCTCAGTTTACTTACTGAGTTGGTTAGGATTAGGTCGGGGTGGAGGGCGACAAGGACCGCCGATTCTGCTCGGTAAGCGGCTCGCGGTCGTCACTACAAACCAATATGGCGGCGCCCTTACCTGTCAAAAACACTGCAATAGCTCCTGAACTATTGATCCTACAGAATGGAAACTTCGATTTGCAGCCGTCATGACACAATATTTTTCCTTTTACAAAAGATGGTTGAGGTGGTAATTAAAATCGATTACAAGAGATGTAAAGACTAAAAAGTAGAAAATAAAAAAATATATAAAAAAACTTTTTAAAAACCACGCTTATATTAAAGTGCACTAAAAAGGAGAAAATAATTTTTTTAGACATTAGCGACAATAAATAGAAGCTTGGAGCGCTAAACTATATTGACGCAATCTTCGTGGGCGCTCCACGCTTTTATTTATTGTCGCTAATGTCTAAAAAAATTATTGGTGGATAGTTCTCTGGAACAATCTTCGTTCCACGAAGATTGCGTCAATAGAGTTGTTCGACCGCGACCATAAATTTTCGTCGCGACGAAGAGGGTTTTCCTTTTTTTTTATGTACTCGAGTCAAGGGTACGAAGTGAGGACCGAGAACGGTCTACGTCTCGTGACATAGACCAGACAGGATGTTCTTTGTTCACGGTTTAGTGCGGGTCAGCCCCAATATAAGCATGTGCGCGCCATAACGTAAACCATCGGTCGACTGCGCGGCGCCGAATTTTCCTGGGGTCTTCGAGCGAAGACAAAAGGACGGTTGGGCCCCAGATGAGGGAGTCGAAAAGGCGCGATCGAGGGAGTCGTAGAAAGTCGTCCGGTAGAGTCACTTCGATATCCTTCGGACAAGGATCAGAGAAGAGATCGTGTGATTGAACCACGGTAGTGTCCAGTGTGAACGATATTGCGCGATATTGTAAATCATGTTTGAACATGATCATAACGAACCTATATACATAACAACACAAGGGATCCCTCGGAGTCGTACTCCGCCAGGTCGTGCCGCAGCACACACAACATACTTGAGGGATCCCGCGGAATCACGATTCCGCCAGGTCGTGCCGTAGCACACCTCTACATACACTCGTGTGGATCCCATGGAGGAGTGTCTCCAACAGGTCGTGCCGTAGCACACATTTATCCATATACACCAAGGGATCCCTCGGAGTCATACTCCGCCAGGTCGTGCCGCAGCACACACTACATACTTGAGGGATCCCGCGGAATCATATGGGATCCAGTAGAACTCCGAGTCGTATACATAACGCTATCAATACATGATAATTCATGATTATCGCTACTCTAACGCTCACATCTTCATCGTTATTTCTTTTGTAATCCACGTTAAATTCTTTATTTCTGGGGTTTTTATGCCGCAAGGCTTTTCCCCAATGAGCCAATAAACTATTTAAGATATTTCGGCTCAATTCTGTTTTGTTTATTTATAATTCATTCCTTTTCCATTTTTATATCCTAACACTATTTTTGAAATACGGGATTTCTCCATGTTGGAGAGATTTCGACGATACATTTTATGGTGCCTCCTGTGAGGTGTGAGCGTTAAAACGATGAAGATGTGACAAAACATTAGAAAGTTGAGCGCAATCGCCGTTAACACTGGACACGGAAAACGGAGGGAGACATTTTCCTTGCCCGAGGGAGGGCCCTACGAAGACGGGGCGCATCCCTTGGAGGGGGATACGGTCCCTCGAAGGAAAGCGCGCGGTTAACGGACGACTTCGGCTCTGACAGCGAACGTAGCATCATCTCCCCGAAACAAGTCTGAGCTATATCTACATAGATCTGAATTACGGTGCTTCTACAGTATTGATATTCTATTTAGACGCGTACTATCGCGTGTCCGCAAATTTGTCGGAATTTTTAGTACGCGGTGTGTGTGTGTGATCCGGAGATTTAAAGACAACAGTGCTCAGTGATAACACGTCGAACTCTAACGAACGAACGTTGATGAACTCTGGACACAATCTTCAGCATCATACGGTGGACCTCTCGCCCATATCGCCTCCTGCTGCAGACTTTGTCCATCAGCGAAAGATAAGTACCGATTATCAGCCATAATTTTCGACTGTGCGTTTTCGTAAATAGACTAGATTTAATCATACATATATACGGTGCGTGCGAGTACGTAGTATAATCATAATGGATAGGATCCGCATAATTGGTCAAAAGCGTACGTCGCTTAAACGACAAATAACGCAGCTCGAGAACTACATCACGTCGGGCCAATATGACGAAACGAATCTCAAAATGCGGTTGAATAGAGTCACGGAATTGTTTCACGCATACGAGGAGTTGAATGATGAACTCGCAATTATCGATCCTGAGAATAATCATTTGGACGAAATACAAGACATTCAGGATCGGTATTACGACATCGCAAGTAAAATTAAGTCTATGGAAGTCGCTGCACCGTCATCCGCGCCGGTAAACGAGACGCTCAGTAATTCATACTTAAATACGACCTTAGGAGAGGGACGACGGCGTACGTTGAAATTGCCGGTCGCCGAATTACCGAAATTTGACGGAAGCTTGGAAAAGTGGCTCTCATATAAGAACACATTTCTAACTATGATCGACGGGCGTACCGACATAACAGATTTAGAGAAGTTTATCTATTTGAAAAACTCGCTAATCGGTGACGCGCTGAACAAGATTTTGGTTTTCAATATAAGCGCGGACAACTATCAAAATGCGTGGCGTCTTTTAGTAGATTCGTACGAAAAACGGCGTATTCTCGTTTCAGAGCACTTAGACGCCATTATTGACTTAGGAACAGCAAATAAAATCCCAGCTAGCGGACTCGCGAAATTGGTTGACGATGTTCGTCAACATTTAAATATGCTACAATCATTAAAGGTTACTCCGGATAGTTCTTTGATTATTCGATTTCTAGAAAGAGCAATGCCTAGCGAGATACGTGAAAAATGGGAAGAGACACTGAGCTTGGACACTCTTCCCACGCTGGAAGAATTTTACAAGTTCATAAACGAAACGAAGTTCCGACGGATCACTCTAGAGAAGGGTGCCGTTCGCGATAACACCGAAACGGGAGTCAAGCGTCGGTCCGAACGGGAATCTCGTAGAATCAAAACGCGTAAAGGTGAGGCTGGCGCGCGTGCCTTCGTTACAGCTACCGTGCGCACTTGCTCTTATTGCAACAAACACCATTTATTATATAGTTGCCCGGAATTCGTAAAATTGCCCGTGTCCCAACGTTGGGACATTATAAATAGAAAGAATTTGTGCCGAAACTGTTTGCGATCTCATAGCGGAAAATGTCGGTCGTCATGTTGTAAACATTGTGGGCGTTTTCACCATTCGTTGCTGCACAATTTCGGCACGCGACAACCTTCTACCGTACAGGCTGATACAATGCTAAAGTCCGCGAATGTCGCGGCTGAACCGGGTTCAACATGACTATCAAGGCTCGCATTGACCGCCGCGTGTCGCGTTCCTCGCTCACAGTTAATGATGAGTGCAATAGTTCGCATCCGAAAGCACAACGGAACGTTCATTGAAGCTCGGGCACTTCTCGATACCTGCGCGACGGCGCATTTTATGACTGAGACTCTCGCACAACAGCTAAACCTTCCTACCCAACCATGCTCGATTGCGATTAACGGAATCAATGAGATGACCACGATGTCAAAAGATTTGATTCAGGTTACGCTCCGATCGCTCCACAGCGACTTCCAGAAAACATTAACGTGTTTAACTGTCTCGCGAATTACGGATTCGGTACCCGATGAGGTATTCCCACGCGAATCAATAGCAATTCCTGCTAACATACGTCTTGCCGATCCTGAATTTCATATTCCGCGGCCCGTTGATATTCTGATTGGTGCTGGGGCCACTTTGTCATTGATATCGATAGGGCAGATCAACTTATCTCGCGATGACTGCGATCTAATTTTACAGAAAACCCAACTTGGATGGGTGGTAGTAGGCGGAACAACAGACAGCGCGGAAAATCGAGTTATCTCGTGCAATCTAGCAGAGTTGAAAGAACAAATCGCGAAGTTCTGGCTGATTGAAAACGTGGACGCAGAAACGTCGAAACTATCCGTAGAATCGTTATGCGAGACTCATTATAGCGAAAACACGACGCGTACTGAGAGCGGACGATACGTAGTACGATTACCATTTCGTGCCGGCGATAGAGATTTCGGCGACATGCGACAGATCGCCTTACGTCGATTCCACTCACTTCAGCGAAAGCTCAACGCAAATTCAATTCTTAAGGAAGAATATCACAAGGTGATGCAAGAGTACATTACGCTTGAGCATATGTCATTGGTTACCGACGACTCAACTACTGGCTACTATATGCCACATCACGCCGTCGTAAAGGCTACAAGTACGACTACAAAAATCCGCGTCGTGTTCGATGCGTCGGCCAAGTCGCCTAAAAATATGTCATTAAACGATGGACTTATGGTAGGTCCTACAATACAAGACAAACTTTTCGAACATTTGTTACGATTCCGCACGCATTCCTATGTCATTACCGCCGACATCGAGAAAATGTACCGACAAGTCTTAGTTCACCCACAAGACCGCAAATACCAGCGTATATTCTGGTATCACGACAATAGAATCAGAACATTTGAACTAAATACCGTTACCTTTGGCGTATCGTCCGCTCCGTACCTCGCTATCCGAACCATACAACAGCTGGCGGTCGACGAAGGCGCAGATTTCCCATATGCTTCCGAAATTTTGAAACGCGATTTATACGTTGACGATCTTTTGACAGGTGCAAATTCTTTGGAGGAGGTTTTAATTATTCGCAATGAGGTAATCGAACTCCTGAAACGCGGCGGTTTCACTATTCGGCAATGGGCCTCGAACCACAATCACGCCCTTGACTCCATAGGCGAAAAACTTCTCGGAACGGATTACGCGACCGATGAGAGCCCGGTGATAAAGACCTTAGGCATCGGATGGCACGCGCAGGGGGATAAATTGGTATATACTGTAAATTCATCAGAATCTCCCACGAAATCGACAAAGCGCGAAATTCTATCTGAGATCGCCAAAATTTTCGACCCTCTCGGGCTTCTGGGACCAATAATTCTGACTGCAAAGGTTTTCATGCAGGAATGTTGGAAAACGAAGCTCGATTGGGACGAATCGGTTCCGCTAGCGCTGCATACGCAATGGCTAACCTTCTCGAACCAACTTCCGTGTATAAACAATTTATCGATAGATCGGAGACTTTTGCTCGATAATCCTACCAGCATTGAAATTCATGGATTTTGCGACGCGAGCAAGGTGGGATATGGCGCGTGTATCTATATTCGTTCCCGCAATCAGAAGGATCGCACCCTCGTTCGTCTGGCATGTGCTAAATCGCGAGTTGCACCTCTTAAAGAGACAACTATACCGCGGCTCGAACTATGCGGTGCGTTAACGTTGGCCCGGCTTTATCAAGAGACCAGGGTTGCTTTTAAGTTCTCAGTTAATCGTGTTCTTTTCTGGACAGATTCCACCATAGTATTACAGTGGCTAAAAAAGTCTCCAACCGTGTTGAAGGTTTTTGAATCGAATCGCGTTGCGGAAATCCAGGCCATCAAGGAAGCGGAATGGCGGCATATCAAAACAAAAGACAATCCGGCCGATGCATTGTCTCGCGGACAACTTCCTGCGACATTCCGCGAGAACGATTCGTGGTTCGAGGGACCCCATTGGTTACGCGAACACGAGTCTACTTGGCCGGCAAGTTTAAACATTACTGTCAAGGAGTTACCGGGTTGTAAGAAAAATACATGTTTAACATTACAACACGACAGATGCGAATTTTTTCACAATTTTTCTTCGTATAGAAACCTCACACGTGTAATCGCGCGTTGCTTACGTGTGCGGCGATCTAACAAATATACGGGCGAGTTGTGTATAGCAGAAATAAGCAACGCGGAATGCGTCATCATCAAAACGATACAAAGAGAACAATTCTCCGAGGAAATTGAACGCATTTCAGCATCGAAGGAAGTAAAAGGTAGTCGACTCGCATCGCTGAGTCCGTTTCTGGACGAATTCGGACTTCTTCGTGTCGGCGGTCGGTTACAGAATGCCAAAATTCCCTACACACAGAAACATCCGATTCTTTTACCATCTTATCATCATGTTACCGATCTTATAATCCGTGAAATACACGAACGCACGTACCATGCCGGTATTCAAACAACCCTATACACCACTCGCCATCGTTTCTGGCTCCTGGACGGAAAAAATCAAGTGAGGAAAGTCGTACGACGATGCGTTCGTTGCATCCGTTTCCGACCGTCTCCGTTACAAGGAAAAATGGGAAATTTACCCAAATCACGTGTCGAGGAAACGGCGGCTTTTACTCACACCGGTGTAGATTTCTTCGGGCCATTCTTTATTAAAGAAAAAAAGCATCGCAATAGAAACAGCGTAAAGGCATACGGTTGCGTTTTTATTTGTATGTCGGTCAAGGCGGTCCATATCGAAATCGTAAGCGATCTTACAACCGAGGGTTTTCTCGGCGCCTTCAGACGTTTCATCGGGCGTCGAGCTATACCTGCACACGTATATTCGGACAATGGTACTAATTTTGTCGGCGCGAATAACCAGCTACGCGAATTGTACGCGTTGTTCGAATCCACAGAATTTAAAGAAACCGTCAACGAATTTGCCGTAAGCAAGTCCATAACGTGGCATTTTAATCCACCGTTAACACCACATTTCGGAGGCATATGGGAGGCCGCTGTGAAATCGTTCAAGCATCATTTTAAACGGGTTATCGGCGAACGTCTCTTCACGTTTGAAGAGATCACTACCTTCGCAGTAGAAATCGAAGCGATTTTAAACTCTAGGCCGTTGTGTCCTATTTCGACCGATCCAAATGATCCTATCGCATTAACACCAGCGCATGTATTAGTAGGTCGACCACTTACGATGCTACCGGAAAATAATTATCTTTCCGTTCCAGAGAACCGGCTAACCTCTTGGAAGGTAATTTCGAAGGCTCGACAAGACTTTTGGAAACGATGGTACCAAGAGTACCTCAATGAATTACAAAAGCGCCAAAAATGGTTCACAACCCGTGGCGAACTCCAGGTCAATTCAGTTGTAATCCTGATGGACAAAAATCTACCTTGCATGCGATGGAGGCTGGGCAGAGTCATGGAGGTCCACCCCGGCAAGGATGGCGAAATCCGAGTCGCCACAATCAAAACCACCAACGGCGTTATCAAGCGGAACATCACGCAATTGTGTCCATTGACTGAACACACATAACGAGACGTGAACATTACATTGGATTGTCGGCGTTTGAATCCCGCGGAACTATAGTGACGTAGTTTATAAGTTAGATTTATTACTCGTCCACTCGCAACGGGGGGAGCGTGTTCGACCGCGACCATAAATTTTCGTCGCGACGAAGAGGGTTTTCCTTTTTTTTTATGTACTCGAGTCAAGGGTACGAAGTGAGGACCGAGAACGGTCTACGTCTCGTGACATAGACCAGACAGGATGTTCTTTGTTCACGGTTTAGTGCGGGTCAGCCCCAATATAAGCATGTGCGCGCCATAACGTAAACCATCGGTCGACTGCGCGGCGCCGAATTTTCCTGGGGTCTTCGAGCGAAGACAAAAGGACGGTTGGGCCCCAGATGAGGGAGTCGAAAAGGCGCGATCGAGGGAGTCGTAGAAAGTCGTCCGGTAGAGTCACTTCGATATCCTTCGGACAAGGATCAGAGAAGAGATCGTGTGATTGAACCACGGTAGTGTCCAGTGTGAACGATATTGCGCGATATTGTAAATCATGTTTGAACATGATCATAACGAACCTATATACATAACAACACAAGGGATCCCTCGGAGTCGTACTCCGCCAGGTCGTGCCGCAGCACACACAACATACTTGAGGGATCCCGCGGAATCACGATTCCGCCAGGTCGTGCCGTAGCACACCTCTACATACACTCGTGTGGATCCCATGGAGGAGTGTCTCCAACAGGTCGTGCCGTAGCACACATTTATCCATATACACCAAGGGATCCCTCGGAGTCATACTCCGCCAGGTCGTGCCGCAGCACACACTACATACTTGAGGGATCCCGCGGAATCATATGGGATCCAGTAGAACTCCGAGTCGTATACATAACGCTATCAATACATGATAATTCATGATTATCGCTACTCTAACGCTCACATCTTCATCGTTATTTCTTTTGTAATCCACGTTAAATTCTTTATTTCTGGGGTTTTTATGCCGCAAGGCTTTTCCCCAATGAGCCAATAAACTATTTAAGATATTTCGGCTCAATTCTGTTTTGTTTATTTATAATTCATTCCTTTTCCATTTTTATATCCTAACACTATTTTTGAAATACGGGATTTCTCCATGTTGGAGAGATTTCGACGATACAAGAGTTCAGCGCTCCACGCTTTTATTTATTGTCGCTAATGTCTAAAAAAATTATTTTCTCCTTTTTAGTGCACTTTAATATAAGCGTGGTTTTTAAAATGTTTTTTTATATATTTTTTTAAATTAAAAATGCTAGAATGACAAAATAACAACATAATCTGTTTTATTTATTTGCCTTCACTACTACTGTTACGGATAGAAATACATTTATAATTTTCTCAACGGTGGACTCATGTATACGAAAGTATCACGAAGCATGAAGTGTGATAAATTGTAAGGGATTAGTGGAGAAAGGCTACTGGTCGATTGGTACGAAATCATGTATAATGCGTAGGAGATGCACCTGAATCTCGTCGACACTGGCGACTGCGCGAAAGCGTTTGTTGCATTCCAAGCCGATAGCGTGTAAAGGTAGACACAATGTGTCTACCTTAGGCCGCAAAAAACCTCGATTTGGTGAATATCTCACATGAAGGTTACTAGCGAGCACGGGGAAACCGAAAGGTGGATCCGGGGCTGCCAGGCTACAAAGAGTCGCGAGGTTCAGGAAGACAAAAGGAAAAGAAATACAATTGTGAACATAAAGCAATAACCGTCTAGCGAAAGTCATTACGCATGTGGTGGCATGCAAGGACGAGCCTAGGAATTTGTATACCTGGGACGGCGGTTAAAGTAATCAATAACAAGCGAATGCTCGAGCCCTTCTCCACGAATCTCAGGTAGTTTATAAGAGTGGGGAACAGTATAAATGTCGAGGGAGCGAACAATTATGTCAGTCTGTTCGTATTCATTGAACAAAATAAAATTTCTTCAACCAACATTTCTAGTTTGTTATTTAAAAATACCAAAACGCAATTGACGGGTGATAAACGTAGTTTGTGTCTAAACAACTACCATAACTTTAACTGTTTCTTCTCTACATAGCACCGAGGTATATACGTATACAATACGTCTGTACTGTAGATCGAATGTTAGCAATTGTATACATAAATCTATTAATGATTTATAAACAAAAGAGTCAGAGTTGGAGTCGGAGTCGACATATTTTTTCCGACTCTGACTCCGACTCCGGGGGTCGATATATAGCTTTTTCTTACTCCGGCTCCGACTCCAGTCATCAGCAATCCCAACAAAAACATTCTGTAAACAGGAGCCAAGTTCTTATGGCCGTAAAAAGTTGTGAGATCAAACAAAATACGGCCAAGTTCGTTTTAGCTTAGAAAAATAAAAATAAAAATTAGTTAAAAAGAACGCTATTTAATTTTTAAAGAGTCACATGGAGGGCTAAATTATTCAAACTTGGCCGTTACTTTTTAAACCAATGGCCCTAAAACGTGTTAGGTAGCGACCAAGTTTGAATAATTTAGCCCTCCATGTGACTCTTTAAAAATTAAATAGCGTTCTTTTTAACTAATTTTTTTTATTTTTCTAAGCTAACGAACTTGGCCGTATTATGTTTGATCTCACAACTTTTTACGGCCATAAGAACTTGGCTCCTGTTTACAGAATGTTTTTGTTGGGTTTTCATCAATTTTTGTTGAAATTTCATCAATTATCAAGTAGCTATCAAAGATTAACACTCTGCCGGCGAATTAGAACCCAACTTTACCTAGATTTTTTTTGTTATAATTTTAGTGTCACTTTCTACCTTATTGTAATCTACCAGTTTGAGCTTTTTGCCACTACCTCGAATGGCGCTATACGAACGTTTGAAGAGAGCAGATGATTCTTTCCGGAATTTACACGGTTCCTTATGGGAAAAGCGGCATATTTCATTTTCTCCATACATAACCTATTTCGTTTTTTTTTTTAATACAACCCCTTTAAGGTGTAAAATTTCAAACTTTGATAATTATTCCTTTGAGTGTTTGTTATGGTGGACCTATGTACCAAATTTCATGCTTGTAGGTCAATGGGAAGTACCCAAAAGGTTTTGATGATCTGTCAGTCAGTCAGTCAGTCAGTCAGTGACAAATTTAGCGATTTTTGAGGTCCTATATCTCGGAACCTACTAATGTTGGAAGATTAATGTTTTGTCAATATTGAGACATGATAGCATTTAACAAGTGTACGAAATTACATCTCTCCATCTGCCTCCAGTGTCGAGTTATAAGCCTCTAAAAAACGGCTAAGTTGTTTCGTGTAAAAGGAGGTAGTACAAGAACTTGGCTGGTGCACTACCGTGCACCTAGATTACTCCCAAACTCCGACTCCGTCTCCACGACTCCGACTCCGACTCCGAAGCCCTGGTAGCAGTTCTGCTCGGTGCTGTTACGGCACACCACTCGTTGGTAAAAATCTGAACTAAACTGACATTTTACAGTTATGAAACTTTAATTGCAAATATCTCGAAAACTATTGAGTGTCTGCCCCTATAATGGGGTATTTTCGTAATCAGAGGAACGAGATCTATAACTCTGTAAAATCTGAACTAAATCCGTGAGGGACAGGCTGGGGTTCTCCTTGTCAATCAAGTGACTTTGTGTTCTCGATAAGTCGAAACCTTAAAATAGTCAATCGTGAAAGTGGGAATACGGCGACCCTCACCAAAATCACCTAATTCAGCGTGACATAGGCAAAGACTTTGTACGTAACATCATTACTCGTTCGCGGACGGTAAATGAAAGAATCTCAAATTCATTGGAACAGTGTGTAACTGTACCTGATACTTGCACACACACACACAAACAGACTTCCTTATTCTCCTTTCATCGTACGAAGTATATTATTTTGCATTGAAACATACAAATCTTACCTTTACCTTCACCTTCTCCCCATACAAACATGATTTTCTCGTTGAAGGTCAGATGAAGGTCAATATACTGTAGATCGTTGAATTTGGTTTTTATGAGCTACAAGTGATCTCGAGAAAATTTTTAGCCTATCACCGCATTTGCCCATGCGAACCAAACTTTTTTCCTCTGATCTTTTTTCAGTATACAGTGGCTCACGAAAGTATTTGAACGCCTTTTCAAACAGAATAACTTTTTTATAATTGTAACAAACGACCTGATTTTTTATAATCAATTAGAAACACTGGTTTATGAAATGATATGCAAAAAAGATTTTCCAAAAAATTATAATTTACGAAGTTACATGCAAAAATAAAAAAGGCATTTTTTTAACTTTTTTATTAGGCCCCTTAATGAAAATTTAAAATATATGCTTTGTAGATCTATGTTAGTTATACACATGCTGAAAATTTCGTCAAAATCGATTAACACACACATGAGCTACAAGCGATTAAAATTGTTGAAAATCGTAGTTTTACACGATTTTTGATCAGTTTCTGCTTAAAATCCACAAAATCGTACATCTTTCGATGCGTGTCGTTTTTTCCTGCATCAACCGATTTCGATGAAATTTTCAGCATGTATAACTAACATAGATCTACAAAACATATATTTTAAATTTTCATTAAGGGCCCTAATAAAAAAGTTTAAAAAATGCCTTTTTTATTTTTGCATGTAACTTTGTAAATTATAATTTTTTGGAAAATCTTTTTTGCATATCATTTCATAAACCAGTGCTTCTAATCGATTATAAAAAATCAGGTCGTTTGTTACAATTATAAAAAAGTTATTCTGTTTTAAAGGGCGTTCAAATACTTTCGTGAGCCACTGTACCTAACTTGTGTCGGGTGCAACACCGTGTATACTGCGTCAATTCCGTCAAATATCGAATTTGAAAACAATTACTCTTCATTACTCTCATCTAATATTTGTTACGAATTCATGTCGTTTGTTATTGGCCGAGTCGAAACCAGTCCGCTGTGGCCACACCAGGGCCCGCTCTAAGGGGGGGCAACCCGGACATTTGTCCGGGGCGCGAAAATTTAGGCTGAACTGTGAGAAAAATATTAATGTGTTAATACCCAATTAATGGAAAATTTGTGCTTTGATTAAAATAAATGCTTTTATTAAAAATTAAATAAAATGATTTTATTTTTATTGAAGATAAAAAATATCTACCCTTATTTAAAAAATATATATATATTCTGAAGGAGCGGCAATTTGCCTTTTTGTCCGGAGCGACGTAACCGCTAGAGCGGGCGCTGGCCGCACCCTGATTGGTCCCTATTTTTCGTTAATAATTCCTTAATAAAGCCGCGGAGAACATTTTCGCAAAGGAAAAAGTTACTTCAAATTACCTCAAAAACCGCTCCATTCAAGGAAGTACAACATTTTTGGGAAACCGTGTATATGAGAAAACTATAACGACCCCAGATTAGCATCTTTAGCAAAATGATCACTATTGTCCGGACTGCCTAGAGGTATGGACATTTTCTAACTGAAATGCACAACAAACTGAAGTGAAATAGAACATTATTTGGGCAAACTTTAATTTACCGGACTCAAAATTTGTGCCTTTCTCCTGTAAATTATTATGTATTTGGTATGTAATCCACAAATCCTTATCGTGCACTATAATTGTTCATAACACCGTACGTAATACACTGGAACAAACGTACACAAGCACTACGAGTTTACAGAGAGTACAAGTTTACTGAGGCGAATGAGGAGAATGTAAAGAACTGGTAATCCTTTAATGTTGAAACACTGCACTTTATTGAACTTGATTTACCTCGCGAGACTCGCTCACAGACGGAACGGACATCTTGAGGTCGTGTGTGATTTCTGCGAACGGATATCTCCGACGCGTGCGAGAAGAATCGTCCGTACAAGCTAGCATCCGTATGCACACTGATTCAAGACAGCTGATGAGGTCGATGCCAGATCGATAAAACAAATGAAGATCTACAGCAAACTACCGCCCAAACATCGCGCGTTGCTATACCAATACATTGTTTATCCTGTTTTCACGAATTTCGTGATTCTTTCTCATTCTGTCTGTGACCGCGAAATATCTCATGTGTGTGCATTGACCACATCAGCTGTCTTGAATCAGTGTGCATACGGATGCTAGCTTGTACGAACGATTCTTCTCACACGCGTCGAAGATTTCCGTTCGCAGAAATCGCATGACCTCAAAGATATCCGTTCCATCTGTGAGCGAGTCTCGCGACGTAAATCAAGTTCAATAAAGTGCAGTGTTTCAACATTAAAGGATTACCAGTTCTTTACAATCTCCTCATTCCCCTCAGTAAACTTGTACTGCCTGTAAACTCGTAGTGCGTGTGTATGATATTGTAAATAGTGCTAGAGCGTTTATTCCAGTATATTAAGTACGGTGTTATGAACAATTATAGTGCAGGATAAGGATTTGTGGATATGTGTGAGAGAAGAATTTAAAAGTGAAAGGGCATTGACCCCTTCTACTACTATTAAACATTTTCATCTCGCTGGGGCCCCAAATGAGAACCAAGATATGCATGCGTTTGTCACTTGATACGATGACTGTTGAAAAGTTGCCGCTTATTGGGCAGATTTTTAACTGTTAATAACTTAATAACGAGGCCGAAATCGCAATTTTTTATTCTTCATTTTCGTCTTATATTATCGTCGAGAACCACCCCTTAAATTTTCTCCCACCTGTAGGTAAACACCCTGTATAGAAGCCTCGAGGACCACGATGCATGAATATATTGATAAGACTCCCGGAATACGGACACAACCGTTCCACTCGGGAACCAAGCGCAAAGAGGAAGTCTCCCCACTGTATGATAACCGGGAGTGGGGGAGCAGAGCCCCTACAAACGCGTGCCCGTGCTGCCATCTAGCGATTCTGCAAACACTGAAAAATGCACAACTTTAAGCAACCATAACTCTTGAACCATTGATCCTACAGGATCGAAACTTCGATCTGCAGCCGCCCCGAGTACAAATCTACTGGATTACACTCCAAATACATAATAATTTATAGAAGAAAGGTACAAATTTTGAGTCCGGTAAAATAAAGAGCAGCACATTATTTTGTTTTTTAATACATTTAATAGGTTGCACATAATACAACGGCATTTTTCAGTTCTTCGAATGACTCCACTGTTTGAAATTACACCTACTCATGTTTGTCATAAATGCATAAAATCCGCAGTCTAATTATCCTATCCCCCCTACGCTCGTTTGAAATTGAAAGTGCACCTACCTTCCACTGGAAATCGGCAGAGGGATCGGTGAAGAACCATTTCTGCGGCGAAGGTTTTATCGTTCCCTCTGGTGTTTTGAAGATTAACCCTTCCAGACTTAGGCCATGCGCCAGGACGCTTGTAGTGATGTTCCCTTTCTTATAAAAGGCTATGCCCGCTTTCATGTACCTCTGCGGGATTGTTTCGTTCTCCCTGAGTTTCAACGTCACCTTTTCTTTCCTCGAATCACTTGAATCCGACGCGGTGACTTCGTTCGAGATACTCGGAGGTAATTTCGAAGTAGTCGAAGGTGACGTCGAAGACGAAGTTGAGAGAAGCGTAGCAAACGTTGACGTCTGCTGGAGGCCTGCCGGTAAGTCAGAGGAAACGCGAAGTCGTTGCGTGCTGCTCGTTAGAGAATCTGCGAACACATGGAGCAAATAAGTAACGAGATGATATTCAGAAAATGGTGTACGGTAGTACTTGGCTCGAAACGGGATCGAAAATGTGTACAAAAATCGAGGTCGTGTACTCAGTCAGCCAGGCCTGCCTCGAGCAGACATCGAGCACATACAGCAATCGTACGATGACAGCAGATGGCGAGCATTGCGGTGTCAGAACGCTGCTCGACGCTGAGGATGCTCGGAATCTGCTCGATTTTGGACAGCGTACCCTGCCAGCATAAAGCTATACTTATTCGGACGCAGAAGTATGCTTTACTTCCGACAGGCAGCTCCGTCCTGGATTCTGCCTGCGTTTAAGGGCCCCTTCTCCTAGCAGACGACACTCGCGCGTGAATGTGTGGTACACTCACACACCGCTAGACCACGTATACGTACGCAAGGATTGCAAGTGTCCGGGATTCAACTTCTGATTTCTCGATAATGCAAGGACGGGGTTTTTTAGTAGTCAAAATCGCTAGGTGAAAGATCAATCTAGGCCATTGTTTGCCTCAAAAGTCCTTCTTTTATGTTTCCGAGCAATGGTTTTGCAATATTCGGCTGCATGTTGCCCGTCGGAGAGGCTACTAGCTTTTGAGGCAAACAGCGCCCTAGATCGATCTTTCATCTAGCGATTTAGACTACTAAAAAACTCTGTCTTTGCATTATCGAAAAATCAGATGTGGAATCCCGGCCCTTGCAATCCTCGCGTACGTATCCCTAGTAGCATTTACGGTTGGCCAACGGTGGCCAACGGTTGGGAGTTTGTTGGGGAATGGTGGGGCATGGTTAGTGGTTTTGCCGACAAATCCCCAACCTAGGGCCAACGAAGAAAAATTACGTCAGTTTGCCGACGAATACCCAACGTTGGGCCAACGACGAATAACCAACATAGGGCCAACGACGAATACCCAACATAAGGCCAACGAAGAAAAATTACCGTCAGTTTGCCGACGAATACCCAACGTTGGGCCAACGACGAATACCCAACATAGGGCCAACGACGAATACCCAACATAGGACCAACGAAGAAAAATTACGTCAGTTTGCCGACGAATACCCAACGTTGGGCCAACGACGAATAACCAACATAGGGCCAACGACGAATACCCAACATAGGACCAACGAAGAAAAATTACGTCAGTTTGCCGACGAATACCCAACGTTGGGCCAACGACGAATAACCAACATAGGGCCAACGACGAATACCCAACATAAGGCCAACGAAGAAAAATTACGTCAGTTTGCCGACGAATACCCAACGTTGGGCCAACGACGAATAACCAACATAGGGCCAACGACGAATACCCAACATAAGGCCAACGAAGAAAAATTACGTCAGTTTGCCGACGAATACCCAACGTTGGGCCAACGACGAATAACCAACATAGGGCCAACGACGAATACCCAACATAAGGCCAACGAAGAAAAATTACGTCAGTTTGCCGACGAATACCCAACGTTGGGTCAACGACGAATACCCAACATAGGACCAACGACGAATACCCGTCGTTCAAGATATATGTAGCGTCGATCGTCATTTGGTATATGTCGATTTTCACTATTTCATTCTTCTGTGCTGTGTCGAACTGTCGAAGTGGTCGTTCTTTGTGTCGCGTGTTTTACTTCATTTCATTAACAAAAAATTTTGATAATGTACAAAGTGGTGGAATTTAATTCAACACCATTAATTTAATTCAATTCAGCATCATCGTTCGGTAGAACAGCAGCCATATGGATGCAGCTACGCCAAATATTTGTAAGTATATTGTTAAATTAGTAATGAGTGGTTTAGTTTAACAATTATTTATACCTATACTTAATTATATGTGTTACCACGTATTGTAGATACTTTCTAAAGACTGTGTGTAATTTATGCATGCATTCAATTGCAATTAACAATTTTGTTTCCTTTTGCTTTTCTTGTTGTAAGATTAATTTCTATGTCATTTTTCAGATTTTACTGAGGCACAAGTGTTCGATGGATCATCAGCCATGCAGCTACGCCAAATATTTGTAAGTATATTGTTAAATTAGTAATGAGTGGTTTAGTTTAACGATTATTTATACCTATACTTAATTATACGTGTTACCACGTATTGTAGATACTTTCTAAAGAATGTGTGTAATTTATGCATGCATTCAATTGCAATTAACAATTTTGTTTCCTTTTGCTTTTCTTGTTGTAAGATTAATTTCTATGTCATTTTTCAGATTTTACTGAGGCACAAGTGTTCGATGGATCATCAGCCATGCAGCTACGCCAATATCTATAACTGCGAAAAACAGTTGTATTTTAAGTACGTCTTTATCCGATTCTTGTTTCACCATCTTAAGCGGAACTGTTGTAATTATCAGAACTATTGAAGAGGTGTAATATGAATGTAATATCATATTACTAATGTGCAACGTGTTATGTATGTAATATGAATGTAATGTCATATTACTAATATGCAATGTGTGTTATGTACGTAATATAATATGTAATGTAAGGAATCTTACTTTTATAATATGTAATATATGTATACATTTCGTACACATATATGTAAGAAATCCGTTATATGCTAGCGTGCATAATAAGTTAGTACTTATATATTAATATAATATGTGAGGCAAAAATTGTTACCTCACAAAATGACTGATTGTGAGATATAAAAATAAAATATTTTTATAATACACATATATATATGTATATAATTAATTGACCCTACAGAAAGAATCCTTTTGTTGGCTTATCGTATTATAGTAATGTAGGCCCTACGTTGGGTATTACCGTTGGCCCTACGTTGGGTATTACCGTTGGCCCGACATTGGACGTGATCGTTGGCCCTACGTTGGGTATTACCGTTGGCCCGACATTGGACGTGATCGTTGGCCCTACGTTGGGTATTACCGTTGGCCCGACGCTGGCGCAACGTTGGCTGAACGTTGGCCCAACGTTGGCCCTGACTGTTGGCCCAACTGCAAAAAAGAGCGACATTTCTAACGGTTGCCCAACGCAAACCCCCAACGTAGGCCCAACGAAACGCCAACCGTAAATGCTACTAGGGATATGTGGTCTAGCGGTGCGTGAGTGTCCACGCGCGAGCGTCGTCTGCTGGAAAAGACCCCCTTAAGAGTAACCCACTAACACAGATGAGGTACCTCGTCCGTGGCACTAATATTAGTGCGACGCAGTCAGAATTAGGGTATATAAAAAAACCGACTTTTCTAAAAAATCGGTTTCGAATTTTTACAAATAAAAAACAGGACATACTTACAACTTAAAATAGAAGTTTTTAATTTTTTTATGTATAATTATTCAAAAATACAAGAGGAAGGAAAGGATCTAGGGCACTTCGTCAAAAGACATTTCGTCGAAAGACATTTCGTCGAAGACATTTCGTCGAATCGACATTTCGTCGAAGTGACATTTCGTCGATGGGACATTTCGTCGAAGAGACATTTCGTCGAAAATACATTTCGTCCAATTTCTTGACCCAAGTTTTTGTTTTAATTTTTTGTTTTGTTTTTGGTTTTGGTTTTGGTTTTGGTTTTGGTTTTGGTTTTGGTATTGGTTTTGGTTTTGGTTTTAGTTTTGGTTTTGGTTTGGGTTTCGTTTTCGGTTTCGGTTTCGGTTAACCCAGTCCTAACCCAGTCCTAACCCAGTCCTCGTCGTGACTCCGGGTTCGACAGAGATCGGCTAAAACATTATGACAAAAGAAAAACCATAAAACACGTGAAAGGAAATTAATCGACAGTCCAATGCAAGACAAAACCTAAGAGATAAAGCGGCTACGAATAAAGCGCTATCCCACATCCTACGATACCACTTCTTCAAGATACACATCATTCTCAGGATGCAAAACAGACCAAAACCAAAACCAAAACCAAAACCAAAACCAAAACCAAAACCAAAACCAAAACCAAAACCAAAACCAAAACCAAAACCAAAACCAAAACCAAAACCAAAACCAAAACCAAAACCAAAACCCAAACCAAAACCAAAACCAAAACCAAAACCAAAACAAATAATTAAAACAAAAACTTGGGTCAAGAAATTGGACGAAATGTATTTTCGACGAAATGTCCATTCGACGAAATGTCCCATCGACGAAATGTCACTTCGACGAAATGTCCATTCGACGAAATGTCCCAATTCGATTTTCGACGAAATATCCTTCGACGAAATGTCCGGGTCCCGGAAGGAAAACATATGTATACGTACATACATGAAGTTATTAAAATAAAAAATTAACAAAATAATACCCTTAAAAAGTCAAAGAGATTAACAAATGTTTTATATTTATGAACATTATTATTTCACTTGTTTCTTTGTTTAATAAAATATGACTTGAAAAAGCAAAAAACGTCAATGGATCTATTGCTTAGTCGTGTCCTTATTTTGGACACAAAATTACCAGAAATAGAAAAAACTCGCTCACTTGCTACTGAACTGGGTTTAATTGTTTTTAAAGCATTAAATAATAAATCTAAATTTTTTGTTCTTCCATTTGTAGCGTCCAAGACCAAAAACTCATTCTTTAATGTTTGACGACTAGAGGAAGTCACTTCTTCAGGTTCTTGCAGATATTTATTTATTGCTATTTGCATAGCATTTTTCATCATAGATATGTCTTGATTTTCGTCTTCGTCACTTTTTTTAACATCGTAGTCATCTTCTGTAGAATAATCTTTATATCTTGATAATATCTGTCCGGATAACTTAGAGCCCGCTCAAACACGGCGGAAATCGCGCGGAAGCAACCCGCGCGGACCTTATTTACGTTAGCGTCTATGTATTCGTTCACACGTGACTACGCGGTCCAAAGATCCGCGCGGCTGCCGCCTCTGAACCGCGGGAAATCAAATCCGCGCTGTTTCCGCGCGATTTTATTTACTATGGTTGCGATGAGAACGTTCAGGTGTTTGACGGATACCGCGCGGTTTGGGTTTAAGGGTGTGGATCAGGGTTGTCATACTTTGCGGGAACAGAGAACAAAATTTGTAGTATAAAATACTGCAAACGGCACTCTAAAACTTCGATCCTTGCTACACTACACAGTTGCACACCAAACGTCTGTAAACTGCTGTAAACTGAATTCGCAAGCTGACTTCATCCAAGCCAAACTGATCATCTGACAAACCATTTGTCAATAATGCACATTTGAGACCTCTACGTAGTCACAATCGCTAGATAAAAGATCAATCTAGCGCGCGAGCTTGCCAAAGTGGCCTACTTTTGCGTTTTCGAGGCGTAATTTGGATTATTCTGCTCTGTAAGCAGACCTCCCGGAGAGACAACGTGCTGCCGAATAATGTAAATTACGCCTCGAAGACGCAAAATTAGGCCACTATGGCAAACTCGCGCGCTAGAGATTGATCTTTTATCTAGCGATTGTGACTTCATCGGGGTGCCAAATGTGCATTATAGAGAAATGGTTTGTCAGATACCGAACCCTTGCACTTGCACAATCCGCTGCCCGAGGGGTGAGTCTATGCTACACACTCTCACTCGAGCACACCAACGCATGATTTTCGTATGAAGCCTAACTTACCGGCAACACTTCTTATCCTCTGTTTTACCGATACAGTGACTGAATCACCGGGTGACTGACGACTGAAGGATCAGAAACAGACATCAGCGCTCGTAGCGGAAAAATGCCGGAGCTGTAGTTTCAGAGGACCGTCCCTTCTGAGATATGCTTCGGCTCCGGACGAATGGTGGGTTTAAATAAGTATTGTTCAACATAATAAACGTTGCACTGACATTGTATGTGTCCCCGCTAGGGTGCGAGCTTCCCACCGTTTCTATAAGGATCCCACTTCTCTCGATATTTAAGAAAATGTGTGTCTCTTGATAGTGGCAGCACTGTCGCGTCGCCCAATACTTCTCGCGGCTCCGCTACATGCTGCCGAATAATGCAAATTACGCCTCGAAAACGCAAAAGTGGGCCACGTAGGCGAGCTCGCGCCCTAGATTCATTTTTTATCTAGCGATTGTGACTACGTAGGGGCCCCAAATGTGCATTAGCGAGACGAATAACGTCTGGAACCAGACCCTTGCAACCTCGTGTACGTATACAGTGTCTAGCGGTGTGTGAGTGTGCCACCACACTCTCCCTCGAGCCGGATCTACACCCTTAATCCGCGCCCCTGGACTTTACTGTACAAAAACCTTATTAAATGCGCATGCTTAAATTAATAACAACGTTGTAATGAGAAGTACATGAAGTAAAAAACTTCGCTGAATAAGAAACTAAGCACGTGTAAAAAGCGAAATGATTCATACCCGTAGTGGTGAAATTCTCAGTCTCTGCCTCTGTTTTCAACACTTTCAACGGCGAAGTCATTCCATTCTCGACATCTTGCTTCTTAGTAGCTTCCGTCGACAGCGACGTCGTCTCCATTAATCTGCTTCTACTTCTGTTCATGCTGGCGTTCTCTCCTTGACTCCTCGACGAGTTTTTGGATATTGTATTGTGTCCAACACGACCTATGGCAAGTATACTGCTGGCAAAAAGGCTCTGATCATCCTGATTCATCAGGAACGGCGTTGCTACGCATGAAAGAATGATTAGGATCATCAGCGTGCCCATGGTGTACTTGATAATCCTCGGCCTCGACTTCGAGGCGGTTTGAGGGAAACCAGACGAGGAGAACTGGTCTGTTTGCGGTAGTATTGTGTACTGTAGGCTGGCATCGCCCTTTCGTACCGTTTTGTACATAACTAATAAACCTGCAAAATGAAACAATTATCATATCATTAACCACTGATACAGTCCATAGGAATAGATATGCTTTGCGACCAGTGGCGCACTCAGGATTTAATCTGGGGGGGGGGTCGAGTTAACGGACAAAATTTTGTGGCTCGGTGCAAGAATTGCCAGTGTACAGTAGCGCGTTATAACTAGTTAGGGTCTCAGCATGGCCGGATTAAGCCAGCGCGGCGCCTGTAGCAAATGTTACCAGGCGACCCTAGGTTTTGCATGATCAGCTTTGATCAGCAAATGAGAACCAAGGTATGCATGCATTTGTCACTTGAAACGAGACTGTCGCGCGCCTGTGTGACGTACGTAATGCTTCGTACAGACTAGAACATTTCGACGAACTGCGCCGCGAACCGCGCATTTCGACGAACATTTTGACGAACGTTTCGACGAAGTTTCGACGAATGGCGATCGGAACGGATTTGTGCTATTTCCAGATTTTCTTGCGAACAACTATGGGAGCTGCAGCGGCGTATACTACACAAAGAAATACAGAAAATGTTGGCAGTTTATTGAGTTATAATGTTTAGGTCTTTACGAAGCATCAGATTCGAGATTAAATGACTTAAATTTTTATTTTTATTTTTCCGATGCCGGGAACGAGATGGGAAGCCTCGTATCATGTCAGAATGGGATCCCAAAAATCCTGAGTTTTTTCAGAGATTATTCGGGATTCCCGGTGGTGTTCGGGTTTCCCGTGAATTTTTTCGGGATTCCTGCAGGGGTGTGCAAGATTCCCGAAAATGTTCAGAATTCACGTAAAATATCAGGGGAAAAAATGCAATGTTTTCATAGCAAGGGGATCTTTAATAATTTGAGACAAATTATAATTTAATTTAAGAGGGCCGTCTCCTAGCAGATGACGGTCGCGCGTGAACACTCACACACCGCTAGAGTACACTCACACACCGCTAGACCACGTATACGTACGCGAGAATTGCAAGGATCAGGGAAAGGCCTTCTGATTTCTCGATAATGCAAAGACGGGGGTTTTTACTAGTCAAAATCGCTAGATGAAAGATCAATCTAGTGCGCTTTTGTTCTTTTACGTTACCGAGCAACGATTTTGCAATATTCGGCTGCATGTTGCCCGTCACGTGTTGCCCGTCAGATGGCGCTGCAGTCACGCCGGCGTACTAGCCTCTCCGACGGGCAATATGCAGCCGAATATTGAAGGACTTTTGAAGCAAACAGAGCACTAGATTGATCTTTCATCTAGCGATTTTGACTACTAAAAACCCCCGTCTTTGCATTATCGAGAAATACGAAGGCCTTTCCCTGATGCTTGCAATTCTCGCGTACGTATACGTGGTCTAGCGGTGTGTGAGTGTACTCTAGCGGTGTGTGAGTGTTCACGCGCGACCGTCATCTGCTAGGAGACGGCCCATAAATCACCGATGTCTTTGTTTATAAATTTCTGTCTATTTCTTGACATTTATAAATTATATTATGAATATTTGGGATATGCTATTTGTCTTGCAAACAGATTTGTAAGTGCCAGCTCGTTCGCGTTCGTGCGCGCCGAAATGCGCGCGGCGGCGGCGCGGCGTTCGTGGCACCGTTCATGGCACCGTTCGTTGAAATGTTCGTCGAAATGTTCGCCGAAATGCGCGCGGCGGCGTTCCCATAGCTGATGGATCGACCATTCGCGCGAATGCGCGCCGAAATGCACGTCGAAATGCGCGCGGCGGCGCGGTGTTCGTGGCACCGTTCGTCGAAATGTTCGCCGAAATGCGTGCGGCGGCGTTCGTGGCATCCTTCGTCGAAATGTCATAAAATCTCCAAAAATTCAAGTCATTTAATCTTGAATCTGATGCTTCGTAAAGACCTGAATTTACATCTAAATAAAGTGCCAACATTTTCTGTATTTCTTTGTGTAGTATACGCCGCTGCAGCACCCATAGTTGTTCGCTAGAAAATCTGGAAATAACACAAATCTGTTCCGATCGCCATTCGTCGAAACCATGAAGTAAGAGTAAGGAGATCTATCTGTACAGTTTGGAAGTGGCGACAAAACTTGTTCCCGTATTGGGGAGGTACGCCAAATGGAATGGTATGAACAGAGAATGTCAGTGTCAAAAACGTGTCAAACGATGAAACGGAAAGGTTAGAAATATATGGTTATGTTATGACAGGACGTGCAAATACGAAAAATTTGAAGAAAAAGAATGTTATAAATTTTTTAAAAAGATTTTCAAAATCTTATTATTTTTGTAAAATAAAGAGGTGGTATCTTATAATATAATTAAAAGTAGTTGTAATAAAGTAGTTTTCTTATAATGTAATTAAAAGTACAATAAGTTTTTACACATAATAGGATTTGTTTCTTTTACAACTATTTATATTATGTATAAATATTACATACTATAGCATCCTTTAATATTGTTGCTTCTTTTTCCCTACAGCAATATACATACATGTATTCATATTGATTTCAAATTTGTTGAATACAAAATTATATCTATATGTCCGTATAGATATGTAAATTATTCTCTGGTACAGTGTGTGTGTTCTCTCTGTAATATATTTAATTATATTAACTTTAATTAATGTAAAAGTAGTTTGTTTATAGAATATAATTTATTTCTTTTGAATGGAATTTTGTAATTTATATATATAACGCTTCACAACATCATGGGTTTGTCGATACAGGACAAATGACTACAACCTCGCCTCATCGCTCAATACATTAGGTATTACTTATAGAAAAAAATGTTAGTGAGGACATGAAGAGCAAGATCTTAACCATATCCTATAGGACTGCCCAAAGTACACAGAAGAAAGATAATCCTTTCACAGGAAATTAGAAATATAAGGATGGAGATGTCCATATCACATTGATTCATTTGTGAAAGATCTAGACACAAGTGCACTTAAATCAATTAGCTACTTCCTAACCAAAATAAATGTCAATTTTATTTAAGTCAGAGCTTGCCATTAGAATCCTATACATAGAAGCACATAATTTTAACGTATCACTCATTAGTACTAGACGACGCATTAATTAACGTGCAATAACTTTGCCAAAGAAACTTTAGTTGTAAGATTTTAACCTCTATTAATACTATTGTATATAATGTTATTGTTATCACTGTGTATTTTCTATTAACCCAATACTACCATTAATATTGTATTTTATATCTTTATTTTTGTACTGTTAACCTAGTTCGTAAGGATAGAATGTATTTAATAAGTTTTGTATCATAATTACCAGCTTATGGACCTAACCTGGTCTAAAGCCTTAGTTCTTCACCGGTCATTACATAACCATGTATTTCTAACCTTTCCGTTTCATCGTTTGACACGTTTTTGACACTGACATTCTCTGTTCATACCATTCCATTTGGCGTACCTCCCCAATACGGTAACAAGTTTTGTCGCCACTTTTTTCTTCTATACGCTATCGAGATAGGTCTCCTTACTCTTACTTCATGGTCGAAACGTTCGTCGAAATGTTTGTCGAAATGCGCGGTTTGCGGCGCAGTTCGTCGAAATGTTCTAGTCTGTACGAAGCATAACGTGCACCTCTGTCGAAAAGTTGACGCACATTTTGGGCAGATTTTTTACTATTAATAACTAAATAACGAAGCCGAAATCATAATTTTTTTATTTTTTATTTTCGTCTTATATTATCCTCGAGAACGAAATATACAGGGTGTTTAGGTACAGGTGGGAGAAAATTTAAGGGGTAGTTTTCGAGGATAATATAAGACGAAAATAAAGAATAAAAAAATTGAAATTGAAGTTGAAGAGTTGAAATTGAAAAATTAAAGTGGAAATTGAAAAATTGAAGTTGAAATTAAAAAATTGAAGTAGAAATTGAAATGTTTCGAAATTGAGATTGAAGCAAAAACACTAACTCGAACAAATAATACCAATGCTAGTACTGCTAGACTGTGAGTATATAAAAACCATACTGTTTACGGTCTTAAACACGTCGTCTTAGAACGTGAGACTTTCAAATTTGAAATAGACGTAAAATGGACGTCTTTAAGACGTCGTGTGCTATCTGGGTTTAGGTGACACACTTAATTGAATCACCCTATATAGGCGAAGCTGGAGAGGCTTGCTAGATAGGGAGATTTGATACTGTTTTATATTCCTTATCTTAAAAACAAAAGAGTGCCGTATGCTAGAGTATAGAAGAGTGCTCTCAGTGGATCGCGATAAGCTATAAATGAAGTGTCCTTGTAGGAAACACTGTGAGTAGCGAATATAAAATTTTTCAAGAAGTAGAAAAATACTTTCCATCATCAAATTAGATTATTCGAAAATGTGACTTTCTTCGGCTTTGTAACATTGAGTAAATGTTTCTAATAGATAGTTATAAGTTGATAGGGAATTTTTGTAATATTTAATGTTATTGTTGCTCGCTCGCTCGCGGGTAGATCTGCTCTTGCGAGAGGGTTAGTGGTACGCATGGCTAGTAGTGCCTACAGCTATTAATGTTTTTTATTTGGAGTGTGACTCTCCAAGAGTCACACAAAGAACTTCCCGATTCGTTAGTTGCAGTATATTATTATCATTATTAACTGTACGTTTTAAGAAGATTATACTTTTTCAGGGAAATTCAATATTTTTCTACTTATCAAAATGTTTGCTACATGGCGTCGCGTTAAACCAATATCGTATGCTCGTTGCTCGCTTGGTTCCTTGTTACAGCAGAGTAATGTTGCAAAATAAATTGCTAATGCTCCACAATCAAACGCATTGTTTTGATATTGTACGCTGTGAAATGGCTGTATCTCGGGAACGGTGCGTCCTACCGCAAAATTAACGAAATTTTCAAAAGGCTCAATACAACGCATATAGGGTATGCCCAACCACGCGACGTATGTAGTCTTTGCGTCCTATCGCAAAAATAATGAAATTTTCAAAACACCTAACCCGAAGCATATAGGGTGTGCACAACCACATAACGTATGTAGTCTTTTGAATTTTTCAAAAAAAAAATATATATATATAATTTTTTATTAAAAATATATCTAAACATATATATATATATATATATATATAGTTTGTTTCTTCGGTGGAAACTTTCCGTTCTCTCGTATAAATTGCATTGTTGAATGAACTTCTTTCGAAAAAACTAAAAAAACTAAAAAACTACTTGACCAAAATGGACCAAAATCTAATCAGCACTAAGTTACAGCGGGGCACATCGATTGCATCATTCATCATTCTGATCGCGTTGTTACTTTTTCAGAAAACGTTAACGAAAAATTTGATAACATACTCACATGAACATACGCACACACATACACACACATACGAACATTTTGCTGAAAATAGTCTAAAATGACTCCAATGAGACCGTGAAACGTGAAGATTTGCTAAAAAATCGGTTTTCGATTTTCGGGGTCATTACAATAACTTCCCTATAAAATCGGGAAGTTAAAAAGTGCAAATTTTCAACTTTGACGTAGTCTTGCTTTTTCAATCACAATTCAGAAATACATAGTTACGCAGTTCAGTATTAGATTGTTACGAGCCAGGCCTGCGAGCAGTACGAGTAGTTGGCGAAGGGTTGTTACCCTAAGAATATGATCGCAATTTCATAGTTAAAGGTACGTGAACGAATCTGATGTGAAATCAGGGGGTCGCACACTGGTCCACGCGCTCGATCTACCTATTCATTAATATTTTAGCACTATTTGAATGTTTAAAGGTATATTATTTAGGTCGTTGGATTCGTTTTGATATCAGCCACAATATTATGAAGTCAAAAATACATATTGACTTTTAAAAATTCAAGGTGACTTTAATTATTTATGCATCAAAAATTTCTTTTTTAATTTTTTCGATTAAAATTTGTAGACTGCTGAATGTTGATTAAGTTTTGTTTAAAACATTTTTTCTCAGATTATCGGAAGTGTATTATGAAGTTCAGGTTTTAAATAAACACAATAATCAATCATTTTTGAAGTAATGGATTTTATAAACATAATTAAAAATATTTTATTTAAAACTGTGCGAAAAACATAATATTAATTATAAAAAACAAAAATATAATTTTTATTGTATAAACAACAATAAAAATTGACATTATACGATATTATATTGACAAATCATTATTGTCATTACTTTTTTCATCGACATCTTTCAATATTAATTGTTCGACTGCATCATCAAAATCCCAGAGGTTCGGCCGCAATTCAGGCAACACATACGCTTTAAACAATAATAACTTCTGTATCAGGACCGAACAGGATGTGATTCTTGCACGATTTCATAGAGAAATGAACGCTGATAATAATGCACTTTGATACAATGAGGGCCCATGGGGGACTCGAAAGATATCCGTCATCAAAGATTGAAAACTTTGAAGATTCTTTTTAGTTTATTGAGCATTGTTATTTCAATAAATTATAAATATAAAATCTTAGTACAAGAGAGATATACTCTAAATACAGACAAATACTATTCATTTGCAACAAAAATGGACACATTATATTAAATAGATTCTCCAGGGTATCAATAAGAAAAGACGTAATTTTTTCGGTGGCAAATAGGATTCATAAAATGTTGATTTTTAAATGCTTGTTCTCTACTCACAATTTGCAATAAATCTCATTAATTTCATCGTTTTCGAATGTCGTGGACATTTAGGAAGCAATATACATTCAATAAACATCGATTTGGGCAAGTTGCTTTTTTACCAAATGAACAACTATCTAGATCGAGCGCGTGGACCGATAGGTGGAGCGATAACTTCTTAACGAATAAGTTTAGGGCATAAGTATGTTGGTACATTTATGTAGAGCACAACAAACTGTATCGATTGGTGTAGTCAAAAATGTAGGTTTCTATTTTTTTAAAAAGTGCGGTTGCATTTCTCTGATGCACCGATACACAAAAGTGCATAAAATTTAGTTGCGTAGTATGCACCGTCTGATGTCATTCAACTTTTTCTTATAATATTTTCCTCTATTCCCGACCGTTTAGGAGGTACAGCCTCTTCCAGTTGCGTTGGACACCCTGTATACAGGGTGAGTCCGAAGAAACAAAACACCTAAATATCTCAGTTACTTTTCGTTGTACAAAACAACTTCTTAGGACAAACTTACACTGTTTGAAGGGCGACATGTAACGGTGTAAGGGAAAAAATTTTCAAGGTCATTTTTTTCGAGATTTCAAGGTCATCGATGTTTTTTTAAGTGGAATTATATATCTTCATTAATGTAATGTTGTATCTGACAAAATAACGAATTCATCCATATAACACAATATGACCTTCGACCCAGAAAAATGGAATAAATAAAATTCAACGTGTAAGATTCATTTGCTTTAATTCTGTTATGCAAAATGTTCAAAAATATTCCCTTGAGCTGCTATGCATTCAAATGTATCGCAATACACAATATAATAACAGATTCGGTGTTGACAGGAAGACATTTATGATATACCTTCACCTATGCGTTCGTACAGAGTCGTGTTTATCAACTACTAATTACTCTGAAGACCTTCTTGCTATTAGATTTCCACTGTCTCTACGATTTCTAATCTATCAGTTTATCGATGAACGTTTCACCATGCGTTACTCGAAGGAAGATAAGATTGATATGATTTTCATTTATGGAGAAAGTCGACAGTGTTTAAGAGAAGCAGTGCGGTTGTACAAGGACCGATTTCCTAATCGGAATTGTCCATCAGTTCCCGTTTACTCCGATTTGATAAATAAATTCCGTGAAACTGGTAGTGTTGAAAATAAAAAATGTACGAAGGTGAGGACTGTGTTGTGGATTGGTACGACTGAAAAGGGTCAACGCCATCTAGAGGACGGTGGCGAAGCAAGAAGAGGATCGCGCGGGAGAAAACGCGTGATAGGAGTTAGTTGGGAACAAAGAGCACGCTGCATTATACAGGTGTGCCGACTTAGCATCTCTGTAATGCTGAAATTTGGAGGCAGATGGGTCGTAATTCTCTGGCCGCCGCCAGACGGCGCATGGTTCCAGGTACCGTACGTGTGCAAATGAGTACATCTTCTTCTTCTTTTTTAATATATAAAAATGGATGTTTGTATATATATGATTAATAGACTTCGAAACTGTTTGACCGATCAACATGAAACTTGGCACATATATGTATTTTTTCATATAGAAGGTTTTTACGCTATTCAATTTGTTGTAACTCGCCGCTGTAGATGGCGCTGCAATACATCAACTTCTATACCGTTGAACCTATCGCTATGTAAATTGGTATACATAGGTATTTGAGCACGAGGAATATTTTTACGCTATTCAATTTGTTGTAACTCGCCGCGGTAGATGGCGCTGCAATACATCAACTTGTGGGAATGCGGTATGCAGTTACCAGTGTATGCTAACCACGGTAGGAAGGATGATGATTTTCAGAAGGAATTGGGAGAGTCCCACATACCTCTCCACGTGTTGGATGTGAAGGAAATTGAGAGTTACAACGAGGCTGAGTCACCAGTGTTTATTCACGATGACGGTCAATATAATCATCAGTCAGAACTATGACTGAGAACACACAATAGCATCAGAATGATGCAGGAGCAAACGCGTTTATAAAACTTGGCTAACACGCTGGAGTACACGCTGACAATGTTGAGCACGTCTGTACTCATTGAACGTTCGAACAGAAGAGAGCGAGCGTTCGCTGCGCTCAGCAATTTCGGCGGAAAGCCGCGAGTGCGCAGGCGCGGTACCCCACCAAGGATCGGGGTAAAGCCGAGCCCACACACTCCCCCCCTAGTGCAAGGCACGATTCACAATAACATGGGGTGGTGCAATACAATAAAGAGAACTTATGCAAAATATGCATTTACAATTTCATTTTTAAATTTCGCAGAGCATCACAACAGGATGTAGGCGGTATCAACCAGCGCTTCATTACATTCATAGCTTAATAGAAACTGCTTTTCGCGAATAAGTTTTTAAATTGGCGGGGGCCAGACCGCTCGAAGCAGGGTCGCTATCGACCGTATCGTCGAGTGCTGGATTGACCAGAAAGGCTGGTTTCAGCAACTCGATGGATACATTTTTCGACGTGCCATTAACGTCAATTTGAAATACCCGATCAGAAGGACGGGAAAGAACTCTGTGAGGTCCCGAGTATGGTCTCTCCAGAGCCTTTTTGGCCATGTTACGCATGAAGACATGCGAACACTGATACAACGATTTGAAAATGAATGCGCGCTTCTTGTTGTGATGAGCTGCAGGTACCGGACGAACCTGACGCATGTGCTCGCGATGTTCCTCCAAAAATATATTAGGGTCCGGCGTGAAATCCTCCGGAAGAAAGAATTCTCCGGGGAGACGAAGCGTTGTTCCGAAGATAAACTCTGCGGGAGACGCATTCGTGTCCGTACGGACATGGGATCTCAAGCCAAGTAAGACCGTGGACAGCGAGCGCGTCCAGTCAGTGTCACGATGACACATTAGGGCCGCCTTTAAGGGACGATGCCATCTTTCAATAAGTCCGTTAGAAGCCGGGTGGTATGCAGTTGTGCGGATTCTCTCGCATCCGACGAGAGATAAGAGTGCCGTAAATAGACGCGACTCAAATTGTGCACCTTGGTCCGTCGTTATGACTTTCGGTGCGCCATAACGCGAAATCCAGGTATCGAAAAACGCACGAGCGATGGTCTGAGCGGATGTCTCAGGAAGTGGGACAGCCTCGACCCATCTAGAAAAACGATCGATCATCGTCAAAATGTACTGCATACCACGTCGAATTGGCAAAGGACCAACAATGTCCAAATGTACATGGTCAAAACGACCATCAGGGGCAACTATCTTGTCAGGCAACATTTTCACGTGCCTGGATATTTTGGACTGTTGACAGTCCACGCACTCCTTGCACCATCGCTGAATATCGCGATGCAAGTTAGGCCACACATATCGGTGCCTTATCAATTTATCGGTCACTTGAGGACCAGGATGCGCAGGCAAGTGAAAAATGTTGAAGACAGTTCGGCGCATCTTTGCAGGAATATATGGCCGAATGGCCTCTGCTGAGATTTCGCAACTGATAGTATGATGCTCAGGGCCCCATGAAATATCTTTAAGAACAAGGGAATGATCGGTTGACTTGCGGAGTTCCGCCAGTTCACCGTCATCCTTCTGGCTTCGAGCCAAGTCTTTTAGGTTAATTTCGCAGGGGAGTCGGAGGGACTCTACCCGCGACAAAGCGTCTGCGACTACATTCTCCGGGCCCTTCACATGCTCAATGCGTGAAGTGTACTGCGCAATGTAAGACAGCTGACGCAGCTGACGCGGAGAGGCTTTCTCGGGACGCTGTAAAAAGGCGTACAATAGAGGCTTGTGATCTGTCACAATTTTAAACTCGCGCGCTTCAAGCAGGTACGAGAAATATTTGATAGCCTCATAGATCGCAGTTAATTCCCTATCATATGCGCTATAATTCTGCTGCGCAGGGCTTAATTTCTTCGAGAAGAAGGCGAGGGGCTCCCAGGCCGGGCATGTGTTCCCAAGAGGATGATTCCTCTGTTCAAGGACCGCGCCTATTGCAAAATCTGACGCATCGGTCACAAGCCTAAGCTCTGCCCCAGCACGGGGGTGCACAAGAAGGGTAGCCTGGGCAAAATCTTCTTTGATTTTGCCAAAGGCACGCTCCGCCTCGCTATTCCATGGAACTTCTCTCTTATCATTCCTCTTTGAATCAGAGAGGTAGGCATTTAAGGGTGCCTGAGTGGCGGCTGCCTTAGAAATATTGCGGTGATAAAAATTTATCATGCCCAAGATCCTCCTAAGTTCCACAATGGTCTTGGGTTTGGGGAAGTTCAAAATTGCCTCCACTTTTGATGCCGTGGGGCGAATGCCCTTGGCATTTACGAGATATCCTAGGAATTCTAGCTCCTGAACTGCGAAAACGCATTTGTCAACATTTAACCTGAGATGGTATTTTCGCAAGCGGTCGAACACCGTGCGTAAATGAGAATCATGTTCTTCCATCGAAGACGAAGCAATAAGAATGTCGTCTATATACAGAAAGACAAAGTCCAGATCCCCCAGCGCTCGATTAATGTAGCGCTGGAAGGACTGACTGGCGTTTCTGAGACCAAAGGTCATATACAGAAATTCAAACAGCCCGAAAGGGGTTGTAATAGCAGTCTTTTGCACATCTTCAGGGGCAACCGGAATTTGGTTAAACGCCTTGTGCAAATCTAGAGAGGTGAAGACTGATTTCCCCGCCAGATTATTTGAATAATCATGCAAGTATGGGGTCAGATATCTATCCGGAACGGTGATGGCATTGAGTTGCCTATAGTCACCGCAGACACGCCATGAGCCATCCTTTTTCTGCACCATGTGCATTGGACTGGCCCAGGGACTACTGGAGGGACGACAAATGCCGTTCTCACACCACTGTTTAAATTCTGCTTTAGCAGCAGTAAGTTTGTCCGACGCCAAACGACGCGGACGCGAAGATACAGGAGGCCCCTTCGTCAGGATGTGATGATACACTTCCGACGAGGAGGGTGGCAACGGGTTAGAACAACCCGTGATCTCCGGATATTCAGCTAAGATCGCAGAATGCGAGGATTTAGCTGCGCTAGTATGCACAGACTTTACAAAAGAAGCGTGATATCTTCCAAAGGAAGTCACGTTAGTTGCCTTATCGACCAGACAATGACTTTTTAAGTCGACAGAGATACCATAATGGTGAAGCAAATCCGCACCTATGATAGCGGTGGGAACGTTGGCAATACAAAAATTCCAACGGATCACTCGTCTGAGGCCAAGATCCAATACACGGAATGATTCGCCAAAAGTGTCGATCCGAGAATCATTGGCAGCGAGTAATTTCAATTGAGCAGGCTTGCAGCGTATCTTTGGATCTGCCGGAAGCAGTGATATGTCTGCGCCTGTGTCAATTAAAAATTCTTGACCAGAAATTCGGTCATGAATGTGGAGACGACGCGATTCCCTATATCCCCTACCAACGGTCTCCATGCGGGAGGGAGAATTTAGTTTTTTGACGCTGAGAATTCAGCGAACTTAGGGCATCCAGGTCTACAGGACGTAGGATTGTGCGGGTAACGCGCATGCGCTAAACACAACGCACCTTTCCTGGATGAAGAAGTAGAGAGTGAATTTGATGAAGATTTACTCCGGAATGGTCGCGGATGCAACGGCGAACGCGCATTAGCGCGAGCGCGGCCTGGATCTCTACTGCGCCCAGAAGGGGCGTCTAATTTCGAAATAATCGATTTTAATAACGTTTCAATTCTGTGAAACTGGTTGTCCGATGATCTCGAGGGAACCGATGTGTCCTGAGAACACGAGGGAAGTGAAGTGTCCTGAATGGCAACACTCACCTTGGGCAACTCGCCTGACATTGCAACTAACTTGTCAGCTAATTCTGCCACTTTATCCAAATCGGTAAAACCAGTGGCAACCAGGATTTCACGCTGATGCTCAGTCAGCTGCTCCAGAAAAATTTGTTTGAGCACCGTATCGGTGCATTTACATGCGGCATTCAATTGGCGTAATTGCCTCAAAATCTGTGAGGGACGACAGTCTACGTTGACTTGCCCTCGAAGAAGTTTTCTAAGGTTCTCTTCATCTGAGGGAGCATAAACCTTGATAAGTCTCGCTTTTGCCCTCGAGAACATGTCAGAGTAAGGGGGTTCCTGCAAAACAATGTCGCTGATGTTGGCCATACCATCATCATCGAGGGACATGGCTAGATAATCAAACTTCGCCGTTTCAGAATAAACGCCAGCACGGCGCAACGACGCTTCAATCTGGTGAAACCAGAGAACAGAATTCTTCCTCGAGAAGGGAGGAATTTTAGGAATCTTAGCTACTGCGACCTGGGTAACCCCTTCAGACCCTCCCCTTTGGGAATTTACTGCTGAATTTACCCCTGACATTGAGGCTTTAAGAGCCGCTAATTCGCGACACACGTCTGCTAGCTGCGATGCGAGCAGAGTGGACGCATCGTTTTCGGAATCGGAAACTGACATGGTTATCGCAAATGCAACAGGACCTAACCTTACCTTACACGCGAGCGTATCACAACCTGTCTAATGTCGCGCACAAGCGCGTTACAAATATTTGTGCTATTGAATTTATCGCGATAAAAACGCGAACTGGCAAAGCCAAATAATGGAATTTGCTTCGAAAGCGTTAATGAAACACTAGAATGAACACGGACTCTAAAAAGATCGCGTAGAACGCACGAACTGTCACGCGATTCTCTAACCTAACCTCTTGGAACACCGCGAGCACACGCGCGCGGTTCACGAAACACGAGGACCGTGTACACATGTACACCGGTTAGACGCAGTTCAATGTTTTTTTATGCAGCAACGCACGCACACAGTCACTAGGCGCCGGTGTCGATGTACAGTACGGCTGATGACACCTCAAGGACAATCTCGCCAAATAGCAGGAACGATGTCGAGGTGTTGACAACAAAGTTGTCCTTGGCAAGCAGCGACCAGCTAACAGCACACAGCAACGGCTTGGCAACAGGCACGATGCTGGATTTGACAACAAACGTTGTCCTTGGCCGCAACAATGGCGGCTAACAGCTTGGTAACAGGCAGCGTGACGATGTTCATCAACAAGGCTGACCTTGAAGCCCAAGCTGGCTGGAAACGGTGAAACGACGAAAATGGCCGTCTGACTCAACCGTTGGTAGAATTACCCGCTGTTGTTGGACCGGAATGGCCAGCCACGTGTTGTAGAATGCCGAGGAACCTCTTCTGCGGCGTATCGACGATGGAAACGTCGGAAGGCGGTCCTCGTAGACACGTTAATCGACGGATGTCGAATTCAGCTCCTCCAAGGAATTCCTCGATGTCCAGGTGTCGATGCAGACCTCCAGGAACACTCTCTTCGGCATGCAATGCACGATTCCACGAGACACAGAAACAGTGTCAAAATGGCCGACAACTGATCACGTCGGGGTCACCAATGTGGGAATGCGGTATGCAGTTACCAGTGTATGCTAACCACGGTAGGAAGGATGACGATTTTCAGAAGGAATTGGGAGAGTCCCACATACCTCTCCACGTGTTGGATGTGAAGGAAATTGAGAGTTACAACGAGGCTGAGTCACCAGTGTTTATTCACGATGACGGTCAATATAATCATCAGTCAGAACCATGACTGAGAACACACAATAGCATCAGAATGATGCAGGAGCAAACGCGTTTATAAAACTTGGCTAACACGCTGGAGTACACGCTGACAATGTTGAGCACGTCTGTACTCATTGAACGTTCGAACAAAAGAGAGCGAGCGTTCGCTGCGCTCAGCAATTTCGGCGGAAAGCCGCGAGTGCGCAGGCGCGGTACCCCACCAAGGATCGGGGTAAAGCCGAGCCCACAAACTTCTATACCGTTGAACCTATCGCTATGTAAATTGGTATACATATGTATTTGAGCACGAGGAATATTTTCACGCTATCCACTTTGTTGCAACTCGCCATCATATTGACGACAAAACAGAATAATTTATGATTATGCCCCCCAAAAGATCAAACATTGGAAGAAGAACCAAACATGCGCGGCAAGTGTCAACCAGTAGAGCTGCTGAAACATCTGAAGAGCGAGTCGCACGAGTAGGAAACCTGCGAATGCGAGCTTCTACATCAAGAGCTGCTGAAACATCTGAAGAGCGAGTCGCACGAGTAGAAAACCTACGAGTGCGAGCTGATAAGTCAAGAGCTGCTGAAACATATGAAGAACGAGACACACGACGTGAAGGTCAACGCTTACGGCAGAGTCGAACAAGAACGAGAATCGATCTCAAGAAAGCGGCGTTCAATTACAATAAAAACTTTGATTACAGGATGCATCACGATGTTGCCATCGGACCAATGACTAATTTGTGCTTTCATTGTCACGCTTTGCAGTTTAAGAAAGAATCGCCTGGCATGTGTTGCTCCAATGGCAAAATCAACTTGCCACCACTGGCTGAGGTACCAGAACCACTTTTAACTTATGTGGCTGGAGTTACTCGGGAGTCCAAACACTTTCTACAGCATATTCGTAAATACAACTCATGCTTTCAAATGACATCGTTTGGAGCAACGAATATTGTGAGATATGGTAATTTCATGCCCACCTTCAAAGTCCAAGGACAAGTGTATCATCAAATTGGTTCACTTCTTCCAGTAACCGACGAAGATCCACAGTTTTTGCAAATTTATTTCATGGACAATGTGGAAGAAGAGGTTGTTCGACGATGCACATTTAGTGCAGTAACAGATCGGAGAATTATTGCTGAATTACGAGCATTATTCCATGAAAATAACTGTTTGGTCCGAGATTTCAAATCCGCATTGGAGGATGTAAGAGCGGATGATTTAAAAGTCATAATCAGGGCAGACAAAACGCCATTGAATGAGCATGAAAGACGTTTCAATGCTCCAACGGCCCCTGAAGTAGCAGCTGTAATTGTCGGAACAGAGATCACCCGCCGAGATATTGTTATCAGTAGACGAGATCAAACCAAGCAACGTGTTGCTGAAACACACCGATCGTACGATGCTCTTCAATATCCAATACTGTTTCCGCGAGGAGAAGACGGATATCATTTCGAAGTTTATCAAACTAATCCCATCACAGGTGCTGCGACAACGAAAAGAGTCAGTTGTATGGATTTTTATGCATACCGTATCATGATTCGATCCCAACAATGTAACCATATCCTGAAGTGTCGTCAACTTTTCCAACAATACATCGTTGATATGTACACTAAAGTCGAAAGTGAACGACTCAATTACATTCGTTACAATCAATCGAAGCTTCGAGTTGAAGATTACATTCATTTGCGAGATGCAATTGCGAATAATGAAACAGTTGCTAACATTGGACAAATGGTTATACTTCCAGCTTCGTATACTGGAAGTCCAAGACATATGCAAGAATATGCTCAGGATGCTCTAACATATGTTCGCAAATACGGACGTCCAGATCTTTTTATCACGTTCATATGCAATCCATCTTGGACTGAAATCAAAGATTTACTTCTACTTGGCCAGCAACCATCCCATCGGCATGACCTCATAGCGAGAGTTTTTAAACAAAAATTAATACGATTTATGGATCTCATCACTAAGAATCATATATACGGAGAAACTCGCTGCTGGATGTATTCGATTGAATGGCAGAAAAGAGGTCTACCACATGCCCACATCTTAATTTGGTTGGTTGAAAGAATTGCTCGAACTCAAATTGACAATATTATTAATGCTGAGCTGCCCGATCCAGAAGAAGATCCAGAATTATTTGAAATTGTCAAAAAACATATGATTCACGGACCATGTGGACTCTACAACCCACATTCACCATGCATGAAAGATGGAAAATGCACTAAAAAGTATCCACGTCAGATGATACAAGAAACACAGACTGGTGGCGATGGTTATCCGCTGTACAGACGACGAAAACCAGATGATGGAGGACACACAACAACTATCAAAATCAATAACGTTTATTTCGAAATTGATAACCAGTGGATTGTGCCCTATTCTCCTATTCTTTCCAAATCATTCAATGCGCATATCAACGTAGAAGCCTGCAATTCAGTTAAATCGATTAAATACATATGTAAATATGTAAATAAAGGCAGCGATATGGCAGTTTTCGGACTTGCGAATCCCAATACTCCCGTTAATGAAGTAGAACAATTTCAAATGGGACGTTATATTAGTAGTAATGAAGCTGTTTGGCGAATTCTTGGTTTTGATATTCATGAACGCTTTCCTGCTGTTATACATCTCAGTGTTCACTTGGAAAACGGTCAACGAGTCTACTTCACGGAAGAGAATGCACCCCAGAGAGCTGCAGACCCACCAAACACAACGTTGACCGCTTTTTTCCAATTGTGTGCAACTGACGAATTCGCGGAAACGTTGTTATATCATGAAGTCCCGCAATATTACACTTGGAATCAATCGACGAAGAAATTTTACAGAAGAAAACGAGGCGCCAGGCATTCTTCAATAGCTGGCATATTTTTCTCAGGAACATTGGGACGAGTATATACTGTTCATCCGAATAATAGTGAATGCTACTATTTGCGAATGCTGCTTCACGTGGTCAAAGGACCAACATCGTTTCAAGCAGTCAAAACCATCGATGGTCAAGTATGCCAGACATACAGAGAAGCATGTTTCAAACTTGGTTTGCTTGAAAATGATCAACATTGGGACAACACATTGACAGAAGCATCTGAAACACGTCATGCTCACCAAATACGAACTCTGTTCGCCATAATCTTGACAACCTGTGCGCCATCTGATCCGAAAGATCTATGGGAAAAACACAAAGAAAATATGAGCGAAGACATACTTCTCCGAGAACGCAGAGACAACCCCGGCCTGGATGTACAATATTCGGAAAACATTTTCAATGAAGCACTAATATTGCTTGAGGATATGTGTTTGTCGATTAAAAACAAACTTCTCAATCAGCTTGGGCTATTTACACCGGAACGTAACAGAAACGATGTTGTTGATAGAGACGTATTGCGAGAAAAACAATATGATGTCGATGCGCTACAAGTTTATGTTGAGAGTCAGAAAAGGCTCTTAACAAATAATCAACGACTCGCGTACGACACAGTTATGGAGTATGTACGAGGCGGAAATGGTGGACTCCTTTTTCTTGATGCACCAGGAGGCACAGGAAAAACATTTCTACTCAATTTGATACTCGCCGAAATTCGAATGCAGAATGAGATTGCTGTGGCTGTAGCATCATCGGGGATTGCAGCAACACTACTTGATGAAGGACGCACAGCGCATTCGGCTTTCAAGCTGCCATTGAATTTAAATCTTGCTACAGATCCTCTTTGCAACATTGGAAAAACATCTGGAATGGCAACTGTATTGAAAAAATGCAAAATCATTATTTGGGATGAATGTACCATGATCCATAAGAAAGGACTTGAAGCACTTGATCGTACTCTGCGAGATTTTCGAAGCGATCAACGTCAAATGGGCGGAGCTCTGATATTGCTCGCCGGTGATTTCCGTCAAACTTTGCCCGTCATTCCAAGATCAACACCAGCAGACGAGCTGAATGCATGCCTGAAGAATTCGGCTCTTTGGAGACATGTGAAGAAAATTACACTTTCAACCAATATGCGTGTGCATTTACTTGGAGATGTTTCTGCACAAACATTTGTCAAGCAACTTTTAGATATGGGCAATGGCAAACTTGCGGTTATTCCTGAAACACAGGAGATATCGTTCCCACCAAACTTCTGTCAACTTCAATCATCAATTGAAGATCTTGAAATGAAGGTTTTTCCGAACATCGTCAATAACTTCAGGAATCAAGATTGGCTATCCGAGAGAGCTATCTTAGCTCCAAAAAATGATGACGTCAATCGAATCAATAACAAGATTCAATTGAAAATTCCTGGTGCGGTTACCAAATATAAATCAATCGATACAGTTACAGAAGAAGATCAAGCTGTTAATTATCCAATAGAATTTCTGAATTCATTGGAGCCTGCTGGAATGCCACCACACATATTAGCGTTGAAAGTTGGTTCACCAATACTGCTCCTACGGAATCTCAACACGCCAAAGTTGTGCAACGGAACCAGACTTTCAATGAAAACACTGATGCCGAATGTGATTGAAGCAACAATAATTAACGGCAAATGTAAAGGAGAAGATGTGCTTATTCCACGCATTCCAATGATCCCCACTGATTTGCCCTTTACTTTCAAACGACTACAGTTTCCTGTATGTCTTGCTTTCGCAATGACAATCAACAAAGCTCAAGGGCAGTCACTGCGCGTTGCCGGATTAAATTTAGAAAATCCATGTTTTTCACATGGTCAACTATATGTTGCTTGCTCCAGAGTAGGGAACCCAAAAAGTCTATACATACAGGGTGTTTACCTACAGGTGGGAGAAAATTTAAGGGGTGATTCTCGACGATAATATAAGACGAAAATGAAGAATAAAAAAATTGCGATTTCGGCTTCGTTATTTCGTTATTAACAATTAAAAATCCGCCTAAAATGCTGCAACACTTCTAACAAAAGTATATGTTGCGTACGTCAGACAGGCGCGCGACAGTCTCGTATCAAGTGACAAACGCATGCATACCTTGGTTCTCATTTGGGGCCCCAGCGAGGTGAAAATGTTTAAAAAATCGGTGCACGACATTGAACCTACCTACTCGTTAAAATCCACAAGGGCATTTCTAATATCCGCCCTATGGAATTATCGAGTAGAAGGGGTCAATGCCCTTTCACTTTTAAATTCTTCTCAAACATATCCACAAATCCTTATCCTACACTATAATTGTTCATAACACCGTACCTAATATACTGGAATAAACGCTCTAGCACTATTTACAATATCATACACACGCACTACGAGTTTACAGAGAGTACAAGTTTCCTGAGGGAAATGAGGAGAATGTAAAGAACTGGTAATCCTTTAATGTTGAAACACTGCACTTTATTGAACTTTATTTACGTCGCGAGACTCGCTCACAGACGGAACGGACATCTTGAGGTCATGCGATTTCTGCGAACGGAAATCTTCGACGCGTGCGAGAAGAATCGTCCGTTCAAGCTAGCATCCGTATGCACACTGATTCAAGACAGCTAATGTGGTCAATGCACAATGCACACACATGAGATATTTCGCGGTCACAGACAGAATGAGAAAGAATCACGAAATTCGTGACAACAGGATAGACAATTGTAGATCTTAATTTGTTTTATCGATCTGGCATCTGGCATCGACTTCATCAGCTGTCTTGAATCAGTGTGCATACGGATGCTAGCTTGTACGGACGATTCTTCTCGCACGCGTCGAAGATTTCCGTTCGCAGAAATCACACGACCTCAAGATGTCCGTTCCGTCTGTGAGCGAGTCTCGCGACGTAAATAAAGTTCAATAAAGTGCAGTGTTTCAACATTAAAGGATTACCAGTTCTTTACATTCTCCTCATTCCCCTCAGGAAACTTGTACTCTCTGTAAACTCGTAGTGCGTGTGTATGATATTGTAAATAGTGCTAGAGCGTTTATTCCAGTATATTAGGTACGGTGTTATGAACAATTATAGTGCAGGATAAGGATTTGTGGATATGTTTGAGAAGAATTTAAAAGTGAAAGGGCATTGACCCCTTCTACTCGATAATTCCATAGGGCGGATATTAGAAATGCCCTTGTGGATTTTAACGAGTAGGTAGGTTCAATGTCGTGCACCGATTTTTTAAACATTTTCACCTCGCTGGGGCCCCAAATGAGAACCAAGGTATGCATGCGTTTGTCACTTGATACGAGACTGTCGCGCGCCTGTCTGACGTACGCAACGTATACTTTTGTTAGAAGTGTTGCAGCATTTTAGGCGGATTTTTAATTGTTAATAACTAAATAACGAAGCCGAAATCGCAATTTTTTTATTCTTCATTTTCGTCTTATATTATCGTCGAGAACCACCCCTTAAATTTTCTCCCACCTGTAGGTAAACACCCTGTATATACACCAAATCAAAAAACAAAAAATATTGTTTATCCACTCGCCTTACGCTAAATGTAGGCATTAGTGTACATTATTTTAGGATAAAAATCTAAATTCTTCTCATTCTTAGCACGGGCGAAGCCGTGCCGGGGGCTGCTAGTACAATATATATGAGTGTGTACATTCGCACATGTACAGTACCTGGGACCATGCGCCGTCTGGCGGCGGCCAGAGAATTACGACTCATCTGCCTCAATTTTTTGAGGGAAGTCGCCACACCTGTATAATGCACCGTGACAAAGAGATTGTAGAACAGCACGCATTAAAATACAACCTCAAACTTTTCTACATAGAAAAGCACCCTGTCTCACTTTATTTTACCTGGAGCATATTCTGTTCCTGACATTGTGGCGATCGTGACAGGACCAGGTAATCGACACAGAAAGTGAGTTCAGTGGTACATAAAGGTAGTAGAAAGAGAGGTTAGAGAAACTCGGGAAGTACGCGATAGTGTGGCCGGTGCGTGAAGAGAAGAAGTGTTGAAAAGATGGAGGTCGTTAATAGACAGAGAAGGGTTCATATAATGTCCTTCACAAAGGCGCATACTGCTTTCATAGCAACAATGGAAGAAGACATGTCTACACGCGAAGAAAGGATCGTTGCGTTCCAACTTTTGGAAGCCAAGATGGCGGAGCTGAACGAGGCATACGTGGCGTTTAGTAACGCGTTATGTCAGCTCGACGTAAGCGACGAGACAATCGCAGACGCGTTGAAAACGAATGACGTGTATAAGACGAATTTCTTGACGGCCAAATTAAAAATGACAAATCTTCTGGACACAGCAGAGCGGCACCACAGGGTCCCCACCGGGACCGAGAGAAAGATGTTGAAACTCCCAAGGATAGAGCTACCCAAGTTCAACGGCAGTGTCAAAGAATGGCTCCCTTTTTGGAGCCAATTCAAGAAAATCCACGACAACCAGGCGATTAGTAGAGGAGACAAATTTCAATATCTTCTACAGGCTACAGTTACGGGGTCAAGAGCCAGCGAACTGGTGAATAGTTTTCCGCCTACGGAAGAAAAGTATGAAAAGGCAGTTGCAAGTTTCAAAAATCGTTTCGGTCGAGACGATATAGTGGTGGAGTTTTATGTGCGTAAACTTCTGGGGCTTGTGTTGCAAAACGTGGTGAAAGGGAACAAAAAGCCATCGCTTGCGAGCCTCTACAACAAGTTAGAATCATATATTCGCGCGCTTGAGACGCTAGGGGTCGCGACGGACAAATGTGCCGCGATGTTGTATCCGCTAGTGGAGTCATCTCTACCGGAAGGGGTGTTACGGGCATGGCAACGCAACGGACAGCGAGAAGCAGCGAACGCGAACGAAGAAAGAAATACAAAGGATCAGCTAACGAGAATGCTGAGGTTCCTGCAGCGCGAAGTGGAGAACGAAGAACGCATAGACATGGCTCTGCGGGGCTTCCAAATCTCCACGGAAGGAGAAGGATGCAGGAGACCGAAGAACAAGCCAGAGCCGACCAGTCCAAGGAGCCTGCCAGCGCGAGCGCGCTGCTGATCTCGAAAGAAAAGAGACAGACAGTATGTGTATTTTGAAAAGGTAAACACGAAAGCCAGGAGTGTGAAATCGCGAGGAAAATCAGTTCTAACGAGAGAAAAGAGTGCGTCCAGAAAGAAAACGCGTGTTTCACTTGTTTAAATCGCAGTCACGTTTCAAAAAGATGTCGTGTTAGAGTAAAGTGCGCTTGGTGTGGCCGGCGACATGTTTTGCTTTTCTGTCCAAACTTGCGAAAATGCGAAAAAAACTAGAGAATAGTTTGGCGGCGATTTGCGAGACACCCGAGGTGTCTGTCTGCAGACGTTGCGCGTCAGACTGTATTCCGATACGCGAGAAAAAACAGTAAGAGCGATTATAGATACAGCTTCGCAGCGTTCGTATATTCGCGCGGATATTGCGGCAGAGATAGGTTATGTACCGCGCGGGGAGATCGAACTGACACATTCATTGTTCGGCGGTGTCAGGTCAAAGACAAAGAAGCACAACGTTTTCCTGATTCGAATGAGAAAGTTTGGATGAGTCGTACGCGTGTAACTTCTCCGTAATAAGCGAAGACACGATTTGTGAAACGATTCCGTGCATTTCCAGAGACACGTGGGTAGATAGATTACGCGAGAAGAAAATCACGTTAACTCAGGGGTCGGCAACCTTTTGAGTCGGAAGAGTCAAAAATTACAATTTACGAAATTTCAAAGTTTTTAAAGAGCCACAAAATTTTTTCTTGCCAACAATAAATAGTACTCGCATAAATAAAGTTTTTTGATAAAAAAAAACTAATCTATTTATTCATAAAAAAAAATATCTATTTATTCATATATAAGTAGTGTTTTTCACAACAAATTAGATAATATATATGTATATTGTATATATGTATGATACATACATAACTTTGAGAAGATAATTCGCTTGTAACTCTTTTACTTGAAACAACAAACTGTACGTCACAGCCAAAGCACTGGTGAAGACGCCAAATTGTCTTGCGTCGAAAGCGAATTAAAACCTACATAGAAACATCCGACGACGGCGTCATTCGAGAGCTTCCGACGGACTGACGACAGTGACGACGCGTGTCACGGGGGAGGGGTGCGGTGAAAAGCGAGTACAAGTGGCTGAGAGATAGAATCGGTGCCTAATCCTCGTTAATCGATTCAGAACGATTTTTAAATGTTTTTTTTTATAAAATAAATAATATTTGCGTATGGAACTAAAGAGCCGCAGCTTTACATCCAAAGAGCCGCATGTGGCTCGCGAGCCGCAGGTTGCCGACCCCTGATATAGGCAGTTAACTGATATAGGCAGTCAGCAAAACTCGATACAGGTTCTTATAGGCGCGGACGTTGCCGGAAAATTATTTACTGGAGAAAAGTATGACATGGATAACGGTCTCGTCGCGATGAAAACACTTCTCAGATGGACGGTTATAGGCAAGCTAAACAAGCAATCGAGAGAGAACCGCGATACAGCTGCGATGTTTACGACAATGTTTGTGTGCAGCAGGCGGACGTATCAGAATTGTGGCGCTTAAATATTCGAGATATCAATGATCCAATAGAAAAGATAAGCGAAACGGCTAGAAATGATAGCACACGAGATTTCATAAGTAAGACAACGGTCGAGGAGATGACAAATGTGGACATGCTGGAACGCAAATTGTAATGAACACGTTACGTAACAATTTTGAATTATTTCCTTGCGCCAAATTGTTAGATCCGTTGTATCGAGATGCGTTATCTGTAAGAGATACAAAGCGAAACATATGCAATGTGAGCCACCTCCTCTCCCCGTTATGCGCGTACGCGATTCAAGGGTTTTTGAAGCTACTGAGATAGATTTTGCAGGACCAGTTATTATTAAAGGTGGGGGGAATGGGTGGGTATGCATATTTACATGTGGACGGATTCATAGAGTGTCTTCGTAGGTTCATAGCTAGACGCGGACGACCACGTTATATATTCACCGACAATGGGACAAATTTTGCCGGTACGGCTAAAGCGCTATAGGGTCTTGTTTGGGAAAAATTCTTAAACAGACGTCGGTACAGCAAATCGAGTGGCGTTTCAACCCACCATCGGCACCGTGGTGGGGAGGCTGGTGGAAAAGACTTATAGGCGTACTAAAGACGATTTTACGTAAAATTTTGGGAAAAGCTAGCTTGTCATACGAAAGTTTAAAGACGTCTCTCTGTGATGCGGAAGCGGTGGTTAATTCCCGCCCACTGACATACGTATCAGATGACCCGGAAAATCTAAAACCGTTAACCCCTTCCGGATTTGGATATGCTCTGTAATCGGAAATTGAAAAAAAAATGGCAATATAAGCAAAAGATTCTGAACGATCTTCGAGCTAGATTTCGATTAGAGTTAAGTCAACTGCTACTGAAAAAAGGTACAAAAGAAACACGAGAGATCAAGGTTGGTGACATAGTTTCTGATAGGCGATGATATACACAAGCGAGTAGATTGGCCGTTAGCACGAATTGTTGAGGCGATTGCAGGGCGAGATGGTAAAGCTAGAATATATGTATTGAAGACAAAAAACGGATTGTTAAAAAGGCCAATACAACGAATTTACCCTATAGAAGTAGCGCAAGAAAATACCGAACTTGTTAAAGAGTTAAATAAAAATGTAGATGATAAGAATTCTGTAGACAATCCGAGTAATAATAATGTAAGAAGCGTGAATGACAGTTATGAAGATTGCAATGCAGAAACTGTTAAAACAAGAAGTGGAAGAATGAGTAAGAAACCGGATAGACTTATGTATTAAGTAGTATATGCTTGAGTCCAAATAAGAATGTACTTGTTCTGCTCAAGTCGTTGCGGGTCAGCCATAAAATTGATGGCATCAGCCAATGATCGCGTGGTCGGCGAAGTACGAGTAGGGGGATTAGCCAATGAACGAGTTCCGTTCATAGTGAGATGCGCAGTAGAGTCTTAAATTCGTCGGCTAGTAAGTACATTCTTATTTGGACTCAAGTATAGCAAAACTTGGAATGTGCAATCTTTGTAAATCCGTCTGGTTTAGATTAGAGGATGTTGTGGATTGGTACGACTGAAAAGGGTCAACGCCATCTAGAGGACGGTGGCGAAGCAAGTAGAGTATCGCGCGGGAGAAAACGCGTGATAGGAGTTAGTTGGGAACAAAGAGATTGTAGAACAGCACGCATTAAAGTATAACCTCAAACCTTTCTACATAGAAAAGCACCCTGTCTCAGACTGTAAAGAATGAAGCAGACACAATTAATGTGTTCTGGCAGCAGTGGATACAAACCCTTATGCTAGTACGTGGCAAATCGCACGAGAAAGTGGCATTAGTCAAAAATGTGTAGTGCAAATACTCCACGAACAAAAATTTCATCCCTTTCACCGATCAATTCACCAAGAACTTCATGGTAGAGACTTTGTAAACTTTTGCCAGCGGGGATTCAGACAATCGATAAACGATAGAGCATTTTTTAATAAAGTATTATTTACCGATGAAGCTTCGTTTACGAATCTATTCATTATTGGTCATCATTATTGGAATCATTATTGGTCATCTGAAAATCCGCGGTGGTTACGGTTAGTCGACAAACAAAGACCATGGTCTGTCAATGTTTGGTGCGGAATTTTAAACAACCAAATAATTGGGCCTCACTTTATCACCGGGACATTAAATGCAGAAAACTACATTGCATTTTTACGAGAATCGTTACCAATTCTCCTGGAAAATACACCATTGGACATTCGTGAAGATATGTGGTATGAACATTATTGAACATGACGGATGTCCAGCCCATTCTTCCCGTGTCGTAACACAATTCTTGAATAACAAGTTTCCAAATCGTTGGATTGGACGTAACGGACCCGTATTATGGCCAGCTCGCTCACCAGATGTTACACCCCTTGATTTCTATCTATGGGGAAAACTGAAAGACGATGTTTATCATGAACCACCAACCACCGTAGACGACATGAAAGAAAGAATCGTCAGGGCTTGTGCGTCGATTCCCTCAGAAATGAATTACACAGCAGTACGTTCTGTAACTTCACGGCTAAATGGATGTATAGCAGCTCAAGGGAATATTTTTGAACATTTTGCGTGACAGAAATAAAGCAAATGAATCTTACACGTTGAATTTTATTTATTCCATTTTGCTGGGTCGAAGGTCATTTGTAGGTCATATTGTGTTACATGGATGAATTCGTTATTTTGTGAGCTACAACATTACGTTCACGAAGATATATCATTCCATTTAAAAAAACATCGATGACCTTGAAATCTCATAAAAAAATGACCTTGAAAATTTTTTCCCTTACACCGTTACATGTGGCCTTCCCTTCAAACAGTGTAACTTTGTCCTAAGAAGTTTTTTTGTATAAACGAAAGGTAACGGAGATATTTAGGTGTTCTGTTTCTTCGGACTCACCCTGTATGTATGACTAGAGTGAGACCCTGTTTTCTCTTTCATTTCCACAGCGTGTTTAAGCGGCCCCTAGACGTTCAATAATATTGTCAATGTAGATTGACAATAATATCGAAGCTCCCGTCAATACGCTTCAATATAATCTCGTCAATCTAGCTATCAATACGGCGACTGCGCATTGTGATGCATTTGTTACGACGCGACGCGCGCGACGTGGCGATTTTCAAATTAGAGGTTTACTTTTTAAAATGGTTTCCAACACAGACGTGGCGTTTCTTTCAACTTTGGCAGTGTGTGAAATAAAAAAATAAAAAAAAAGAAGTAGATGCTGGTCTAAAGACTGGTGAAATTGAGAACACTTTTTATACTCATGAACATTTATTAAATTTTCTCCGAGTGACAGAACCAAACGATTATAAAAATTTCCGCAGCATGGATGAAGCGTCCTTTAATTATCTATTGGAGCTAATTAGGCCCAACATTGAAAAAAGAGATACCGTGATGCGTAATCTGTCCTGGGCAATCACAGTATAACGCAATAAGTATAGTAGTAAACTCTCGTTCCGCGTCGGAATCGTCTAAAACCAATGCGCTAGCCATTTTGCTTGTACGTGATACGATATGGTGCAAGATTTCTCGCGTATGCGCTGCGTTTTTTTTTCTTTATGTACATTCAGTAAAGTAGATAAAATGGGGTACCTTGAGCACCGCGCAGAATTTTAAAAAAGTGGTATGATTTGATTTTGAAAAATTAATGTATAACATGTGTATTTCTGTATGTTTTGTATCTCGTAGGACATGTCCTGGAGTCTTTCTGTCCGGAACAGATTGTTTCCTACATTCCTGCCAATATAATTGCCTCAGCGTTCTGCTACCTCATCATCATAATATAGATACGTTAACTGTTTCGCCCATACATGCGCGAGAAATTTTGCACCATATCGCATCATTTTCTAATGAGATTGACGAAATATTGACAATAAACCTCAAAACGTCAATGCGCGCATCAATATGGCTCCTGTCAATGCGCTTCAATTAAAATTTCTATCAATATGCTTCAATATATTGATTAATGCGTTTGAAAAACTTCTAAACGGTTAATATGCCCTTTCAATGCGCCTCGTCAATATTATTGAACGTCTAGGGGCCGCTTTAGAAACAAAATGTAAACAAACACCGCGCCGGGACAGGCTTACGTTGCCACGGAGCGTGCAAGAGTACGGAAAATTCAATACAGTATTAGCAATAGTTTTTTGCGAATATCTCGAAAACTAAAATGGAGCGACGGTAACATGTACAGGGAGAAGTTGTTCAAAACGTCGAAATCTATAACATATTTAAATTTCATAAAAATCGGAGAGGAGGCCCTACTTCTAAATAGTTACCGATCTTTTTCTCGTTATGTTTAGAATACTTGGAAAAATTATTTTTACGCACACCTACTTCTCTTGTTGTTTGTAACTTCATTTCGTACACCAGTGTTAGTTAAGGGTGAACTATGCACAGTTTTGTACACCAAATTCATCCTTTTGCATGTAAAATTCAACCTTATGCAAATCAATTTTACTCTTTTACAAATCAAATTCACCCTTTTGCAAATTAATTTCACCCATTAAGCATATTTATAATTAATTACTTATTTATTTAGATTAAATTATATATGTGTTGGGATACACGTGAACGGTGTCATTACTGCGAGGGAGACATACAGGGTGTTTCGTCTAAAACAGGACACCTAAATATCTCTTCAGGTTATTGTGATGCAAAAAATATTTGTTACGTAATGTGCATGGTGTCAATAGACCAAATATCTGGTACAAATATTTTTTCCGAAGGTCATTTTTTTCGGAGTTATCAAGGTCATCGATGTTTTTTGATACATAACTACATTTGTGTTTTATTTCATCGGGTAACTGATCGAAAAATACAATGCGAAAAAATATAATATATTGCAAAACCATTGCTCGGAAACGTAAAAGAAGGCCTTTTGAGGCAAACAGCGCACTAGATTGATCTTTCATCTAGCGATTTTGACTACTAAAAAACCCCGTCTTTGCATTATCGAGAAATCAGAACTGGATTCCCGGACCCTTGCAATCCTCGCGTACGTATACGTGGCCGTGGTCTAGCGGCGCCACAGTGGTCTGGATTGGAAAATCGTGTGCCATTTTGTTATAACTTTTGAACCAGTAGAGATATTGCAATGAAATTTTCACTAAAAATATTTTAAAAATAGTCATTTTTAACTATAGGTAATTAAATATTTTTTGCATTTGTTAAACAATAATTTTTTATATAATAAATTTTCATTGATATTTTTGATTTTAAAAAAATTTTTTGGAATATAATCGTACAAACTATTTTTTACTTTCTAAATATGTATTTTTTATATTTATGTTTCACACATGTAACGTTTTATGGAATACGTAAAATATAAATTCGAGAAATCTTGTTGCAATCAACATATACAAAAATTACCGTAAAGGTAAAAACGCATTACAAGCGTGTCAAAGATATTTTTTATAATAATTTATAATGATTAAAAAACGAAACGAGCCTACTACCTTATATCTTTATTTTACTAGAGGTGAGCGAAATATCGGAACGAAACAGAATTGAAAAACTTCTATTATATTTTAATACTATAGAATTACCTCGGATGCAATATTTAACACTAAAATCTTACATTTTTCGCTATGTGAAGTCATCTGATAATAATTTGTACCAACAATATACCTCGCAAACATTCTGTTAGCAAATATTTGCGAAAATAAATAATTTTTTCACATACCCGACCGCCATTTTGTTTTTTTAATTTTGATATCAGATTCATATTCAACGACCCTTGAGTTTCAGCAATTGATGCGATACCGCATCCAACTTTAATGGCTTTAAACAATAATAATTTGAGCGGGCGGAGAGGGGCGGAATTAATTTTTTCATGATTATTTAGAGGAAGGTGTACTAAAAATATTCCAATTAATTAGAAAGCTAAACTCGGCTAAACTTTAAAGATATACCATCTTAAATAGAAAGGACTTCACCAATTTTTCTTACGGCATTGAGCATTATTATTTAAATAGAGTATTTACATTAATAAATAATAGAAAGATATGATTTTTATCACAAAAGTCTGCTCTTCAATATAAAAAAAAAGCGAGAGATAATATTAAATAGGAACATCAGGGCACCGCATCAAAGAGAAGCAATTTTTTTCGTGAAAACTACTCCTTAAAATGTCCTATTTTCAATGTTTATTGCAACTATTATATTTATTAAATTGTACTATTTTCTTCATTTCCGAGGTCTGTGAACATTTGGGAAGCAATGTTTATACAGGGTGTCTCAAAATTAGGTCCGGAGCCGAAAATGGGAGGTTCCTGAGATCATTTCAAGCGACATTTTCCTTTGAAAAAATGTCGTCCGCGGCTTCGTTAACGAGTTATTAACGAAAAACACGGACCAATCAGAGCGCGAGCTAGACGCGTGCAGCCCGGCGCGCCGGCAGCCGAGTGTCGGTGGCACGCCGCGATGTCGTAACGAACAAAAGTTTCTCGATGATGTGAATCCTCGCCAATTTCGACAAGCTTTGGATATGTTGTCAATACCATGATTCTGAACAACATTTCCCTTTACAGTTTCTGTCGATCGGCTTTAGTTTACGACATTATTGTAAAAATTTGTAATTGTAAATCGATCGATGTACTATTTCCTATCCGATTTCGATAATATTTGGATATGTTGTCAAGACCATGATTCTGAACAATATTTCCCTTTACAGTTTCTGTCGATCGGCTTTAGTTTACGATATTATTGTAAAAATTTGTAATTGTAAATCGATCGATGTACTATTTCCTATCCGATTTCGATAATATTTGGATATGTTGTCAAGACCATGATTCTGAACAACATTTCCCTTTACAGTTTCTGTCGATCGGCTTTAGTTTACGATATTATTGTAAAAATTTGTAATTGTGAATCGATCGATGTACTATTTCCTATCCGATTTCGATAATATTTGGATATGTTGTCAAGACCATGATTCTGAACAACATTTCCCTTGACGGTTTTTGTCGGTCGGCTTTAGTTTACGATGTAACAGACCTGCACCGGGCAGGCCTGTTACGAGTAGACCCGGGTATCAAGGCGCGCCGAAATGAACCGAACCGAGCCGAAAGGGACCGAACCGAACCGTCGCGCACCACCGATACGCGCCCCGCGCCGCACGACCACCGCGCCACGAAACCGATACCGACGGGAAGGAGGCGACAGTGTTTCCCCCACGCGCAGGAGAAACGGCGAAGAACATTCTCGAAGCCGAGATCACATCTATAAAAGGCGCCACACGTCCCCGGGAGAGTTCTTTTTAGCCGAGACGATACTAAGAGAAGATCGTTACGCTTAGTATTCCTGTAAGTATCCTTTCCGGTGAAGAACCACATTTCACTGAACAGAATACGGCGCACCGCCATTTTGTCAACCAGTGTTCCCGTTCCATGGAGGCATTCCACCGGTGACGAACTACGTTCCACTGCAACAGGGTAAGGCGTACCGCCGCCCTGAAAGGCCAAGGTGTACCACCAGCCTCCTCGTCACGACGTACCGTCCACGAGAACGCCCGACGAGCACGATGAACCATCACTCGTCGCCGTAGAACCGCCTGAGAGGACGTAAACGCACGGTGAACCACCACGTTGAAGTCCGACCGACCCGACTCAGGCAGGGAGCCCTCCTCCCTTCCCGAAAATGTCCTTTTTCCCGTAGCATAGCCAGAGCACGACGTACCGTCACTCTATTCGCCAAGGTGTACCACCAGCGAGCTTGTTAAGGCGTACCGTCGACAAGAACGAACGGCGAGCACGACGAACCGTCACTCGCCGCCGTAGAACCGCCCGAGAGGATCATGACGTACGGCGAACCGCCACGTCACATATCCGACCGACCTGACTCGGGCAGGGGTTTCCTGACCTTCTGATCCTTCCGTTTACCTGTCCCGAAAATATATCCGCGTCGCGTCCGAGAAAGTAACGCGTTCCGTACCTGAAAACCGCGACGTGCGCGTCCGAGAAAAGTACTCGTAATCGTATCCGAAAGTCGCGGTTACCGAGTGAACATTCGCGACGAGCGAATCCAGAAAACCGCGTTCACGAACGCGCCGGTAGCGAGCATCGTCAGTGAAACCGCCTGTGTCGTTATTTCGAAACCCGCGTATCACGTCCAGTTCCCCATCGACATTTTCCTCTCGTTGAACATCGAACTCTGGATCGGCGAGCTATAAGGACGAAGAGGAAGTCTCCGAACGTGACGACGAAACCAGGTTGTTACATGGCGCCCGAACAGGGACGCGACGTGCGTAAATCGGACATAGTGAACATAACGAACACGTGGCAAACGGGACAAAGTGAGGTTAACCGGTCGCTGCCCGGTAAAAGCGAAAAGTGAAAAGTGCGACATCTAGTGACACCGGATCGCGAACGGACCGCGGAACGGTCGTCAGAGAGTACCGCGCGCGACATCTCCCGGGAAAGTGAGACACTACGCGATGTCGATGTGCCGATTCGGAAAGTACGGCGGGTATGCGGAAATTTTCGTTACGGCCAACTAAACGACGGGTCACTGCCGAGTTACAGAGAAGAAATTTGCCGATCCCGGACCGACAGAGTGGCCTGCAGCGAAGCTGGGACGAGATTATACGGGAACAGACCGAACAGTTGTTCGATATGGCTTCCGAGAAGAGCGATCTCACGCCGGGCGCGTCGAAAACCGACAGACCCCGCGCGCCGGACGCAGTCGAGGAAAGTTTCGGTGCAATCCAGATGCGTAAGTCCGGATGCACTACCGACGGAAAGGAACCATACGCGTTTCTGGAACGCGTGAGCGAACTCCGAAGAACATTCCGCTTGTCGGACCAGGATCTACTCCTAGGCATACCCGAACTTGTACGAGGGGACGCGCAAGATTGGTACCGAAACAACGAGGACCAAATTACATCCTGGGCCTCATTCAGCGAAAAATTTTTGGCCTTTTTCACGCCACTCCAGACCCGTTTACAAAAGGAACGCGAGGCGCGGTCGCGGACACAACGCCCCGGGGAACCGTTTCACCTGTTTCTGAACGCATTGCTCACGAAGTTGCGAAGAGCGCAGATTCCGGCCGACGAGCATCTGGAAACAGCGTACGAGAACATGCTGCCGGACTACGCGATGCTGATAAACAGTGATAATCTCACCGACCTGAACGACTTGCTGCGGCAGGTGCAGCGGATCGAAATGGCCCTGGAACGGAAGACTAAGATGGAAAGAACGGGCCCGAATCCCGTGGCCACCACTACGCTAGCCGGATCCACACCAGAGGCCCACGGCTCGCAGCATGCGACGACGCCGACCGTGACCGGGAACCCACGACCGCGAGTGAACCCGCCGACGATGATACCGGAAAACCCCGGGGAATACAGCCCAATCACGCATTGTTGGCGCTGTAAGCAAAGGGGACACGTGCGTTTCGAGTGCCGGAATAAATATCGAAAGTTCTGTTCACGCTGCGGACGCGACGGGGTGCTCACCCGCGAGTGCCACCCGCCGGGAAACGGCCTGCGGGGCCCACAACCGATGGGCGAGTACCGGCCCCCACAATAAAATATACACCACGCCCGTTATTACCAATACTAATTTGCGGCCGGGAAATCGACGCCCTGCTCGACACCGGATCCCAGATCTCCTGCATCAACGCCGAGGTACTCGACTGGGCAATGCAAGAAGGCCGTCGGCCCGCGACACCGGCCAACGGCATAAGCTTGGCGGACGGTTCCGCAATGCAACCGACCGGTGTCATTCAACTGCCGTTTTGTACCATGGGCTACGAGTGGTTACAGAATTTTACAGTGCTGCCGAACATGGGCCCTCCGGTGTTACTGGGCATACAGGCTATCGCAGCACTCCAGCTGGAACTGAAACCGCCAGTAAACGTTGCCTCATGGCCCGCCGACTGCAGAGCGGAACCCTGCCAGGAAATGGGCCTCCGTGTGCCCAGGGAAGCGGACAGAAGCGAGTTCGAAAGGTTCCTGGGCACCGAAATGAAACTGTTCAACGATGTCCCGGGCCGCACCACCCTGACCGAACACCGGATTAAGTTGCTAGACGAGACACCGCTCAAACAGCGGTACCAGCCCCGGAACCCGGCCATGCAGACCATCATTAACGAGGAGGTCGAAAAGATGCTAACCGAAGGGGTGATCGAACCATCCAGTAGCCCCTGGAGTTCACCGGTGGTGGTAGTGAAGAAAAAGGACGGGAAACCACGCTTCTGCGTGGACTTCCGCCGCCTCAACGAGAGAACAGAGAAGGACGCCTACCCGCTACCACACATACAGGCCACCCTCGACAAACTCCGGGGAGCAAAATTCCTGACGACATTAGACCTGAAGAGCGGCTATTGGCAAGTACCACTGGAGGCCACTAGCCGACCGCTCACCGCCTTCACGGTCCCCGGAAAGGGCCTATTCCAGTTCAGGGTCATGCCGTTCGGCCTACACTCCGCCCCCACGACGTTCCAACGATTGCTCGACCGCGTCATCGGCCCCGAGTTGGAGCCGTACGCGTTCGCCTACCTGGACGACATCATTATCGTCAGTGCCACCCTCGAAGAACACCGGGAGCATTTACGGGAAGTGTTCCGGCGGCTCCGAGCTGCCGGGCTGAGACTAAACCCGGAGAAATGCCGGTTCTGCGTCAGCAGCCTGAGGTACCTGGGACACATAGTAGACCAGCAAGGGATCCGTACCGACCCGGAGAAAACAAGTGCCATCGCACAGTTCCCAGCGCCAAAAACGATCCGCGAAGTACGACGCTTCCACGGAATGGCATCGTGGTACCGGAGGTTCGTGCCCAACTTCGCGGAAATCATGGAGCCGATTGCGCAACTCACCCGGAAGAACGCGAAGTGGCGGTGGACCGAAGCCGAGGAGAAAGCGTTCCAGACAATGAAGAGAAAGCTAGTCACCGCACCGGTACTCGCATGCCCGGACTTCACGCGACCGTTTACGTTGCAAACGGACGCCAGTGACCACGGCCTGGGCGCCGTACTCACGCAGGGCAACGACGCTGAAGAACGGGTCATTGCGTACGCCAGTCACACGATGAGCAAACCAGAAAGGAATTACAGCGCCACCGAGAAAGAATGCCTGGCAGTACTCTGGGGCATCCGTAAAATGAAACCATACCTCGAGGGGTACCGCTTCACCGTCGTCACCGATCACCAGGCGCTCCGCTGGATGCGACAGATTGATAATCCGACAGGGCGACTAGCGAGGTGGGCCCTCGAATTACAGCAATATGACTTCGACGTCAAGTACCGCCCGGGAAAGCTGAACCACGTGGCCGACGCCCTATCCAGAATCGAGCACGCACCTGGCGTTAGCTTGCTTGGACCGAAACCCCGGAGGGACACGTGGTACACAAAGAAAGTCGAGGAGGCGAAAAAGAACCCCGCCGCCGTACCAGAATTCCAGCTCAGGGAAGGAAAACTCTACCGCCGAATACTGCACCAGTTAGACTATAACGAACCGGAGACCAGCAACGCGTGGAAACTATGCGTACCGACAGGAGAACGGGAGGCGATCCTCAAGAAATTCCACGACGACCCGACCGCGGGACACCTGGGGCTGGCCAAGACAATAGTACGGGTCGCCAAATACTTTTATTGGCCGGGGATGTTCAGAGAAGTCGCACGTTATGTGCGAAACTGCAACAATTGCCAGCGGTACAAGACCCCGCCGAAACCGCCGCCAGGACTCCTGCACGCGAACCCAGGAACACAACCGTGGCACACGGTATCAGTCGACCTGGTCGGACCGCTGCCAAGGTCGCGCCAAGGCCACATCTGGCTACTAGTTAGCCTAGACAGATTCACGAAGTGGGTAGAACTCACGGCGCTCCGAAAAGCCACCAGTACCGCAGTTGCCGCCGCCGTACAGAGGGAGGTCATATTACGTCATGGGGCGCCGAAGGTAATCATCTCGGACAACGGCCGACAATTCATAGGCGAACCATTCACTGCACTCCTGCGTGCAGCTGGCATTGAACACCGGAGGACGCCGCCATACGCCCCCCACTGTAACCCGGTCGAAAGGGCGAACAAAGTCGTAAAGACGATGCTGGCACAGTACACCGGGAACCACCACAACCGGTGGGACGAGAAGTTGGATGAGGCCAGGTTCGCGATCAACACCGCCCGACACGAGGCCACCGGTTACAGCCCAGCGTACTTGAACCAGGGACGAGAATTGCGGATTCCAGGACAGCCAGAACCCGATGAATCGACGACACCACCGCAACAACGTTGGAGAAACCTCCGAGACGCACAGGAACTGGCGAGGCTACACCTGGCACAGGCATTCGGCCGACAGGAACATTATTATAACCTACGCCGAAGAGACTGGAGACCGGCGGCCGGGGACACGGTGTGGAAAAAGGAACACACGTTGTCCGATAAGGGAGCGGGCATTGCCGCCAAACTGTCGCCGAAATACAGCGGCCCGTATACGGTCGGCCGAATCGTGTCGCCGGTAATCGTTGACCTACGCGACACAAGTCGGCGCTGGGTTCGGCACATTCATGTGCAGGACCTCAAACCCGAAACTGAGCCCGACCGGGGCTCGGACGGTCACGAAAGGGGAGCCGGGGATAGCCCGGGGCCACCCGCCTACGCGGAGCAGAACCGGGCGCCGACGGATGCCACCGCGGCCACCCCGACCACACGTCAACGAGGTCGACCGAGGAAAGTAATTGGGAGTGTTGATTTTTGTCCTAGGCCAATCCAAAGACGGACGAGACCACCAGGAAGCATGGAGGACGATTTCTACGCCGAGCTGAACGCGTTGTACGCCGTCGTAGGGGACGACGGCAGTCGGCCACGGACGCCCGCCACCCCGGAGCACCTGGCTCCGCAACCCATGGTACTGGGCGAGGAGGTAACACCGCCGGAGGTCAACCAGAGGTCACCGGCCGCAACCCCGACACCGCCGGCCGCGACCCGGCCGCTACCGGATCCCGACCAGAGGTACGACGGGACACCGCCGCCGCAACCAGCTCCGACAACAGCACCCGAGACCACCGTAGAGCCGACTCCGACGGCACCGGTGACCCAGGACGGGACCACGTTGTTACCAAGCGAGGTCACGGCACCACCAGTATCGGCGGCGGTAACCGCCAAGGGAACACCGACCACCGACACCGAAACGCCGTCGCTGGAGATGGCGACAACCAGGACCCCCACCCGGCCGAGACCAGTCGTACCAGGGCGACCGCAAGGGGACAGCATCACGGCAACGGTCGGCTTCACCGGCGCGCCGGGCGACCACCAGCCGATGGACACGGAAGGCACCCGGGCGATACGACCGGTTACCTGGGGACCAACGGAAAGACGGGGGCAGATCCGGCCACGGTCTAGCTCCGACGCGAGCAACGCGTCCGTAGAGTCGGCAAAGACCCTGACAATAGAGGAGCACCGGGTACTGGCAGGGCACGAGCCCTTCCTGACGCTACCGGCACCATCAAACGTGTCGTCATGGTGGCCACCAACCGAGGCCCCGAAGGGGAAGAGGCCGAGCACGAGACCACGGAAGAAGAGCCGTACCACCGCACCCCCACCTCTGACACACTGGTCGGAGGACGCGCCGGGCATCGCGGCCACCGGCATGGCACCTCCGCCGCCACTACCGGTGCTTCCAGGCGAGGCACCACCACCGACCCGAGAGGACCCGTTGTTCGGGGCACGCGATGCCAGACCAGCAACAATCCGGACCCGACCGGACCCACGGAGGCTGCCACCGGGCCCGCTGGACCTACCGGTCCCGATCTGGCGAGAACTGGAGCGACTCTCCATCGCGCCCAGGACGCCACCGCTACGCCACCCGCGCCAGGCGTACCGGCCAAACGCGGGGAAGTGGCCCGTCTCAGAGTGGCGACGGAACGCGGCATTACCGCCGCCAACACCGCTGGAGCCCACCGCCGCGATGAGTAGCGGCAGGAGGGACACGAGGAGGAGTCGGCACTACCAGCCGCCAGCAGGAACCGTCTTCCCCGAGGTGCCGACAGAGGAGAGACCAGGGAACGACGGTCACCCGGTGACACCCTGGCAACGGGCACCGAGGGCCCTGCCGCCCATACGGTATCAAGGGCGCCACCGGGGAGGAGAAATGCGGTGGTTCCAGCTGCCAACAGGACGCCGGGTAGAGGTGCCGGTGGCACTCATCGCCACCAAACAGTTCCTGGCAGAGGCGGGGGAGGAACGGTGGAAACTCCATTTCGACCGAGCAGGACGACTCCGCAGATGTCAACGCCGAACACCAGCATCGACCGGACCCGGTAGGACATGAAAGGTAACGCGTACCGCGGCCTTAACCCCGTACCGGGACGCCCAACGCACAGAAAGGTAACGCATACCGCGGCCTTGTAAACCCGTACCGGGACGTGCCAGAGAGAAGGGGTAACGCGCACCGCGACCCTAAAACCCGTACCGGGATGCGGTAGGTTAAGGACGTTAGACTAGTTTTTTCACTGACGCGTTAGACTTAATAGTAGGTTAAGAGCATAGTTTAGGAGTGGTTTCGAACGCCGCGTAAAATGGTAATTTTTGTTATTTGCAAAGCAGGGACACTTCCCTTGCAGTAAAGCCCCCGCCATACTCGTTTTTCTTTTGTTTTCTTTCTTCTTTTACCGCCACGGCACTATATTTTGTCACCTATCACGGGCTAGCCAGGAACCATGTACGTTAGGGTTAAATTTAGAGTAGGTTGAAAGGAGGTGCCGTAGACCGGGGACCAAAGAGTATCGTTTCTACGTAAACCATAAGTTACAGAAGACTGTGATTGTTACAAACGAGTACCTGCGAGATGTATATACCGATAAGATGGATTGTTAAGTCCTGTGATTACCAGTGCGTTGCTTTTGGATTAATAAAAAAAAGTCTCGCTGCCGCGCGCTCGTTTTTTTTTCCGAAGGGGGAGGGGGGTGTAACAGACCTGCACCGGGCAGGCCTGTTACGAGTAGACCCGGGTATCAAGGCGCGCCGAAACGAACCGAACCGAGCCGAAAGGGACCGAACCGAACCGTCGCGCACCACCGATACGCGCCCCGCGCCGCACGACCACCGCGCCACGAAACCGATACCGACGGGAAGGAGGCGACAGTGTTTCCCCCACGCGCAGGAGAAACGGCGAAGAACATTCTCGAAGCCGAGATCACATCTATAAAAGGCGCCACACGTCCCCGGGAGAGTTCTTTTTAGCCGAGACGATACTAAGAGAAGATCGTTACGCTTAGTATTCCTGTAAGTATCCTTTCCGGTGAAGAACCACATTTCACTGAACAGAATACGGCGCACCGCCATTTTGTCAACCAGTGTTCCCGTTCCATGGAGGCATTCCACCGGTGACGAACTACGTTCCACTGCAACAGGGTAAGGCGTACCGCCGCCCTGAAAGGCCAAGGTGTACCACCAGCCTCCTCGTCACGACGTACCGTCCACGAGAACGCCCGACGAGCACGATGAACCATCACTCGTCGCCGTAGAACCGCCTGAGAGGACGTAAACGCACGGTGAACCACCACGTTGAAGTCCGACCGACCCGACTCAGGCAGGGAGCCCTCCTCCCTTCCCGAAAATGTCCTTTTTCCCGTAGCATAGCCAGAGCACGACGTACCGTCACTCTATTCGCCAAGGTGTACCACCAGCGAGCTTGTTAAGGCGTACCGTCGACAAGAACGAACGGCGAGCACGACGAACCGTCACTCGCCGCCGTAGAACCGCCCGAGAGGATCATGACGTACGGCGAACCGCCACGTCACATATCCGACCGACCTGACTCGGGCAGGGGTTTCCTGACCTTCTGATCCTTCCGTTTACCTGTCCCGAAAATATATCCGCGTCGCGTCCGAGAAAGTAACGCGTTCCGTACCTGAAAACCGCGACGTGCGCGTCCGAGAAAAGTACTCGTAATCGTATCCGAAAGTCGCGGTTACCGAGTGAACATTCGCGACGAGCGAATCCAGAAAACCGCGTTCACGAACGCGCCGGTAGCGAGCATCGTCAGTGAAACCGCCTGTGTCGTTATTTCGAAACCCGCGTATCACGTCCAGTTCCCCATCGACATTTTCCTCTCGTTGAACATCGAACTCTGGATCGGCGAGCTATAAGGACGAAGAGGAAGTCTCCGAACGTGACGACGAAACCAGGTTGTTACAACGATATTATTGTAAAAATTTGTAATTGTAAATCGATCGATGTACATACTATCTCCTCGTCGATGTCGATGAGCTTCATTTCAATGGAAAAAGATATTTAAAACATCGAATTTATAACATATATTTCAAAGTCATCGAAATCGGTGAGGACCCACATCATCGGCAACTTTACCCGAACGATAGAAGAAGCACAAACTTATTGAATTAAAAACTCACTTATTCAGCCGTAAATCCATTTGACTACCACATACAACCACCACACTTTTACATAATCTTCGAATCGGTGTTTTCGAGAATCATATGATTCTCGAAAAATCAATATCTCCTTGGGAACGATTTCATTTGTTTTAAACGACGCCTTCATCGAATACATTGTACGCTGGGAGAGCACAGTTTCGCGCGGCATCGCGAAGAGCATCGAACTCTTTCCGCGTCGGAGTAAGTAATTTCGTTCGATATCGATACGAGTTATAAAAGTGTGCTACGAGTTCAACAATTATGTAAAAGTGTGATGGTTATATGTGGTAGTCAAATGGATTTACGGCTGAATAAGTGAGTTTTTAATTCAATAAGTTTGTGCTTCTTCTATCGTTCGGGTAAAGTTGCCGATGATGTGGGTCCTCACCGATTTCGATGACTTTGAAATATGTTATAAATTCGATGTTTTAAATATCTTTTTCCTTTGAAATAAAGCTCATCGAAATCGGCGAGGAGATAGTATGTACATCGATCGATTTACAATTACAAATTTTTACAATAACATCGTAAACTAAAGCCGATCGTCAGAAACTGTAAAGGGAAATGTTGTTCAGAATCATGGTATTGACAACATATCCAAATATTATCGAAATCGGATAGGAAATAGTACATCGATCGATTTACAATTACAAATTTTTACAATAATATCGTAAACTAAAGCCGATCGACAGAAACTGTAAAGGGAAATGTTGTTCAGAATCATGGTATTGACAACATATCCAAAGCTTATCGAAATTGGCGAGGATTCACATCATCGAGAAACTTTTGTTCGTTACGACATCGCGGCGTGCCACCGACACTCGGCTGCCGGCGCGTCGGGCTGCACGCGTCTAGCTCGCGCTCTGATTGGTCCGTGTTTTTCGTTAATAACTCGTTAACGAAGCCGCGGACGACATTTTTTCAAAGGAAAATGTCGCTTGAAATGATCCCAGGAACCTCCCATTTTCGGCTCCGGACCTAATTTTGAGACACCCTGTATATTAGACCAATATATATTAGACCAATTAGACCAATCCAGACCACTGTGCGGCGTGTGAGTGTACTCTAGCCATGTGTGAGTGGTCACGCTCGAGCGTCGTCTGCTGGAGAAGACCCCCTTAAGATAAGGTATAAGTTAGACATCAGACTTATAATATATAAAACGTTGTAATAGAGAAAGACTGACGATGTAATAACCAAAGACTTATAGCGCAACTGTGACTAATATAAATTAAGATATATTATGAATCATGTATCATAATTTATGATAATACAGGGTGTCCCAAAATTCGTGAAAATCCCGAATGGGGGTGGTTCCCGAGACCATTCTAAGAGACATTTTCCTTTGCACCAATGTCAACTGCGGCTTTGTTTAGGAGTTATTAACGAAAAACACGGACCAATCAGAGCGCGCCCTGGCCCGGCGCGCCACGCCGCGCCGGCAAGCGAGTGTCGGTGGTACGCCGCGACATCGCAACGAACAAGAGTTTCTCGATAATGTGAACCCTCTCCGATTTTGATGAGCTTTGGATATGTTGTCAAGACCATGATTCTGAACAACATTTCTCTTTAGACTTTTTGGCGATCGGCTTTAGTTTACGAGATAAGTAACTTGTAATTGTAAATCGATCGATGTACTATCTGAACTACATATCTCCTCTCCGATTTCGATGCGCTTTGGATACGTTGTCAAGACCATGATTCTGAACAACATTTCTCTTTAGACTTTTTGGCAATCGGCTTTAGTTTACGAGATAATCGTAAAAAAAGAGAAGAAGCAGAAACTGATTGAATTAAAAACTCACGTATTCAGCCGTAAATCCATTTGCTGCTTCGAAATGTGTGTCACTGGGTCACTCGGTGACGAACTGCACAGATGTCTTCAGGTACACGGCAGTACCGAAAGCCAAGGGACGTACGGCCAGGTCGACGAGCTGCACAGCCGGTGGTAGAAGGCCTAAGGGATGCGCGGTCAAGTCGACGATCCAGAATTTAACTTTCACTTTCGAATCGATAAATAATTCGTATGTTTATTTTACACAGATGCCTTGAAATTTTTCCACACTCACAATCACTGTTCACATTTGTCAACACATAGTTATGCACTAATAATAATTGCCATATCCCTTGTACTGCTGCACAAATCACAACAATCAGGTAATGCAATCACTAGACTGCGGATTTCATGCATTTGTAGCAAATATGAGTAGGTGCATTTTAATACAGTAGAGAGATTAAAATAATTTCAAAGCACCATAGTATTATTTTCAACTTCTTAAAATGATCACAGTAAGAATCAAATATCTGTCTGGCTCCCCTGTCCCTTGTAATAGCGGCAGCCAACATTCATTTTGCATAAAGATTCGCAGTCTAGTGATTAGTTTAAATATCACTATCAAAAACACAGCTAATAGCAACCGTTAGCTTTGAATTGACAAGTCTTTGGAGATGTTCTCTCTACCGCGGCTCGAACGACACTGATTTTCCGCAAGATTTTTCTAAAGAATTTAGGAAGGGCATTTAGAGTGTCGAAATTCGAAATGCACGCTGTAGCACGAGAACGACGGGACGGTTAGACGAAAAACAGAATGCGAGAAGGACCGCTGTAAGCTTTGTGGCAAACACATGTTTAGTTTTTCCTGCAGGTTGGTACGTAGAGTCGATGGGTTCGAAAACGTCATCCGTCCTTTTACCCAGCAAGGGGTAAAAATGTCAGGTCAGCGTAGCATCCCTATTGTCCTATATCTTCCTTAAGAAACTTTCTAAAAGAAGGACAGACGACGTTTTCGAACGGTTACCCATCGACTCTGCGTACCAATCTACAGGAAAACCTAAACATGTGATTGTCATAAGTCTTAAAGCGGTCCTTCTCGTATCCTGTTTTTACTCCTTGCTGGGTAAAAGGACGGATGACGTTTTCGAACCCATCGACTCTACGTACCAACCTGCAGGAAAAACTAAACATGTGTTTGCCACAAAGCTTACAGCGGTCCTTCTCGCATTCTGTTTTTCGTCTAACCGTCCCGTCGTTCTCGTGCTACAGCGTGCATTTCGAATTTCGACACTCTAAATGCCCTTCCTAAATTCTTTAGAAAAATCTTGAGGAAAATCAGTGTCGTTCGAGCCGCGGTAGAGAGAACATCTCCAAAGACTTGTCAATTCAAAGCTAACGGTTGCTATTAGCTGTGTTTTTGATAGTGATATTTAAACTAATCACTAGACTGCGAATCTTTATGCAAAATGAATGTTGGCTGCCGCTATTACAAGGGACAGGGGAGCCAGACAGATATTTGATTCTTACTGTGATCATTTTAAGAAGTTGAAAATAATACTATGGTGCTTTGAAATTATTTTAATCTCTCTACTGTATTAAAATGCACCTACTCATATTTGCTACAAATGCATGAAATCCGCAGTCTAGTGATTGCATTACCTGATTGTTGTGATTTGTGCAGCAGTACAAGGGATATGGCAATTATTATTAGTGCATAACTATGTGTTGACAAATGTGAACAGTGATTGTGAGTGTGGAAAAATTTCAAGGCATCTGTGTAAAATAAACATACGAATTATTTATCGATTCGAAAGTGAAAGTTAAATTCTGGATCGTCGACTTGACCGCGCATCCCTTAGGCCTTCTACCACCGGCTGTGCAGTTCGTCGACCTGGCCGTACGTCCCTTGGCTTTCGGTACTGCCGTGTACCTGAAGACATCTGTGCATTTCGTCACCGAGTGACCCAGTGACACACATTTCGAAGCAGCAAATGGATTTACGGCTGAATACGTGAGTTTTTAATTCAATCAGTTTCTGCTTCTTCTCTTTTTTTACGATTATCTCGTAAACTAAAGCCGATCGCCAAAAAGTCTAAAGAGAAATGTTGTTCAGAATCATGGTCTGGACAACGTATCCAAAGCTCATCGAAATCGGAGAGGATTCACATTATCGAGAAACTCTTGTTCGTTGCGATGTCACGGCGTACCACCGACACTCGCTTGCCGGCGCGGCGCGGCGCGGCGGGCCAGGACGCGCTCTGATTGGTCCGTGTTTTTCGTTAATAACTCCTAAACAAAGCCGCAGTTGACATTGGTGCAAAGGAAAATGTCTCTTAGAATGGTCTCAGGGACCATCCCCTTTCGGGATTTTCACGAATTTTGGGACACCCTGTATAGTTAGGATATATTATATTATTTATATGACCTCATTTTTTAGTAGCGTAACCAAAAACAAGCAGACATCTGCACCCCTTATTCTATATTCTTTTTCTCCTCGCTCTGTAAATAGGCTCATTGTATCACTATCTCACTTGTAAATAGCATCATATCATTATTTCACCCGTATCTCACTTGTAAATATACATCACCTCACCGCCCATACCAATCACCCTGTACTCTCATCCAAAAGTAAGCCCCTAGTTTTATAAGGCGTTTTTCGGGAGCACAATATAAGTGCAAGATAAATTAATACGGCTGTGAACCGAATAATGTATTACTGTGATACGTAGTAATTACTACGAGGAGTACAGATAAACTGCTTACAATTTTTGCCTCGACGTACAAAACCGTCACAAGTAGACCTCTAATGTGCCTTTAGATTAGTAATAATTAGGAATTTATTTAGCAATAAGATACTTTTCGTTTATTTTTTAGTATTCAACCATTGTTAAACATTCTTATACCTGAAATATACAATTTTTAAACATACAAACAAACAATGTTCGAGGCTTCCATCCGGTGGGCTAGGATTCGATTCTCGTCTGGTGAAAAATATTTTTTTTCTTATTTGTTGGTATTATTTATTCGCTGTTGAACATTGACTTGTTTATAAAAAATTGCACATTTATTACAAATTAAATAACAAAAGTATGAATAAATTAACCGAAATCAATAAAATAGTAAATTTTCCTCTCGTGTCTGAAAACAGAAAAAATAAAGTAAATGTAGGAAGAGAAAATATGGTATACGATAAATTTAATAATATTGTACTTACATATTTTTAATTACAACAGTGGTACATGTCGTAAAAGTGTACGAAACATAATAAACAGAAACAGCAGAGAAACAAATTTTCCAAAACATCAATCAAATCTGTTTTCCCATAGAAGTTCAAAGAAGCAAGTGCCAATTAGTGTTCCTGATTTCTCAATATTTTTCATTTCTCGAGAAATGAGAAATAAGACTATACAGGGTGATTCACGCAATTGTTACAAGTCATAACTCCGTCATTATTGCATTTACAAAAAACTGCCAAAGGAGAAAGATAAATGGTTCGAAGAGAACTACATCTGTAGGCCTTTCAATTTTTTTTAGATGCAGCAGTGCACGTGTAATTAACAATTGCATAATTTCTTTAAATAGAAATGCATATTGTTTTTTACACAGATCGATTCTTCTGTTCATTCTACGTAAAAAATGATTAGGGTACACATGGCAAAAAATTATTAGATCTCGAGATATTTTCAAAAAATGTCTTTATTGAAGAAGATGCTCAAACGCTTCTCCATTACATTCTAAACATTTCTTATAACGTATTTTTATTGTTTGCATAACTGCGTTTAAATTATCTACAGTTATTGCTGCACATTCCAGTATGATTCTTTCTCTCAGATTCTCTACAGAATCTATGGAATTTGAATAAATTCTATCTTTCAAATAACCCCACAGAAAAAAGTCAAGGGGACTTAAATCAGGTGAACGGGCTGGCCAACGTATTGATGTATAAACGCAGTTATGCAAACAATAAAAAAACGTTACAAGTAATTAGAAATAATATTTTTCACGGCGCTACGGTTCGATCAGTTTCTACATTCATTAATTATAGCTATTGTAACGAAAAGAAAGGTGGTGTGTTTCGACCAAAAATATTATTTCTAATTAGAAAATCGTGCGATCATTATCAATCCCTCCTTTATTGTTACAAGTAATGTTTAGAATGTAATGGAGAAGCGTTTGAGCATCTTCTTCAATAAAGACATTTTTTTAAAATATCTCGAGATCTAATAATTTTTTGCCATGTGTACCCTAATCATTTTTTACGTAGAATGAACAGAAGAATCGATCTGTGTAAAAAACAATATGCATTTCTATTTAAAGAAATTATGCAATTATTAATTGCACATATACTGCTGCATCTAAAAAAATTTAAAGGCCTACAGATGTAGTTCTCTTCGAACCATTTATCTTTCTCCTTTGGCATTTTTTTGTAAATGCAATATTAACGGAGTTATGACTGGTAACAATTGCGTGAATCACCCTGTATTTCTCGAGAATTCTCGAGAATTTTTAATGAAATAACAAAATATTAGAAAACTTGGAATATCGTTGATAATATTTATCGAAAGCGCAGAAAACATTAACTCAATGTTTATTCCTGTCCAATATGTAGGGTGGATTAGGGTGGACCTAAGCTATACTTGGAGAAAAATTTTTATCGAGATACAATGCACGCAACTATCCAGTATTGTTCCTTTAGGTGAGAAAAAATTTGTGCAAAGTTTGAGATTGATCGGATAAAAGGATGACATGGCGCACTTAAATTGAAAATTTTGAAATTCACCTTAACTATGGAACATGACACATTGTTGGATTTGTCCTTTTTCTGAATAGCAATATAAAATAAATATGTGACCTCCTTTAAATAAAAATAACGATGACCTTGAAGTTTCGAAATATGATTACCAAAAAATTTTTATTTTGCCATTATATTCACCTTATTGAACAGTGCAAATTTCTCCTCTGACATTGTTTCGTATAGACACAAGTAACAGAGATATTTAAATACCTACATTAAAATATAGCATATCTTGACTGATGGTAGGACATACAGTAAGGAGCATAACTGATTCCACACACTTTAAATCAGAACAACTTTTTTATGAATGGGCCAAACGACTTAAATTTCTCTGTAAGACTAGAAGAATTAGTTTAGTAAATGATTATAGTTTAGTAAAAAATGCATTTGGACGGAATTGTGAAAAACAATAGTAAAAATTGATTTTTACAACTTTTCTAGCTGGGCCAATAATGAAAATTCAAAAGATGTGTCTGGTCAACAGGTATAAATTATATACGCTCCCGAAATTTCATTGAAATTAGTTAATTGGTTTGCGAATTATAAACGATCAAAAGTGTTAAAAATTTCAATTTTTCAAGATTTTCGGCCTATTTACCACTTTTGATCATTTATAATTTGTAAACCAATTAACCAATTTCAATGAAATTTCAGAGCGTATATAATTTATACTAGTTGACAAAAGACATTTTTTAAATTACCAATTACAAAATATCTCGAGAAATTCTCGAGAAAGAATACTCGAGAAGGAACACTATTGCCAATGCAATAATACTGCACTTATTCGATGTGCAAGCTGTTTTTGTTTGTTATGTTTCGTATGCTTTTATGACATGTACCACTGTTGTAATTAAAAATATGTACAATACCATTAAATTTATCGTATACCATATTTTCTGTTCCTATATTTACTTTATTTTTTCTGTTTTCAGACACGAGAGGGAAATTTACTATTTTATTGATTTCGGTTAATTTATTCATACTTTTGTTATTTAATTTGTAATAAATGTGCAATCTTTTATAAACAAGTCAATGTTCAACAGCGAATAAATAATACCAATAAATAAGAAAAAAAATATTTTTCACCAGACGAGACTCGAACCCTAGCCCACCGGGTAGAAGCCTCGTAAGTTGCCGCTAAATACACCAAGCCTTATTATTCGTTGTATATCTCCTCTACAATTGTAGACTTAAGCACTACTAACGACTTTGTTTATGAATATCTCAATAATTATTGAGTAGTTGCCCCTATAATGGTATACATATATTCGTAAAGGGAGATCGAGATCTATAAGTATACAAAATCTCAACTAAATCGGTGAAACGAAGGCCTGCACTCTCCATAACAAGTTTCATGCTTATGAAATGCAGTTGCATCAAAAGTTATTGGAAGATGACTTGGACAGGCGGATTGAGTTTTGTGTGGAATTAACATATATGATCAACGTCACTCCTAATCTCATAAAAATATTTGTTTTAGTGACGAATACACTTTTTTCTTAAATAATGCTGTAAATCGCCATAACTGTCGTTATTGGAGTGACGAAAATCCACATCTTATTAGAGAAAGTAATACTCAATGGCCGAAAAAAATAAATGTTTGGGCAGGCATTTTAAGAAATGCTGCTATAGGTCCTCTGTTTTTCCAAGAGAGTTTGAATGGCAATCTGTATTTAAATTTACTGAACGATATCATTGATCCACTCATAACAGAAAGTCTTCAAAACCAAAGAGATGAAAACGGCAATTTTTTGTTAAATGAAGAACTTTTGTATTTCCAACATGATGGTGCTCCCCCGCACCAGTTCGCCAGTGGTTAAACAATCGATTCCCAATAAAGATGGATCGGTAGAAGAGGTGTTATTGAGTGGCCGCCAAGATCACCAGATCTAACTCCAGTCGACTTCTTTTTTTCGGGACACTAAAATTCTGTTGTTTATAAAACAAAACCAGAAAGCGTCAACGATATGCATCGCAGAATTATACAGGAATGTAGAGCTATTCCAACAGATACCTTCAAAAATATTCGTTCAGAATTTGAGAATTGTTTGTATAAATTGTTTAGAAAACAACGGAGAACATTTTGAAAAGTTATAGTTATAAAGATATTACAAACTCTCTCGCAGTATAAGTATGACTCGCTCTACTTCTCTTTAAATATCTCCGAAACTAGCGCGCAGATAAAAAAAATGTGTCCTACGAAAATTGCTGGTATTTTTACGTACAATAAGATCCCATAATAAAAAGTATAGGTTTCCATTTGAAAAACCAAAGTTGACCTTCAAATGACCTTGAAAACGCCACTCAAATAAAAAACTGATACTGCCCCCTATTTCGCCCTCGAAATCCTTGGACGCGCGTGTTTTACACTTTTTTAATATCTTTCATAATTTTCGAGATATGTGAATGGAATATTTTTAAATGAACATCCTGTATATTATACACAGCATATAATTACCCAGAGAGCACAGGACGTCTTGAAGACGTCTACTTTACGTCCATTTTAGGTTTGAAAGTCTTACGTCCTAAAAAGACGTCTATTGTCGGACATCAAAGACGTCTAATGGGCGTCTTTAAGACGTACAGTTTTGTAACATAAGATGTTCGTAGGACATTCAAGACGTCTGTAATATGTCTTGAATGTCCGACAACAGACGTCTTGACGACATCTTTGAGACGTCTTTATGCTATCTGGGTTAGATTTACGAGGTAGTCCAATTAACGAAAATACACAGATTAAATTTTAGGAGAGCTTGTTTAATGTTGCACTGGTATTCTCCGAAATGTATTATACAACGAATTAAAAAAAAACGAATACGTATTACAGTACTTCTTTCATTGCAATTTCTGTCATAAACCAGAACGGGCACATTTTATTTGTAATAATCAATTATTTTTATTTTACAAATAATATAAGAAATTTGTTTTCATTTGCCGTTTAAAGCGGATAAATCATTTTTGTATTTCAATTTCATTGTCCAAATAAAATAATACATGATAGTGATAGTAATCAGGGACCAAAAATCATTAATAAAAAGATGATCATTATTGAAATTCAGATAATGTTCACGAACTATATAGAGAAAAAAATACGAAGAACAATATGATTAAAAAGTATCGATTTTTATATTTTTTGGTTACAAATAACACTTATTAGTGTACAAAAAATTGTATTCTCCTCGATAACTGTTATCGATGAAGAAAAACTGTTTCGATTGCTCAAAACAGTTATCGATGAGAGAAGTTTATTTCGATCGCTCATAACAATTACCGAATGAATTTCTCTCAACGATAACATTTACCAACAAGAGAACAAATTTTCGGTTACTTATATCGGCTGGAGAGTTTTCGAATGAACACCCTGTATGAAATCCAATGAATGTAATAACCAGTGGTACTAATAATGAAAAAATGCATATTTTCTTAAATTATTTCAAATCCAGTAACACAATACAAGGTGCATAATATGATTATATTTGTAGAACATAAGAGAATTTATAAATAAAATTGTAGAAGGATTTCAGCAATCGGTAGATCATTAATAAAACATGTTGAATTAGTTCGAAAATAATGATCTACGGTACACGCTTCCGCAATACATAGCCACAGGTATTTAATATAATCACAAGGTATTAAAATAAATTCTAAAATAAATGTTCTTCATTTTCGTTACTCTGACGAATTGACAAACTTTACCAAAATATCAGTTCGGGAACTAATAAAATTAAAAGATTAGTTACACTATTTTTCCACTACAATCATACTTTCTCTATAACAGCGAACTACGGTTAAAATTTCGGGAGGTTCATCGAGAATAGTTCGAGAGAAAACGTGCAACAGCAGACCTCGATACTTTCCGTTGGCGAAATCGATTTCGGATTTTCGTCCCGTAAATGCTAAATACCACGCGTACCAAGAAATTATTCGACTCGACGACGCCGGTCTTTGGCACCTGAAGGTTAATTCTGTGATTTCGTGTAGAACCACGAAGTTCGTGAAGAAGAAAAAGCATTGAACACACGACTGAGCATAAGGTCGAAAAGATAAAAGTAGCTTTTCACAAACTGTTCACTATTGACGAAGAAAAAACCATGCTGGCAATACTCAGCGAAAACGGGTTAGAAAACGGAGACACGAACGAAGTGAATCTTTTGGTATGGAAACGGTACGACTCGGTGAATGGTGTTCCGTTAACTGATTCGAGATGGTACAAGAGATATGAGAGTGTGACAGAAATTCAGAGAAAAGAGTGATGCGGTGACAGACAGGTACTCACGATATGTGACTAACAGAAAGGGTTGCTATTCTCCGTTTCCACTTCCGGCAGTTTGCTCCGTCGAACGAACACGACAATCCGGGACAGACAGAACCTCCCCTGTGAGAAAAATTCTTGCGTAGAATGCGCAGAAGCGGCTCACCAGGGGATGGTAAAGGAGCAGCGCAGGCGTAGCAGACAGCTTCCGGAAATCCGTCACTATTTGAATGTAGCCGAGAGAGATGCGTGGAACCGACGATGGGTTCAAGGACATTTCAGAATTCATCGACCTTGAACTTCTCTTCTGACGATCCTGTTACGCATGACCCGAATCTCATTGAATCGTTTTCGTTTATGGCAGACATGTTGAACTCTTTTACCACCAAGCGCCTCATTAAGCATTATAAACTAATTCGAGGGAAATAAAAAGGAAACACATTTGTTTTTATTAACATTGCATGCTGTTACACGTACAAAATAACATACGTAAAAAAATTGTTTTTTTCCAAGTTCAACTTTATTTGAATGAAACCATTTCATTTTTGTTCCGAAGAAACTTGGCAATGTTTTTCGGTACTCAAATTTTCAGAATTTGGTTGAATTTGGTGAAGTGTAATTATCTTTGAAGTTGATTGTACACGCTGGCCTGTTCATCTTGACCTTTCCGCAGTTTTATTATTTTTTGACGTTAAAAATAGTGGTTCGCACATATATGTGCTACCACTGCTACCGAACATAGCTGAAATACGCCTAATTCCACACAACATATCGGGAAATCGGTCGACAGAAATAATTGTAGAAATGTGGAATCTCAACATCCATATATTTTTGTTTCAATACGGAATCACACTGCATTTTGATTAATTCTAGTTGTACAGATTCTGTAGTCCAAATTCACCCTTCTGCAAGACAATTTCACCTTTTTGTAAATCAATTTCATCCTTTTGCAAATCAACTTCACCCTTCTGCTAATTAATTTCACCCTTTGGCAAATCAAATTCAACCCTTTACAAGTAAAGTAGTTTTAACTCTCGCATGGTATAATATAACCCAGATAGCACACGACGTCTTAAAGACGTCCATTTTACATCTATTTAAGGTCTGAAAGTCTTACGTCCTATAAAAACGTCTTTAAGACCATAAACATTGTGGTTATTACAGTCGGTGTACAAAGTATTCGAACACATTAAAAAAACGAATTACTTTTTCAAAATTAGACCCAACAATTTGAATTTCTTTTCAGACGTTAGAAGGATTAGTTTACCAGCTAATGGGTAAATAACTTTTTTTGTATTTGTTATTGGTCGCAATTGCGAAGGAATTAGTAACGGTCACGATTTTTAAATTTTTTATCTGCTCCAGTAATGGAAAGTTAGAAGGCGCCTTTTCGTAGGTCTAAGTAAGTTATATATTTGTACAAAGCTTCATCGAAATCGATCAAGGATGTTACAAAATATAAGTGATTGAAAATAGCAAAAATCGTAAGAATCTGCGATTTAAATGAATCGCAAACCGTAAATTCAAAGATTTTTACATCTTACAATGCTCACAGAATGTCGACATACGTCGACGTTTTTTCCTGAACCAGAAAGCAAAATATCATCGCCATTACAACATTAACAATAAGTTGCCGCCAGTGACGCTCACCACTAGCGCGATCTCAACATAAATTGGCCAACTTATGCCGGGTGAAGATATTTTGCTTTCTGGTTCGGGAAAAAACGTCGACGTAGCAAACTTCAAAAGGTGATTTCTCAAGATAAAAGTCTGCTCTATCGCGTGGTATAGTTCGATTTTCCGCTGAACCCTTATTTTGTGAGATAAATTGAAAAATATCCTGAAAGTTGCTGCAAGAGTGGTGTTTCTCCGTCTTTAATGACTGTTTAAACATGTTTAAACATTCATAATATATTAGTATTAGATATCACTGTATTCGGGAAAGTCTACAGAATCTTTTGCTGTAAAGAACAATTCAATATCTTTTATAATACCATCACAATATTTGTTTAAAGTTGAAAAAAAATTTTTTTTTCGAAGTCTTGTTTCTCAAGAACTGTTCGTCTAGGAGAAAAATTAAGGGCAAATTCGGAATCAGCGCATAAAACTCTATAAGTACTACTATCACAATGTAATTGTGAAACAAATTTGGTGCTGGACAGTGTTATTAAACGATACTTTAACTTACTTTTGGCACACCAAATTTTGTATATTTAGTATAGAAAGATCAATATCTTGATAAATATTCAGATCACTGTGATTATCGTGATAAATTTTGTTTTCAAAATTACCATTAAACATGTGATCAACTTGTTTATTTTTATAAGTGAATAAATATTACTATTATCGTAATTTCATTATTGAAAAGATGAGTATTAACTTACTTTTGTTATTCACTCTGTATATATATATATATATATATATATATATATATATATATGTGTGTATATATATATATAAAACTCTTTCTTATATAGATTTACAAAATACATGTTTTAAATTTTCATTACGGGCACAGATAAAAAATTTTAAAATCGTGGTCTTTACTGCTCCCTTCGTAATTGCGACCAATAATAACTAACCCTTTTAACGTCTCAAAAAAACTCAAGCTGCTGTGTCCAATTTTGAAAAATTTATGCGTTTTTATAAAACGCATAAATTACGTACGAATACTTTGTACACCGACTGTATATGTATACCCATAATCTAGCAGTATTAGCATTGGTATTATTTGTTCGAGTTATAGTGTTTTTGCTTTAATTTTAATGCCAATTTCAATTTGTATTGTGATTTGAATTATAATTGTAATTTTAATGTTTATTATTTTTATTGTGATTTTAATTGCAATTTTTGTTGAAGTGAAACTTCTTTTGGCAGGGTGTAAGTGTAAGCGTTAAGTGGCTAATTTCGCGTCATGGAATTCGCGACATGAAAATGTGTAACCGAAGTGACGTGGATGGTTAGCTGATCCGTTTCGAGCGGAGCCGCGAGAACTGTCAACAGGCATACATTTTCTTAAATATCGGGAGATGTAGGTTTCTTATGGAAAAAGTTGGAGGCTACGTTTATTATGTCAATGCAACGTTTATTATGTTAAACGATATGTTTTTAAACACACAGTTTGTCAAATACAGAAATACAAAAGCGAGGGTTATGTGACGATACACTCCCGGTTCGAGCGCTGATGTCTGTTTTTCACATTCAGTCACCGCGAGTCGTCGGTCACTTTACCGGTAATCGGTAATCGGTAATAATTAATTAGGTTGGAACGAAAGATCTCGTCCTGTGTTTTATCAATTACAGTGACTGGCAGCTGTCCTATATACCCCCACTACTCAGTGATATGGCGAAAACACCGGCAGAACAAGTAAAAGAGTTTCGTGATCGAAAACGTGCTATCAAACCACCTAAACAGCCAGTAAAGCCTAACCGCCAACGTTGTCGAGAATACAGAGCACAACAAAAAGCATTACGGGCTAATATTAGCGAAATTTTAGATAATAATAATATCAGAGAAATTCCACAAACCGTATCTAGTGAACAGTGTTCTCAAGATTACAGACAAAGGAACGCGGATTTGCGAATTGACGTTCAACCATCGACTTCAAGGCTCGACGCACCATGTTTAACTATGGACACTTTTGATTCGATCGATCCGCCGTACACGGGTTTCAATACTCACCGAATCATTCATAAAGAATTTAAAAAAAGAACATACGCGTGGAGAACCACGCGCGGCAGAAGTGAAACTTCTTGCAGTCTAGTAATGTTTAGAAGTAAATTAAGATTGGAAATGGTAAATAATCCTAATGAAGCGACGACAAGATCCGGAACAACTTTTGATGCAGTATTTGCAAGACATTTAGACAAAATTGGATCATGAATATTTATATCATATTTTAGCTATCACAAGCCAATTGTTTCAATGATAGAATCATAGAAAATCATAGGAAAAATAATGAACGATCAAAATTTGCGACGCAAAGAAGCAGAGCGTATGGGAAAGAAAGAGACATAGTTCATAGCATTTCCCATACGCTCTGCTTCTTTGCGTTGTTTCTATGATTCTATTATTGAAACAATTGGCTTGTGATAGCTAAAATATGATATAAATATTCATGATTCAATTTTGTCTAAATGTCTTGCAAATACTGCATCGAGAGTTGTTCCGGATCTTGTCGTCACTTCATTAGGATTATTTGCCATTTACAATCTTAATTTACTTCTAAACATTACGAGACTGCAAGAAGTTTCACTTCTGCCGCGCGTGGTTTTACTGATTACACTTTTTATGTTAATTCCACATACATTCTTCTAATAAAGCTATTTATTGGTTTAACTTTGAACTCGTTTTTGCCGAAATCTATTTTTACTCTTCCCGAATGTCCTACGAACGTCTTCTGAACTGTCTCTTATACGTAAAACAGACGTCTTTAAGACGTATCATTTTCTAACACATAACGTTCGAAAAACGTTCGTAGGAACATCGAAAAATGTAAGAATCTGTGAATTTTAAGCAAACACTGACCAAAAGTCGCGGAAAACTATGATTTTCACCACATTTAACCACTTGTGGCTCTTGGGTATGTTAATTGATTTTGATGAAATTTTCAGCATGCGTATAACTAACATAGATCTACAAAACATATATTTTAAATTTTCATTAAGGTCCCAAATAAAAAAGTTCTATTTTTGCATGCAACCTTGTAAATTGTCATTTTTCGAACATCTTTTTTGCAGATCATTAATAAACCAATGTCTCTAATTGCATGGTCGCGCGTTTGGTACAATTATAAAAAAATTATACTGTTTTAAAGTGCGTTGAAATACTTCCAAGATTCACTGTATTTATTAAAGCGTATTGTAAAAACTGTAAAGGGAAATATTGATCAGAATCATGGTCTTGACAACATATCCAAAGCTCATCGAAATCGGCGAGGATTCACATAATCGAGAAACTCTTGTTCGTCACTGTGGGCTGTATGCCCGATTTCAGCGGCCACAGCTAGTTCAAAATTCGCTCAATATTGAAACTGCTGTAACTTTGCTAAAATTTATCCAAATTTGATGAAAAACAACCATTTTAAAGCTTGAGATTTCTACTTGTTGTACTGTATATCGTTTTTGCTGAAACAGATGTTTGGAGTGCAAAATTTGTCCATACAGAGGAGCGTATTAGATTGTAAAGTTTGTAGCTATTTTTCAATCAAGTACTGCGGATTATAATCAATATTTTAACGTTATTCGTCTATTTTATGTACACTATCGAAAAGTGTAATCATTTACATTTAAAATGTCGTTTTAAAATAGTTATTACAAAGAATAATCTCTGTTATTTATAATAGTATGGAAAAACGTTATGAACAAAATTTGCACGGTTCAGAGAGGAACATGTTGTGGCACAAACATTTTCTGCGTGGGTGGAGGCATAGAGGAGATTTCAAGGTCATCTTGATTTTTTTAAACAGATTGTCCTTTTTTTATACCATAGATCGATAGAGTATCAAATTCTGAGTATAAAGGTGTTGACCTTCGTATGTCCTATACCATTAGGTTTAGTTAACGAGATATTATCAAAAGAAGAAAGAAAATTGTTTTGATAATATCTCGTTAACTATTAGATTTAAGACATATGGAGATCAATACATTTTTACTCAGAATTCGATAGTCTATCGATTAATGATACAAAAAGTAGGTCTTTCGATTTAAAAAAATCAAGGTGACCTTGAAATCTCCTCTATGTCTCTACCCAGGCAAAAAAATGTTTATGAAACAACATGTACCCCTCTATACCGCGCAAATTTTGTCCATAACATTTTTTCATATTATTACAAATAAAGGCAATATTCAAAGTGGACATAGTTATTGCCCCACCCTGTATATTATTTAAATTTCATGTGTATACTGTTTTCTTATTTTAGTATATCTTGTGTGTTTATTATTATTATTTAGTATTTATTTAAGTTAATACGAAGATATAGCGAATGCGAACATACAGGATGTGAGAAATACTGCGATTTTCGCGCGCGCGCGATTGTCATTTTTTCGTAGATCAACTATATACATATATGTAGCTATATATGTAGCACATAGTAGCAGCCATTTGTTCTTGCATCTTAATCAGAAAACTTCAAAGAACACAATGACACAAAAATGAACACCCGGTCGCACCCGGAGGTATAACAAAGTCATTACCAAAGTCTTAGAATCATAAAGAAAGTGACTGAATCTTTAAATATTAATAACTAAAAAAGTGTATATAGTACAAAAGTGAATTTCTCTTAAAAGTATACCTTATACTTAGCTAAAAAAACTTCTATAAAACAAAAATCTGTTAGTGTTTGTAAATAAGGTAACAATTACTAATAGGTGAATTCGTTGAAAAATGAAAGCGTGTTAACAGAATTCCAAACTTCCGACAAATTTCTGTGCTTTATGGATACATGAATGGGAAAACGAATGATGGGCGATTGTTCCTCAGTTATTCAACTAACTCAAGCCACAAAAATTTTACAATCTATGTAAAGTTTTAAAAATTGAATTTTGACCGCTGAAATCGGGCATACAGCTACTGCCCAGTGCTTCTATTGTGCACACCTTTTCTCGCGCACGCGCGAGAAAACAGTAACGTATCTACTATTGGGTATCAGAGCGGCCAGAGCCCTGAGGCAGCTATATGTATTGGCGGGAATGTACCGAAATAATCTTATCGGACAAAAAGACTCCAGGACGTGTCCTACGAGTTACAAAATATACACAAATACACTTGTTATTACGTTACTGAGGCTGACATCGCCGCGCATGCGCGAGAAAAGGTGTGCTGTTGTTACAGCCAATATTTAATACGTACTTCTGTCGGAGATACGTAAGTTCAAAGTTAGTAGTTCTAGAAGACCGGCATTTTCAACCATAATTGAAATTACCTCTGCGATTTATCATCGCGCTGTAACGCTGGTTTATCATTCTTGCTATTGTTGGGCAATGTCCTAATTTAATATAATATTCTGATTTTGTTGCTTTATTTAATTTTTTAAAACTCTGGGAGATGAAAAAGAGAATCTACACATCTGGTACACTTTATTAACGAAAAAGTTGCATATCAATCGCGATCAAGCGTTCATTTTTTTGGAAAAGAAGCTGTTAAGGCTATTAAACAAGTGTACGTTTCATTTACCTGCGGTCTATTGCGGTCTTATGAGTTATCGCTATTTCCTTAGCGACCGGTAACGTTCCGAAACGGCGAATTTGCTCTAAATCGTAGACAAAACTAATATTCGCAAATGTAAGGTACATTATTGTTATAAGGGTGTCCCAAAATTCGTGAACTTCCCGAAAGTGGATGGTACCATTTTCCTTTGCAAAAATGTTATCTGCTGCTTTGTTTAGGAGTTATTAACGAAAAACACGGACCAATCAGAGCGCGACCTAGACGCTAGTTGGCATAGTCGGCCAATAGACAGTTGGCGCGCCGGGCAGCAGCAGATAACATTTTTGCAAAGGAAAATGTCGCTTCAAATGGTCTCAGGAACCTCCCATTTCCGGGATGTGCAGGAATTTTGGGACACCCTGTAGAATATTACGAAGCATTACAAAACTTGAACATAATAAAACGTAAAGGTTAATAAACGTAAATTACGTGATTTAGAGTGCATTCTTTTATTATTCTAGTACAAAATATAATATATTCATATCAAATGCAACAGGAAGTGTATGTTTAATTAATTAAAAGAAACAACATTTGTATATATTGTTGTAATGGAAGACATTATCAGGAACTGATAAAAATATTCTCTTTTGTACGAAAGTACTGTCCGTCCAACGAGAGTTGGCACAGATTTTGCTAGTGGGGTGCAGGGGGATCTGCGAGACCCCACTCCTGACGCTCGGCTGCGGACCCCATTCTTGCGCTTAGGTTCTGACGGGAACGGTCGTCATAGGAGCTCGGCGTCACCACATCGCTCTATTGCAGTCGCACTCAAGACGCTCGTTTGCTATCTTCGTCAAGCGATTCGGCCAATCGCGGAGAAACTCGTGGTACCTACGAGTTTCTCTATGCCAACTCTCATTGGACGGACAGTAGTAAAGACTTTGGTCTCCTCAATGACCTTGATAAGCTTAGAAATTCAGCACGTGTAATCTTTGAATTCGACATTAAGTAAATACAGTCTTTATTGCATTGTTGGCATGACTGTTGAAGAAGCAATGTCACTGGCATCTCCAGATCGCCATAATTGCGTTATCGTTTTCGTCTGGGTGTGGAAGTTTATGCCCTAGAAATATATGGAACATTTCAAAATAGACATTCAAGTACTAATTTTTGTTATAAATGCATAACATCCGTAGTCTAATAATAACAATGATCGTATGCCGTATGTACCATCTAACATTATAAAATATTATTAGGCTAAACTTTCGAAGACGTCCATGCTCAGAATTGAATAAAATTTTGACAATACTTTCTTTTTTGACTAAAATGATGATTGTCAGAAGGATTTTTGGCGACGCGAGAAAAAATTATCTCTCTACCTTACCGACAAAGTCGTAGGCGGCCCACATGGTGGGTATACCTGTATAACTAATTCAATTAATTCGTTTCGCGTACAAATTCCTAGCCAGACCTAACCCAGGCCTTTTCTAAAAAAATTTCCCACGTTTTATTATTAAACTAACTCCACTTCCAGATTAACAACAACTTCAGTTATATAGCCAAACCTAACTCAGACTAATGTCATTCCCACTCCCTTTTAAAATAAACTTTTCGGGGGTTATCCACAGTCGTTAGCCGTTTCTTCTCAGAAACATTGGGTGGGTGTGTGTGGTGTCGGCCAGACCTAGTAGTAGTAGTACTAGCAGTAGTAAAGGTTTAGCCGAGGAGGAGTGATCGGCACTGCCCACTTCCTTAACGCACACTGGCTGTTTACGCTGGTATCAGATTTGGCGGTGCCGGCCCGCGGCCCTCTATGAGTTGCGTTTATCCACAGCGTTCGAACTCCCTCCTCTGCTTTTTATAGCCCGGGCAGCTTGCAGAGCGGTTGATCTACTAGACAGGGCGGTCGTCATTGGTGAGTAGGCCATTCTACCTAATGTAACAGACCTGTACGGTGCAGGCCTGTTACTAAGAGACACGCGCCGAACACCGCCGACCGACACCGAGAACCGCCGAACACGCCGTATACACGCATCGCGTCACGACGTACAGTCCCGCGCTCCGAGACACATTCGGCGGGAAACGGACGTCGAGGTTCGGCCATCTTGGCGGACACGGAAATACGACGTCACACATCCACGTTCCCCCACGCCAGTTCCCCCACCACCAACCTAGGCCTATAAAAGGCGATGCAAACGAGGCACGGGCCTCTTTTCCATCCTAGCCAGCAGCTAGGAGCCCTCTCCAGAATAGTGGTACGTATCGCTATTCACTCTTCCTAAAATTCCCACGCTCTCGACGTCGAGCTACCGACAGCATCGGCCTCCTCGACATCGACAGTTCCCACGGCGGGTACAGCATACTCGCCGAACAGAGAAGACAGCATCTTCTCTGCCGTTCGGCCAGCCGCCGAACCCAGTCTCTCAAGGCAGCACCTTGAGAACTCCGTCAGCCACGGAGACGTTCAAATGAAAGGGACTGCATCTCTTTCGTTTGTCGTAGAACCTTCACGAGCCCATCCCGACTCGTGGTAGGGTTTCCCGGACCAATCCCGCCTGTATCCTGAACGGAAAAGACAGCATCTTTTCTGCCGTTCGGCCAGCCGCCGAACCCAGTCTCTCGAGGCAGCACCTCGAGAACTCCGTCAGCCACGGAGACGTGTAAATGAAAGGGACAGCATCCCTTTCGTTTATCGTAGAACCGCCACGAGGTCATCCCGACTCGTGGTAGGGTTTCCTGCACCATCCTCGCCTGTACCCTGAGTCGTTATCCGTACCGATCGCCGGGCACGCGCCGCGACGCCCCGATCTCACGACGCCGGTAAACCCACGCACCAGTTACGCGAACGGACGGCCACGCGCCGCGACTCGCGACCCGCGATAGGTTCATGCACCAATTATATCCGGTCCCGCGAAAGTACCTGTAGTGAGGCCCGAAAATATATAAATACATCGTCGTTATTCCTCGCCCCGCGCACTGAGTCATTTTCAGCTTCCGTCGATTCTCTCGCCAGTGATCGAACCTGGCTCGGCGAGCTATTCAGCACGAGAGGACACGACCACCGTGGCAGACGCATCTCGCCGGAAGCAGAACCGTTACATGGCGCCCGAACAGGGACTGGGTGCGAAAATCACGCGTCGGAATAACGGCCACGTGGCCGAATTTCGAGGTTAACGTGCGGACACCTCGCCGGTCGGAAGTGATGCATCGCGCGCGACATCTAGCGTTCGATCAAAGGAACCAGTGAAACCGGACAAGCGTGACAGTCCGCGACATCTAGTGTCGACCGATAGTGACAGTGCCAATGAACACGAGTGAGAGTGCGCGCCATCTCGGGACGCACGGCGTTACTGCAACCGCGCGGGCAGATTCAAACCGCGGCACGTCTCCAGGGACCAAGTGCAGGCAATAGGGCATGCCACAACGCCCTGCACAAGTCACCGCGATACAAGTGAAGCGAATACTGGCCGAACTGCGGCGCCTACGAGTATCAATCACCGGAACCCCGGAGGAACTCCGCCAACATTGGGAGAACTGTATCCGCACACAGACGGAGGATCTGTTCTGCATACCCGAGCAACTGTTCAGAATGGACGAACCGAAACCAGCGGCCAGTGGGCCGCCCGCACAAACGCCCATACAAACACCCGCACAAACCTTCATCACCGTCGAGCCACCGAACGACCCAGGAAGGAACATGGATCGCATGCGTAAATGGGCATGTACCACTGACGGAAAGGACCCGCACGCGTTCGTAGAACGGCTCGCGGAGTTGCAGGAGGCCTACTGCCTCTCCGACGCGGAATTGTTGCGAGGGGTTACCGAGCTGGTACGTGGAGACGCCCAGGTTTGGTATCGTAATAGCAAACATGGAATTACCACATGGACGGACTTCAAGAAAAAGTTCGTAGCTAATTTCTCCGCGGAGCAGACACAGTTACAGCGGGAACGAGAGGCCCGTGAACGTACTCAGAAACCCGGAGAGCCGTTCCAGAAGTATATGCACGCCCTAATCACGCTGATGCGACGGGCCGACATCCCGACCACCGATTACCTGGAAACGGTATACGAAAATATGCTGCCAGAGCATACCGTCGTGATTAACCCGGCCCACGTTAAAGACCTGGACGACCTACTGGGCCAGGTCCAACGGATCGAGAGGGCACTCGAGCGAAAGAATAAAATACAGAAGCCTCTCGCCCGGAGCTCCGCCTACGAAGCCGGTCCGGAGCATCGCACGACCGACGTGGCGGCCACGTACAATACCGGTCAGCAACCGGCAAACACAGCGGGCCCGTCGAACGACACATACAGCCCCGTCACGCACTGCTGGCGGTGCAAACAGCGGGGGCACAACCGCTTCGAGTGTCGGAATATATATCGACGATTCTGTGCACGGTGCGGCCGAGACGGAATACTCACACGAGAGTGCCACCCACCAGGTAATCAACACACCGGACAACCGTCGGGAAACGGGCCAAGGGGCGCGGCCCAATTGAACGACCGCAGGCCCCCGCAATAAATTATACACCCCGGCCACTATTATCCATCCTGATTCTCGGCCGGCAGGTAGAAGCCCTCCTGGACACAGGGGCACAATTGTCGTGCGTCAATGAGGAAGTACAGCAGTGGGCCCGGGAACAGGGCATCACCCCACAGACCACGAACGGCCTGGTCGGCCTGGCCGACGGGTCAAACACACGTCCGAATGGCACGTTGCGCCTCCCGTTTATCACCATGGGGTACGAGTGGGAACACGAGTTCACCATATTGCCGAAGATGGGACCGCAGGTACTCCTGGGCATCCAGACAATTGCCGCATTAGGAATTCAATTACGGCCACCGGCCGATATTGCCTCATGGCCCGTGGCGTACCTCGCCGAAACAAAACCAGATCTGGAAACGGGTTTACGCACCCCCAGCGCCGAGGATCGTGAACGACTGGACGATTTTCTTGCCGGCGAAATGGAACTGTTTAAAACAGTGCCCGGACGCACCAACCTCGTTCAGCACCGAATCAAGTTGACAGACGAAACGCCGATAAAACAACGGTACCGCCCGCGGAATCCAGCGATGCAGGCCGTCATCGACACCGAAGTCGAAGCAATGCTACGGGACGGAGTGATCGAGCCCTCCAGCAGCCCTTGGAGCTCGCCAGTGGTGGTGGTAAAAAAAAAAGACGGGAAGCCACGATTCTGCGTCGACTTCAGGAAACTCAATGAACGTTCGGAAAAAGATGCGTACCCGTTACCGCATATACAAGCGACGCTCGACAAGCTACGCGGCGCCAAATTCCTGACAACGCTCGACCTAAAGAGCGGATACTGGCAGGTACCCCTGGAAGACAGTAGTCGACCACTGACAGCGTTCACGGTACCCGGGAAAGGGCTGTTCCAATTTAAAGTAATGCCGTTCGGTCTGCACTCGGCGCCAGCGACGTTTCAGCGACTGCTCGACCGAGTCATCGGCCCGGAACTAGAACCGTATGCGTTCGCATATCTGGACGACATTATTACTGTCAGTCCGACGTTCGAAGCTCACCAGCAGCATCTGCGTGAGGTCTTCAAACGCCTGCGAGCCGCCGGACTCAGGCTAAACCCAGATAAGTGTCACTTCTGTGTGGACAGCCTCCGATACTTGGGACACGTGGTCGACCAACGAGGGATACGCACCGATCCAGAAAAGACAGACGCGATCGCCAAAATTGCGACGCCGAAGAACATCCGAGACGTACGACGATTCCATGGGATGGCGTCATGGTATCGCCGGTTCGTGCCCAAGTTCGCCGAACTGATGGAACCACTGACCAAACTCACCCGTAAGAACGCGAAGTGGAGGTGGTCCGAGGCCGAAGAAACCGCGTTCCAGGAAATGAAGCGACGACTCGTCGCCGCCCCGATACTGGCGTGCCCAAATTTTGCGGAGCGTTTTACGCTCCAAACGGACGCCAGCGACCATGGACTGGGCGTAGTCCTGACCCAAGGCACAGGAGACGAGGAAAGGGTCATCGCTTACGCGAGCCACACCCTCAGTATGACCGAGCGGAACTACAGTGCGACGGAGAAAGAGTGCCTCGCCGTCGTATGGGGCATACGGAAGATGAAACCGTACATCGAAGGATACCAGTTTACCGTCGTGACAGACCACCAGGCACTCCGTTGGCTGCAGCAGATCGACAACCCGACGGGACGGCTCGCAAGATGGGCCCTCGAACTGCAGCAGTACGATTTCGATATTGAATATCGACCCGGAAAACTCAACTACGTCGCCGATGCGCTCTCCAGAAACACTCCAGTACCAGAAGTAAATCTGCTCCAGTCGAAACAGCGCACCGACACGTGGTACCAGAAAAAGATCGAAGCAGTCCGCCAAAACCCCGCGTCCGTTCCAGATTACCAGATACGCGAGGGGAAACTGTTTCGACACCTGTTACACCAGCTCGACTACAACGAACCAACGGCCAGCAACGCCTGGAAGATGTGCGTGCCGGCGGGGGAAAGGGAGGCCCTCCTCCACCAACACCACGACGACCCCACCGCCGGACACCTCGGCATAGCCAAAACAATTGTTCGCCTGGCGCAAAGATACTACTGGCCCGGAATGTTTAGGGAGGTGGCCCGCCATGTTCGCTGTTGCTCGAGCTGTCAACAATACAAGACAGCACCACAGCAGCCAGCGGGACACATGCACGCAAACCCCGGAACACAACCGTGGCACACGGTCTCCATCGACCTCGTCGGCCCTCTGCCACGTTCACGCCGGGGACACATATGGCTGCTGGTCGCTCTCGATCGTTTTTCGAAGTGGGTCGAACTCACGCCACTTCGAAAAGCCACCAGCGCCGCCGTCACCGCGGCCATTCTGAAGGATGTCGTCCTCCGACACGGAGCACCAGAAATTATCATCACTGATAACGGACGCCAGTTCATCGGCAAACCCTTCACCGAAATGCTGCGGGCCTCGGGAACTCAACATCGACGCACGCCACCGTACTCGCCCCATTGTAATCCGGTCGAAAGGGCCAACAAGGTCGTTAAGACCATGCTCGCTCAATATACCGAGAACCACCATGAGCGATGGGACGAGAAGCTGGACGAAGCACGATTTGCCATTAACACGGCATGGCACGAGTCAACAGGGTACAGTCCGGCGTACCTCAACCAAGGGAGGGAGCTACGACCACCCGGGCAGCACCCGGCTGGAGACAGCTCCGAACCAGCAACACAGAGGTGGGAAAATCTCCGTGAGGCTCAGGAATTGGCCAGGCTGCACCTGGCCAAAGCATTTGGTCGCCAGGAGAAACACTACAACCTGCGGCACCGCGAATGGAAACCCGCCGTCGGCGAGAGCGTTTGGAAAAGAGAACATACGCTCTCGGACAAAGGGGCCGGCATCGCCGCGAAGCTCGCTCCGAAGTACAGCGGTCCGTACACGGTCGGACGCATTGTGTCACCGGTCATCGTCGACCTCCGGGACACTAAGGGGAAGTGGGCACGACACATTCACGTGCAAGACCTGAAACCCCATGCGAGGGGCGCCAAGGGGTCCGGAGAGGACGAGGAGAGTACGGCGGAGGGCGCCGCAGAAGGGACCGCCTCGAACACCAATTCTGGCGGAGCGCCACCACCACGGCGACGCGGCCGACCACGAAAAATAACAAACATTGTTCATCTTTGTCATAGGCAAGCAGCTCCAAAATCGCAGCATCCACCGCAGCAGCAGCGACGACACGCCAGCACGAGGGAAAAGATGGATGATTTTTACGGGGACCTCCGCGACCTGTTCGACGAGCCGTCGAACGTCGACGAGAGACCACCCACGCCGACCATCCCGGAATGGGCAACGCGGACATCGGTGACCGCAGCTACGGTCACCGGTGCCACCGAGGATACACCGATGGAGACCGGGAGACCCACAACGGCGACTGCGACGGAATCTTCCGTACGCCAAGCCGTGCGCTCACGCACCACCGCCAGGGGAGAGGAGGGGCCCACCGGCCGCCACGTGGTGCGCACACGCACAGCGGCAGAGCGGAAGATGGAAGTCACGGCTCGGAAGGCCACCCGTCCCCAACCGGTGACCACTTCGAAGCGGCCCTCTACCGCTAAGCCCGCGGGGACAACAAGGGATACTGAGGCGGGAAGGGGAGCCACCTCGGCACCGAAAACGACGGCCGCCGCACGGCCGAAGTCCACCACACCACGAATACGAGCGGTTACGTGGTTTCCCACCCCAATACGACTCGTGGCCAGACGGCCAGCGCCCGCCGTGGCCAGTGGCATCGCCCCGGTGGATACCCTGCCGCCGGCAACAATAGAGGACCACCGCGAACGGGCCGGTCATCCGCCGTCCGTCCAACCTCACCGGATAGAAACTCCAGAGCCGGCGAAATGGTGGCCCAACGAACCACTGACACCCAAGGCCGAGCGGAGGAACCGATCAACATCCAGGGCGCGGCGCCACAACGCCCTACTGCCAAGGCCCCAACGGGCACGGACCCCAGCCGGGCCCACCCCGAAGGCGACGACGACAGGACAGCGGAAGCCGTCGGAAATCCCCGAACCAGAGGGTTTCGAGACGCCCACACGGCAGCGTGGCCAATCCGCAGACACGCCCACCAGCGCTCAACGACGTAGTACCGGCGACGCCGAGGGTACGGGTCGACAGCCTCGACCCGACCCACGGGCAGGGCCCACCCACGCACGCCCGGGGCCGGCCATCCCGCCTGCAACAGCAGCCCCGACAGAGACGACCACCAGGGAGCGACCCCCAGGGGTAATCCGGCCAAGTGTGGCGACGGCAACGGACCCGGAACTGCCGGAGGAGGAACAGCCGGGAAACAGCGGACAGCCGGTGGCACCATGGCGAAGGGCACCGGGGGCCCCTCGCCCGATCGCCTACGACGGAAGCTACGCACCGTGCCCCACGACGTGGTACCAGCTGCCTAACGGCCGCTACGTGGAGGTACCCAACAGGTGCGTCCAGACGAGGCGGTACCGTGCATCCCTCGAAGACGAGCGATGGATGCTGTTCTTCGAGCCGGACGGAAGACTGCGCCGGTGTAAGCGCCGAGATGGCGCCGGTAGGTAGACGCCCGTACACGGGTGAAACGCGCGCCGTAACCCCTTCTCCCAGCCGGAGAAGGGCACTGGACACTGAAGCCGCTCAAACGCGGACCCGCGCAAATAGATCGTTTATTTTTTTTCTTCCGCGCCAAAGAGATTACTGTTATTGTTTTTTCTCCCCTCCGGTCTGTAGGTCGAGCCAACACCAGAGATATGTGTAAGCACGCGCCGCAACCCCTTCCCCCGCCGGGGAGGGGCACTCGGGGTCAACGCGCAAATAGATCGTTTATTTCTTTTCTCGTCCGCGCCAAAGAGAGCATTTTTGTTGTTGTTTCGCCTTCGTTTCTTTTCCGTACGTCGAGCCGAGTCCGGAAACAGTTATAACCGCGCGACGTAACCCCTTCTCCCTGCCGGAGAAGGGCACTAGGTGTAAGCAGTCCAAACGCGGACGCCCCGCGCAAATGGTTTTTTTTTTTGTGTGCCATTTTGACCGCGCCTTCGACCGCGTCACCAAAACAACATGTATTTCTTTTTCTTTCTTTTTGCGACTTGGCGAACCAAGACTGAGTAGTTGTAAGGATGTTTTTTTGTCTCTATATAAATATATACGTCTATTGTGTTGTCCAACCCAGTACCGTTTACTCGTTACCTACCCCTAGATGTAAGGAACCGATACTACGCCGCCACATGTACACCAGGATACGACTGTCTTTCGTAACTTAATAAATGGGGCCTCGCTCTCTTGCTTTTCGCTGTCCTGAAGGGGGAGGGGGGTGTAACAGACCTGTACGGTGCAGGCCTGTTACTAAGAGACACGCGCCGAACACCGCCGACCGACACCGAGAACCGCCGAACACGCCGTATACACGCATCGCGTCACGACGTACAGTCCCGCGCTCCGAGACACATTCGGCGGGAAACGGACGTCGAGGTTCGGCCATCTTGGCGGACACGGAAATACGACGTCACACATCCACGTTCCCCCACGCCAGTTCCCCCACCACCAACCTAGGCCTATAAAAGGCGATGCAAACGAGGCACGGGCCTCTTTTCCATCCTAGCCAGCAGCTAGGAGCCCTCTCCAGAATAGTGGTACGTATCGCTATTCACTCTTCCTAAAATTCCCACGCTCTCGACGTCGAGCTACCGACAGCATCGGCCTCCTCGACATCGACAGTTCCCACGGCGGGTACAGCATACTCGCCGAACAGAGAAGACAGCATCTTCTCTGCCGTTCGGCCAGCCGCCGAACCCAGTCTCTCAAGGCAGCACCTTGAGAACTCCGTCAGCCACGGAGACGTTCAAATGAAAGGGACTGCATCTCTTTCGTTTGTCGTAGAACCTTCACGAGCCCATCCCGACTCGTGGTAGGGTTTCCCGGACCAATCCCGCCTGTATCCTGAACGGAAAAGACAGCATCTTTTCTGCCGTTCGGCCAGCCGCCGAACCCAGTCTCTCGAGGCAGCACCTCGAGAACTCCGTCAGCCACGGAGACGTGTAAATGAAAGGGACAGCATCCCTTTCGTTTATCGTAGAACCGCCACGAGGTCATCCCGACTCGTGGTAGGGTTTCCTGCACCATCCTCGCCTGTACCCTGAGTCGTTATCCGTACCGATCGCCGGGCACGCGCCGCGACGCCCCGATCTCACGACGCCGGTAAACCCACGCACCAGTTACGCGAACGGACGGCCACGCGCCGCGACTCGCGACCCGCGATAGGTTCATGCACCAATTATATCCGGTCCCGCGAAAGTACCTGTAGTGAGGCCCGAAAATATATAAATACATCGTCGTTATTCCTCGCCCCGCGCACTGAGTCATTTTCAGCTTCCGTCGATTCTCTCGCCAGTGATCGAACCTGGCTCGGCGAGCTATTCAGCACGAGAGGACACGACCACCGTGGCAGACGCATCTCGCCGGAAGCAGAACCGTTACACTAATACAGAGAGTTTTTGAGCTGTTTTAAGGCTCGTGGTGGGTGTTGGACCCCTCACCTTCGGACCTGCAGGTATGCCTCACCTGCCCTTTTTGGCACCCTCCCCACTTCGCTATAACACCATCGCGTGTGTCCTTGACTTATATGTCCCGTTCCCTACTCTGTCTCTATTTAGCTACCCCAGAGAGGGCACAGAGAGTGCCCACTCCCTACCTCTGCCATCCACTAGGTCAGGACTCAATCCTGGTGTACGATTCTATGGGCTTTGCAAGGTTTCAAGGGACCGCGGATTACCCTGCGTTGGGGAGAATCTAGTTTCAACTTGGGGTCCGATCCGACTTCGACGAAAGGCTATAGTCGGGTTTGATAGTGAAATCGGCCACCAGCGGGATTTTAATCGTACTTGGACCATTCGATAGACTACCCAAAAAACCCGTCTCTGCCCAGTTTCAGCCCCCTATCTCATCTGTAAGGGTAGTTATCGAGAAAAATCGAAAAACCAGTTTTTGGCCCATTTTCCCTATTTATTGACAATTAAAAATTCTGAAAAAAATCTGACACATTTCGGATACCAAGCCACATATTAGGTATCATATCCAGATTTTTCCGCTGCAAGCTCTGCTTGTAAAAAATGAAAAACACGAAAAAAATCGAAAAAATGCAGATTTCATATAGAAATCTAAAAGGTCCTACTCCAGATTTAATTTAGCAATGAGATATTATCAAAAGTATTATGCTCAATTTTTTTCAGATTTTTGTGAGTGGTGCGTCATAGTTAAAAAAAATAAAAACCGCTTTTTTCGGCGTTTTTCCTAAGTTATACTTATATTTTCTGAATCATAAAAATATATGTGATATTAAACGTTCCTACGTTCAGAAAAACATCTCCCAGACTTTAAAACTTGCCTAATACAAAAACGATAATAATACTATGTACGATATACATATTCGAATATTTCGAAGGTGATTCCAACGCCGTCGCTTGGTGCAACAGCTATGGTCTCCGTCTGCGGAACCGCTGAAGACTTTTTGGACCAGGTACGAATCCCCGGTCAAGTCAATTTTTTTCTAAGTTAATCAGATGTTTTTTCGCTTACTAACCATATGATTGTTTATAAACCATTTAAAAACATTTTTTAACTATGTTTAGACTATTTTATAAGAATTTTTTGGAAAAATATTCTTGGAGTACCTAATTGGTGTGCCGTTTGCGTTTTGATTTCGTTTTTTTAGTAGGGTCCGTGCCCTCGTCCAGACCTAACCCAGACCTTTTTTCTTTTTTTTTGTTTAAGGATGGTGGGGAATTGCCAGTACGCACACCTCCGAAGATGGAGGTTGGGGGTAGTGTGGGGCTCGCCCTCCCTAAGATGAAAGTTGGGGGAAATGGGACTCATCCCTTAGCCATACCCACTAAAACCGCACCGCCCAAGGGATTTAAAAACTCCTTCATCTACTAGCGTCCGGCGAGGGTATAAATAGGGTCCCGCTATTCGCATAATCTCCTACTTCTACTTTGGACGCGTCTGTCGCCGGATCCATCCTTCACAGAGGATTTACTCAATTCCAAAAGACCTAACCCAGACCTAACCCTACAAAAAAATTGTCGGTAAGGTAGAAGTGACATTGAAATGGTAAAAAATTTCTTTTCGTGTCGCCAAAAATCCTTCTGACAATCATCATTTTAGTCAAAAAGGAACCTATTCCCAAAATTTCATCCAATTCTGAGCATGGACGTCTTCGGAAATTCAGCCAAATAGTTTATGATAGATATTTTACTTACCGCACCCACCATGGTATCAACTGAGAGATGAGCATAAAAAGTGAATATGTAACAATTTTATGAAAAACTAAAAGCGACCCTCAAGTGACTTACAGACGTTTGAAGACGTAAAAAAATAAAAATCCGTTCAACAATAATAACAAAATAATTTAAGCCGAGTATGTTGGGTAATTCATCTTGTAGAACCAAAGAAAATGTTAAAGTACATATACAGAATGAGTCACCTAATTGCACCACCTAAATTTACTCATAAACTAGTAATTGTATAATGAAATGTTTCAAACGAAAGTTGTTTGATATCGAATATGGTACACAATACCATGATCAGCCTTTCCACATTTTACTTTTTCATCGGCAGATAAAAGTGCTTTTGAGTTTTTATTTTATAACGTGTAATATTTGTTCGTGCAGCTCAAAAATACGCTAAGTAAAAAACTGCTAAGGTATATGGAGTCACAAACTAGTAATCATATCGGATATTCCTGAATTAATCTTTAATACAAGTACAGTAAATCCTCAATCGCAGTCCCGGGTCGCCTGTGCGAACGCTGTCCAGTGCCTACCCACTCTACTGCCGGCCAACGCAGCGCTCCGCCGCAGGGCCGCGATGATTGATCTCGGTTCGGGTATATCGGTGTGAACACCACTACATTGACTCGAGTGAATCGAATTCTCAAACTTCTTAATTTTCATTATTTTTTATGGAACTTTCACTAACTTATTGCTGGCATTTTTCTGATTAAAATGACACCAAACACGATATAATTTCAATTGTATTTAGTGGTTCAATCGACGATGACAGTTTCGAATGCAACGAAGAACAGCGTATGGCACATTCTCTGAACTGTGCCGGCGACGGCGACTGTCCGCGTCTCTTTCTTTCCCATACGCTGTCCTACCTTGCGACCGAAACTTTCATCGTCGATTAAACCACGAAATACACTTGAAATTATATCGTGTTTGGTGTCAGTTTAATCAGGAAATGGCAGAAATACGTTAGTGAAAGTCCCATAAAAAAATTATTTAATAAAAAATAAAACATTTTTAATTGACATTACATTGTGAGAACACGCGGGCCTTTAAACTGTGCCGGCGACGGCGACACGCTTCGGCCACGCGATCCGTATTTCATTCTGTCCTTCTCTATGTTCGCGGTGGACGTAGTCATAAAAAATAGTGTCCCTATACGGCCGCCGTCCGTGCAGAACACGGCTGTTGGACACCGATTGAGGATTTACTGTAATGCTCAAAACACTTAAATGTGCTGTATCCAGCAGACAAATGCTGTATAGATTCTTCATGTAAAAAATTATTCATTTTTGTCTCACTCAACACCAACTCTTGTTGAATCATTTTTGTTCTACAAGTAATTTATGAGTAAAATTGTGTATGTATATCTGTATACGTATACATGTATGTATGGAGATTAAGTTACACAGCAAGATTACTAATGCATTGCATGTACTTTGCCATTGATAGAATGTCGGTGCTTAGAAAACCGTTTTGTAAATAATATTTCGTAAATCATATATTATAGGTACTTTAGAACACTTTCGAATCAAAGGCAAAAGCTATAACGGGGTCCATTACTAATAAAACAATCTGCTAATTATTAATGATTATCTATATACAGGGTGTTCCAAAATTCGTGAAAATCCCGAAAGAGGGTGGTTCCTGAGACCATTTCAAGCGACATTTTCCTTCGCAAAAATGTTATCCGCGGCTTTGTTTAGGAGTTATTAACGAAAAACACGGACCAATCAGAGCACGACCTAGAGGCGAGTTGGCACAGTCGGCCCGGCGCGCCAACTGTCGATTGGCCGAAGAGGAACCACCCTCTTTCGGGATTTTCACGAATTTTGGAACATCCTGTATATATATGATTATAGGATACTTTATTATAAAATAATTAAACCTACAGGAAAATAAACTCAGTGATACTATACATTGTTAGTTCGATTTTTCTATTTTGTACGATTTATCTTATACGTTCGCGTTAAATTGTAATATAAAACATAATAATTTCGAAAGATTCTCGTAACTAGTGTAGAAATAATTTATAATTGTATACTTACGTGTTTACCATAGAAGTGATTGTCACCCAAGAAAGATCCTTTATTTCCCGTGAAACTAAACATGGGTAATGGCACCGGGATAGGAACATTTATACCAACTTGCCCAGCCTCAATTCTGTTTGCAAACGTTCTGGCTGTTGCACCGTTTGTCGTGAAAACAGCAGTTCCGTTTCCGTAAGGACATTTATTAATAATGTTGATAGCCTCGTCTAAAGTATCAGTGAATATACAGGAAAGCACAGGTCCAAAGATTTCCTCAGTGTAGCATTCCATCGATGGCTAGAAAATTATATGTAGTTACCCAGTAAACAAACATGCTCGATTTTGGACAGCACACCCTACCAGCATAAAGTGTCGCTTTATGCACAAGCTGAGGACAGAACGAAGGCAGCTCGGTCCTTCGTTTAAGAGGGCAGCACGGTTGCACTAATGTGGCGGACATCGGATAAGATCCCTTGTGTAGTTAACCTAAATGTTCAGATTATTTAAAACCTTTATATATTTAACATGTTTGCACAAATTCTCATTATAAGACTATAAATTAATATATTACCAAGTAAAGAATAAACATTCAGAGAAATTTTGTAATATATTTTAGATGAACATTAACAAATTGTTGGAAGAAATACAGTAAATGCGTACGTGGGTACCACGGACCTAAGGACCAGTGTTACCAGACCGGGCTAATCGAAAAGAAATCGAGGGGAATACAAGTACCCCCTCTCTGATGACCAGAGTAATATGTGACACGTGTTGCGCGACTGCGCGACGAGAATAGAGTGAGGCAAATGGGAGATACGTTGCGCGTGCGCGATAGGGACTGAACGGTGGAATAGGATAGTCGAAGGGGATAAAGGTGGAGAGCTTGGAGAGGGAATGAGGTTCGTTTCAACCTCAATCTGGCCACACTGCTAAGGACTGAGCGTAAAGTGGATTTATGGATGAGAGGGAGCGTGGCGCGAGCTGGGATGGACGGTTGACTGCGGCCATTTTGGATGGCCGCACTGTGGTGCGCTCTATAGGCGACTTTAAATACTAGTGTAGCGTCTGTACTACATCTTTAGCATGGAACAGAACCATTCACAATACACGCTGGCATTTTTATAAATTAGTGTGTATCAACGCACAGAAAACACAAAGCCACGACGATTCGCCAACTTTACCGCGCCTGTACCGGGCACAAAATGGTTCTGGCGTACCGCGACCGCGTGTATTCTACAGACCACGTGCCACCGACGAGATACTATTAAAGACTGCCAGCCTTATGGGAGTTGGCAAGGCCGAATATTTCGGTGTTTCTTACGCCCTCTAGGACATATTCTCTCTCCATCCAGAGAAACAGAAGGCCAACGACGGCATTTTGTCGGTGAAGAAGACCACTGAGGAGATTCTCGTCGCGATGCATCGGTGAGAATGCGAATTATCACGAAACTATATCGATTATTATTAAATGTTACATTCTCCGCCATATTTCAAACGATGTTTTGGCATTATTGCGGCACTATTTAGAACTTTTAGCGATGTGGTATATCAGATCACTGTAACTTTCACGTTATCCCCGCGCCCGTTGCGCCCGGTTACCGGGCTCGCTGAATAGCACAGGGGCTGGCAGTCCTTAATAGTATCTCGTCGGTGCACGTGCTACAGACGCTACATTAGTATTTAAAGTCGCCTATAGAGCACACCACAGTGCTGTCATCCAAGATGGCAATTTGATACCCCTTTCGTCATCTGCCACACACCCCCTCCCACCCCAGGGTTATGCACAGTCCTTAGGTCCGTGGTGGATACCTGGTTGACTGCACAAGGTACATACATGATCGACATCCGCCATATTAGTGCGACCGTGCTGCCCTTTTAAACGAAGGACCTAACCCAGATCGGGCCAGCATAAAGCGATACTTCTGCGTCCGAATAAGTATCGCATTATGCTAGTAGGGTGTGCTGTCCAAAGTCGAGCAGATTCCGAGCATCCTGAGCTTCAAGCGCGTTCTGACAGCTTAATGCTCGACATCTGCTGGCATCGTACGATTGCAGGCTGTGCTCGATGTCTGCTCGAGGCAGTGGCGCACCCAGGTGCAATCTGGGGGGGGGGGCGAGTTGAACCCAGCCCTAGGTTTTGCGTGATGACCTTTCTTTTAGCCAACATATCTGTCAAGGGCTATTCCGCGATTTTAATTTTGGAAGGTAAACATTTTTTTCTTGGGGGAGGGACCTGGGCCTCTGCCCCCCCCCTGGGAGCGCCACTAGCTCGAGGCAAGCCTAGCTGACTGGGTAATTATACTATATTTCGACAATACTCAGCATGTGAATGAAACATCTAATTAAACATCGTAGTATCGACCAAGTAATAATTTCTTTTTGCTTCTACCGGAAACAGATACATTTCCATAAAATTTACACAGTATCAAACCCATTTAAATCGTTCCACATTCTGAAAATTTTTGACGATATTAAAAAAATGTTGCACATATATCAATATTGTTTTCAAAATGAAATCATTTTTTACTATTATACTTTTCGGTAAAGTTCTAAAAGTTACTCATGGCTAAAAACCATAAATTTATGAGATATTTCAACGTACTAAAACTGCAGACCATTCTACAATATTCAAATTAAAATATCTCTTAAACTAACAATTTTTAACAATAAGTCGGACAACATGTTTCGAGAAAAGAAATTGTAGAAAAATTACTGTTTCGTACCAAATGATAATCTACTCAACCAATGCACTCCATAATACATATATTTACTTTCATAAGTACAATTGAATTTCACATGCTATTTATGCGTCCAGATAGGGAGAAGTTGCTCGCATCAGACAACATGACCTCTAAAGCGGACCCTACACGGTCAATCAGGAATGACAGTCTGATTGAACAGTCAGACTGTCAATCCTGACTGATCCTGACTTCAATCACGAAGGACCCTATCTATCAGTCAGACTGACAGTATTGAATGACGAAATTTTATAACCAAGAAGTCGCAATGTCTTCTAAAGAGAAAGCCTGTTTGGCGATTATTTTAGCATTGGGAACCAAAAAAAAATCAAAAGGTCAATATGGATGAAGGAATGGCTTAAAAAAAGAGATCGCTACAGTCATTTAAATTTGCTGCGTGAAATGTCAGCAAATTCTGATGATTATAGAAATTATTATTCCTTGCTACTGGGCGAACCTTTGAAGTTTTAAGTTTTCTGCTATTATGTCCACTTCCGTTATATCCCAAGCAGTTTTGGGATATATATTTTTTTTTAATATTAAAGGACATAAATAAAAGAATAAATTTATTAAAAATTAATATTATATAAGTATATAATTTATTTATTTAGACATTCCCCTATAATATAAGGTTATATTATAAACTTCTGGACATGCCTGCTCTACAGCATCATTCAGACTGTTAGTCTCCCCTCCACTTCCCGTTATTGAAGCTCGGATTTCCAAATATCTGGAAATCCGTCAGTCCATTTCATCAGTCCGTCAGTATTAATCTTTCACGATCAATCCGAATGTCAATCTTCGACGTGACTGTCATTCCGATTGACCGTGTAGGGTCCGCTTATAACCATTCAACTTTTCTCTGATATACAGGGTGTCTCAAAATTCCGTTCGGAGCCGAAAATGGGAGGTTCCTGAGATCATTTCAAGCGACATTTTCCTTTGAGAAAATGTCGCTCGAAATGATCTCAGGTACCTCCCATTTTCGGCTCCGGAGGGAATTTTGAGACACCCTGTACTTATTAATATCGTCAACAGTCAATTCCAGAATACTTGAATGAGGCGACTGCAACGGATCACCCTGTGTAATTTTTATTCTTAATATGCTATTCTTAATATTGAAGGAGAAATATCGGCGAAGTTTCCGTTTAGGTTCATCATCAGAATTGGATGAAATTTTGGAAATAGGTTCTTTTTTTACTAAAATCATGATTGCCAAAAGGATTTTTGGCGAATCGAAAAAAAATTGGTTACCATTTCAATGTCACTCCCTACCTTACCGACCCTCTCTCTCTTTTGTAGCTGATTAAAATAAAATAAAATACTACTGCTGGATTTTCGTATCCCTGGTCTCCGCCCCCACCACCGCCTAACCCTAACTAATTCTGATCGCATAATCTTCCCATTGTAGATATTCAATTAATTGGTTTAACAATTGAAGGACGGACATAAGATAGAAAGTCGGTAAGGTAGAGACCGACATCGAAATGATAAAATTTTTTTTCGAGTCGCCAAAAATCCTTCTGACAATCGTCATTTTAGTCAAAAAAGAACCTCTTTGCAAAATTTCATCCAATTCTAATGATGGGCCTAAACGGAAACACAGCCGAAATATCTCTACTGTTACCTTTCTCCATAATCTATTAAATTTTTACTGTCTACGTTAAAATAATGCCCATTAATATCTAATAAAGAGAAATAATATACGAGATGGCTCTGTTTTTTAAATGATACAATAAAACTTCGATTATCCGAACTGAACAGGAAAACATTAGAACAGTTATGCAGTTGCTAATGCTGAATTAAATTTGTATTAATTTGTAAAATAAATAGTGTTGCATATGGATCCTTTTAGATTCAACTACAGTAAATCCTCCATAAACGCAAAAAGGTCGTACACGATAATCGCAAAAATTATCCCTTCCACTGTAGTAATCTGACCTCGGCTCGGGTATGTCGGTGTGAACTACTACTAATGCGACGTGGAAAGTCGCAGTCGTCGCACAGTTGCAAAGGCCCGTGCGTCCTCACAATGTAATACCAATATAAAATCTTTTTTATTATTACTTATTTTTTTATGAAACTTTTACCAATATACTTGTCGCATGTTTCTGATTAAAATAAGACCAAACACGATATAATTTCAACTGTATTTAGTTGTTTAATTGACGATGAACGTTTCGGGCGCAAGGAAGGACAGCGTATGGGGAAGAAAGAGACGCGGAGAGGCGCAGTCGTCGGCACAGTTCAAACGCCTGCGCAGTGATGCCAGAATGAGCTCCAAACGGAGCTCATGTACTCTCCTCCTTGCCCCTTCCACTATTCCATTCCAGAACTGTGCGCAGGTGCACACTCCACGGTCCCCATCGCGCACGCGCAACGTGTATCCCATTATCCCCACTCATTCGCCGTCATCAGAGAGGGGGTACATCATTTCACCGTGACTCCCCTCATCTGGCATCACTGCGCCTGCGTGTGGTCTCGCTTCACACGCACTGTCCTTCTCTACGTTCGGTTCGGCCTTTGAAACTCCAAAAATAGCTACCTGTCTACGATCGACGCAACCGAATCCCCCCGAGGCTTTTGCGTCAATAGAGACATTACTGTACTAAGTTTCACAATTAGTTGTATTATTGATTTGAAGTTATTAGATAAATTGTTCCGAGTTTGCATGATTTTTAAGGGCACTTGCATACATCAATGGGTTTATAATAGTTTACATACAACAATCAATTCGTAAATGTGTGAATAATTAAAATATAGTATAACTACCCTCTTTCGTTCAAAAGAATAATACGAGACAATAAAGAGAATATTAAACAACGTAAACGAACAACACACGAAAAGTTAAAAAAAAGTATGGGGGACATACACATGTTTTTCCACAAAAAGTTCCTAAAATTTGCCATATTTTCAGCGTGTTACGTTACTGCTTCCCTTAAATAATACAAACCTGCACATTCGTCAGCACGGTGGGACCAACGAAATTGCCTTTTTCGAAACCTTTCACCACTAGTCTTCTACCATCGAGAGCCAACGTGGCGTTCTCTTTCACCCCCGACTCTATTAGTCGGTGTATTCTTTCCTTCGACTGTGGCGATATAACTGGTCCAAGGTCGGTACCAGGTACATGTCCAGCATTGACCTTCAATTTTTTCGCAGCCTCTACCAACTCTGGAACCCAGTCTTTCGATTTACCGACGAATATTGCCACCGAAAGAGCCATGCATCTCTGACCAGCAGCTCCAAATGCGGCTCCCACGATTTGTGAAATTGTCTTGTTCTTGTTTGCGTCCGGTAGAACGACACAATGATTCTTTGCGCCCATGTTGCACTGCACGCGTTTACCGTGAGCGCTACTCTGTTTGTAAATGTATTTTCCCTATAAAAAAATCAGCACATCATATAGTCCGTTCTTCTTTCTCTATAATAATATTCAGTCACTGTTTTACCGATTCAGTCAATGTATCGGTAAAACAGTGACTGAATGATGAGAAACAGACATTAGCGCTCCTAGCTAAAAATGCCATGGAATTGATACTTGTGCCGAAACTCTCCGTTTAGGGGTGTACTTCGTAAATATCGAACTGTGTGTTTAAACACGTATATTTTAACATAATAAAGGTTGCATTGACATTGTATGTGTCCCTGCAAGTGCGCTTGGTGTATGTTTTTTCTATAAGAACCCTAAATCTCTCGATATTTAAGAAAATGTATGTGTCTTGACAGTGGCAGCACTGTCGCGCCGCCCTTTGCTTCTCGAACTTCGCTATATGTTGCCGAATAATGAAAACTAAGCCTCGAAAACGCGAAAGTAGGCCATTTTAGACACCAAGAGCACTTGGTGGGTCTTTTATCTAGCGATTGAGACTACGTAGGGGCCCCAAATGTGCATTAGCGAGACGTGGTTTGAAAAGTACGGAGCCCTTGTAACCTCATGTACGTATATGTATCTAACGGCGTGTAAGGGTGCCACCACACTCTCGCTCGACCAAGGTCAAATTCGGACCGTCACCCTTAACGGCCACAAACAGCCTCTCAGCTGTTTGCGCACGCTTGGCTACACAGCAACGAATAAACAAAATAACATTTCTCTCGCCGCGCCGTTCTCAAACCAGCCTCACCGTTGTTTTACATATCGTTTCACTTAAATCTATTTTTACTAGGAATTACAACAATCTTCCAATGTACAGGTACTGTCCAGAGAAAGAGTGTAAACTAGCGGGACGGGAACGGGGAAAGAAGCCCGACCATTCAGATCGTCTTTGCGTTCGTCTAGCCCCGTTCCCGTCCCGCTAGTTTAAACTCTTTCTCTGAACAGTACTTTGTATATTGCCACGAACAATAAACACCCATGTAAGAAAACGAGAATATAACCTAGAGAAACGAAACTTCTCCATCACAATAATTGCCCCACTGAATCAAACATTTTCTTCCTGAAACATTTTCTTGTATTACTAAAAACAACGAACATATTTTCGGTGAAAATCTTAGGTGACTCCACCCTGTGTGTTATTACTATTTGAAGTTTCTTTTGTCTGCCACTGTACATGGAATCATTTAAGAGAGTAAATATATGAATTCATCTAAAGATTTGTCAAGAATGATGTAAGTGTATCAATATGAAGAGAGTAGATCACCCGAATTCAGTATCGTATCTTTACTGGAACTATGTATATGGTTCTGAGAGCGGTGTACACGAATCAACTTTTATTACACAACATACCGCTTGATCGGATCCAACGAAGGAAACTGCCTTGATGTCCGGATGCTCGCAGATGAAATCAACAGCGGCATGTTGACCGTGTATAACATTCAACAGACCTGGCGGAGCACCAGCCTTTGTAAACAGATCAGCCAGGATCATTGAAGCGCCTGGCACACGTTCTGACGGTTTCAAAATGGTGGCATTTCCGCATGCAACCGAGACCGGAAACGACCAAAGGGGTATCATCGCAGGAAAATTAAATGGACAGATGGAGGCAGTTATTCCGAGAGGAATCTTGTAAGAAATGATATCCATATCCGTGGCGATATTTGGCATACTCTCGCCCATTTGGAGAGCAGGAATCCCGGTACAAGCGTCGACCACTTCTACAATAGAAACCAACATTAAACGTTACTTTTCATTCTTAAGTAGTGAATATTTCTGCATATTATATTACATAATTACAAATAAATTGTTTAAAGCTAAACTGATGTAACTAATTTTATTAAATTAATAAATAAATTTATGTTAAGGAATATTATTTGTTCCCCTTCTATAATTTATAAAAGATTGTGATACGTTATATAAACCTATTTTTATTATTATTACCATGTTTTTATTAACTCGCTTTCTTGTTTGTTTGTCTGTTTGTTCGGTGGCAAATTTTGCAATTGATTTTAAACTAACTTCCTGATGAGCTAGAGGCTTGAAATTTTAAACATAGCTCAGAACTGGATGACAGTGCATTATTCAAAAAAATTTTTTTTAAAAGTCTATCCGTTTCGGAGAAATAACAATTAAATAATTACCTATTCACCTCCCCGCGAAGCCTACGTCATCGCGTTCAGCGATCGCCAGCCGCGCGACAGCGCTTCCTACTCCACTACGCGTTCCCACTCTGACTCATCCCCACTCCACTGACCCGCTTCGCACCGAAGGAGCTCAGTGTGCGTCAGTGTGCGTTTGTGAGCTCCGTGCGGTGTTTACAAAGTTACTACGTATTATTATACTATAATGTTTGTTATCAATCGAAAGGACAGATACACCGAGATTTTTCGGTCGAACGTTATTATCTTTGACATTTTACCACGGCGTTTCGATATGACGCCAGTGTTGGGCAAATTTTATTTCAAATAATATATAAACGTGTGATTTTAATTACAAATAATAACTAAACTTTTTATTTAAATAAAAATTATTTAAATAATTCCAAAAATGATGCATATATTATTTCTTATTTGCAAATAAAAGATTATTTGGTAATTATTGCGAACAGGTCTGCGTCCTCCGATTTTGATGAAATTTTGATATGTTATACAGCAACACATTTTGAACAACTTTTTCCTTTTCCAATATAGGGGGGTCCGCTTTTAGTTCTCGAGATATTTGCAAAAAACTATCGCTAATACTGTATTGAATTTTTCGTATTCTTGCACGCTCCGCGGCAACGTAAGCCTGTCCCGGCGCGGCGTTTGTTTACATATTGCTTGTAAACACGCTGCGGAGATGAGAGAAAAAACAGGGTCTCACTCTGACCATACATATATATAGGGTGAGCTTTCAGTTTTGAAAGACTACTCCTACATTTTCGTATGCATGGTCGGGCCGGCCTGACGGCCGGCCCTCTCCGCCCACTGCCACCTGACCCTAACTAATTCTGATCGCATAATCTTTTCATTCTATGTATATATATATAGCCGTCACATACAGAATTTAAACTAGTAATGGAAACAAGCGAAAGAACAGTTGCACCGAAATTCTCTGTCGAACCTTTATCTTTGACATTTTACCACGGCACGGCGTTTGTTTTCGATATGACGCGTCGCAATACCGTCTGAAATGTACTACATCTCTCTGTTATAATCTCATCAAAATGTTCAAAATCGATTGTAAAATTTCACACATACAAGACTAAAAAGCAGAAAATATAATTATTTAAATAAAAATAAATTTTTAAAAAATACCACGTTTTTAAAATTGACTAAAAAGCATAAAATAATTTTTCCTAGACCCGTACAGACTCCTAACCACGTACAGATAATCCTGAAAATTTTTGATTGTGAATTTTTAACAGCTACGCAAATACTTGTAAGATTTAAAACGAAAAACGTGGGACGCATGCAAAAGATAATTGATGCATGAATAGTTCACCCAAATTACTAAAAATTTTATTGCTTCGCAAATGATATGAACTGTTGTGTGAGATTTCTCAACGGCTGCTACTCTCTACACTCCTTACTATTATCTTGCGCCCCACGTTTTTCGTTTTAAATCTTACAAGTATTTGCGTAGCTGTTAAAAATTCACAATCACAAATTTTCAGGATTATCTGTACGTGGTTAGGAGTCTGTACGGGGCTAGGAAAAATTATTTTATACTTTTTAGTCCATTTTAAAAACGTGGTATTTTTAAAAAATTTATTTTTATTTAATTTTACTTTAGAACAGGCATGGCCAGAAATAGCACGCGTGCTAGGGATTCTCAAGGAATATCCCCACTTCTCCCGGCCGCGCGTTCGCTCCCCATGGCGGCCATAGTGCTCGGAGCAACTACGGCTCGGACACAATCAGGGGATTGAGACGCGCGGCCGGGAGAAGTGGGGGTATTCCTTGAGAATCCCTAGCACGCGTGCTACTTCTGGCCAGTGTTCCGATATCGTCGAGGATCTTTCGTGCGAAGGATGGCCGCTGGTGGCGCTTTCAACCTCAGTAAAGTAAGTTTCTCGATAAAATGGGGTACCTTGAGCACCCCGCAGAATTTTAAAAAATTTGTATGATTTGTGTCTGAAAAATGAATGTATAACATGTGTATTTGTGTATATTTTGTAACTCGTAGAACACGTACTGGAGTCTTTTTGTCTGGAACAGATTGTTTCGGTACATTCCCGCCAATATAACTGCCACTGGGGTCTGCTACCTCATCATCCTAATATAGATACATTACTGTTTTGGCCGCACAGCCCCATCAGTGGCCATGCATCGCACGAAAAATCCTTGACGATATCGGAACACTGCTTCTGCCCATGCCTGCTTTAGAAGGTACCTTGTAAGCAAATGTGCTCGATTTTGGACGGGCAGCTGTGCGCGCAAAAGTACGCGTTCTGCCGGCAAAAAGACGGGGCATCAGCCCGGCAGCTTGTGCCGGGCAGAATCCAGAACCGAGCGGCCCTGAAATGTGCCCGAGCAGCTTCTTCCGGAGCCGGGCCGGGCAGAATCCAGAACCAAGCGGCCCTGAAATGTGCCCGAGCAGCTTCTTCCGGAGCCGGGCCGAGCAGAATCCAGAACCGAGCGGCCCAGCAATGAGCCCGAGCAGCTTCTGCCGGGGCCGGGCCGGGCAGATGCCCGTCCAAAATCGAGCATCTTGTGCTTCGAGCAGCTTCGAAGCTGACAGGGTACATATGTAGTTAAACTAAAGTTTTTTTCCGTTCAACGGTACTTGGTAAGTTTAAACAAAACAAAAATGTTGTTTCTTTGTAGATTAAAACCAATAGTCGACACTTCATTCTAGTTGAATTAAATAATTATTTACATTCAGTAACAAAGACTTTCATTTTGTTTGATTACACTTCAGTGTACCAGTGCCATTTTTATGGCAAAAACATAAAAAAATTGAAAGGCACTTTTCTCGAAGCTAGTAGAACAGGGATGGGCACGAGTGGGGTCCCTCAAACGCCTGCTTCTCCCACCAACCTCTTTTCATGCAACGCGCGCTATCGTCGCATAGGCAGCGATGCGCGTAGCCTTCGCGAGACATGCGCACTGCTCGCTACGGGCGAAGCGCGTTCTTTCTCCATGGTAACGGTGGAGCTGGTGGGAGGCAGTGGGCGCTATGGTGTGGACAGTCTTGCCTCAATTGAGGCAAAAATGCCCATCCCTGTAGTATAATGAAATTTCCATGATTGACACATTCCGCAAAATTTTATAATATTTAAAAAGAGATTAAACGTTACATTGTCAATTAGCTTGATCGATTATAAATATTATTATGTAGCGGCCATCGGCACGTACATTTAGTAGCATTTGGCGTGCAAATGGTCGAGCGAATTTATGGAACCCGTTGGCACACAGCTGTTTTTGGGAAAGCCGTTACTCGTCTTAGCGAGCGTTTTAGAGTCTTTGTTGTATCACGTTTTGGTAGTTAGACCCTGTTACCTTCGGCCCCAACAGTTAGTGCGGGTGCCGTAAATCTCGAGATTCCGAAGGGACCGCGAAGCTAGGCAGGTAGGCGATAGCCGGACACGTCATGAACCGCGGGCCCGTAGGAAATTCCGTTGCATTACCAAACTTCTGGGACCGCCCCCGCGTTCAGACAAAGCGCGCCAAGGGCGCAAGGAATAAGGGAGGCGCAAAGAGAGTCCCCGAGAAAATAGCCGATTGGCCGAAAAAGGCGAATACAGGCCCGGCCAATCAGGACGATTTGAAGAAAATCGCAGCTACCGAGCATCGAAGACGGACGACAAAAAGTCAGTCTAGCCCGAGCGCACAGCGAGACAACTTGTAGCTACTGAGAACAAATAAAGAGTTCACTCCTGTCAAGCATAGGACACGCAAAGTTGATTTCTACCTCGAATCCACCTAATCCTACATTGGTGACATCGACGTTTCAGGAGTAACGGTCTCTTTTGTACGTGTTCGCGTAACATAGTAAGTGTTCGCGTAAAGTAGTGAGTGTTCGTGCGTGGCATTAGTTTCGAAATGGCAGACCCTGCACCTTCAACGTCAACCTCGACCACGATGGCCGAAGTGCATCGAGTAGCGGTCCGTGTACCACCTTTTTGGCCGGAACAACCATTGATTTGGTTTAGCCAAATCGAGGCACAGTTCATTTTGAATGGGGTCACAGCTGACATGACAAAATTTTACTATGTCATGTCACAGCTGGAAACTAAATATGCAATTGAAGTGCAAGACATTTTTACCAACCCGCCGGTAAAGGACAAGTACGAGACGCTGAAAACTGAGCTGATCAATCGCTTGTCAGCGTCGCAAGGCAAGCGAATTCGGCAACTGCTGGAGCAGGAAGAGATCGGAGACCGGTCCCCTTCGCAGTTCTTGCGTCACATGAGACGTTTCGCAGGGACCACTGTGACCGACGAATTTTTACGTACCCTTTGGGCAAGTAGGTTGCCGAACATGACGCGGGCCATCGTAACAGCGCAAGCAGACCTGCCGCTGAACAAATTGGCGGAAATAGCAGACCAGATCCACGCGGAGGGAGCTGGACAAGCGCAAGTAGCAAGCGTCGCGACGGACCGCGGGACAGAGATGTTGCTACAACGCTTGGAACAATTGGAGATGCGTATAGCGGAAATGTCATTTTCACGCCCGAAACAACGCGGAGGGGCGTTTTTTAGACGCAGGTCGCGGTCGAACAGCAAACATCGGGAGCAGCAGCCATCGTCGCAGTTAGGAAAGGAACGAATATGCTGGTATCATCAGGTATTCAAAGAACGGTCAACCAAATGTCGTGAACCATGCAGTTACAAGTCGTCGGGAAATGGGCCAGACCGACACTGAACGCGGCAAGCAGTGACGGCCCGATAACCAGCCGCCTTTTCGTTACGGATAAAGTAACCAAAGAAGAATATCTGATCAACACCGGTTCGGACCTTTGTGTATATCCACGCACACGCGTTAAAGGCAAACTGGAGAAGACGTCGTACGAGATGTTTGCGGCAAATGGTTCCACCATATGTACGTACGGGATACGTACAATCAACGTCAACCTGCGGCTCCGACGAGCGTTCCAGTGGAGGTTCGTGATAGCAGACGTCGACAAGCCCATTATTGGAGCAGATTTCCTGAGCCACTATGGACTACTTGTGGACCTGCAGAACAGACGCCTCCTCGACCAGGCTACGTCACTATTTTCGACCGGCAGGATCGCTGTGGACGAGGTCGGGTCAATCAAAACCGTCGTGGGAAATTCGCCGTATCACCAGATCTTGGCGCAGTTTCCCGATATCACGCGACCGACAGCGACCTCACGCAAGGTAAAACACGACGTTGTACATTACATCACCACGACTGACGGGCCCCCGATTTATTGTAAAACGCGTAGGCTATCCGCGTAGGCTATACCCAGATGAGCCTGGGTCACATCCGTCCATCCAAAAGCCAGTGGGCTTCGGCCCTACATATGGTGTCCAAAAAGGATAACGGATGGCGACCCTGTGGTGATTATAGAGCTCTTAACGCGCGCACGATTCCAGACCGGTATCCGATCCCACATATAGAGGATTTTTCACGAATGCTAGCAGGGAAAACGGTTTTTTCGACAATAGATTTGGTGAGAGCGTATCATCAGATCCCGGTAAATGAAGACGATATTCCGAAAACAGCGATAACCACTCCGTTCGGATTGTTTGAGTACACCGTGATGCCGTTCGGCTTGAGAAATGCTGCACAAACATTCCAGCTCTTTATAGATACAGTGTTAAGAGGTCTTGATTTTTGTTATGTATATCTCGATGACATTTTAGTGGCATCAAGAGATGAAACAGAGCATAAGGAACATTTAAAGCAGCTTTTCTCACGACTGAATCAATATGGCATTATAATCAATCCGAGCAAATGTGTCTACGCCGCGGCAGAGGTAAAGTTTCTCGGGTATGTCGTAAATAAAGATGGCACTAGACCACTAGCCGATAAAGTCAAAGCGATAGTAGATTTCCCGAAACCAGGGATCGTCAAACAACTCCGAAGGTTTCTAGGGATGATAAATTTTTACCGGAGATTTATACCTAACGCGGCAATCGTGCAGGCACCACTCAATCGGTTACTTTGTGGTCGCAAAGTTAAAGGAAACGCTCCGATTGAGTGGTCGTCTGAAGCAGAAAAAGCTTTTCAAGCATCCAAGGAAGCTTTAGCAAACGCGGCGTTATTAGCGCATCCGTCAAATCACGCGCACCTCGCGATCATGGTAGACGCGTCAGATTTTGCGTTAGGTGCGACATTACAACAACGAGAAAAAGGTTCATGGAAACCGTTAGCTTTTCATACGAAAGCCTTGTCTCCTGCACAACGCAACTACAGCGCGTACGATCGCGAGTTGTTAGCTATATATGCTGCCGTAAAGCAATTCCGACATGCGGTCGAGGGCCGAACGTTTACGATATACACCGATCATAAACCCCTGGTGTTCGCATTCAGTCAAAAGACGGACAAATGTACACCCCGGCAGTTTAGGTACCTCAACTACGTAGGCCAATTTACAACCGACCTAAGGCATATTAGTGGTAAGGATAATGAGGTGGCAGACGCCTTGTCTAGAATCGAGTCCGTAGTCGCACCGTTAAATTACGACGAGTTAGCGCGATCACAGGATACGGATCAGGAATTAGAAGAGTTCCTGACTGCATCTGGCACCTCATTACAATTAGAACGCGTAAAATTATTGGACAGCGACACTGATATTTATTGCGACATTTCGATGGGAAAGGTCAGACCGTTCGTCACAAAGCCTTTTCGACGTCAGGCATTTTTATCCACACACGCGATTTCGCATCCCGGAGTTAAAGCCACCGTGCGACTAATTAAAGAACGTTTCGTGTGGCCGTCTATCGAGAGGGATTGTCGCGAATGGGCCCGAAGTTGCATCGAATGTCAGCGCGCCAAGATAAGTAGGCATGTAGCAAGTCCTGTAGGAACATTCGCGTTACCGTCCGCTAGGTTCGAGCATGTTCACGTCGACCTAGTGGGCCCGTTACCGATATCGCGCGGGAACAGATATTGTCTAACATGTGTGGACCGGTTTACGCGATGGCCAGAAGTTTTCCCTATCGAAAACATAGAGGCCGAAACCGTCGCAAGAGCGTTCGTTGCTGGATGGGTTGCACGTTTCGGTACACCTTTAAGGGTTACTACCGATCAGGGGAGACAATTTGAATCCCAATTGTTTAAACAGCTCAACGTCCTACTAGGCACGACGCATTTGCGTACGACAGCATATCACCCGGCAGCGAACGGCTTGGTTGAACGGTTCCATAGACAATTAAAGGCAGCGATTAAATGTCACGGCGATGAGCGTTGGTCTGATGTGCTTCCCATAGTTTTGTTAGGCATCCGAGCCGCGTATCGTTTAGATTTAGAAGCATCAGTCGCTGAGCTAGTGTACGGCGAGAATTTAAGCTTGCCAGCAGAATTTTTCACTAACGGAACAGGAAATAATACAGAACCGGTAGAACTCGTAAAACAACTCCGTGATCGTTTTCGTGATGTGAGACCGGTAGCGGGATCGCGTCATGGACGGAAGAAAATTTTCGTTTTCAAAGATTTGTCCACGACATCACATGTGTTCGTACGAGTAGATTCGGTAAGAGGTCCGTTAGAAAATCCATACGAGGGACCATTCCTTGTTATTTCCCGTTCGGAGAAGACGTACGTCGTTCGGTTTAGAGGCAGGGACGTAACAATTTCTATTGATAGACTCAAGCCGGCGTACGTATTAGAAGATATTGAGGGGTCAAGTCAGACCCAAACGCAGACGTCATTACCTACCGATCAGACAATGACAAGGGATGATAGGTCGACTTCCGCGCAGGAGCCCGTAAGAACGCGTTCAGGTAGGCGTATTAACTTCCCGACGCGTTTACAGGTTGGTCGGTAGCTCGATTATAAGTACATAAGTAAGCAATGTAAATAGTAGTGTACATAGATAAACAGTTATACTTAAGTTAGTTAATAAATTTAGTGCTAGTTATAAGATAATTAAGCGTAATAGGACGTTTGCACTGGCAGGGGGGTGATGTAGCGGCCATCGGCACGTACATTTAGTAGCATTTGGCGTGCAAATGGTCGAGCGAATTTATGGAACCCGTTGGCACACAGCTGTTTTTGGGAAAGCCGTTACTCGTCTTAGCGAGCGTTTTAGAGTCTTTGTTGTATCACGTTTTGGTAGTTAGACCCTGTTACCTTCGGCCCCAACAGTTAGTGCGGGTGCCGTAAATCTCGAGATTCCGAAGGGACCGCGAAGCTAGGCAGGTAGGCGATAGCCGGACACGTCATGAACCGCGGGCCCGTAGGAAATTCCGTTGCATTACCAAACTTCTGGGACCGCCCCCGCGTTCAGACAAAGCGCGCCAAGGGCGCAAGGAATAAGGGAGGCGCAAAGAGAGTCCCCGAGAAAATAGCCGATTGGCCGAAAAAGGCGAATACAGGCCCGGCCAATCAGGACGATTTGAAGAAAATCGCAGCTACCGAGCATCGAAGACGGACGACAAAAAGTCAGTCTAGCCCGAGCGCACAGCGAGACAACTTGTAGCTACTGAGAACAAATAAAGAGTTCACTCCTGTCAAGCATAGGACACGCAAAGTTGATTTCTACCTCGAATCCACCTAATCCTACATTGGTGACATCGACGTTTCAGGAGTAACGGTCTCTTTTGTACGTGTTCGCGTAACATAGTAAGTGTTCGCGTAAAGTAGTGAGTGTTCGTGCGTGGCATTAGTTTCGAAATGGCAGACCCTGCACCTTCAACGTCAACCTCGACCACGATGGCCGAAGTGCATCGAGTAGCGGTCCGTGTACCACCTTTTTGGCCGGAACAACCATTGATTTGGTTTAGCCAAATCGAGGCACAGTTCATTTTGAATGGGGTCACAGCTGACACGACAAAATTTTACTATGTCATGTCACAGCTGGAAACTAAATATGCAATTGAAGTGCAAGACATTTTTACCAACCCGCCGGTAAAGGACAAGTACGAGACGCTGAAAACTGAGCTGATCAATCGCTTGTCAGCGTCGCAAGGCAAGCGAATTCGGCAACTGCTGGAGCAGGAAGAGATCGGAGACCGGTCCCCTTCGCAGTTCTTGCGTCACATGAGACGTTTCGCAGGGACCACTGTGACCGACGAATTTTTACGTACCCTTTGGGCAAGTAGGTTGCCGAACATGACGCGGGCCATCGTAACAGCGCAAGCAGACCTGCCGCTGAACAAATTGGCGGAAATAGCAGACCAGATCCACGCGGAGGGAGCTGGACAAGCGCAAGTAGCAAGCGTCGCGACGGACCGCGGGACAGAGATGTTGCTACAACGCTTGGAACAATTGGAGATGCGTATAGCGGAAATGTCATTTTCACGCCCGAAACAACGCGGAGGGGCGTTTTTTAGACGCAGGTCGCGGTCGAACAGCAAACATCGGGAGCAGCAGCCATCGTCGCAGTTAGGAAAGGAACGAATATGCTGGTATCATCAGGTATTCAAAGAACGGTCAACCAAATGTCGTGAACCATGCAGTTACAAGTCGTCGGGAAATGGGCCAGACCGACACTGAACGCGGCAAGCAGTGACGGCCCGATAACCAGCCGCCTTTTCGTTACGGATAAAGTAACCAAAGAAGAATATCTGATCAACACCGGTTCGGACCTTTGTGTATATCCACGCACACGCGTTAAAGGCAAACTGGAGAAGACGTCGTACGAGATGTTTGCGGCAAATGGTTCCACCATATGTACGTACGGGATACGTACAATCAACGTCAACCTGCGGCTCCGACGAGCGTTCCAGTGGAGGTTCGTGATAGCAGACGTCGACAAGCCCATTATTGGAGCAGATTTCCTGAGCCACTATGGACTACTTGTGGACCTGCAGAACAGACGCCTCCTCGACCAGGCTACGTCACTATTTTCGACCGGCAGGATCGCTGTGGACGAGGTCGGGTCAATCAAAACCGTCGTGGGAAATTCGCCGTATCACCAGATCTTGGCGCAGTTTCCCGATATCACGCGACCGACAGCGACCTCACGCAAGGTAAAACACGACGTTGTACATTACATCACCACGACTGACGGGCCCCCGATTTATTGTAAAACGCGTAGGCTATCCGCGTAGGCTATACCCAGATGAGCCTGGGTCACATCCGTCCATCCAAAAGCCAGTGGGCTTCGGCCCTACATATGGTGTCCAAAAAGGATAACGGATGGCGACCCTGTGGTGATTATAGAGCTCTTAACGCGCGCACGATTCCAGACCGGTATCCGATCCCACATATAGAGGATTTTTCACGAATGCTAGCAGGGAAAACGGTTTTTTCGACAATAGATTTGGTGAGAGCGTATCATCAGATCCCGGTAAATGAAGACGATATTCCGAAAACAGCGATAACCACTCCGTTCGGATTGTTTGAGTACACCGTGATGCCGTTCGGCTTGAGAAATGCTGCACAAACATTCCAGCTCTTTATAGATACAGTGTTAAGAGGTCTTGATTTTTGTTATGTATATCTCGATGACATTTTAGTGGCATCAAGAGATGAAACAGAGCATAAGGAACATTTAAAGCAGCTTTTCTCACGACTGAATCAATATGGCATTATAATCAATCCGAGCAAATGTGTCTACGCCGCGGCAGAGGTAAAGTTTCTCGGGTATGTCGTAAATAAAGATGTCACTAGACCACTAGCCGATAAAGTCAAAGCGATAGTAGATTTCCCGAAACCAGGGATCGTCAAACAACTCCGAAGGTTTCTAGGGATGATAAATTTTTACCGGAGATTTATACCTAACGCGGCAATCGTGCAGGCACCACTCAATCGGTTACTTTGTGGTCGCAAAGTTAAAGGAAACGCTCCGATTGAGTGGTCGTCTGAAGCAGAAAAAGCTTTTCAAGCATCCAAGGAAGCTTTAGCAAACGCGGCGTTATTAGCGCATCCGTCAAATCACGCGCACCTCGCGATCATGGTAGACGCGTCAGATTTTGCGTTAGGTGCGACATTACAACAACGAGAAAAAGGTTCATGGAAACCGTTAGCTTTTCATACGAAAGCCTTGTCTCCTGCACAACGCAACTACAGCGCGTACGATCGCGAGTTGTTAGCTATATATGCTGCCGTAAAGCAATTCCGACATGCGGTCGAGGGCCGAACGTTTACGATATACACCGATCATAAACCCCTGGTGTTCGCATTCAGTCAAAAGACGGACAAATGTACACCCCGGCAGTTTAGGTACCTCAACTACGTAGGCCAATTTACAACCGACCTAAGGCATATTAGTGGTAAGGATAATGAGGTGGCAGACGCCTTGTCTAGAATCGAGTCCGTAGTCGCACCGTTAAATTACGACGAGTTAGCGCGATCACAGGATACGGATCAGGAATTAGAAGAGTTCCTGACTGCATCTGGCACCTCATTACAATTAGAACGCGTAAAATTATTGGACAGCGACACTGATATTTATTGCGACATTTCGATGGGAAAGGTCAGACCGTTCGTCACAAAGCCTTTTCGACGTCAGGCATTTTTATCCACACACGCGATTTCGCATCCCGGAGTTAAAGCCACCGTGCGACTAATTAAAGAACGTTTCGTGTGGCCGTCTATCGAGAGGGATTGTCGCGAATGGGCCCGAAGTTGCATCGAATGTCAGCGCGCCAAGATAAGTAGGCATGTAGCAAGTCCTGTAGGAACATTCGCGTTACCGTCCGCTAGGTTCGAGCATGTTCACGTCGACCTAGTGGGCCCGTTACCGATATCGCGCGGGAACAGATATTGTCTAACATGTGTGGACCGGTTTACGCGATGGCCAGAAGTTTTCCCTATCGAAAACATAGAGGCCGAAACCGTCGCAAGAGCGTTCGTTGCTGGATGGGTTGCACGTTTCGGTACACCTTTAAGGGTTACTACCGATCAGGGGAGACAATTTGAATCCCAATTGTTTAAACAGCTCAACGTCCTACTAGGCACGACGCATTTGCGTACGACAGCATATCACCCGGCAGCGAACGGCTTGGTTGAACGGTTCCATAGACAATTAAAGGCAGCGATTAAATGTCACGGCGATGAGCGTTGGTCTGATGTGCTTCCCATAGTTTTGTTAGGCATCCGAGCCGCGTATCGTTTAGATTTAGAAGCATCAGTCGCTGAGCTAGTGTACGGCGAGAATTTAAGCTTGCCAGCAGAATTTTTCACTAACGGAACAGGAAATAATACAGAACCGGTAGAACTCGTAAAACAACTCCGTGATCGTTTTCGTGATGTGAGACCGGTAGCGGGATCGCGTCATGGACGGAAGAAAATTTTCGTTTTCAAAGATTTGTCCACGACATCACATGTGTTCGTACGAGTAGATTCGGTAAGAGGTCCGTTAGAAAATCCATACGAGGGACCATTCCTTGTTATTTCCCGTTCGGAGAAGACGTACGTCGTTCGGTTTAGAGGCAGGGACGTAACAATTTCTATTGATAGACTCAAGCCGGCGTACGTATTAGAAGATATTGAGGGGTCAAGTCAGACCCAAACGCAGACGTCATTACCTACCGATCAGACAATGACAAGGGATGATAGGTCGACTTCCGCGCAGGAGCCCGTAAGAACGCGTTCAGGTAGGCGTATTAACTTCCCGACGCGTTTACAGGTTGGTCGGTAGCTCGATTATAAGTACATAAGTAAGCAATGTAAATAGTAGTGTACATAGATAAACAGTTATACTTAAGTTAGTTAATAAATTTAGTGCTAGTTATAAGATAATTAAGCGTAATAGGACGTTTGCACTGGCAGGGGGGTGATGTAGCGGCCATCGGCACGTACATTTAGTAGCATTTGGCGTGCAAATGGTCGAGCGAATTTATGGAACCCGTTGGCACACAGCTGTTTTTGGGAAAGCCGTTACTCGTCTTAGCGAGCGTTTTAGAGTCTTTGTTGTATCACGTTTTGGTAGTTAGACCCTGTTACCTTCGGCCCCAACAGTTAGTGCGGGTGCCGTAAATCTCGAGATTCCGAAGGGACCGCGAAGCTAGGCAGGTAGGCGATAGCCGGACACGTCATGAACCGCGGGCCCGTAGGAAATTCCGTTGCATTACCAAACTTCTGGGACCGCCCCCGCGTTCAGACAAAGCGCGCCAAGGGCGCAAGGAATAAGGGAGGCGCAAAGAGAGTCCCCGAGAAAATAGCCGATTGGCCGAAAAAGGCGAATACAGGCCCGGCCAATCAGGACGATTTGAAGAAAATCGCAGCTACCGAGCATCGAAGACGGACGACAAAAAGTCAGTCTAGCCCGAGCGCACAGCGAGACAACTTGTAGCTACTGAGAACAAATAAAGAGTTCACTCCTGTCAAGCATAGGACACGCAAAGTTGATTTCTACCTCGAATCCACCTAATCCTACAATTACAATACTTATTAATCAAGATGTACACATACATATACTATCACAATTAATACATTTTCTCCACAGAAAACAACTTCATTTTTTTATCTGCATCTCTCCAAGTTTCTAACATTTAATTTCGATATATTCTACTGATCGTCAAATTGTTCATTCATAACAATGCCTGTTGTAAAAGCAGTAACAAAAACGTTTGACACAACTTTCACTTCGATCCGTCTAAATTAATATTTTTGTAAAAAAATATTCTTGTAAAAAACTCTTTTCCATATTTTGGGTAGAATTCTTCCATGCAGTGCCATGTAAATATGAATGGTTTTAATCGTAATCACAATTTGCCAGTGGCGCACCCTCTGCTAGATAAAGGGTTCTTTACATAAATACAAAAATAGAACGTATAAAGTACCCGCGTCAGCTTTTTTCAAACTTTAACAAGCATTTCCACACAGCTATTAGAAAGTACAAAAAAATATAATTGACTATATGGATATACAAATATAGGAGAGTCCCCTCTACCTTTTGACACAAACCTGCCCAGATATTACAAAGACGCCTTAAATATGTCTTTAAGACAAGTTGGACATTCAGACTTCTTATAGATGTCCCGAATGTCCTACTAACGTCTTTCGAACGTCTCCTGAACGCCTTGTGTTAGAAAACCGTGCGTCTTAAAGACGTCAGTATGACGTCTATGAGATGTTCGGGAGACGTTCGTAGAACATTCGGGAGGTCTTTAAGACGTCCTTAGAAGTCTTATAGGTCCATAAATGTTAATTAAATTAAAATAAGGAAACAGTAAAAATAGATTTTGACAAAAACGAGTTTAAAGTTAAACCAGTAAATAGCTTTATTAGAAGAACGCATGTGGAATTGACATAAAAAGTGTAATAAAGATCACAATAAAAATTGAAATTGAGATTGAGATGAAATTGGAATTGGAATTTGAATTGAAATTAAAGCAAAAACGCTAACTCGAACAAATAATACCAATGCTAATACTTATTGCTAGATTATGGCTATACAGGGTGTTTCGTCTAAAACACAGGACACCTAAATATCTCTTCAGGTTATTATGATACAAAAAATATTTGTTACGTAATGTGCATGGTGTGAAAGGACCAAATATCTGGCAAGAATATTTTTTTCCGGAGGTCATTTTTTTCGGAGTTATCAAGGTTATCGATGTTTTTTGATACATAACTACATTTTTATTTTATTGCATCGGGTAATTAATCGAAAAATACACTCAGATATGTATAATAATGTGACCTTGAAATGACCTTGATCTTCGAAAATTAAAGTTTTACCTTCCGATCAAGCTCAAGGTCATGTTATTATACATATCTGAATGTATTTTTCGATCAGTTACCCGAAGCAATAAAATACAAATGTAGTTATTTATCAAAAAACATCGATGACCTTGATAACTCCGAAAAAAATGACCTTCGGAAAAAAATATTCGTGCGAGATATTTGGTCCATTGACACCATGCACATATTACGTAACAAGTATTATTTGCATCACAATAACCTGAAGAGATATTTAGGTGTCCTGTTTTATGGTCTTAAAGACGCCTTTTTAGGACGTAAGACTTTCAGACCCAAAATAGACGTAAAACGGACGTCTTTAAGACGTCGTGTGCTATCTGGATGAACTGTCTCGCATGTTCAATTTCCGAGTAACAACTCATTTTTTTAAAATCAAAATCATGCATTTTTACAAAAACCAATGTTTTTCGAAAACGTTGCGCGATAGAGCAATTTTACTTTTGGATTTAAGTCTCACTCAACAGTAATTGCTGAACAAATTTAATGTTATACATACAGTATAATTTAGCAATCCTATTAATATCTGCCAAGTTTAAGTTTTATATTCATGTACAATAAGTGTCATCTTAAGATTTGTTAATCAATTGGCAAGGAAACTCCGAGCTTCTTGAAATCAAACATTCCATATATGCCATCTGTTAAAATTTGGTGCTAATCCGTGGGTCATTGCGCACGTGCGTTTCTTGGAGACGCCGCACAGTGGGGTATTTGGCCTGTTTAGCGCGCCAACACTATTGCGACGTTATTAATAGTGTGAAGGTCATACTATTATATATCGTTGAATTCGTCTTAACACCAGCTACAACACTATCAAATCAAAACTACAACTTAATGTTTAAAAAATCGAAGCGACCTTGTTTTTTTGTTTTAAACAAAATTTTTTCGAAGTTTTATATATTGAAGTTTATATTGAGGTTAATACTGTTAAACTTTTGTTTCAAACATTTTTTCGTAAAAAAAAAATATATTATAAATAATAATTAATTTTTATTAATTTTTTTTTATAATATAAATTAATATTCTAGCAATAATGACTTTCATTTTCCTTCATTTACTTCCAAGTATCTATCACCTACAGCTCAGTTATTTCATCATTATCAGTCATATGATATACGGTCGGTTCATGCCATACTGATCTAAATCGCATAAAAAGGTATGTTCCAGCACGAGATCGCATATAAACTTTTCAGGATTGTATAAAGCAATGTGTAATGATTAACTCCTAAAAAAATTAGAGGGGTGTTTTGCGGAGAAAAAAAGTTATTACATGATACATATTAATTTTCTGAAAAAAAATTATATCACTTTTAATTGTTTATTCTATCAAAACCACCGAAGAGTATAAAACAAAAAGCAGTAAAATTACTCTATAAACCTTCCTTTACATCCTAGGTATGGTTTTATCTCGATTTGATACACTAAACTTGTGAGAAAGATCATTTCTTTAACACAAGTTTTTCCATGCTTCTCTCGGTCACGAGAATATGTTACTTTCAAGTATCTATAGGTTACTAAATAGTACCGTCTATGGAAAAATATTATTATAGATTACTTGCATATATATTCAGGTACATGGGTAAAAAGTTTTAGTCATTTTGAACAAAGTAAAAATTTCGACTTTTGGCGCGCTAAACAGGCCAAATACCCCACTGTGCGCCGCGCCGCGCAAAAAATGAAAGTCCTCATATCGATTTTTAACCAACGCACAGTGATTCTTAAATGTGCATTACATTCGAAAACGATAATATTAATTAAAGTTATTAAAAACTCTTGTTACAATAAGCCTTCAAAGATCAAACTTTTTCAGATACGATTTATCACCGAAAAAATTCCGTTTCTTCATAACGATGTCCTGGAGAACCTACTGAAGATTAAGTGCCCAAATTTTTTTTTAATGAATAATGTATATCTATGTTGAGAATGCCCCAGGAACTAAACGTTAATGTTCATAATTTATTATTTTAAAAAATGCTTAGTCAACTAAGGAAAATAGTCCAAGTTTTTCACCTTTGACAAGGGTTAAGTTAAAATGCAGGGAGAGGCAGGAGCTCTAACAAAGTGGAACATTTTCAGTAAAGCCTCCTCTAAAAGATCCTGTAAAGATCTCGTCCCAGTTCGTCCCAGTTTGGAAATTATGATGGTTTAAAGCGTCCCGTGACACGTAATTCCGCGGCGAGTCGCGTTGCACGAGACGCATTGACGACCACTCAGCGGCTCTTAGGAGTCTAAAGACCTAACCCAGACCTATCTTATGAATTTTTTTGACTATACGGCCATTGCTAAACATTCGAACTTCTTGCTAGCTTAGTTGAATTTGTATTTGAGAGACTATAGTAACAGCATCGTAGTATAGCATCACAGCAGTTTTCCCATATTGAAGACCTGTATTTTACCTTTGTTAAGAGGAATTAGAGTATAGATTTTTGTTTATTCATAGATAAATAGAGTTATATACGGAAAATCCATATGATCAACTGAATATAGTCAGTGACCTCGTAAAATATAATACTTAATTTTGTTTGAACTTTTGTAATTCTTTAAATATAAGATAGTAATAACACATTTTTGTTATTTCATTAAATGTAATAAACTTCATTCATTCAAAAATTATGGATTACCCTTGTTTGAATGCCTGAATAGCCAGTTTCCAATTATTATTTATTATTCACACGATTTTTCAGACATTTCCGGTGGTGTGACAAACAAATGTTTCCTACAAAAAGTAATCAGTACACAGTCTTTTACAAATCTCAGTACAAAAAACTTAAAAACAAAATTTTTTTAAATAAAAAATTGTGTTCACCTTGATTATTTATTTATAACTATATATTTTTTATTCAATAATATTATAGCTGACGCCAAGACTAATCCAACGATATATTTAATGTGGTCTTTATGTCTTGAAATAATGGTGAACAGCCAGTTTCCAAATATTATTCATTATTCATACGAGTTTTCAGACATTTCCGGTGGTATGACATGACAAAAAAATGTTTCCTACAAAAAGTAATCAGTACTCAGTCTTCTACAAATCTCAATAGAAAAAATTTGAATAATTTCTTTTTTTTAATAAAAAAATTGTGGTCACCTTCAATATTTATTTATAACTATATATTTTTTATTCAATAATGTTAAAGCTGACGCCAAGACGAATCCAACGACCTATTCAATGTGGTCTTTATATTTTGAAATAATGGTGAAATAGGCGTGAACAGCTAGCGCGGCGATCTGGCCCACTGTGCGCCGCGCCGCACAGTAGGGTATTTGCCCGATTTCAGCGGCCACAGCTAGTTCAAAATTCGCTCAATATTGAAACTGCTGTAACTTTGCTAAAATTTATCCAAATTTGATTAAAAAACAACCATTTTAAAGCTTGAGATTTCTACTTTTCATACTGCATGCCGTTTTTACTGAAACGGATGTTTTGAATGCAAAATTTGTCCATAAAGAGGAGCGTATCAGATTGTAAAGTTTGTAGCCATTTTTCAATCAAGTACTGCGGATTATAATAAATATTTTAACGTTATTCGTCTATTTTATGTACACTACCAAAAAGTGTAATCATTTACAATCAAAATATCTTTTAAAATAGTTATTGCAAAGAACAATCTTCGTTATTTATAATAGTAAGGAAAAATGTAATGAACAAAATTTGCACGCTTCAGAGGGGGATATATGTTGTGGCATAAACATTTTCTGCGTGGGTGGAGGCATAGAGGAGATTTCAAGGTCACCTTGATTTTTTTAAACAGAATGTCGTTTTTTATGCCATAGATCGATAGAGTATCAAATTCTGAGTATAAAAGTGTTGACCTTCGTATGTCCTAAACCATTAGGTTTAGTTAACGAGATATTATGAAAAGAAGAAAGAAAATTGTTTTGATAATATCTCGTTAACTATTAGATTTAAGACATATGGAGGTCAATACATTTTTACTCAGAATTCGATAGTCTATCGATTCATGATACAAAAAGTAGGTCTTTCGATTTTAAAAAATCGAGGTCACCTTGAAATCTCGTCTACGCCTACACCCACGCAGAAAATGTTTATGCCACAACATGTCCAATTTTTCTTGCATCTCAATCAGAAAACTTCAAAGAATACAATGGCACAGAAATGAACACCGGGACGCACCCGGAAATATAACGAAATCATTACCAAAGTCTTAGAATCATCAAGAAAGTGACTCATCGTTGGTTTAAATATTTTAAATTTTAATAATTACAAACATGTATATGGTACAAAAGTGAATTTCTCTTAAAAGTATAACCTATACTTAGCTAAAAAAACTTCTACAAAACAAAAATTTGTTAGTGTATGTAAATAAGGTAACAATTACTAATAGGTGAATTTGTTGAGAAATGAAAGCAGGTTGACGGAACTTCAACTTCCGACAAATTTCAGTGCTTAATGGATACATGAATGGGAAAATGAATGATGGGGGATTGTTCCTCAGACATTCAACTAACTCTAGCCACAAAAATTTTACAATTTATGTAAAATTTTTAAAATTGAATTTTGACTGCTGAAATCGGGCAAATATCCCACTGTGCGCCGCTTCGTGGCGAGTGGCCTTCTCTTGTTGGTTCGCTTCTGAGTGTTGCCAGATGCGGGGAGTCACGGTGAAATGATGTACCACCTCTCTGATGACGGGGAATGAGTGGGGCGAATGGGAGACACGTTGCACGTGCGCGATGGGGACGTGAAGTGTGTGCCTGCGCACGATGCTGGAACGGAATAGTGGCAGGGGTAAGGAGGAGAGTACATGAGCGCCGTTCGGCGCTCATTCTGGCTTCACTGACTTCTTTTAGCGTCGAACGGAGACACACGTGCTCTTTTTACCGCGAACCACGTTCCATGCCGCGCGCGTAGCGAACCGCATTTTATATGCGTAATTTACATTCTAACGGTCAAATACAATCAGAGCGAACCACACACGCTCTAATTAATAAATAAATTCTAACATCGTCTTAATAAATAACTGATTGCAATTGATGCCTGTGAAATATTAGAAACTATAATACAAAAAATAATAAACTTAACACGTGTGAACGACTACTCGATTCGTACCAACCAAATATTATTATAAAAGATGAATTTAGTCTCTCTTATTGTAAAAATACTTACGAAGTCCTCGAAGAACATCTCCTTCAGCGTCCGCCATTGTTTTCCCGTTTTCCTTGACCATATTCTCAGCAATCATTTTCTAGAAAAAACCGTACTACAAATTCATGAAAATATTACAAATAAGCTACCACTTAAATAGTACATATCAGTTCTATCATTCTACATATTAACGATACTAACGATATTATGTAAATGTAAAAAACGAAGGGACAAGTTTTAACAAAATATCTAAATTGGTAGGCAGACTTCTTATATAGAAAATTTTTGTAAGTACACATTATTGGTATTGAGAAACATTAGAAATCCAGGGGTATCCTATCGCTTTGTCCGCTGCTCGTTACTTTACCGGACTCAAAATTTGTACCTTTCTCCGCGGTTCGCGATGTTCTCGGATACGGTGCTCGTGCCTGCGGTGTTTAAGGACGCGGTACGCGATGCTCGAGGATACGGTGCCCGTGGATACGGTGCCCGTGGATACGGTGTTGCTGGACGCGGTCGTGATTACCGGGACGACGTTCTCGGCGGTGTTACCTGGACCTGCAGGATAATGGCGTTGGGAGGTCGATAAACGGAAGGAGTTTGACCGCGGCTCTATCGCCGTGATCGCCCTATCCAGGCCGGGTTTTGGCGCATCTTTGACACCGGTGACGCACCGTGTATCAAATCTCCTCCGTACGGTCTCTTCGGTGAATTCGAAAAGGGACGCACCTAGTCTTATTCAACCGATCTCGTGGACGACTCGTCTCACGGGATTGTAGGTGACGCACCGTACTTTTGACCTTCCTAGGCGGTTCTTCGGTGAAGTCGAAGGGTGACGCACCACTTCTTGTTCAGCCGATTTCGGAGACGACTCGTCTCACGAAATTACCGGTGACGCACCGGAGCGTTTCCTCGGTGAAACACAGTTCTCACCGGATGGAACCAGGATGCCGACGATGAGAGGTTCGCACGGCGAACGAGCTCGTGGTTGCAGGCGGGGAATGGCCGGAGATCGGTTACTGGTAGAATACTTTACAGAGCAGGATTCTGGCAGTGTGGTGTTTCCTGGATATCTCCAGGCAGACTCAGGTGATTTTGACATGTTCGTGGCGGCTTATATAGGAGTTGCTCGGTGGTGAGGGTCGTGGTGCGGAAGGGTGTTTTGGTGGTGACGTAGGTATTTTGGCAATTCGGTTTGAGGTGAGATTGTAGGCCCGGGGCTAGTGCAGTAACGGGCGAATTTGTTACGGTGATGGTTATGTACGATAGGCGATGTTTGCTAGGGTTCGTTCGTAACATGCCTACGTTTTGTAAGCCTGTTACACCGGTAAAGTAAAGTTTACCCCTGTGTCGCAGAGCGTACGTATGTATACATGTGTATGTTCGCATTATCATTAATATAATCATACCGAATTTTCTCGGATTAGCGTTTGATATCTGAGCATCAAAGTTTGCCTTGTAAGTATGCTTGAGTTCTTCCACTTTTCGTAGGCATCTTTCGCACTTCGAACGGCCATTTCCATTTCCTCTTTCGTGCATTTTGGAGTACGACACAGTAATTCGTTTGTTGCTGGATCGTGAACATCGGTAAATTCTGTTGCTTTTGATTCTGAAACAAATTAATATCCTTCAATTGTTTTCGCGACACTTTCAATTCGTTTCCGTTCGAAAATCACTATTTTAGAATTATTCCAAAAATCGTAACGGTGTTAATAAAAGCACTAAGTTAGTAAGCACTTTATTCTTTCAAGTAGCGATTGATTTTTTTTATTGTCTACAATTTATATTCTATTGTATAATACTATTTCTATAATTTCTATAATCTTCCTTCTCATTTATCTTATTAATAATTGTGGATAAAATTTTCTTAACAATTTTTTGAAATACAGCTGCACTTTCAAAATATTTTACTAATGTGGGATATGCATACATATAATGTATACGGTGTCACCCAAAATATGCTTCGCAGACAGTTTGTTAAACATGTCAAGCAGTTATTATTATTTTCATAACAAAGATATGATTATATGAAGAGATATATGTACAAGGTGTAAACAAATGTTTGGTCTTGGCTGCCATAGGCGTATTCTATATCTTCGGATCGGTGAAGATCTGTAAAAAAGGCCGCAAAATTGTCCCTGACCTTGAATTTCACGGTCAAATTTTTTTATTGTTGCATTGTATTCTACGCATCATGGGGATGAAAAGTGTCAAAGAAACCATGGGTCAAAACTCAACCGTTTCGCCAGAAATTGATGCAGAAGTTTTGTCGGCTGTAAGATGAATTTTATTTGTAGAAGTTGGACACTTCCAATCGAAATGGTAGTTGTTGACATAAAAATAGACATGGCGAGAATGAAAACATACCGCTGACGAGCAGTGTCGCCAGGTCGCCAGCAATCGAAGAGAATCAAGTATCCCTCTCTGATGACCAGTCCAGATTACGGCACGGGCACCGTGGTCTACGGTCTTATTGTTAGTGGGGGACGTTGGAGTGTGCGCATGGTGCTGGAATGGAATAGTGGAAGGGGGAAAGGAGGAGAGCAAATAAAGCCACTTTCTACCTCAACTGGCGACACTGCTGACGAGACCGGCGATCCTTTCGGATGACTGGATTCGGATCCTTTGGTCGGCAACTATCCTCTATTTGTTTACATCGGTTACGTTTACAAAATAATGGTGGCTAAATCGAAGCCGATGTTCAAGGACGATTGTTAACAGCCATAAACCATGATGGTTCTCAACTCAAGGAACGGAAGACGACATTAAAACATTTAACATTCTTTTATAACACAACGGTTGAGTTGCGACCTATGGTTCCTTTGACAAGTTTGGTCCCCATGGTGAGTAGAATGCGATAGAAGCATAAAAAAATTTGACTCTGAATTTCAAGGTCAAAGTCAATTTTGCGGCAATTTATTTAACAAATCTCCACCGATCCGAAGGTGTACAACCATCTGCCAAAACCATGACACTAAATGTTACACTCTGTACATATGGAGATCCAATACTTTGTGGATTTGTTATTATGAAAGAAACTTACTCTTGTTCACATATACATAAACAATATGATAATTTATCTTGAACCATTATATAATAACAAAAACAAGAATATACAAAGAAAATTAATTCAATTTACTTCTAAGAAAAGTGATGTGCAAACATTAAATGGTAGTATTCGTCGACACACTTTTCAGTTTCCTAATCAGAATATTCAGCACAATTTTACAGAATTTTCATTTTATTTTACACGAGTGAAAATTCAATTGTAAAATCCATTTTCTTTTCCTCACAATCTTAATAATAAATTTCCGCTTTCAAATTAGGAGCGACTGGAAGTGTTTTTAAACTTGATCTATTTTTGTAAATTTGAAAGACATAGTAATCAAATTATTGCAAAATACTCCTAAAAGTATGTATTTATGGAGCAAAATAATTAAGACTAAATACATGTTTAAAAACGCATTATTTAAATACTGATAATTGAACCATTTATTTGTAGCATTAATTGTCAATAAAAGTAAATATCTAGGTACTCCGCATTAAGATGATTTTCAACATTAAATTTATTTGAATTTCCTTTTTATTTTTATTTCAATGGCTATTCCACCAGTAGATACTTTTAAAAAGTTTAATAAACTTTTGGAAATAACCTTAAATAAGTTATTATATTTCCAACTTAGCTTAACCATTTTTTCATAAGCAACAACGGATTGTTTTATCAAAAAACAGATCAAATCAAGATTGTATAATTACAATTACTAAACAGCATTTCAAAAATTAATGCTTTCTAATTTCAACCCAGATAGCACAAAGACGTCTGCAGTTGCACATTCAGACGTCTTGAAGATGTTCCGAATATCCTACAAAAGTCTTCCGAACGTCTCCTGAACGTGTTGTGTTAGAAAACGATACGAATTTAAGACGTCTGCATGACGTCGAAAAGACGGTCAGGGGACGTTCATCGGACATTCGGGAGGACTTTAAGACGTCCCTGAGAAGTCTTAAAAAGCCATAAATGTTATTTGAATTAAAAGGAGGGAAGAGTAAAAATAGATTTTGATAAAAACGAGTATAAAGTTAAACCTTTATCAGAAGAACGCATGTGGAATTGACATAAAAAGTGTAATAAAAGTAACAGTTGCAATTAAAATTGAAATTCGAGTTGGAATTGAAATTCCAATTGGAATTTGAATTGGAATTGGATTCGAAATTGAAATTGAATTTGGAATTGGAATAGAAATTGGAATTCAACTTGGAATAGAAATTGGAATTCAACTTGGAATAGAAATTGGAATTCAACTTGGAATTGAAATTGGAAGTGAAATTGGAATTTGAATTGGAATTGAAATTGAATTTGGAATTGAATTTCGAATAGAAATTGGAATTGAAATGGGAAGTGAAATTGTGGAATTGAAATTGGAATCGGAATTGAAATTGAATTTGGAATAGAAATTGGAATTGAACTTGGAATAGAAATTAGAATTGAACTTGGAATGGAAATTGAACTTGGAATTGAAATTGTAATTGAAATTGAAGCAAAAACACTGACTCGAACAAATAATACCAATGCTAATACTACTAGATTATGGGTATGTAAAAATCACACTTTTTATAGTCTTAAAGACGTCCCTGTAGGACGTAAGACTTTCAGACCTAAAATAGACGTCTTTAAGACGTCGTGTGCTATCTGGGAATATAAAGGTGTTAGAAAATTCCATTTCTCAGGAGTACCTATGCGCGGTTTTATTACAATTCATTATAAATTAACTTCTATTTCAAAAAACAATTTTTGAATTTCTGGTTCTTTCGAAAAAGTTATCTAGTCACATTTTGTAAATTTAAATACAATAGTATATTTACCTACAAATTGGCCATCTATGTACATCTTAACCGTGGATACAGTACTGCTGTAACTCCTTAATGCAACGCGCGCCTAAAATAGTATCGAATTACGATTAAATATAAAAATCAATAAAAAGCGATATTAAAACCAATTTAATGAATCTTACAGTAAATCTTTAGTGTCAAATAGGATTCATAAAATGTTAATTTTTCAATGCGTGTTCTAATCACAATTTTTTAATACATCTCATTAATTTCATCGTTTTTGAATGTCATGGACATTTAAGAAGCAATATACATTCGATAAACATCGATTTGGGCAAGTTGCTTTTTAAGAAACTGAACAGCTAGATCAGGCGGGTGGACCAATGTGCGATAGTATGATTGGCGAATTGATTTAACGAGGGAATTGAGTTACATAAACTGCGTAAGCTCTATTATACGATTATTTGACATGACATTCCCCTCAGCAAGTACTAGAGCTCGTCAATTTCGCGTCAGGTTCAATTGAAACGAAGATACGTAGTCTCCCGTAGAAAAAAATATAAATAACAATAATTGTTTTTTTATTGAACACACACATACATTTATTCACTAAAATATTCACTTTCACATTCAATTACTCTTTTCAAATGAGAAAACAACATAAAAATACCATTTTTTACCGAACAAGGATGCCACCCCGCAAGTGGCGGAGATGGCCCTTGAGATTCGTGACCTCCCCACGGGCGACATACTCCTGGAATTCTTGGAGAAGATCCGAAGGTGGAGAGGACTGCCCTAAAGAGCACGAATCTCAAGGGCACATGCGTGTTCGCACGCACATCAAGTTGTCCGCACGCTTTGCTGAGGCGGCGGTATTGGTGATCGTGCGGAAGGGAGAGCGAGATCTGGGGCGAGTACCTGCGGGAGAGGGTGGGGGAAGTCAAGGACACCACCCAGGCCATCAGGGGTGAGATGATAGCGATAAAGAGGATGGGGGTAGCACCACAGTTGCTCCCCTCACATCGTCTTCGTCTCCCCTCCCCCCTCCCGTGAGATGCCCCTGCGCCAAGAGGGGGTAGTGGTGGTGGCAACACCTCCTCCTCTGTCTGTGCCGTGGGCTGGCTCCAGCTCGGTGGGGCTTCTGGCGCCCTTCTGGACGCCAAGCTTGCCCCGATAAATAGAGTGCAGGCAGTATTCATTACCCTCCCCTCGTCTCTCTCCTGCCCCCCGCGTAGTTCCTCTGATGATGCGGCGGGTTCTCTCCCCCTACCATCCTCCTTGCCCCCCCCTCCCACCTTCAACCCACCGCGTCCGGACATCCTGATCCCGCCCCCACGGGCGAGGGGAGGGAGGAAAAGACGAAGAAGAAGAAGAAGAGAGGCAAGACGGCAGCGAACATGCAGCCAAATATTGCAAAACTATTGCTCGGAAACGTAAAAGAAGGACTTTTGAGGCAAACAGCGCCCTAGATTGATCTTTCATCTAGCGATTTTACTACTACAAAACCCCGTCATTCCATTATCGAGAAATCAGAAGTGGAATCCCGGACCCTTGCAATCCTCGCGTACGTATATGTGGTCTAGCTATGTGTGAGTGTTCACGCGCGAGCGTCGTCTGCTGGAAAAGACCCCCTTAACTTTGGATTTAAATTTGAACTGTAAAGTGAACTGTAAACTTCTCTTCTGAACATTTCTATTTCAATGAACTTTTCTATTGACTTTCCTATGAACTTTCTATGGACTTTTCCTATGACGTTTCCAATAAACTCCTCCTATGAACTTTTTATGAACTTTCTATGGACTTTTCCTATGAGGTTTACAATAAACTTGTACAAACTTTTCTTATGAACTTTAATTATGAACTTTTACGATGAACCTTTACTATGAACTTTTCTTCTGAACCTTTCTTCTAAACTTTTACTATGAACTTTTGAACCTTGGTCTCTCTAAGAGTTCACGATAAGTGTTCTTGTGTTGTTACGAGTGTGAACACACAAGTTATTGTGCGAATCAGAGCGTTGATTGCCCTTGAACCAGCGGCAATCTTGTACTGGACGACCGCTCTAAACGTATATAATAAATAAAACTTAAGATTATAAATTTCATTTTTACCTATTTCCACTAATTGTCCACTTATTTTTGTACCCGACGTTATGGCATATTGTAATTGAGCTTGCACTTCGTTTTATCTACATTCGCAGTAGACGATTACAATAACACGTTTTTCACGGATCGAATACATTTCGAAACTGAAACTGCAATGATACTGATATAATATGACACAAAGTGCTGCACGATACGGCAGTTTGTAAACAGGAGATGTTTTTCGACAATGTTTCATCAACAGAACCTGGTATCGTACGTTAAGTTATGCTTTTTATTTGTCACCATATTATATGTACATGGTTGAAATTGTATTTTCATTAGCTATAATGTCACAATAATCAAAATACGTCGTTCCATTTTTAAAAAAAAAACGACGATGACCTTGAAATATCGAAAAGTTTCGATGAAAGTCTTAATCTTTAAAAATGAAAAAAACTCATACTATAGTTACTTAAACCTTAACCTAAATATTAGAGCAACTAAATTGCTTTGATTTTGTGAAATTTGTAGGGGCTAATTGCACTGTCCAACAGCCAAAAAGTATTTCGATTCCCACTATGCGATTCTTGTAGAGTTTTCCGCGCTGATTCCGAATCTGGTTTTAATTTTTTTCCTATACGTCCAGTTTTTGAGAAAATGGAGTTTAAAAAAAAGACATATCTTTCAACTTTAAAAAAATATTGCGATGTGATTATAAAAGATATTGAATTGTTCTTTACAGAAAAGATTCTGTAGACTTTCCCGAATACAATGATATCCAATATTAATACATTATGATTGTTTAAACATGTTTAAACAATGAATAAAGACGGAGATGTACCACTTTTGCACCAATTTTTGCGGATATTTTCAAATTTATCTCAAAAAATAAGGGTCCAGCGAAAAATTGAACTATACCACGCGAAAGAGCAGACTTTTATCTTGAGAAACCCCCCTGTGAAGTTTGCATGGTCGACGTTTTTTTCGAACCAGAAAGCAAAATATCTTCGCCCGACATGAGTTGCCGTCAGTGGTGCTCTTCCACTAGCGCGGTCGTTCGACGGGATACGGCGATGCAGTCGCTTTAAGGTCTTTGCACACTATACCGTCACGGCAGCTAACGGCAACGGACCGCGCGGTCAAAAAGGCACCGCGGTGGTGGTCTTTGCCGTACATCACTGACGGACCGGCAACGACACTTTCAGTGGCGCTCATCACTAGCGCGAGCGTTCGCCGCGCCGTAACTGGCCGTAACCCGTCGAACGACCTAATCCAGACCGTTCTAGTGGTGAACACCACTGCGCTGGCGGCAACTCGTGTCGAGCGAAGATATTTTGCCAAGACACCTCTGTAGGTTCGACGGTAGGGCACCAGTTCACTATACGCAGGTAGACGGTCCGGGTGCAAGTCCGACAATAGTAATAATGTTGGGGCGTACGGTCGAGTTTTTATTGCTCTATGACTGTATTGTAAAGACACGCTGTAGTGATTTGGTCATTGCGGATTACCGGGGTTTGGGCGCAGTTACTTTCGAGTGGCGAGCATTGGCACTGCCTACACAATCGCTTCTTATTTTACTGTAACGACTACGATTTTATTAGAGGGATGAAAAGAAAATTTTCGAAGCTCGCGCGAGTACCGTTTCTTTTCTTTTCCATATCAATGTGCCATTTCGGATATATCCACAAACAGGATCTTGACTTGGATCTATTCTGACTCTCGCATAACACTAGTTTACAAAATGAAATTGATTTTATTTACATTTGATGAGAGGTAACTTTTCCTATGGATTTTCTCCTGCTGAATTCGAAAATAAATATTATTAAATATTATTAAATATTAAATATATTTTGATTTTCTCAATTTGTTCACCCCTTTTCACTTTAAAAACCATACCTGGAGCTAGATGTGTCCGATTTGGTCGTTCTTGGTACCAAATGAAAGACATTGAAATGATGAGTAAATATGTATAGTGGCATCTTTAATTGGTTAAGCGGTTCAAAAGATATTGATGAAAATAGTCCAGATTTTCAAAAAAAAATTAAATTTTTAAGCTTATTCTGTGGCAATAGAAACCGACAAAAACGTCCGCTTTCTCTTTATACATATACGTAAAGCAAAAAATAACACCAACCAGAAGTAAATCGGCCGAAAAATGATACAGTTATTAGCGATTGAGTGAATAAATCCAAATCCCACATTTTCTGAATATATTCATTTTTCGACAAGTGGCCATGCCGGCAATGGTTTCTTTTGTTCTCACGTTGATGCCACTGCTACAGCAAAAACTTATTTCGTTTTGAATAAAACAACACATTTTTGATTGCAAAAAACATACGAAAGAACCCAACTCTCTTTATTCTTTAGAATATTTTAGTAATAGTTTTGGCTCTTGCTCTGTCTTCGGTTGGTTTTGGGATCCGTTTCTCTCGCGAGGAACGATATGTAAAACCCTTGATAGCATCGCTCAATGGTCTTAATTTATTGGTGAAATCTCCCACCGTGTACTCTCCTAAATGTACATGAAATCAATTACATTTTGTAAACTAGTGTAATTAGTAGCCCAATAAAATTTCTGTCCTCGACAATGATTCCTAATAGTAATAGACAAAAATTATTTCCATCATCGATAGCGGTTCCATATGACCAAAAAGAATTGTTGTCCGTTATAATGGATATTTATCAGTCAATGATAATGTCTATCATCGATAAATGCAAATTTAATATTTTCAATTAACTAGATTTCCCGAATAACTTTTGTGAAATCCAACGATTACTGCATTCCTTGTGATAAAATATGAACTTTTTATAAATGATTATTTTATCAAATTAAAAAGAGACTATTGTTTATGGCGTCTAGATAACAATCATCGCAAAATTGGCAGTATTTTTATGTTATGCGAGTAAAATTTCTTTTATAAATATTTAAAACTTTAAATAACTAACTATAGTATAACTAAAATTGTCATGAATTGACAAATATACGAAATCAACGAACCAATTCTATTGTTTGCGATCTTCATTTTATTCGTTTAGTCGTTTTCCGTTCGAACACCACATCGAGCGGCCGGCAAAACATTCTCGCCGAGAATGTCCCTTTTGCCAAGACGTTGCGCGTCGTGTCGGTGCTGAACGGTGCCAGTCTAGTGCGCGCACCTCCATGGAAACTATATAGAAGAAAGTGAAATGTCGGCGCTGGCCGATATCGTGTGCGCACTTTTTCCCGTCCCGATACGTTGCCGCTCTATCCCGTCTACCTGCTGCGCCGATACGGCCTATTGTCCGCATCCCCATTGAAATACAGAGGAGAGACCCAAAACGGCCTAGCGGTCCGTTGCCGTTACCTGCCGTGACGGTATAGTGTGCAAAGACCTTTAAGGTGAGCGCATACTAGAGGGTCGCGGGAAGGCCGCGGGAAGGCCAAAGCCGCCGATGGACGCCCAAAGCCGCCGATGGACGTCCACGCGGGAAGAAATCTCTAGCGGGCCGACGGCTCCACAGAAGGGAGCGGGGCTCCCTGAAAGAAAGGTCCCTTTCCCTAAAAGAGGTGGGGAGCCCACGGAGACCTTTTTTTCTGCCACGCACAGCAGGTAGCCCTGCTCCCTTGCCGCATGGACGTCCATCGGCGGCTTTGGGCGTCCATCGGCGGCTTTGGCCTTCCCGCGGCCTTCCCGCGACCATCTAGTATGCGCTCATCTTAAAGCGACTGCATCGCCGTATCCCGTCGAACGACCGCGCTAGTGGAAGAGCACCACTGACGGCAACTCATGTCGGGCGAAGATATTTTGCTTTCTGGTTCGAAAAAAACGTCGACCATGCAAACTTCACAGGGGGGTTTCTCAAGATAAAAGTCTGCTCTTTCGCGTGGTATAGTTCAATTTTTCGCTGGACCCTTATTTTTTGAGATAAATTTGAAAATATCCGCAAAAATTGGTGCAAAAGTGGTACATCTCCGTCTTTATTCATTGTTTAAACATGTTTAAACAATCATAATGTATTAATATTGGATATCATTGTATTCGGGAAAGTCTACAGAATCTTTTGCTGTAAAGAACAATTCAATATCTTTTATAATAACATCGCAATATTTGTTTAAAGTTGAAAAATATGTCTTTTTTTTAAACTCCATTTTCTCAAAAACTGGACGTTTGTTGGTCAGTGTTGTTTGTCAGTCAACGTATTAATATAAATATTTAATTATAGTTCTATCTAACAAGTTATACCATAAACTGTAACATTAAGATTTTAAGATAAATTAATTTATTTGTGGAATTTTTATGACTGCTGGGTCCGCCCATCAACATGCTAACAAATACTGCACGAAGTAATGCATTGAATACGAATCAATAGAATAAGAATTTATTTGCACTTGTTAACAGAGGTTAAGGTCACCGGAAGTCACTTTAAAAATAAAATAGGTAATTATTTAGAAGCAGGGCCTCCTCTCCGATTTTGATGAAATTTAAATATGTTATAGATTTTGACGTTTTGAACAACTTTTCCTTATACATGTTACCGCCACTCCATTTTAGTTTTCGAGATATTCGCAAAAAACTATTGTTAATACTGTATTGAATTTTCCGTACTCTTGCACGTTCCGTGGCAACGTAAGCGCCGCGCCGCACAGTGGGTAAAATCGACGTTCTAGCTGTTCACGCCTATTTCACCATTATTTCAATATATAAAGACCACATTAAATAGGTCGTTGGATTCGTCTTGCCGTCAGCTATAACATTATTGAATAAAAAATATATAGTTATAAATAAATAATGAAGGTGACCACAATTTTTTATTGAAAAAAAATTTTTTTTGGAAATTTTTTGTATTGATATTTGTAAAAGACTGTGTACTGATTACTTTTTGTAGGGAACATTTTTTTGTCACACCACCGGAAATGTCTGAAAACTCGTGTGAACTAAATTTTGCACGATCTTTTAGAGGAGATCTTGCCGAAAATGTTCCACTTTGTCAGAACATGGACATCTACGGACATTTTAACTTATCCCTTGTCAAAGGTGAAAAACTTCGACAATTTTCCTTAGTTGATTAAATATTTTTTTTTATAATAAATTATGAACAATGATGTTTAGTTCCTGGTGCGTTCTCAACATAGATATACATTCTTCATATAAAAAAAAATTGGTCACTTAATCTTCAGTAGGTTTTCCAGGACATCATTATGAAGACAAGGAATTTTTTCGGTGATAAATCGTATCTGAAAAAGTTTGATCTTTGAACGCTTATTGTAACGAGAGTTTTTAATAACTTTAATTAATATTATCGGTTTCGAATGTAATGGACATTTAAGAAACGTTGTACATTCGTTAAAAATCGATATGAGAACTTTGATTTTTTAGCCCGTGAACAGCTGGAACGTCGATTTTACCCACTGTGCGCCGCGCCGGCCCACAGTGGAAGGACCAAACGCGATTCAAAATCAAAGAACTTTCGATAGAAATGAGGTAGAGCGATGAAATTTTTTTAAAATTAAAGCTGAAACTTTGCAGAATATGGCAAAAATAGGGAGATTATGGTACGCACGTCTTTTTAACGTTGAGAAAATTCGTTGTACATGTAGAATTTAAAAAAAAATGTGGTTTCTCCAGTACCACGTGTGGAAAAAATTTTTTTTTAACATGCTATATACCATTTTCCGTAGACTTTTTCACGCTGATTTCAAATCTGGTCACAAAATTTGATAGAACAAGATAGCATGTTAAAAAAAAATTTTCCGCGCGTGGTACTGGAGAAACCACATTTTCTTGAAATTCTACATGTTTAACGAATTTTCTCAACGTTAAAAAACGTGCGTACCATAATCTCCCTATTTTTCCCATATTCTGCAAAGTTTCAGCTTTAATTTTAAAAAAATTTCATCGCTGTACCTCATTTCTATCGAAAGTTCTTTGATTTTGAATCGCGTTTGGTCCTTCCACTGTGGGCCGGCGCGGCGCACAGTGTCACGAGCCATTGGAAACTATGTTCATACTATGTCAAAATGTCCAAATAAATCATTTTTGAAAAAAAATTCAGTAGGAAATTAATTACAAGCGAATCTGTAAGCGAAAATTGAAAGATGAAATAGTACATCAGTTCATAGCGTAACTTGTTTACGTTGTGTTATGAACAAAAGACGTTTGTAAGAAATAATCTTTTTAGAAAATGATGGCTAAGGGTTGGCTAATTATAATTCATCTTCAAAAATTTTGTAATACTTTCGCGCTATTTAATAATTAACCTGAAATGTGAAACCATTAAGTTTTATTGGTTCCCCTAATCTTTAGAAGAGGATAAAAAAAACGCCTCAAAACACTTCGGGAATTTTTTTGCGTTGTATTAGTAAGATAGTATATTTTGATATTATGTAAATTTTAATTGCGAAGTCTCGCGAAAAACAGAGTTGTTTAACAAAATATGTAGCAAGAACTGGTCAGCAGCCGAATACACGGATATCCACTTGTAGAAATATGAGATTCGTGACTACGGTTAATGAAATAAATAAAAGAATTTTGATATTACATACATTACAGATACGATTATATAAATAAAAATTAATGTCCTAATAATCATTGACAATTATTGACAAGAAGGTAACACCCTCCGATCTCGCTGATTTTTTAATATGTTGTCTAGGTCATCACTCCGAATAATGCTGTAAATGTTTTACTCGCCGGTAGTTGTTTATAAAAAAGTTATTAAAAAAGTTAATCTACTTTTTATATATTTTAAAAACACGTTTCACATTTTCTCCTAGGGGGTTATTATATTTATACATATATTAATAGTATACTTATATATTAATAATGATACTTAAAAATTGTAAAAATACTATGTACTCGTAAGCTTTGATTAAGTATGACTACACATTTGTTTATAAAAGCGAATTATGATTAAAGAATGTTTAGACCAGAGCGAATAGTCCTGCTTTTAGTTAGTTGCGGCAGGCATGGTAGAGAAAGAGTGTATTTGTGTCGAGGAGGCGAATGTTATAAGAGTTTAAAACGAAGTTTTAGTTTCGGAAGAACTGAACTGAGAATTCATCTACTGAAAACCAGCAATAAAACAAAATTTCGTTTATAAATATCGTTTTACAATGTTTTAAATCAATTACTATATTTATTATAATGTCATGTTCAGATTGCTTTCAATATAAATGAAAAAACCCACTTTGTTTCATGTCTCTATCATAAACAGAACAAAAGTTATTGAATTTTGTCCAAAAAACAGGCATTTCGTGACACTGTGCGGCGCACAGTGGTGCCGAGGCGGCCAAAAATCGATTTTATAAATTTTCGATTTAAAAAAAAAAAAATTATTTTTGTATTATCAAATAGTGAATGTATAATGTGCAAAAGTCCGATTTTTAAACAAAATTTTTTTACGGAGATATAGGCATGGCAAGTAACCTATTTTTTTCTCTTGGGAATTCATCAGTTTTCAGCGCCATAGTTATTTAATTATTGCGTCTATAATTGAATACTTACAGCTCTGCAATTTATAGGGGTTATTATGCATGCCATAAACTATTAACTGGCAAAATTAATTTTTCATTAAAGTTGATCAACATTAACTAATATGGATTAATCGGAAGCCTCTTTGCGTTGCGCTCATTTTTTATTTATGGAAGCAAATCTTAAAAGTGTTAAGCAGCATCGGTTCGGCAGTAATCGTTTTGGCAACGTGTAATATTGAACTAACTTTATGTAAAAAATCTCAGCCTACTTCGAACCACTTTGGCCGCAATTTAAGTTTAAGTTTAAACTTCGACTTTCAGAATTTGTGAAATTTTTTAAGGATATATCATAAATGATAAAAAAATGTAAAATAGTTAGAATCAATTGTTTCAATAAAAAAATGAATAATAATTTCTTTAATTTAGAGGATTTTTCTGAACGCAGGTTTTATTTATAAGACTTTTTCTTTACCCTTGAGAAAGGGGAACCCAAAAATTTCAAAGACTTCTGCAGAGTTTTAAAAAAACTCACATTTTTGGCTAAGTTCTGCAAGTTAAGAAAAACACATTTTTCGCTAATGTTTATTGATAAAAGATAATAATGAAACCACACTGCAAGTTCTCCGAAAACCGTTCGTTTTACGAAGAAAAATAATAGGACATAAATAAAAGACGCAGCCTGTCCAGATCTACAGGTTTTATCTAATATAGTTTTCGACGTGGTAAATAGTTTAGAAGATATTACTATACTACTACACTCTACACGCTACACTCTACATATATATGTATATATATAATATAAGTAACGAAATCAAATTCTTATAACTGATTTTTAACTTTAATTGTTCGAGACAAAACTTCGTCGATTAACGAAACTGGAAGTGTTCGTCTCACGTTAATGTATTTTAAAATAGTTTATAATATAAGATTTTGTAAATCAGTTTAACAGCTATAGCTACATATTTGGAAATGTTTTGAACAAATATATGTATCTATGTTTTTATAGATATACGTATGTGTTTTTGATGACTGGGTCATAGATAAGATAAACGACATGAGCATAATATTTGCTGTTGTACAGTATGTATCGAATTTTCACGGCCAATCGAAAACTACAATTCACACGCACCTGCACTCACACAAAAAAGCGACGTATTCAAATACGATCAATGCATGTTCGATATACTGATGAGCAGTGAGTTGAAAACGCAAGGTAATAAATTTCAAATGGAAATGTTCATTGTAAAGCGCTAACATACCTCGCATTTGGCGATCCTCACAAAGAGCGCCATGATTTCAGATCACGTTCGTGGCTGTCAGTAATAAGACTGCTCGACTGGTCGATTCTCTGGAAAGAATGGTCTTGCCAGGTCGAATCAAACGTATGGGCGAACGTTTTCATCGCGGATAATCACAATCGTCTGTTTACCACTACCACTGTTTACAAAGATTCAAACAGCCAATGTTTTTGGATCGGTTTCATGCAAATTCTCCCGCAAAAACATTTTTAATAATGGGAGTCTTGTGCTTGGGATTAGAAAATTATAATACACAATTCGTTGTTAATTATGTTTAAGCAATATGTAAATATTATAACTATGGTAAGTAGAAGTGATATTAAAGCATACTAATATTTATAAATGCGGTATACATTTTGTGGATTCTCGGAATAGTTTGGTGTTGTGATACATAATATTTGAAATATTTCCAATGGTTTTAAGAAAATAGAAGCATGAAGCAATGGGAAATCATCTTTGAACTAAAATGCAACATTTGAAAATGAATGAAGGAATATATAAGTCAATAGAAGCCTGAAATAGAGGAAATTATTGTGACGAAGTCGAAGAGGTTAAGTGACTGCGTTTTAAATATTTACGTCAAAGAGGTTGGATAATCAGTTACTGAAGAGAAATGTTGTGCAGGTAATATTTATTTATTTATTGATGCCATAAACCTAGTTTGATTTATATAGCATACATTGCTATAATACTTTACAAAAAAAATAGAGAAGTATATAACGTAATATGTATAAAGTGGAATTATGTAGTATAAACGGCAGGCGCTAAATCCTAATCTTACAGCTTGTCAAATCTAGCTGTGCGGTTGACCAAAACGTAGGAATGCGCAGACAAAAACAAAGACCGCACTGGACAAGAGAATAATGCAACATATGAACGGTAAGGTACACACCTCGTCAAAAGTGTGTACGGTCCATTATTTCTTACAGCAGTAAACATACAAAACAACTGTTTATATGTTTGTGTGAATACACTTGTATCACTTTACTTTTTAAATGAACTGTCGCCACATGCATCGTTTAACAGGTGATACGATCAGTTCCGAGGTTCTGCCTACCTACCATTGCGCAGCGGGGAGATTTCTCCTTGGGAGGGACATGCAGCCGCACAGCTAGATTTGACAAGCTGTACATTTTTTGAGAAAGTTAAAAATAAACAGTAGCGCTGCAATGCCTCGTACGCTTAGAGAAAAATTAATAGTGTAGGTAGAATAGTGTTCATGATTGAGGAGCAGTTCAAACAGGTGTTCTCGTTCTGAATCATATTCTGTACATTGCCAGATAATATGATTGAGGTCCTGAGCCTCTGCTCCACATTCATAGGAACCATCCAAAATGAAGCCTATTCTCACCAGGGAGGCATTTAAATTATAATGATTTGAACGGCTTCTGTTGACAAATGTAACAAAATCTCTCGGTAATTTGAGACCCGGAAACCAAGGTATTCTTGAATAGCTAAAGAAATTTTGAAAAAAATATATACCTTTGTGTAAGGCTTCAGTCTTAATTTTATCGTTCAATGACATTCTCATTTGATATTTGAAATCGCTAAAAAAATCAGTACACAGTGTTTTAACGTTCGATACGGTTCCTGATTCTGTGCAGGTAATATATGTATATTGAATTTATTATAATATCGTCTTATAAAGAATAATTTTATATTTGTCGTAAATTTTTAGAAATGATATGTGCATTCATTTCTATGTAATTGACTACTGTTTATAGTTTTAATATAATCATTTAGTAAAATATTTGAAAAAATTGATAATAATTTTAACAAAATACTGTGATAATCTTTAGCACAAATGCATCTATCTAAAAATGTTGACTGATTAATTTACATAAAATGTGTTTATGATTTTCAGGTTCCAGAAAATCTGATTTCAAATTAGGAACATTTATTATGGCTTCGATTATTGCACGCATGTGAGTAAATACAATTGTTACATCTTTTGTAGGAGTGGGAAAAGACCACCCCTTTGTAAATGATCAAAATATACATTATTTACAATTGTACCTTTATCCTCCACAATTAATAATTTACATATGTATATTAAAATTTAATTTTTTTGCAACAAAATGGAACCATAACTGGATATATAAATCTTAATGGTATACTAATTCATCTTTTTCAGATCTAATTGATCTAATTGGTAACTAATTGATCTTTTATCTGGCGTTTTTTACTACTGAAAAAACCCGTGTTTGTATTATCACGAAATGAGAACGCGAATCCCGCACCCTTGCAATCTTGCAAATGGGCAGAATACCGGCCCGGCCTGCAGGCCCTGGGCTCGAGTTTCTGCAGGTGGTATGCCCACATTGGCGTGCACAGGGGCCCGGCCAAAATCGAGCCTAATGTCGACGCAGACCTTACATTAGCAATGGATGTTTCGAAACCAATTTTGGATTACATTATATTTTGTCACCAAGAAGATCTTAGCTGGCCGTTTAACGATGGTAAAAAATTGAAAGAGAAATTTGATAAAATTTTTGACAGCACAAAATATAACAAAGCGCTTGAAAGTATTGTGAAACATATGAAAGAGTTAAATGTAAAACTGAAACTATTGAAAGAGGAACAACATTCTGTAAAATAATTGTTGTCCAAGTGGAAGACAAAGGAAAAAACCTAAACACCACAATAAACAATTGCAAATCGCGGTAGAAAAAATAGAGCAAGTGAATCAGGAATAGGAAACCCATAGCTCGGAAGATTACAAATTTAGAAAATATAGATACCAAGTATAAAGATTTACAAATTCAAGAAGAAATTCTCTTAAAATATCCATGAGAATATTTCTTGTAACAAAAATCGTATATTTATAAGTGCAATCTGTTTTTTAGAAAGCAAAAGAACAGAATACGTCTTATCTAAACAACAACTGGAAGGAGTAAAAGAAAGTATAGAGGAGGAGTATCAATGTTCAACAGAGGAATTATTGGCCAAGATAGAAACATATGATGAAAAACTGGAAAGAAAAGTTGATAAAATGGGAGAGGTATTTAAATAACATTTTTTATAAATAACTGTTTCAATTGATAAAGATCTTTAAGCTTTTATTTCACATTTGCTTTTAATACATTTAGTGTGAGTGAAAAATAAAAGAAATTGCTACAGAGGAAAGCAAGACATTAAATTTTTTGGCCAATTAAAATGTCACCAGTGGTTCTTTGAAGCACCAAATTAAAGATATGGAAAGGAAAATTGCTACTCGCAACAAAGTATTGAATGAAACATTGTCGGCGTGGAATCTGGATGATGCAGACGTTTCAGAAATAGGTTTGATACTGTTATATGTAGACAGCGGATTATACACATTATTGACAAAAATGGGTAGGTGTAATTTAAAACACTAAAAACATTAGATGAATTTAAAAATACTTCTATATAAGTTTCAACCTATTGAATATACAGGGTGTCCCAAACTAAGTGTAAGTCCCGGAAATGGGAGGTTCCTGAGACCATTCTAAGAGACATTTTCCTTTGCACCAATGTCAACTGCGGCTTTGTTTAGGAGTTATTAACGAAAAACACGGACCAATCAGAGCGCGCCCTGGGCCGCCGCGCCGCGCCGCGCCGGCAAGCGAGTGTCGGTGGTACGCCGTGACATCGCGGAAACAAGAGTTTCTCGATTATGTGAATGCTCTCCGATTTCAATGAGCTTTGGATATGTGGTCAAGATCATTATCCTGAACAACATTTTTCTTTAGACTATTTGGCCAAGGTTGGCTTTAGTTTACGAGATAATCGTAAAAAAAGAGAAGAAACAGAAACTGATTGTATTAAAAACTCACTTATTCAGCCGTAAATCCATTTGCTGCTTCGAAATGTGTGTCACTGGGTCACTCGGTGACGAACTGCACAGATGTCTTCAGGTATACCGAAAGGTAAGGGGCATACAGCTAGGTCGACGAACTGCACAGCCGGTGGTAGATAGTTGGTATACTAAGACCTAAGGGATGCGCGGTCAAGTCGACGATCCAGAATTTCACTTTCACTTTCGAATCGATAAATAATTCGTATGTTTATTTCACACAGATGCCTTAAAATTTCTCCACACTCACAATCACTGTTCACATTTGTCAACACATAGATATGCACTAATAATAATTGCCATATACCTTGTACTGCTGCATAAATCACAACAATCAGGTAATCCATGTAATGCAATCACTAGACTGCGGATTTCATGCATTTGTCGCAAACATGAGTAGGTGCATTTTAAGACAGTAGAGAGATTAAAATAATTTCAAAACACCATAGTATTATTTTCAACTTCTTAAAATGATCACAGTGAGAATCAAATATCTGTCTGGCTCCTGTCCCTTGTAATAGCAGCAGCCAACATTAATTTTGCATAAAGATCCGCAGTCTAGTGATTAGTTTAAATATCACTATCAAAAACACAGCTAATAGCAATCGTTAGCGTTGAATTGACAAGTCTTTGGAGATGTTCTCTCTACCGCGGCTCGAACGACACTGATTTTCCGCAAGATTTTTCTAAAGAATTTAGGAAGGGCATTTAGAGTGTCGAAATTCGAAATGCACGCTGTAGCACGTTTACGAAAACGACGGAACGGTTAGACGAAAAACAGGACGTGAGAAGGACCGCTGTAAGATTTATGGCAAAAACATGTTTAGTTTTTCCTGTAGATTGGTACGCAGAGTCGATGGGTAACCGTTCGAAAACGTCGTCTGTCCTTCTTTTAGAAAGTTTCTTAAGGAAGGTCCTATGGACAATAGGGATGTTACGCTGACCTCACATTTTTACCCCTTGTTGGGTAAAAGGACGGATGACGTTTTCGAACGCGCGGTTACCCATCGACTAAATACCCTTCCTAAATTCTTTAGAAAAATCTTGCGGAAAATCAGTGTCGTTCGAGCCGCGATAGAGAGAACATCTCCAGACTTGTCAATTCAAAGCTAACGGTTGCTATTAGCTGTGTTTTTGATAGTGATATTTAAACTAATCACTAAACTGCGGATCTTTATGCAAAATGAATGTTGGCTGCCGCTATTACAAGGGACAGGAGCCAGACAGATATTTGATTCTCACTGTGATCATTTTAAGAAGTCGAAAATAATATTATGGTGTTTTGAAATTATTTTAATCTCTCTACTGTCTTAAAATGCACCTACTCATGTTTGCGACAAATGCATGAAATCCGCAGTCTAGTGATTGCATTACATGGATTACCTGATTGTTGTGATTTATGCAGCAGTACAAGGTATATGGCAATTATTATTAGTGCATAACTATGTGTTGACAAATGTGAACAGTGATTGTGAGTGTGGAGAAATTTCAAGGCATCTGTGTGAAATAAACATACGAATTATTTATCGATTCGAAAGTGAAAGTGAAATTCTGGATCGTCGACTTGACCGCGCATCCCTTAGGCCTTCTACCACCGTCTGTGCAGTTCGTTGACTTGGCTGTAGGCACCTTGGATTGCGGTACTGTCATATACCTGAAGACACCTGTGCAGTTCGTCACCGACTGACCCATTGACACACATTTCGAAGCAGCAAATGGATTTACGGCTGAATAAGTAAGTTTTTAAAACAATCAGTTTCTGCCTCTTTTCTCGTTCGGGTAAAGTTGCCGTAAGTCGGGTAAGGATGATCCGGGTCTTCATCGATTTCAATGACCTTGAAATAATGTTATAAAACTCGACGTTTTAAATATCTTTTTCCTTTGAAATGGTTGACGGTCGGCTTTAGTTTCGGAGAATTAGCAGGCCGTGTCCGCTATCATGAACACCCATAATAAATTTACAAGTGAAGTTTCTCGCGATAATCTCGTAAACTAAAGCCTACAGCCACAAATTCTAAAGAGAAATGTTGTTCAGAATAATGATCTTGACCACATATCCAAAGCTCATTGAAATCGGAGAGCATTCACATAATCGAGAAACTCTTGTTCGTTGCGATGTCACGGCGTACCACCAACACTCGCTTGCCGGCGCGGCGCGGCACGGCGGCCCAGGGCGCGCTCTGATTGGTCCGTGTTTTTCGTTAATAACTCCTAAACAAAGCCGCAGTTGACATTGGTGCAAAGGAAAATGTCTCTTAGAATGGTCTCAGGAACCTCCCATTTCCGGGACTTACACTTAGTTTGGGACACCCTGTATAATGTAACAGCCTGGTTTCGTCGTCACGTCGGAGACTTCCTCTTTGTCCTTATAGCTTCCCGATCCAGAGTTCGATGTTCAACGAGAGGAAAAATGTCGATGGGGAACTGGACGTGGTACGCGGGTTTCGAAATAATGACACAGGCGGTTTCACTGACATGCTCGCTGCCGGCGAATTCGTGAGCGCGGTTTCCGGATTTCAGTCGTCGCGACTGTTCACTCGGTGATCGCGGCTTTCAGGTACGGATGCGCGTAACTTTCTCGGACGCGCAGATCGCGGTTTTCAGGTACGGAACGCGTAACTTTCTCGGACGCGCAGATCGCGGTTTTCAGGTACGGAACGCGTAACTTTCTCGGACGCGCCGCGGACGTATTTCTAGACAGGTAAACTGGTAATCAGGACGGTAGGGAAACCCTGCCCGAGTCAGGTCGGTCGGATATGCGACGTGGCGGTTCGCCATACGCCATAATCCTCTCGGGCGGTTCTACGGCGACGAGTGATGGTTCATCGTGCTCGTCGTTCGTTCTTGTCGGCGGTACGCCTTAACAAGCTCGCTGGTGGTACACCTTGGCGAAAAGAGAGTGACGGTACGTCGTGCTCTGGCTATGCTACAGGAACAGGACTTTTCGGGAAGGGAGGAGGGCTCCCTGCCTGAGTCGTGTCGGTCGGATTTCAACGTGGTGGTTCACCGTGCGTTTACGTCCTTTCAGGCGGTTCTACGGCGACGAGCGATGGTTCATCGTGCTCGTCGTTCGTTCTCGTGGACGGTACGTCTTGACGAGATAGCTGGTGGAACGTAGTTCATCACCGGTGGAATGCTCCCATGGAACAGGAATACTGGTTAACAAAATGGCGGTACGCCGTATTCTGTTTGGTGGAACGTAGTTCTTCACCGGAAGGGATACTTGTAGGGATACCAACAGGAACGATCCGATCTGAGTCTCGTCTCAACTAAGAAGGCCCTCCCGCGGTTGCGTAGCAGCTTTTATAGCTGTTCGTTTGGTGGGTCGGGCGACGGTGCGGTGCTGAACTTCGCGAATGTTCTCGACGTTTCTCACGCGCGTGGGAAAAACTGTCGACTCGTTCCCATCGGTATTTGCTTCGTGGCGCGGTGGTCGTGCGGCGCGGAGCGCGTATCGGTGGTGCGCGCCGGTTCGGTTCGATCTATTTCGGCTCGGTTCGGTTCGATTCGGCGCGCCTTGATACCCGGTTCTACTAGTAACAGGCCTGCCCGGTGCAGGTCTGTTACACCCCCCTCCTCCTTCGGGAAAAAGGCGAGCGCACGGCAGCGAGACTTTTTTTATTAATAGAAAACTGGACTGGTATTTACACAACTTAATAAACCGTTTCTTTGGTATACATATTCCACAGGTATCCGTATGTAATAACGATGTTACTGTCTAGCTTATTGTCTAAGTACAAAAATATTCTCTTGTTTACGTTCTATGCTATCCCTAACTGAAATATTTTCTAGTTTATGTACTATCCTATTGTTAGTAATTGACAAAACAAGCCGGGGGGAAAAGAAAAACCCGTGCACACCGTGTGTACGACAGAAACCAATTGTAGGGGAAGTGTCCCCGCTTCACGTGCCGGCGCGGGTGTTGTAACCCAAAAAAAATTAACGTATCTTCCGGGCTATACGATGTTAAAGAGGCGGAAAAGAAACAGTGTATATCATTACTGGAAATCTATCCTACCCTAACTAACCTATATATTACGAGTCAGTGAAAAAAAAATCTAATCTAATGTCCTAATCCTATCGCATCCCGGTGCGGGTTTGAGGCCGCGGTGCGCGGTACCTTCTCTGTGTCGACGTGTCCCGGTACGGGGTTCGAGGTCGCGGTACGCGTTGCCTCCTCTCTGGTCTTCTTTCCGGTCGGCGCTGGGGCCCGTCTCTGGCAGCTGCGTAGTCGTCCGGTATTGTCGAAATGTAACTTCCATCGCTCCTCTCCAAGTTGCGCCCGAAACTGTTTCGTGGCGATGAGAGCTACTGGGACTTCCGCGCGGCGTTCGTTCGGTAGTTCGAACCACCGCATTTCGTCATTTCTGTGGCGGCCCTGGTATCGGATGGGCGGGAGCGCCCTCGGTGCGTGGTACCATGGTGTCACGGGATGACCGTTGTTCCCCGGTCTTTCCTCCGCCGTGACCTTCCGGGCTGTCCAGCCTCCTCGGGGCTGCATCTGGCAGTGGCGTGGCTGCGTTGACTGCCATCGGTTTCGGGGCCAGGTGCTCCGGGGTGGCAGGAGTGGGTGGGCGGCTGTCGTCGTCCCCAGTAACGGTATAGAGCGCGTTCAGCTCTGCGTAAAGATCGTCGTCCATGATCGCCTACTGATCTTCTTCCCCTGGCAGGGCTGCTGTGTACTGTGGCCTATGACCAAAATCAATACTCCCTATTACCTTCCTCGGTCGACCGCGTCGGCGTGCGGTCGGGGTGGCCGTGGTGATATCCGTCGGCACCCTGTTCTGCTCCGCGGAGGCAGGTGACCGTGGGCTATCATCAGCTCCCCCATCGTGACCTTCTGAGCCCTCATTGGGTTCAGTTTCGGGCTTGAGGTCCTGCACATGTATGTGCCGGATCCAGCGTCGACCTGTGTCGCGTAGGTCAACGATTACTGGTGATACGATTCGGCCGACTGTATAAGGGCCGCTGTATTTCGGCGCTAGCTTGGCTGCAATACCCGCTCCTTTATCGGACAGAGTGTGTTCCTTTTTCCACACCGTGTCTCCAACCGCCGGTCTCCAATCTCGTCGGCGTAGATTATAGTAGTGTTCCTGCCTGCTGAATGCTTGCGCCAGGTGTAGTCTTGCTAACTCCTGTGCGTCCCGGAGGTTCTTCCAGCGTTGCTGTGGCGGCGTCGTAGTTTCATCGGGCGCTGGTTGTCCTGGAATCCGCAATTCTCGCCCCTGGTTCAGGTATGCTGGACTGTAGCCGGTGGCCTCGTGTCGGGCCGTGTTGATGGCGAACCGGGCCTCGTCCAGCTTCTCGTCCCACCGGTTGTGGTGGTTTCCGGTGTACTGTGCCAGCATCGTTTTTACTACCCTGTTCGCCCGCTCCACCGGGTTGCAGTGTGGAGCGTATGGCGGGGTTCTCCGGTGTTCGATGCCCGCTGCCCGCAGGAGTGCCGTAAACGTTTCGCCTATGAACTGTCGGCCGTTGTCCGAGATGATGATTCTCGGGGCCCCGTGGCGTAGTATGACGTCCTTCTGTACGGCGGCGGCGACCGCGGTACTGGTGGCTTTTCGGAGCGCCGTGAGTTCTACCCACTTCGTGAACCTGTCGAGTGCGACCAGTAGCCAAATGTGGCCTTGGCGAGACCTCGGGAGTGGGCCGACCAGGTCGACTGATACCGTGTGCCACGGTTGCGTCCCTGGGTTAGCGTGCAGGCGTCCCGGCGGCGGTTGCGGCGGTGTTTTATATCGCTGGCAGTTGTTGCAGTTTCGCACGTAACGTGCGACCTCCCTGAATATTCCCGGCCAATAAAAGTACTTGGCGATCCGTACTATCGTCTTGGCCACTCCCAAGTGTCCCGCGGTCGGGTCGTCGTGGAACTTCCTGAGGGTTGCTTCCCGTTCTTCTGTCGGTACACACAGTTTCCACGCGTTGCCGGGTTCCGGTTCATTGTAGTCCAACTGGTGTAGTATTCGGCGGTATAGCTTTCCCTCTCGGATCTGGAATTCTGGCACGGCGGCGGGGTTCCTTTTTACTTCCTCGACCTTCTAAGTGTACCATGTGTCCCTCCGTGGTTTTGGCCCGAGCAGGCTAACGCCAGGTGCGTGCTCGATTCTGGATAGGGCGTCGGCCACATGGTTCAGCTTTCCTGGGCGGTACTTGACGTCGAAGTCATATTGCTGTAATTCGAGGGCCCACCTCGCTAGTCGTCCCGTCGGATTATCGATCTGTTGCATCCATCGGAGTGCCTGGTGATCGGTGACGACGGTGAAGTGGTATCCCTCGAGGTACGGTTTCATCTTACGGATGCCCCAGACCACCGCGAGGCACTCTTTTTCAGTCGTGCATTTCTTTAAAGATAAATGCGCGCTTCCTGTGTCGCTGCCCTACGGGAACAGGTTTTACCTTACCGAAGACACAGCTATTCTCAAACATCATGCAACCAGGCACGTCCCGACAAGCCGACCCAATGGCCAGCGCCAGGGGAACGGCCGCAGACGAACAAGAAGACGCCGGAAAGAAAATGGACCGGATGCGTAAATGGGCATGTACGACGGACGGCAAGGACCCTTTCCGGTTCCTCGAACGGATAGGGGAACTAGCCCATTCATATCACATCTCCGACGCAGAATTATTAGAAGGAGTACCTGAACTGTTACGAGGGGACGCACAAGACTCGAACCGGAACAACCGCTACCAGATCAGCACATGGGAAGAGTTCACCGCAGACTTCCTGATGGTCTACGCCGGAAACAAGACCCCGGTGAAACGAGAACGCGAAGCACGAGCACGTGTACAGAAACCCGGGGAACCGTTCCATGAGTACATGAACGCGCTCACCACCCTCATGAGACGAGCGCTCATTCCAACGGACGAATACCTAGAAACCATTTACGAGAACATGCTGCCAGATTACACGGCAATCATCGATCCAGAATCGATTTCCAGTATCAGAGACCTGCTCCGACACGTACAACGCATCGAGAGAGCCATGGAACGGAAAAACCAAGCTCAACGGACTGCCAGCCGGCCCCTCGCCGCCGCTACCACCGAAAACCGAGACCACATACCAAGCCAGCACCGCACCGAACCAATCGAGGTACGGCTAGCCCAACTGAGCAACACGCCCCGCGGGGAAGGGGACACCTGCGCGATTCAAGGTGACAACACCAACAATTACAGCCGAGTAACACACTGCTGGCGGTGTAAACAACGGGGCCACACCCGTTTCGAGTGTAGAAACGCCTACCGGAAATTCTGCTCGCGATGTGGTCGAGACGGCATACTCACGAAGGAGTGTCATCCGCCGGGAAACGACACACGGGGCTCGCCGCAGACGGGCGAACGCCGGCCCCAGACATAAAGTATACGCCCCGCCCCTTCCTACCAATCCGGATATTAGGAAGGGAAATCGACGCCCTGCTCGACACCGGTGCCCAATTGTCATGTATTAACGCCCAGTGTTGGGCAAATTTTATTTTAAATAATAAATAATTAAATAATAAATAAACGTGTGATTTTAATTGTAAATAATAACTAAACTTTTTATTTAAATAAAAGTTATTTAAATAATTCCATAAATAATCTATTTATTATTTCTTATTTGCAAATAAAAGTTTATTTATTATTTGGATTGAGGTGGAAATCAATTAAATAGTTTTTAAATACTTTAAGAGAACTTTTTAAAAAGTTCTCTTATTTCTTGTATTTTGTATATGTATACAATGAACACTATATAATATTTAAGTAAACACAACTATTTTTTGTATCAATTTGCTTTTCTAATCGATAATTCGCAGTTCATGTTTGACTTTATAACTACTCTTCCTTCAAACATACTGTCAGATAGTTTGTTCGATTTTGGCGTATTGGTCATAGTTGCCAAAGAAAATATCCGCTCGACTGGAGCCGATGATGGTAAAGGAGTGTTATATTTTATAAATATACGTTTTATAGCCGCGTACGCATCCAGCCTATTTAAATCCGAGTTCGGATCTTGGAAATATTGTGTTATTAGATGTTCTGATGCAACCACTTCAGGACTAGTTTGTACTTCATTTACTACATCAAAATCTAAAAACTTTTCAAGTTTACTGTCCCTGAAACTTGAAGTAGCGGGAATATCTTCTGTATCCTGTAATTTTGCACAACTTTTGGTCACAGCCTTCTTGAAATAATGAAGTAAAGAGTCATGAAATTTGCTAGGAACAAACTCCAACCATCTGTTTTTCATCTGTGGGTGTGAAAAGGAAGCTATAGATGCTTTCCTTGCTGTATCAGAACTAAAATTGAGATAATTGTTTTCAAACCTTGATTCAAAACTTTTTACTAATATGTTAATTACTGATTTGCAAAACACCCAGTCCTTTCCTTTTAAATTTATTAGTTTTCGCTGCAATGACAAAATACAAGGTAAAATTACTCCGTATTGGATATTCTTTTCTCCTTGAAGAACGTCTAAAGTTTGTGCAATTGGTCGTAAACATTCTAAATACTCCCATATATAACAAAATTCATGTTCTTTCAACGGTTGGTAATTTTTTCCAAGAGCTCGGAAAAGTTCACCAGTTTTATCTTTTATTTTATAAATTTGTTCTAATGCATCGAACGTCGAGTTCCACCGTGTTTGCCCGAGTCTGGATAAAGTATGTCCCAAAATTTTAATGATAATTTCAGATGTTTTGGGTCTTCCAGTCGCGTTCCACAAAGACGTGCACTTTTTGAAAATTTGCCTGTGGATATCAACTAAAGAAGATGATGATTCAATACCTTTATTGATGTCCGTTGTCGCACATAAATTGAGTATATGAGCACAGCATCTCAAATGTTTAGGCAATGAAGAATCAGTTTTCTCAGGAATGAACAATGGGACATATTCGTTATCAGTTTCCTTACGGGTCATTCCATGCCGAATCGATCATTTTTTGCAGGCACCATCGCCGATTTTGTTCTAACTGCAATATGTTGTAGTCCATGCGAAATTAGGGGGGGTTTAAGTCATCATTTTGGCGGTTTCGAATTTTTTTAGAAATGGCAGGCCTTCAAAGTTTTCAATTTTTGCCCATTTCGGCGAAAACGGGCCTCACTTACGAATTTTTATCTCAAGAACGGTTTGTCAGATTGAGCTAAATTTTTTTTGTTTTATTCGGAAAGGATTGGGCTATTACAAAATAATTTTTTCAACCTCGACAATCAACTTTATAATGTCGAAAAATTTAAACAAATTCTTCTTTTGCGTTTTTTTCGATGATGGGGCGGAGTGATTTAAATTTTGAAAAAATATGGTTATATTCCTTGAAGTTTCCCCTTTAAAATGAGCCCTTGAACAAGATGGTATCTTTAAAATTGGCGTTACAATGAGCTGGTAAAGGACGCCGTGTACCTTAGTCGTATACAGTCTTCCTCACTGCCATTAGATGAATTTTCACTCGAGGTTAAATTAATCAATTCTTTCACTCCAAATATTTTAAATGTTGGGCGTGGATTCTTAATAAGTGAGAAAGGTCATTGCTTAACCTAATATTTATTCACACTATATACACTTATAGACGACTTGATATATTAAAGCTCTTGATAACATATTACATATAATCGTTTCTACTTAGTATCACGTGCGCGAGACGCTCTCGATACGCTCATCTATACAACTAACGCGAATACATCGCTGCGCGTGCGCCGTCGCGCATGGCACGCTTCGAGAGAGTTCCCTTCAGGAGCTTACTTCGCTCCTATCATTAAAGGCTTTTACAAAATTACTACCATTGTCTGTCACAGTGGCAACAATTTTCTTTGTAGTTAAACCGAATTCACAATGAATAACATTTAACATGTCAGCTACTTTGTCGAAAGTATGTCTGTCCCACAGCCACCGACAAGCAAGACATGCTGACCTTCGCACATACGTTTTACAGTCTAACCAGTGAACTGTAACGCCAAAAAAACTTCTCTTTTCTGATGACCAAACATCAGCTGTTGTACAAACATATTGAACATTTTTCAATGTACTTTTAATTTGTTCTTTCTGTTGCTCAAATAATATATTTATTTCTCTCCCAAGAGAACGGCGACTAATAATATTAAATTTTGTTGTCACACCAAGATTTTTCAACATGGCAAGAAAATAAGGATCTTCTATTGTTCTGAGAGGTATCATCGAGTGCACAAAAAATAACGTAAGGTCTTTATTTAGATCTGCTTGAGATGTAGTTTGTCGAGTTGATTTCTCCCTAATGCATTTTGAAGTTAAATTATTGATTTTTCGTCTCTTGCTTGCAACATGTTCTTTGTAATCTTCCACAAGTTGGGAGTGTTTTCTTTTTAAATAAGATAGAAAATTAGATGAAGCACACATTTTGCCTTTAATTTCTGTCATCTTTGGTTCACATTTCACACAATTTGTCACGACTTGCTCATTTGTACACTTCTCAGGAATTATTTTAAAAAATTTTCCGTCTAATATGGTTAATGTTTTTTGAGACTTCGTCTGGATACTTGATTTTTCATCAGAATATGGGATGGTCCTTCTTCAGGATCACTCACTATGTCACCCTCTATAGAACTCATTATAAGAATACTACGAAATAAACTAAAGATTTAAACTAGTACTATGTACATATATTCTTCCAGCGACAGAACTTCTAGTGACAACGAATACATTGAAACTGATTTTACCAACGAATCGTTCTGTAAACTGTTGCGAGTTAGAGGTCGGTTCAACCTATTCTACGTAAACAAACTAAATCTTTTCAAATAAAGCACAACAGACGATACATTAATATTAATATCGTTGCCGAGGACAGTTGGAAAGAAAATTTGTTTAATGACTATGAATAATAAATAATAATTTAGTATCTATCTATCTATCTATCTACCTATAGATATATATATTGTGAAATATAAAAGTATGTGTGTGTGTATGAATGATCCCATCGTGATCTGATTCGGTAGGTCTGTCGCACGTGTTGTCCATCTGTCGGAGTTGAAGATCCGTGTGCGTTTTTTCTCTGCTATAGCAACCTCTTTTCAGGTATATTGCCAGTGGTCGGGTTCGTCCGGAGGGCGGATTAATGAATGAAAATAAAATTTAATTTATTATTTGCTAATACAAATAATAATTGAAAATTGTATTTGTAAATAACAATTAACTTTTTTATTTTAAATAAATTCATTTAGACTTGCTCAAATAATAAATCATTATTTATGCGTTTTATTTGAATATCCAAATAACAAATAACTTGTTATTTAAATCATTATTTAAATAATTATTTATTTAAATAAATTTATTTATTGCCCAACACTGTTAACGCCGAAGTGTACGAATGGGCACTCGAACAAGGCATGCGATCATCCGAACCGAGCACGCTAATCAGCCTGGCAGACACCGAAGCTAGGCACCGAAAACCAGCAGGACTTTACCATACTGCCGAATATGGGTCCGCCAGTATTACTGGGCATTCAAGCCATCGCGGCACTCCGAGTAAACCTGAAACCGCCATACGACATAGCAACCTGGCCCACCGCCTGCTTGTCCGAACCATGCCAGCAAATGGGCCTCCGCGTGCCAGATGAAGGTGCCCGCCAACAGTGGACGACTTCCTACAAGCAGAAATGAAATTATTTGAAACAGTACCAGGACGAACAAACCTCATCGAGCACCGTATCAAATTGCTCGATGAAACACCGCTCAAACAGCGCTACCAACCCAGAAACCCGGCAATGCAGGCGATAATAAACAAGGAAGTCGGGAAGATGCTCGATGACCGGGTAATAGAGCCGTCCAGCAGCCCGTGGAGCTCCCCGGTGGTAGTTGTGAAGAAAAAGGACGGAAAGCCCAGGTTTTGCGTCGACTTCCGGCGACTGAACGACCGATCCGAAAAGGACGCGTACCCATTGCCACATATCTAGGCTATTCTCGACAAATTACGAGGGGCGAGGTATTTGACTACCCTCGATTTAAAAAATGGGTACTGCAAGTCCCACTCGAAGATGCCAGCCGACCACTCACCGCCTTCACGGTACCAGGAAAAGGATTATTTCAGTTTCGAGTCATGCCGTTCGGGTTACATTCGGCACCCGCCACATTTCAACGGCTGCTCGACAGAATAATCGGTCCCGAACTCGAACCATACGCGTTCTCGTACCTAGATGACATAATCATCGCCAGTAAGACCCTCGAGGAACACCAGCGACATTTACGAGAAGTCTTCCGACGCCTCCGCGCAGCCGGACTTCGCCTGAATCCCGATAAATGTCGATTCTGCATTAGTAGCCTCCGCTACCTCGGACACATTGTCGACCAGCAGGGGATACGGACCGACCCAGAAAAAACGAGTGCGATCGCGAAGATAACCGCACCAAAAAACATCCGGGAAGTTCGACGTTTCCACGGCATGGCCTCGTGGTACCGGCGGTTCGTACCAAACTTTGCGGAAATAGTAGAGCCGCTCACACAGCTCACACGGAAAAACGCAAAGTGGAAATGGACCGAGGTCGAGGAAAATGCATTCCAGACACTGAAGGAGAAACTGGTCACCGCACCAGTACTCGCCTGCCCGGACTTCGAACAGCCGTTCACCCTCCAGTCCGACGCCAGTGACCACGGCCTGGGAGTCGTGCTCACACAGGGCCCCGCCAACGAGGAAAGAGTTATCGCATATGCCAGCCACACGCTGAGCACCACAGAGCGAAACTACAGCGCAACGGTGAAGGAGTGTCTGGCCGTCGCACAGTGTGACGAATGGCCTTTTTAGCTGGACAAAATTCTAAAAAAATCGCCTATTTTTCTATATTTATCAATTGATATGTTTACAGTTGTATAAAATATGAATAATTATTAACTTTTTACAACATTTAGTTGGTTTTTGTTAATTAAACAATATATTTGAAGTGATTTATAATTAAATATAATATACAACGAAGTTAGGAATGGATCTATGTAACACACAGAATGATAACAAGTAGTAGATATTATCAAAGAAGACGTCATTTTTAATTATGGACAAAAAGAATGTTAATATAATTTACTAATTTACTTTTTGGAGATTCAGACATACGGGAAAGAATTATTCTTTGGTTTAGTATACGGTTTCAATCTATAAATAATCTGCTGCATATTATTGTTTATTATTTTAAAATAATAAAAAATTAAAAATATAATAACATAAAAATATAAATAAAACAACAGAAATAACAGAGATCAAAATGAAAGTATTAAATAGGAGCGTTCGGTTGCTAGAAACTAATAACTTATAAACTAATAACTTATAAACAAATGTAAATTAATCTAAAAATTTGAAAAAAGGTATCACGTTTGATGTGATAACGTAACAAATAAAACACTAACAACAAACACAGTAATAATAACAATATCAATAAAAAACAACAACAACAATAAAAATAACGAAACTGAAAGATATATGAAAAACGCAAGGGAGATGTAGACTGCACGTTGATCGCTCGAAACTGAAGAAACCAATTTTCATAAGAAGAAAATTCGGAGGAAAACCTGACGATTGTATACAGGGTGTCCCAAGACCCCTTCGACTCCGGGAAATGGGAGGTTCCTTAGGTCATTTGAAGCAACATTTTCCTTTGCACCAATGTCAGCCGGGGCTTTGTTTAGGAGTTATTAACGAAAAACACGGACCAATCAGAGCGCGACCTAGACGCGCGATGGCACGTTCAGCCCGGCGCGCCGGGAGAAGAGCGCGGTGTAACGCCGCGATGCCGCAACGAACAAGAGTTTCTCGAGATTATGTGAATCTTCCCCGATTTGGATGAGCTTTGGATATGTTGTCAAGACCATGATTCTGAACAACATCTCCCTTTACAGTTTTTGTCGGCCGGCTTTAGTTTACGCGATAAATGTAAAAACTTGTAATTGTAAATCGATCGATTGTACTATCTTCTACCCGATTTGGATGAGCTTTGGATATGTTGTCAAGACCATGATTCTGAACAACATTTCCCTGTACAGTTTTTGTCGGCCGGCTTTAGTTTACGCGATAAATGTAAAAACTTGTAATTGTAAATCGATCGATTGTACTATCTTCTACCCGATTTGGATGAGCTTTGGATATGTTGTCAAGACCATGATTCTGAACAACATTTCCCTTTACAGTTTTTGACGGTCGCGGAAGAACTTTACTTGTCAATTCATATGGGTGGATCTTTTTACCCGACTTACGGCAACGTTACCCGAACGAGAGAAGAAGCAGAAACTGATTGAATTGAAAACTCACTTATTCAGCCGTAAATCCATTTGCTGCTTCGAAATGTGTGTCACTGGGTCACTCGGTGACGAACTGCACAGATGTCTTCAGGTATACGACAGTACCGAAAGCTAAGGGACGTACGGTCAGGTGAACGAACTGCACAGGTGGTGGTAGATAGCAGGTATACGACAGCCCGAGGGATGTGCGATCAAATCAACGAGATCCGGACTTTTCACTTTCATTTTCACACAGATGCCATGAAATTTTTCCACACTTAATAATTGTGCCAAATAATTGTGAGTGATCAATTCGTCAATTTTGAAGGATTTTAGTGCATCGACTGTCGCCTTGAAATGTTCCCAGTGCTAAAACGTACAGTGAGAAGTGAAAGAAAAATTCGGGATGTTCTTCTTTTAGAAAGTTTACGTTCGCTAGTGATCATGTTATCTGATTGTTGTGATGTGTGCTGCAATACAAATGATATTGCAATTGTTTGTGGAATTGTGGTATTGCAATTAAGTGTGGAAAAATTTCATGGAATCTGTGTGAAAGTGAAAGTGAAAAGTCCGGATCTCGTTGATTTGATCGCACATCCCTCGGGCTGTCGTATACCTGCTATCTACCACCACCTGTGCAGTTCGTTCACCTGACCGTACGTCCCTTAGCTTTCGGTACTGTCGTATACCTGAAGACATCTGTGCAGTTCGTCACCGAGTGACCCAGTGACACACATTTCGAAGCAGCAAATGGATTTACGGCTGAATAAGTGAGTTTTCAATTCAATCAGTTTCTGCTTCTTCTCTCGTTCGGGTAACGTTGCCGTAAGTCGGGTAAAAAGATCCACCCATATGAATTGACAAGTAAAGTTCTTCCGCGACCGTCAAAAACTGTAAAGGGAAATGTTGTTCAGAATCATGGTCTTGACAACATATCCAAAGCTCATCCAAATCGGGTAGAAGATAGCACAATCGATCGATTTACAATTACAAGTTTTTACATTTATCGCGTAAACTAAAGCCGGCCGACAAAAACTGTAAAGGGAAATGTTGTTCAGAATCATAGTCTTGACAGCATATCCAAAGCTCATCCAAATCGGGGAAGATTCACATAATCTCGAGAAACTCTTGTTCGTTGCGGCAGCACGGCGTTACACCGCGCTCGTCTCCCGGCGCGCCGGGCTGAACGTGCCATCGCGCGTCTAGGTCGCGCTCTGATTGGTCCGTGTTTTTCGTTAATAACTCCTAAACAAAGCCCCGGCTGACATTGGTGCAAAGGAAAATGTTGCTTCAAATGACCTAAGGAACCTCCCATTTCCCGGAGTCGAAGGGGTCTTGGGGCACCCTGTATTCATTACATTGTATATTCCTTAAATATCAGGATTGTGCGAGAACCCGAAATCTCGGGAAACCCGACGCTCGGGTCGGGTCGGGAATTTTCGGGCGAGAACTGTCGGGCTCCCGAACGTATGATACGCTTCGGGTTCTCGAAAGTATCCGGCTACCTATGTCCTTTTCGGGTTCCCGAAAGTATCCTGCTTCCTCTGTCTGTTCGGGACCCCAAAGCTATCCGACTACATCATACGAACGTATCGAGATTATCAACAAAAAGAGACGGTAGACGGCGCGGCGCGCGGCACAGCGTCTTTGACTTTGACACGTCGAAACGATCTAACCATTCTAACCTAACTACCTACATAATATCTACATCGATATCGATATACAATCAATCAATCTACCGTCTCTTTTTGTTGATAATCTCGATACGTTCGTATGATGTAGTCGGATAGCTTCGGGGTCCCGAACAGACAGAGGAAGCAGGATACTTTCGGGAACCCGAAAAGGACATAGGTAGCCGGATACTTTCGAGAACCCGAAGCGTATCATACGTTCGGGAGCCCGACAGTTCTCGCCCGAAAATTCCCGACCCGACCCGAACCCGAGATTTCGGGTTCTCGCACAAGCCTGTTAAATATACAATGAACGAAACCAATCCATAGGTTTCAACGAGTAGACTAAACAAACCGCTAAGTGTTGACGGCATCGGCTGCGTTCGGGCTCGGCCCGGGCTATGATTGTCACGAGCGTGAACGTAAAACGACGTAACTTCATTGTAAAAATTAGTATGCTATAGCAACGTATAGCAATTTTATTTTGGTACTACAATAAATTAGAGAATCTCTACTTTATAATAATGTAAAAATCATCGCGTGGGGCGACGTGGGGCATATACTAATTCATTGACGAAGAGGAGTAACATGGGCGTTTCTGTGGAAAAATAAGTACCGTTTTTGACACTTAATTTACAAAAATAGGGGTATGTTATCGATAATTTGGAATTACTAAAGTGAAAATACATGTTTCGAGATGCTATATCCATCATACAAATACTCCTTCGTACATTTTAACATATTTCTAGCGCGTATGACAATGTGCCCATTCATTTATAGGTTAGGCGTCCGCCTTTTAGGTGAAGTTTACACGCTCTGTAAACATACAACAAAAGAATTTTAAGTTTTAATATTCAAGGGTTTTAATACATGGTTATTTTAGATAATATTGGCACAGTTTGTTTTTGTTTATTTAAAAGTTAATTTTGTCCAGCTAAAAAGGCCATTCGTCACACTGTGCGTCGTCTGGGGAATTCGAAAAATGAAACCTTACCTAGAAGGTTACCATTTCACAGTTCTCACAGACCACTAGGCACTCCGTTGGTTGCAACAAATCGACAGTCCAACCGGACGACTGGCGAGATGGGCCCTCGAACTGCAGCAGTACGACTTCGACATCCAGTATCGGCCAGGAAAGCTGAACCATGTAGCAGACGCACTATCCCGCATCGAACCTGTACCAGGCGTCAGTCTCCTCCGCACCAAACCACGTAATGATTCCTGGTACGAAAAGAAGATGGAAGCCGTGCAACACGAGCCCGCCTCAGTTCCCGATTTCCGGATTTACGAAGGAAAACTGCAACGGCGAATACCGCACCAACTCGATTACAACGAGCCAGATTCTGGAAACGCATGGAAAATATGCATACCGACAACCGACCGAGAGGCAGTCCTACAGCGCTGGAAAAATCTCCGAGAGGCCCAAGAACTGGCCAGACTTCACTTAGCGCAAGCTTTCGGCAGGCAGGAAAAATATTATGATCTGCGAGGCCGCGAGTGGAGGCCAGCCATAGGGGATCGCGTTTGGAGAAAGGAACACACCCTGTCCGACAAGGGGGCGGGCATAGCTGCTAAGCTAGCCCCAAAATACAGCGGTCCCTATACGGTACAACGCATAATATCACCAGTTATCGTTGACCTCCAGGACGGAAGGAAAAAATGGATTCGGCACATCCATATCCAGGATCTCAAACCAGAGCACAACCCCGAAAACGACGCTCAACCCGAGAGCGCCGAAACGGACGCGCGACCAGATTCTCCCGCGGAGCGAACCAGGGCGCCCACACCTACCCCGGCTCCAACAACGACCCCGGCACCACGCGGCCGAGGCCGACCTACGAGCTGTTACGAACAAACCCCTATCAAACCTCCACCGGTTATACACGACGACGCGAATCAAGTAACGTACCGCCGGCCTCCTGTCAACATAACAACACCGCCTGTACCGCACGCACCCCGTACCTAGACCCATAGTTCAACGGAATCCAAAATCAAATTTCCAAAATGATCATAAGAAGTGTCACGTCGTCTATCGTTTTTTACCGAAACGGTAGCGACACCGGGCATTTACAAGCGATACCGCGCGAAACGTGGTCCACCCGGGACAAAAATTGTACGCGGGCTCGTCGTCTCTCGAGATCTTTTATGTGAAGTTCGGGCGCCAGGCACGGAAGGTGCCACGTTAAATTCGCAAGGGCGAACACGGCGAGAGCCAATCGTACGAGCCTGCGACAATCGATATTATACGAAGATGATATACTATAGGTCGCAGGATTCTACGCGGGTCGAACACGAGGCATTCCCCGCGGCGGGAAGGTTTCTCACGCAATAAACACTCTCGTACGATCTTGGTTAACAAAATTTATTGTTCCGATGGTACAATAACGATGAAGGCAGCGACCGGCAGCGTTTCAAGGTTAACCGACGCGTAACAGGTGATCGGCAACGACAACTCGTTGTACGCGCGTTACGACCTTTTCTGGTCCTTTTCTTTACGCTACGAACCCGGCAGCAACGTGATTTTAATATCGGCGCACACGATCTTCGCGTTCTACGCCCGGATTCGGATGGAATACGCGTTATAACAAGCTTCTCGTCGACTTCCGTTTCCGGTTGTGTGAGAGGCTGCGGTGAGTTACTAGCTGAGCGTGATTTTTGTGTGAAAGAGAGCAGGTGAAAGAAGTGTGAGTGGAGAAAGTGGTAGAGAGGGGTTATATATAGTGGGGTGTAGGGATAGGAGTGAGATATAGGGCTAAGGGTGAGGGAGCGAGAGAAGGAGCAGTAGGGAAGGGCTAAGTAAGTGGAGGTTAGGTTCGCGTGGCGGTTGACAGGCGGACGCGGGTAAAGGAAGGAGGGAGGTGGCGCTAACTAGTGGGAGAAAGAGTGACTGGGAGATAAATAGAGTAAGAAGCGGGAGTTTTTGAAAAGGGTCTTATTAATTTTGGGAAGATAGAAGTATAGTGGAAAATGAGTGAGAGAGTAGAGGTAGACAAGGGGATGGGGAACGAGGAGGGGAAAGAAGGGAAGGGAAGATTGGGGTTGATTCTGAAGGATAGCACTATAGAGCGATGGTTCAGCACGGAAAGTGTGGACAATGTGGGGAGGAAAAGGGGAATAGGGGAAGTAGAGGGAGAGGTGGGAGTTGAAAATATAATCTTTAAGAAAAGTGACACGACGAAAAGATCACCGCAAAAACCTAAAAGTGAGGGGGGAGAGGTTTTTAAAGAAATGGAGGAAATGTTCAGAGGGTTAATGGGGGAAGTGAAGAGGATGAGGGAAGAGATAAGGGGGGAAAGGGAGGAAGGAAAAAAGTTATTAGAGGAGTGGAGGCTGGAAAGGGAAAAGTGGAGGGAAGAGAGGAGGGAGGAAGAGTTAAATAGGGAAAGGATGAAGAAATGGATAGAAAGCGTAGAGGGAAGGATAATAAAGATAGAAGGGAGATTAGAAGAAATGGGGAGGGAGGAGAGGGACGAGGGTAGGAGGGAGAATACAGACAAGAGGATAGATAAAGTAGAGGGAAAATTGGGGAAAGTGGAGGACTGGATAGGAAAAAAGGGGGAGGGTAATGAACTAAGGAGAGAAGAGGCTTTACATGAGAATAGGAGAAGACTTAGGATATTGGAAATTAGGCAGGACAAGCGAGAAAGAGAGGAAAAGAAGAACAACATAATAATTAGGAGGATAAAGGTGGAGGGAAAAGATTTAAAAGTTGAGATTAGGAGTCTGTGGAAAAAGATGGAACTGAAAGAAGAGGGAATTAAAGAGATTAGGAAAATAGGGAAGGTTGATAAAGACGGAAGGGGTATGGTACTCGTGAAATTGACCGACAGAGAAAATAAAAGAAGGGTAATGGAGGGCAAGAAAAAGCTTAGGAGGCAAGAAGAAAGGATAGCTGACGATCTTACAGAAGAGGAGAGGAGGGCAAGGTGGAAAATAGATAGAGAGGCAGAAGAAGAAAGGATGAATGGTAAAAATGTACAGGTAGGGTATATGAAAATATGGGTAAATGGAAAAATGAGAAAATGGGATGAAATAGAGGAAAAATGGGAGGGGGAACAGGGAAACGAATAAGGGAGGAATCAGGGGGGGAACGTTGGGAAAATAGGAATAATTCAGGCTATAGGATAGGATTCTGGAATGTGGCAGGACTGACTAATGAAGGGGAGGATTTTTGGAGAGGGATAGAAGAGTGGGAGGTGATTATATTACTGGAGACGTGGCTGGAGGAGAAGGGATGGAATAGAATAAGATATTGGCTTCCAAAGGGGTACAAGTGGGAGGTGCAGTGGGCGAAGAGGGAGGAAAGTAAGGGAAGGGCTAAGGGGGGATGCTAATGGGAGTGAGGAAGGAGTTGGAGAGGAAAAAGGTGGAAATAAGAACGAAGGAGGGAATGATGGTGACGAAAGTGAAGTTGGAGGGGGGATTGTGGTGGGTGGTTGGAGTATATGTAAACGGAGACCTAGATGCTAAGTTAGACGAATTAGGAGAGTGGACGGACCGGAGAGAAGAAGGGGTAAGGGTGTTAATAGGGGGGGATTTTAACGCGAGAACGGGAAGGGAAGGAGGAGAGATAGAAGAAGGGGAGGAGGAGGGGGTAGGGGATACAGAAACTCAAAGGATACGAAGGTAAACGGGGATGGGAAGAAATTGTGTAGTTACCTGGGGGAGAAAGGTTGGGGAATTATGAATGGGAACAAAAAGGGAGACGAAGAAGGGGAATGGACATATGTTGGAGCAAGAGGAAACTCGGTGATAGATTACATATTGGGGAACGAGGAAACGAGAGAAGGAGTAGAAAAGATGGAAATAGGGGAGAAAATAGATTCTGATCATCTTCCCATAACAGTGTGGCTAAAAGGGGAAGCGGGGGAGAAAAGAGGGAGGGAGGGGAAAGGGAAAAGAAGGGTAGGGGTTGCTGGTCGGAAGAGGGAATACAGGACTTTAGGGAAAAGTTTGGGAAAAGGGCAAACATAGAGGAGGGAAGTCAGACTGATTGGAAGGAATTGAAAGAAAAAATAAAGGAAGTACTGGGGAAGGTAGGGATAAAGGATAAAGTAAAGAGGAAAGGATGGTGGGATGAAGAATGTAAAGTAGAGAAAAGGAAAGTGAGGGTGGAATTAAGAAATTGGAGAAGGAAGGGAGGGGAGGGATTAGAGTTTAAGAAGTTGAAAAGAGCATACCAGAGATTATGTGAGGAGAAAAAGAATAAGGAGAGGGAAAAATGGGAAAAGGAGGTGGGGGAAATAAAATCGGAAAGTCAGGTCTGGAAGCTTGTGAATTGGGAAAGAAAGAGGGGAACAAGGGTTGACGATAACATAGGGATGGAAGAATGGGAGGAGCATTTTAGGAAGGTACTGGGAGGGGTGGGTTGGAGAGTAAGAAGGGAAGAAATAACGGGAAGAAGAAAGGACGCGGAAAGGGATATAGAGATAGAGGAAATTAGAAGGGTAATGGGACTGAAAGATGGGAAAGCCGCGGGAGGGGACGGAATCCCGAATGAAGTGTGGAAATATGGAGGTTGCGAGATAGAGGAGTGGTTAATAAGGGTGTGCAATAAGGTTTGGAGGGGGGAGGGATGGCCGGAGGATTGGTCAGAGGGGGTAGTGATACCAGTAGCAAAAAAAAGGGGACAGTAGTGTTGTAGAGAATTACAGGGGGATAACTCTGACACAAACTGCATACAAAATTTACGCGGCGGTGTTAGCGGAAAGGTTAAGACAAGAGGTGGAGGGGAAGAGTTTGTTGCCGGCAAGCCAAACCGGTTTTAGAAAAGGATTAGGATGTATTGACAACATTTACGTGCTTAATTATTTAATAAATAGACAGGTGAAGAGAAAGGTAAGGAAATTAATTATATTGTTTGTGGACCTAAAGGCGGCGTTTGACACTGTGGACAGGGAGGTACTAATAAGGACAACGAGGAAAAGAGGGGTGAGGGAAGGGTTGGTGGAGAGGTGTGAGGAGGTATTAAGGGAAACTAAAAGTAGGGTGAAAGTGGGGGAGGAAGAAGGTGACAATTTTTGGACTACAAGGGGGGTAAGGCAGGGGTGCCCGTTAAGCCCGCTACTATTTACCTTGCTACTAGCGGACTTGGATGAGGAGTTAGAGAAGGGGTGTTGGGGAGGGGTAAAGCTGGGTGATAGAAAAGTTTTCACACTGGCATACGCTGATGACGTGGCCATGCTAGCGGAAAACGAAGATGATATGAGGGGCATGATCGGGGTATTAGAGAGATATCTGGAAGGGAAGAGACTAGAACTCAACACAAAAAAATCCAAGGTGATGAGATGCAGAAGAGGAGGGGGGAGGTGGAAAAAATGTCTTGGAGGTGGAAAGGGAAAGTGTTAGAAGAGGTAAAAGAATACAGGTATTTGGGTTACACGATTACAAGAGATGGGAGTCAAAGAGCTCATGTAGAGGAGAGGTTAAGGAAAGGGGCGGCAGCTATGGGACAAATATGGGCGATAGGAAAAAGGAGATTTGCCAAAGATTGGGGAAGGAGATTATGGTTATTCGACAGATTAATATGGGCTGTGATAAGCTATGGGGTAGAAATATGGGGCTGGAAGGAGAGGGCAGATCTAGAGAGACTTCAAGAATGATATTTGAGATGGCTGCTAGGGGTAGGTAAATTTACGCCGGGGTACATGGTAAGGGAGGAATTACAAAGGGAACTACTTAGAGGGAGGGCAGGCATAAGGGCATGGGGTATGAGTGTAAATTGGGGCAAGGTAAGGGAGGGGAGTTAGCGCGCCTATGCTGGGAGGAATTGAGAAGTAGAGATAGAAAGGGAGGGCAGAGGGACGGATGGGAAAAAGAGAGATGGGATTTCTTTAGGGAGAGGGGGTGGACGGAAGAGGAGATCTCGAAATTGATAGAGGAAAGGCAAGAGTCCATAAGCGAAGAAATAATAAGAAGGGAAAAAATAAAACAGAGAGAAGAAAGATGGGGAAGAATTAGGAACACGAATTTTAATAGTTGGTATGGGAGGGTAAAGGGTGAGGGGCTGCCGGGATATCTAAAGAAAGGGTGGGGAAGAGTAGATGGAAGAGAATGGCGAAATTTTGATTAGGCAATGGAATGAGGGGGGATAAGTACTGGGAGGATGAAGAGGAGAAAAAATGCAGAGTGTGTGGTTGGGAGAGGGAAACATGGGAACATGTATGGGAGGTTTGTATGAGAGTGGATGAAGAAAAAGGCTGGCAGGAGTGGATAGGGAAAGTGTTAGAAGATGAAGGGGGTAGGGAAGAGTGGCTGAGGAAATTAGAGAAATGGAGAGAAAGAATGGATGGTAAGAATGGAATGAATGATAAGCAACCGGAAGAGGAGGTCCGTTTTAGCATGTAAGATTAGTATGTAAGATTTAAAACTTAATTGATAGGTTAAGGTCTGTAAATTATTGTAAATAGTGTACATAGCGTCTTTTGTATATAGTAAGCTTCTCTCTCTCTATATATATATCTTATTTAGTTATAAGCATAGATATAAGGTAGGATATAAGTTATTTTAGGAAGACGGGAAACGGGAAAAGTAGGGAATATGGTTGCGGAGAAAATGTAAGAAAATTGTAACCCTAAGGGGAATCAATAAAGTACATACTGTAACGTTGCCCGTATTCGACCGGCTTGTTGACCGGCGGAAACGGTTCGATTCTCGATCTCCCCACTCCTTTCGTCTTGCCGAAATTCCCTAGGGGCGCACCCGCAACGCGACTACACTAGTCGCAGGATCGACCTATCAGAACGGGTCGTTGGACCCACGACCTTTCAAATCGCCAATGGCCGATCGTCGAGGACGATCGGCGAGGATTAGTCCTCTCAGGCGCTCCTCCGCACCACCCTTGCCGGGGCCGACTGTAGGAGGGTGAGACGCCGGCTGGACCACCAAAATGCCGATGTTATGTCATTGCAGCCCCATCGTCCTGGCACGTCGTCTCCGAGTTTACGCGCTCGTGTGCAGCGGTGCCTTTTGCCACTTCTCCGGATCCGGAATGGTTTTTGTTGGCGGCCAATATTTCGTCGTCGGGTGATCCTCTGGTGCGGGGCGCCTTGTCGGTATTTGTTGCTTCCTAGGCACGCTTCCGAGAGTAGTTGCTCTCGGGGCGTGCAACAGATGGCATTAGAAGCGATCTTCGATTTTGATCTCTTCCTCAAGGAGTGTTCTAAGCTGCGGGTGGTTCTTGCATTCACTAACGGTCGGTCCGGTCCACTCCCGATACGGTTCTTTGACCGTTTATCAAACGGAGAAGTGACGTCGCAGGCTTGCAACGTCACAATACATATGTAGGGTTTTATACCTCTACATATTGTATATGGAACAGAGTGCGCGCCATCTATTGTGGGTCTTTTGGTACGCACGCGTAGAGCGCACTGTAGTCTCTGTTCGAACGTCGCATTGCTTGGAACGTTTATAATGTATCATTCAAATTATTCCTAATATATATATACTTATTATTATATTCAACCCTGTGCACATTTATTTAAAGAACCAACAATGGTTATGGGCCCAGGTTGCGCAGAAAGGAAAAAAAATAAGTGATATAATCGGAAATAGTTTGGAAAGCGTGCAGAAACGCCACGTGCGAGTGAACATAACCTCAGAAGTGTATACGACCACGTGTTGCTAAGATGGACACAGAAAGGAAAACCTATACCATTAACAAATTAAATGGTACGAATTACGCCTCATGGAGTTATCAAATGAGGTTGATATTGTTAGAATGTGAATTATTCACAGTGATAGAACCTGGTGAAGTTGAACCAGCAAATGCGACAGAGAAGTTGAAATATCTGTCTCGGCAAGGAAAGGCTCTCGCAAAGATTGCACTTGCAATTTGCGATGAACAACAAATGCATGTAAGACATTTAACATCTCCTAGGGAAGTATGGAGAGAACTTGAAAGACTATACGCACCACGTGATAGCAAATATCGTATAGTACAGTTGCGACGCAAGCTATATTCCACAAAATTAAATGATTACGAGTCGATGGAAGCATACTTAGGCCAAATAAATCAAACAGTAGCAGAACTGGCTAATGTAGATAATCAGATAGAGGATGGAGACCTGGCAATGACAATCCTGTGTGGACTACCAGAAGAATGGGATACGGTGGTATCAGCACTGTGTAATGTACCCGAAGATGAATTCAAGTGCACAAACATTAAGAGAAAAATTCTGGCTGAAGCTGAAAGGCGAAAAGAGAAATGGGAAGGTAAGCAATCTGCAGTAATTATGAAAGTCAACAATTCTCAATTTCAGCATAGAAAAGAGAAACTACCAGAAAGAGGAAAAATGGATACACAAAGAGAAACAATATGCTTTAAATGCCAAAAGCCTGGACATATTAGCAAGTATTGTAGAAGTAGGACAAATACATCAAGGAATCACACCAATGCAAAAGGCATGAATGTAGTGTTAAGTAATGCAATAAACGATAAAGATGCATGGGTGATAGATTCTGGTGCCACGCATCACATGACGCCAAATGAAAAGTACTTCGCAATGCTCAAAACAGATACTGAAGTTGAAAATCTTGCAACACCAGATGGGACAACAGTATGCGTATCTGGAAAAGGTAAAATAAAGGCAAAGATCATTGAAGCCAGAGGAAGTCTACAGGAATTTTACGCCGACAACACCTTATGGGTACCAGGAATTAAAAATAATATTTTATCAGTCACACAAATGATACAAAATGGAAAGAAAGTTATCTTTGACAAGTTCGGATGCCGCATATGTGATGAAAGAAATCATACACTAATGAAAGCTTTCAAAAAGGATAGGTTATATATAGTAAAGGCAGAACCACAAATTACATATAGTGGAAAAGTTGCAAAGTTACAGGTAGAAAGGTCAAATAAACTATCTCTAGACATATGGCACAAACGTCTAATGCATATCAATATGCAGCGAATAATAAAAATGGTAAAGACTGCAGCGGTAAATGGTCTGGACTGCGACATATCAGAACCGACACCATGTGACAGCTGTTTAGCAGGTAAATCGAAGAGGCAACCATTTCCAAAACTAACCAAAGATTTGAAGACTGAAGTTCTTGAACTTGTACATGCTGACGTGATGGGTCCACTTGACGTCAAAAGTTGGGGAGGTTGCAGATATATATTAACTATAATAGATGATGCAAGTCGTTTCATCAAAGTCTGTTTTCTAAAGGCCAAGTCAGAAGTACTTGGAGAATTTAAGAAGTGGAAAATTCAAGCAGAAAAGCAAACTGGAGAATTGTTAAAACGGGTAAGAACTGATAATGGACTGGAATTCTGTTCAAAAGGTTGGGATGAATTTTGTCATGCGAATGGTATAGTGCATAAAAGAACAATGACATACACACCACAGCAAAACGGTGTGGCAGAACGTATGAACAGGACGCTTCTGGATCTCGTACGAAGCACGATCAGTGATACGAATCTACCAAAGGAAGCTTGGGCTGAATTAGCATACACAGCTGCGTACATGAGGAACCGAACAACAAACACTCATGACGAAAATAAAACGCCATACGAAATATGGAACGGCAAGAAACCAAGCATAAGACATCTCAGAATGATAGGATGTGAAACTTTCGTACACACACCAAAAGAGAAAAGATTCTCAAAATTGACAAGCCGAGCGCGTCAAGGAATACTTGTGGGATATGCCACTTTCGGAAAAGGTTACAGAGTGTGGATCCCAAAGACAAGAGAAATAATAGAATCTAGAGACTGTGTATTCAAAGAAAATGTAAAACACAAAGAAGAATCAAACTCACATGTAATAATTGAGGAAAGAAAATTGCCTGAATTAATCGAAATTAAAAGTGAAACCAGTCTCGATACGAAGAAAAATGAAGGCGAGAAACAAGACATTCGCAATACAACTGATCAAAATGATTTCATTACAATTGAAGGAAAGAAAGGAAGGCCAAGAAAGAATCCTAACGAACCGCGTATAACACCTCAAAAACATCCTATGAAACTAAGAGGCAGTAAGAACGCAGAATCGGAAGATGACCATAGAATTAGAAACGTGCAATCGAATTTAATAAAGAACACAACATCTGAAGAACCCAGATCCTACGAAGAAGCTATTAAAGGCGCGGATGCAAACGAATGGCTTGAAGCTATGAATGAAGAGATGGAATCACTCAGGAGACACAACGTATGGGAATTGGAAGAACTACCTCCTGGTGTGACCCCCGTAGACTGCAGATGGGTATTCAAGAAAAAGGACATTGAATCTTCAGATGGAATCAAGAGATTTAAAGCACGCCTAGTGGCGAAAGGCTTTACACAAGAAAAGGGCATTGATTACACTGTCCAACACCAAATTTGATTTCAATATACTGTTGGGTCCTTCTTATAGAGTTTTTTGCGCTGATTCCGAATCTGGTTTTAATTTTTTTCCTATACGTCCAGTTTTTGAGAAAATGGAGTTTTAAAAAAAGACATATTTTTCAACTTTAAACAAATATTGCGATGTTATTATAAAAGATATTGAATTGTTGTTTACAGCAAAAGATTCTGTAGACTTTCCCGAATACAGTGATATCCAATATTAATACATTATGATTGTTTAAACATGTTTAAACAATGATTAAAGACGGAGATGCACCACTTTTGCACCAATTTTTGCGGATATTTTCGAATTTATCTCAAAAAATAAGGGTCCAGCGAAAAATTGAACTATACCACGCGAAAGAGCAGACTTTTATCTTGAGAAACCCCCCTGTGAAGTTTGCATGGTCGACGTTTTTACCAAACCAGAAAGCAAAATATCTTCGCCCGACATGCGTTGACGCCAGTGGTGCTCTTCCACTAGCGCGGTCGTTCGTCGGGATACGGCGCGGCGCGCTGCGGTGAAACGGCGCGTGGCTATAAGCGCGCAATTATGTCAGCTTACTTAAATGTAATATTTTATTAAATGTTATATTATTGTTATTTATTATATATTAGTATATTTATTCTGTATAAATTATTTTATGTATTTTTTAATGTTAGTCTCTCGTTTATAGTATATTTAATACAAAAAATACCTTTTGTAACAAAAAAATAATTTATTCACACACTACACTATTACACTATTTACAATGCTAATATATATGTGTACACTAGGGTGGACCTTAGCTATACTTGATGAAAATTATTTTGCAAGATTTTTTCCAAGGGTCCCCCCAGAATTGTGACAACGGTTGAGAAAATGATCTGGAAAAAATTTGGGGCAGATTGGATCATGGAAAACCGACGCTCAACGAATTTGAAAATTTTTTTTTTTTAATCTTGACATAAATATACGTTGTAATATATCGTTGAATTTGTCTTTTTTTTTCTCTGTAAGAATCCATATATAGCATAATCAGTTGTTAATAGAAAAAACATCCGTGACCTTGAAAACTTGAAAAAATGACCTTGAAAAAAATTTTTTTTCTCTGATGCTATATTCGCCTCCTTATATACTACAACTTTTGTTTGAAGAGTTTTTTCATATATACATAACTGACAGAGATATAATAGAGTTTATTTTAAGCGATCGTAAATAATCTTGTAGAAGAAAGATGAACCAAAGTACCCAGGTGTTTAAGATACGTTTTAAATTTTATCTGAAATATATAATAATTGTGTTTCTGATAATACTACAGTTTCTTAAATAGTTAATTCGTATATTTTTTAGAATTTTAGTTTTGAATGCCTTCCAAGTATAACTGTTCCGTCGTAAAGAACCGTAGTCCTTCAGAAAGTTCGTATATCTTTTGTAAAGAATAGCAGCACGGAGATTTGCCTTTCGCACCATTTTATGACACGTTCGTGTTCAAACGTAAAGAATTGTATTCATTCGCAAAGAACCGTTGCACCATGATCCTCCGTCAAACCTTTATCTTATGACTAGCTCGCGACTATAAGGACCTTTTCGAAGATTAAGCAAAGTAGCTATTTGGTTACCATCCAAGATGTGTTCTAAACATTTTATGCAAGCTCACCCATTCTTTATACAATGATTCCAATTTTTCGATGCAATTCTTAAATACTTTCGTGGGAATTTTGACTTTCTGCCAAAACACTTGATCTTCCTGGATAACTGAGTGAGCACTACCGCGAACACTCAATTTCACATTGCGCAAATTGGGAAATAGCACTCTTAAAACTTGCCCGTTGGATGGCAATTTTGCACCTATAATTTGGGTTTCTGCGTGCCCGAGTAAAAATAATTTTTTCCTCGTACCTTCCATTTGAAATTTACTTTCACCACGCCTAAGACTCGGAACCAGAACGTACTGTACTCTTAACTGTTTGCTCGCGGACGCGTCGGTTCACGAATTTGTTCGAGTGCTTGGACTGAACTGAACGTGAACTTGACTTTCGAGGCTCCTCTATGGATCGAGAGGGCGGCTTTTTACCGATTGTCATAAGCAAGAAGATACCCTGATTGGTTTGTTGGATTTTGGATTTTCCAATTAGGACACCTTTAATTGTTCAAGTCTTCTACCGATGATTATAAGGGAGAGTTAGCCCGAGGGTAGAGTGGAGCGATACCTAACTCGAGTAATAATGAAGCGTCTCGGTACCTTGAAACCGTACTTACCAGGCGCAAATGTTTTTTAAGACCGTATTTTAATGGCCGAGGATAATCGTTAACGGGTACCAAGTTTAGGGTGCGTTGCAAGTTTACAAGATACACATCTAGGATGGTAACCAAATAGCTAGTTTGCTTAATCTTCGAAAAGGTCCTTATAGTCGCGAGCTAGTCATAAAATAAAGGTTTGACGGAGGATCACGGTGCAACGGTTCTTTGCGAATGAATACAATTCTTTACGTTTGAACACGAACGTGTCATAAAATGGTGCGAAAGGCAAATCTCCGTGCTGCTATTCTTTACAAAGGATATACGAACTTTCTGAAGGACTACGGTTCTTTACGACGGAACAGTTATACTTGGAAGGCATTCAAAACTAAAATTCTAAAAAATATACGAATTAACTATTTAAGAAACTGTAGTATTATCAGAAACACAATTATTATATATTTCAGATAAAATTTAAAACGTATCTTAAACACTTGGGTACTTTGGTTCATCTTTCTTCTACGAGATTATTTACGAACGCTTAAAATAAACTCTATTATATCTCTGTCAGTTATGTATATATGAAAAAACTCTTCAAACAAAAGTTGTAGTATATAAGGAGGTGAATATAGCATCAGAGAAAAAACATTTTTTTCAAGGTCATTTTTTCAAGTTTTCAAGGTCACGGATGTTTTTTCTATTAACAACTGATTATGCTATATATGGATTCTTACAGAGAAAAAAAAGACAAATTCAACGATATATTACAACGTATATTTATGTCAAGATTTAAAAAAAAAAATTTTAAAATTCGTTGAGCGCCGGTTTTCCATGATCCAATCGGCCCCAAATTTTTTCCAGATCATTTTCTCAACCGTTGTCACAATTCTGGGGGGACCCTTGGAAAAAATCCTTTGGTCGAAAAATAAGGTCCACCCTAGTGTACACTATTCAGATATAATACACTATATCGATTTAATATGGAGCAAACTATTTTAATTATGTATTTAAGTCAATAAAAATAGTCCCGTTTATATTGTGTTTGGACTTATTTTACTCGGAAGAATCTCGAGTGTTCATTGGCACTATAATTACAATACATAGATAAGACGACAATTACTGAAAATAAAATTTTTCAGTCACCGCATTGCAGACTTTCCTTACATTGTATGTATTCCGTTGTCCGTAGACCGTCATTTATTTCAAAATATCGTGTTGGTTCTTAAGAAAACTGATGCCAGAGTTCAGTTTCGGCTTTGTGTTTGTTGAAATCAGTCGTGTCAAGCATTTCAAATCTGCATTGCTACGTATAAAACTTCATAAAAAACATTTATAGTTATTTATAGTATTTTAGTTGTTGTGTATATGATATATGTATTTTAGTAGTGTATTATATCTGAATAGTGTACACATATATATTAGCATTGTAAATAGTGTAATAGTGTAGTGTGTGAATAAATTATTATTTTGTTACAAAAGGTATTTTTTGTATTAAATATACTATAAACGAGAGACTAACATTAAAAAATACATAAAATAATTTATACAGAATAAATATACTAATATATAATAAATAACAATAATATAACATTTAATAAAATATTACATTTAAGTAAGCTGACATAATTGCGCGCTTATAGCCACGCGCCGTTTCACCGCAGCGCGCCGCGCCGTATCCCGACGAACGACCGCGCTAGTGGAATGCTCAACGCATGTCGGGCGAAGATATTTTGCTTTCTGGTTCGGTAAAAACGTCGACCATGCAAACTTCACAGGGGGGTTTCTCAAGATAAAAGTCTGCTCTTTCGCGTGGTATAGTTCAATTTTTCGCTGGACCCTTATTTTTTGAGATAAATTCGAAAATATCCGCAAAAATTGGTGCAAAAGTGGTGCATCTCCGTCTTTAATCATTGTTTAAACATGTTTAAACAATCATAATGTATTAATATTGGATATCACTGTATTCGGGAAAGTCTACAGAATCTTTTGCTGCAAACAACAATTCAATATCTTTTATAATAACATCGCAATATTTGTTTAAAGTTGAAAAATATGTTTTTTTTTCAAAGCCATGATTTTCAAAAACTGGACGTATAGGGAAAAAATTAAAACCAGATTCAGAATCAGCGCAAAAAACTCTATAAGAAGGACCCAACAGTATATTGAAATCACAAAAAAAGTTGAAATTTGTTGGACAGTGTTATGAACAAATTTACACACCTGTGTCAGGATTTGATACAATAAAATTGCTAACGGCACTCGCAGTAAAGAACGGTTGGCAACTAGAACAATATGACATAAAGAGTGCATATCTTCACAGTGATCTCAAGGAAAAAATATACATGAAACAACCCAAAGGATTCGAGAAAGAGGATAGCGGAAAGCTATACTGCAAGCTGAAGAAGTCGATATACGGACTGAAACAAAGTGGAAGATGTTGGAATGAACATCTCGACAAGAAATTAAAGGAAGCAGGATTCAAAAGAAACGTGGTGGATCCTTGCATATATGAATTAAAACACAAGTGGGGACTAGCAATACTAGCTGTTTACGTCGACGACATACTGGCGGCCACAGAAAACACAAGAATGAGCAAACATGTTAAAGGAATCCTAGAGTCACATTTCGAGACAAAGTACTTGGGATCTATCTCTAATCTATTGGGAGTGAAATTCAACCGACTGGAGAACGGAGGAATGGCACTATCTCAAGTTGAATACATCGAATCATTAATAAGACGTTTTGGAATTCAAGACGCAAGAGAAGCGAATACGCTGATGGAGGTGAGGCCAGATTATCTGAATGAAATGGAGGAACCACAACCCAGGAAAGAGTTACCATTCAGAGAGCTAATCGGAGGACTATTGTATATATCACAGAGGACAAGACCAGACATTTCTTTTGCTGTAGGAAAACTAGCGCAGCATTGTTCTGATTTTAATGAACAACACTGGAACGCAGCCAAAAGGGTCCTCAGATATTTAAAGGGCACGAAGAACAGAGCGATAACTTACTCGCGCTTAAACGCACCGCTGGTGGCATATTCCGATGCTGATTGGGCAAGTGATGCAAAATCCAGAAAGAGTACGACTGGATATGTCATTACCATTGGCGGAACACCAGTAGTATGAAAAAGTACCAAGCAGACTGTGATAGCATTGAGTACCATGGAAGCTGAATACGTGGCAATGGCTGAATGTGCAAGAGAGGTAACATGGATTAAGCAATTTTTAATATCTTTGAGTTCGCAGGATAAGAATCAACCCATTACGTTGTGGAGTGACAGCCAGGCAGCTATCGCACATGCTGAAAATTACATAGACAAGTCAAGGACGAAACATATTTCAATAAAGTATCACTTTATTCGAGAGAAAGTGATGGACAGGACAATTGAGTTGCAATATGTAAGCACGACAAGAAATATTGCGGACCTGTTAACAAAGGCTTTGGGTCCGAAAGCGCATGATGCACATCGAGACGCAATACTGAGAAAACCCAACGGCTTGAGTAATGCGGAATGATTCTACTGGGAAGATCATTCCGAAGGGGGGTTTTGTAGGGTTTTATACCTCTACATATTGTATATGGAACAGAGTGCGCGCCATCTATTGTGGGTCTTTTGGTACGCACGCGTAGAGCGCACTGTAGTCTCTGTTCGAACGTCGCATTGCTTGGAACGTTTATAATGTATCATTCAAATTATTCCTAATATATATATACTTATTGTTATATTCAACCCTGTGCACATTTATTTAAAGAACCAACAACATACATACAAGCTTCTCGTCGGCAGAACGAATCGCGGAAATACGACGAGAACACGTGGCGGCGTCGCACCGTGGGACGACTCGAGGTTCGGTTGAAACTGCAACGACGCGCGGATTCTCACTAAATTAATTGATGTCTAGTTTCACGCTAAACTCCGTCACCGCGTGCGTCGAGGCCAAGACCACGCGCGGATCCACTCATCCGACCTCTCTTGAAACTAGCATCCGCCAAATATTTCTTCGCGCGTTCGCTGACCGACGGGTTCGCCCCGTTCACGAATTGAATCTCGTTCTTCGCGAATACCGGCAGCTTCGAAGCCGCGTCGGTGTTTCGGCGACGCGATCGCGGACACGACACACTACCGAGCCAACGCGAGAAAGATCACTTCACGAAATTAGATCTGACAAAAACTTACCCAGGGCAACGATGGATGTTCGCACCTTCTCGTCCCTCAATCCGGCAGCTCGCTTTACAGTAACACAAAGTACTTCGGTTATTACGCAACAATTAAGATCTCGAATACGCGACTGTCTTTAATCAGAGTCAACGAAGAAGTGATCCTTCGCTGTGTGTCTCGGGAACGCGGAAGAGGAGCGTCCCCCTCTTGCCGCTCTTATCCCCCCGCACGCAGTTCGACCTATCGCGGATAGATTTTCGGACAGGGCCTAGCCCTGCGTGACGGTCCCTGGCGCTCGGCGATTCGGTGGTTCTCCGGCAGCGGCGCGTGTGGATTAGCTGCTTCCCGCAGAGGTGATCGACGTGAGCCAATCCGGTAGCGATCCGGTTTCTCTCCGTATGAGGCGACGGCGAGACAGCTGAGATTCCTGGCTTGGCCGCTCCCGTCCTCGTCGGCGCCTCCAGGTTGTTTTTCCTGTGCCACGTCGATTCCTCGCTTCGCTCGGCGTTGGAGTTATCGCCGGCACCGATACTTTTCCGTTTCTCGGCGGGAGAGGTGTTTCGGGTCCCCCCTCGAGGCCCGACTACGGTCCTGCAGATACGCGTCGCGCAATTGGCGCGACGCTCAAAAATATTAGAACTCGCCCATGGGTCTCGTACGCATCCAGGGCGAGCGCTCGCCACGGCGCCTCTCGCGTATTAGGCTGCCAGAGGGTGACCCGGTCTTCCGATAACCGGCATCGGGTGACGTTGGCAAAACTGCCACGTCACAGAAGGTATACGTCACCACCAAAATACCGCACCGCACCACCATCCCTTACCACCAAACCATCCCTATAAAAGCCGTCGGGAACAGATCAGCATCACCTGAGTCTGCCAGCAGTCATCTAGGAACAACCACGTGCGATATTCCAGTGCTGTGAGTATTCTACCTGTAACTGTTGTCCACGTCTCCGCCGCCGACTTCGAGCCGTTCGTCGAACGCACCTCCTGGTTATCGGCATCCTGGTTCCGCTGGTACGAGCCGTGCTCTACCTCGAAACACCCGGTGCGTCACCGGACACTTTTGCTAGGCGCGACGCCTCCGAGAGCCGACGAACAAGAAGCGGTGCGTCACCCTTTGACTTCGTCGGAGAACCACCTGTCCTGTTATCCTGTCTCTCCGCTGGTGCGAGTTGTACTCCACCTCGAACATACCCGGTGAGTCACCGGTAAATTTCGTGACACGCGTCGTCCACGAAATCGGCCGAACTAGAAGTGGTGCGTCACCCTTCGACGTCGCCTAAGAACAGCCTAGAAAGTCACCCCCGTGAGGCGAGTCGCCCACGAGGCCAGTCGAGCAAGACAAGGTGCGTCACCTTGACCGAACTCCCTGAACGACTGTCCGGAGGTACTTCGATGACCCGTGCGTGACGGACATCGAAGGACCACGAAAACCCGGCCTAGGTAGGGAGATCACGACGAGAGTCGTGATCTAACTCTACTCCTGTCCATTCTGCATGCGTCCTACACCATTTACAGGTTCAGGTAGCACTCTCACGGTCACACGTTCTAAAATCACGGGCACCGTAGCATTAACATCGCGCACCGTATCCTAAGGCACCGTATCCTGAGGCACCGTATCTTACGCGTCTGAAAGGCAGCGAGCATAATTATACTTGCCCGCAACCGACTCGTCAGTTATTTCACCCGTACCGATTCCGTTCCTCGCGCCGTTCTCTCCCTTCGTCGTTTAGAACCCTGGATCGGCGAGCAGTTCAGCACCAAGGAGCACGGACGCGAGGAAACCGAACGACGACGAAACACACTCGTTACAAGCTTAGAAATACCTCTTGCAATACTGAAAAAAGCGTTTGTAAAAATTAGTTTAAAAGAACGGTATTTAATTTTTAAAGAGTCACATGGGGGGCTAAATTATTCAAACTTGTTACTTTTTAAACCAATGACCATAAAAGTTAGGTACCGGCCAAGTTTGAATAATTTAGCCCTCCATGTAATTCATTAAAAATTATATAGCGTTCTTTTAAACTAATTTTTACAAACGCTTTTTTCAGTATTGCAAGAGGTATTTCTAAGCTAACGAACTTGGCCGTATTTTGTTTGATCTCACAACTTTTTACGGCCATAAGAACTTGGCTCCTGTTTACAGAATGTTTTTGTTGGGATTCAATTATCTCGGAAACTAAGTCCGAGCGACGCGACGGGTAGATATACAGGGTGGGGCAATAACTATTAGCACCTCAGATATCTTCGAAACTATAAGTTTCACAGAAATATTTGCTAAAATAAAATTGCACAGTACGAAGGGGGCCATCCGGTGGCGATAATAGTTTTTTTGCAGGTGGAGGTACTTCGGACATTTGAAGATCACCTTAATTTTTTTTAAATGGAATAAGGTATTTTTTAATACATCAATCGGTGCAGCTGAACATTCATTATAAAGAAGTACTAACCTATGTATGTCGAAAAGTTATTAGTTCAGGAGATATTTCCATTTAAACAACTCTAAAACACCACTACTGTCGTACTAAGACGTTAGCGTGTACTTGCTTGTGTAACGTCTTACAATTAGTACTACAGTAATGGTGTTTTAGAGTTACTTAAATTGTAATATCTCCTGAACTACTAACTTTTCGACATACATAGGTTAGTACTTCTTTATAATGAATGTTCAGCTGCACCGATTGATGTATTAAAAAATACCTTATTCCATTAAAAAAAAATTAAGGTGATCTTCAAATGTCCGAAGTACCTCCACCTGCAAAAAAACTATTATCGCCACCGGATGGCCCCCTTCGTACTGTGCAATTTTATTTTAGCAAATATTTCTGTGAAACTTATAGTTTCGAAGATATCTGAGGTGCTAATAGTTATTGCCCCACCCTGTATATCTACCCGTCGCGTCGCTCGGACTTAGTTTCCGAGATAATTGAATCCCAACAAAAACATTCTGTAAACAGGAGCCAAGTTCTTATGGCCGTAAAAAGTTGTGAGATCAAACAAAATACGGCCAAGTTCGTTAGCTTAGAAATACCTCTTGCAATACTGAAAAAAGCGTTTGTAAAAATTAGTTTAAAAGAACGCTATATAATTTTTAATGAATTACATGGAGGGCTAAATTATTCAAACTTGGCCGGTACCTAACTTTTATGGTCATTGGTTTAAAAAGTAACAAGTTTGAATAATTTAGCCCCCCATGTGACTCTTTAAAAATTAAATACCGTTCTTTTAAACTAATTTTTACAAACGCTTTTTTCAGTATTGCAAGAGGTATTTCTAAGCTAACGAACTTGGCCGTATTTTGTTTGATCTCACAACTTTTTACGGCCATAAGAACTTGGCTCCTGTTTACAGAATGTTTTTGTTGGGATTTCATCACTTTTTGTTGAAATTTCATCAATTATCAAGTTTATGGTTAAGCCTTTCGAAAATTTCGTTATTTTTGCGGTAGGACGCACCGTTTCCGAGATACAGCCATTTTTTAATTTTTATTTATTTTTTTTTCGAAAAATCAAAAGACCACATACGTCATGTGGTTGGGCATACCCTATATGCCTCGCGTATGTTCTTTTGAAAATTTCGTTATTTTTGCGATAGGACGCACCGTTCCCGAGATACAGCCATTTTTTAATTTTCTTTTTTTTTCGAGAAATCAAAAGACCACATACGTCATGTGGTTGGGCATACCCCTATATGCCCCGCGTAAGGTCTGTCGAAAATTTCGTTATTTTTGCGATAGGACGCACCGTTCCCGAGATACAGCCATTTTCTATATGTTCTATCCTACGTACCTATTTCGTAATGTTTTTTTTTCAATACCACCCCTTTAAGGTGTAAAATTTCAAACTTTGACAATAATTCCTTTGAGGGTTTGTTATGGTAGACCTGTGTGCCAAATTTCAAGCTTGTAGGTCAATGGGAAGTACCCAAAAGGTTTTGATGATCTGTCAGTCAGTCAGTCAGTCAGTGACAAATTTAACGATTTTTGAGGTCCTATATCTCGGAACATACTAATGTTGGAAGATTAATGTTTTATCAATATTGAGACATGATAGCATTTAACAACTGTAAAAAATTACATCTCTCCATCGGCCTCCAGTGCCGAGTTATAAGTCTCTAAAAAACGGCTAAGTTGTTTCGTGTAAAAGGAGGTAGTGCAAGAACTTGGCTGGTGAACTAGGTGGAACACCTAGATATAGTTCAGGAGATATTTCAATTTAAATAACTAAAATACCATTCCTGTCGCGCACTAAGACGTTACACAAGTAAGTAAACTCTAAGGTCTTACAATTAGTACGACAGTAATGGTATTTTAGAGTTATTTAAATTGAAATATCTCCTGAACTATTAACTTTTCGACATACATAGGTTAGTACTTTTTCATAACGAATGTCCAGCTGCATCGATTGATGTATTAAAAAATACCTCATTCCATTTAAAACTAGAGGGGTGTTGTTGCTCGCTCGCTTCGCGAGCTTCGCAAGTAGGGTTATCGTAGCTCGCTCGCTTTGCGAGCTCGCGAGAGGGTTAGTGGTATGGATGTTATTTGGTGTGTGACTCTCTAAGAGTCACACAAAGAACTTCCCGATTAGTTAGTTGTAGTATATTATTATCATTATTATAAGTGTACATTTTAAGAAGATTATACGGTTTTAGGGAAATTCAATAGTTTTCTACTTATCAAAATGTTTGCTATATGGCGTCGCATTAAACCAACATCGTAGGCTCGTTGCTCGCTTGGTTCCTTGTTATAGAATACTAATGTTGCAAAATAAATTGTCTTAATTAGTTTTTCGCAAACGATACAACTCATCATTATCCGGGTTTGCAGTATCGATCTTGGTTTTCTTCGATACTGTTAATTTAAATTGTCCCAAAATATATAAACCGCGCTCAATTTTGAAACTCTGCTCAGTGCTACATACAACATTTGTAAAGTTCGTTTTTCTGATGTTTTAAAATTCAAACATACTTTTCTCGTATGTTTGTCTCTGACTTTTATGAATTGTAATCGCTTCAGCAGGAACCACTGGAAATTGACGACTACGTGTGATTTGATATTTTTCCTCACTCTACATATTTACTTGATTCGATATTTTTATTATTGGTGTTAAATTTTGATCAATATTTGCATTTTTCATATAATCACGATAACGAGTTCTTACTTTCACTCCTACTCTGGCCAATTGAAAATCTAACCAAAATATAGACGGAATTTTAGTATTTTCTTGAAAAGTAATAAATTTTAATATTCCGCATGTGTGCTCCATTAACCAATCCGTTTTCAACATCAATGTTATTAATAATTATCATATAGTTTATATTAATTTTCAATTTAATCTCAGTTAATAATTCGTTTTGGACTGATTGTTTTTTTAAAGATTGTAATATAAATTTTTTTTTGTACTTTCATCGATATTCTTTGAAAATGTATTCTCGGGAGTAGTGATGTAACTCACTCTTGCATTGGTATTATTTTTGATTATTGTAAGCGGAAACATCATCATAAGGTACAAAAAAAAATAAAAAATTTTTTTTTTAATTTTTAAATAATTGAAAAAAAATTTTTTGTGTAATTACGTTTGTTTCTTCGATGGAAACTTTCCGTTCTTTCGTATAAATTGCATTGTTGAATGAACTTCTTTCTAAAAAAACTAAAAAAACTAAAAAACTACTTGATCAGAATGGATCAAACTCTAATCAGCTCTAAGTTACAGCGAGGCACATCGATTGCATCATTCATCATCCTGATCGCGTTGTTACTTTTTCTGAAAACGTTAACGGAAAATTTGATAACATACAAACGGACATACGCGGGCGCGCGCACACACACACACACACACGAACATTTTGCTGGAAATAGTCTAAAATGACTCCAATGAGACCATGAAACGTGAAGATCTGATAAAAAATCGATTTTCGATTTTCGGGGTCATTACAATAACTTCCCTATAAAATCAGGAAGTTAAAAATGAAGTTGACCTTCACATGTCCTTTACGTGTCCACCTGTAAAAAAAATAAATATACTACATGATGTACCTCTTCAGACCATGCAACTTCTGTATTCAAAACTTTTTCGTGCAACGTATACTTTGGAAGATATTATAGGTGTGCAAGTTGCGTGGACCACCCTGTATATTCGCGGAGCCATGGTGACTGTGCGAATTGCAGGATGCGATGAATCTTTGTAATACAAAGACCGTGGCGCGTGCATTGCTGCAGGTTATCCCAGTCAGCACAGCCTGCCACCTGATCCAGCCTGTAGAGCCCCTGACCTACAGATTACGGGCAACACAACGCTTGGAGCTGCTCGAGGCCCAGGCGCACAGTGCGTCGGCCAAGAGGGCAAAAATAAAAAAATCAATATTTTTAAAATGTATATCTGTATACATGAATCTATTTTAAAAATACCATTTATTCATAAACATTCGCCAGAAAAAAAACTGAACATCGATTGAAACAAAACATGTTCCTTCCGTCATAATCCGACACGTCAATTTTTCTTGTGTTATAAACTCAAGTAAGCGCAGAAAGGGAAAACATTATACATACAACGTATTGTAAAGCGAAAAATTGAATAATTTGCATTGGATCATTTAGTTCAGGGTGTGTACTAGTTATTTTGGCTCCCTAGCGGTTTTTATTACAATTATTTATGGTTTTTTCAATTATTCAAGGTTACAACAATACCAAACACACAAATATCATATACTCTTCCTTATACCCTATAACTTTTATTTGAAACATTTTTTTATATGACTTATAGTGTTTAAGATATGGAATTTTGTTCAAAAAACGGGCATTCCGACGCAATTTTATTCAGCATTCAATTAATTTTGTTACACCGCAGGGGATTGGTGAAGGGATAATATTAGGTTGGGGAAAAATAAATCCATTATTTTTACGTTATCTCAAGCGGAGAAATGATGGATTTCTTTTTCCCCAACCTAATATATAAATTACACAAAATTGGGAATTTAATATTGTTCTGTATTAAGGCATCAAGGTAACAATCTTTTCATAAACCTAAATCTACTATCTTATGATTACGACGTTGTTGCATCTGCTTCCCCAAACTTGTGGCCAGTAGAGCATGTTCTGGCATAAACAGTGTTTGGGATTGGCTGAGTGCGTCAGTCGCGTCGGCTCATTCATCTTTTCTCGACCAGCTATTGGCTGCCTTTCGAGTGACAGCGAGATCTAGGATCGATCAGCGGCTCGCGGAGTCATAGGCCAGCGCCGTCGATATCGATTACGTTCGATTATCGACCCGCGCTAGAGTGATTGGCGGATCGTCCGATCGATCCTCCAATCACGCGCTCGGCGGTTTTCGACTAACGGTCAGCTGATCGACCGAAAATCACTTCGTTTTCGGTGCTTCTAACGATAACACGTAGTCACGAACATCGCTCTCACTCGCACTCGAAAGACATCGCGTCTGCTTGACCGGTTTTTCTAGTGTACGTCTATTCGCGCTCTTTATCGCTTCGTAAAGAACTGTACGCTAAGAAACGGCTACCTCTAGTTTACAACAAAACTTTATTGTAAAAGTTCATCCACGTACTTCGGGGTGTATTTACATTTCATTTCGCACAAGTTCGTTTGGGAGTCGACGATCCCAGTTCGGGAAAAATAAAGTGACGTTTTCTGTGAAGTGGTTCGTTCTCCCCTTTCTTGTCCGAAACAAACAGGATACCTAAAAAATACAGTAAAAGCTCCTTCGTTGTCCAAAATCGTGGGCACGATCGTTGCCCAGTGCCTACCATGGATATAGGAATATAGGGATGGAGCGTGAGCTAGTATTATGGGCAAGGTGTCCTCTTTTCCGGAGGAGGCAGAGTAGATGTTTGCGCCCATTTGATGGGTGGTTTTTCTGCGCATACTCTCTACCGCTAAGTATGAACAATGTTTACAGATTGCTTACATATATCTGACAAATTGAAACTAGAAAAGTGATAGTTAACCCTTTGTCCTATAATTATAATTGTATGACACTCGTGATATGAATTATGTTCCAAATATTATAATGAACGTTGTTTGTTCAGGAATCAGAGCTGAACTTCGGAAGGTATCAGGGCGTCTCATCCAATCGCTACGCGATTATAGGACTGCCCTTGCATGAGACGCACCTGTTACCTCTCCCAAAAATCCGACCACAAAACGAGCCAATTAGCGCGCTGTATCATCGGCTCGCGACCGACTCCCGAATTGCGGAACGCGCATTCGATCTCTTCCATGTACAACCGTCATTGCGACAAGACCGCGACACACTCGATCTCGTTTTCTTTTGATTGTTAATACCCGTTAACATCGACCAAGTGCGACGAATTACCACAAGCGGGTTTCAACGTCTATTGTTACGCGTCGTGCTACCAGTCATTACGCGTAGAGCGAAAGTGCGTACCCAACCAGCACACATCGTCTCATAGATGTCTGTTTCATGTCGTCGTCCCGTCTGAACGTCTATGTCCCAAAGATACGTCTTTTAGTCGCCAAAAAGATATCTTTATGGAGACGTTCTTTTCACAGCAGAGGGTGAACGTCTTTTAGCTATCTCATTTCAGTCGTAAAAGCAACGTCTCCATAAAGGATATCTTTTTGGCGACTGAGAGACATTTTCCGGAGACGTTGTTTTTCCTACGCCGCCGGTAAAGGGTGGGGTGGAGTAGGGGGATACAGCTTCTAAGGAAGAACTTTTTTTCTGTACACTTTTTCGAAGAAAGAGCTCTGCATGCTAATCCGCAATAATACAGAGAGTATTTCAACGCAAAGAGCATTTGGAAAAAGTGTACAGAAAAAAAGTTCTTCCATAAAAACGTACACTTTTGTCGTTTACAAAGTTCCAAGAGCCAAATTGCAAAAAAGGGCTCTGTACGGGACCCCGCAATAATGCAGAGAATATTTCAACACAAAAAGCGTAAAAAAATATTGCTTCTTCGCGAAATGCGGCTTACCCGCGTGATCGAAAAAATCAAGCTGTTTCATATATTCTCTGTCAGTGTCTTTCCTGCGAGAAACATATCTGCTTCTCTGTCTTCGTAGTTCACCTCGAGTGGCGCTGTTGAAGTTACTATTTTTGGTCCGGCGCACCCAACAAAGGAGTCGACACTGGTCGACACGTCGACACCCCCTGGTCGGTTTAGAGAACTGTCTAATTGTATTAGTGTATTGGAATAGTGATAATTTATCCGACGAGTGTATATTTACAAAAGTAAGTACTTCCATTGCTGTTATTTGTTACCGTTAGTGTTTTAAGGGGGTAGACTGCTTTTTCCAGGATTGCAAGGGTGCGGGACTGCAATTGATTGCAATCCTGGAAACGAGTCTACCGCCCTAATGTGTAAATAAGTGTGAAGTCAAAAAATGAACAAAAATTGGTCATATTTCCATTCCTTCATTCTATTTGCTATTTTTCAAAATATATTCTCTAATTAATTATATTTACGTCGTAATTACATATATGCTTAAATTAGTCTCTAAATTTTACCATATGTTCGGGCGCGCGGTAATTCACGTTGTAATTCCCGGTACCGCCGATTACTACCCGCCAAATTAATTTTGGGTAATAAAGTTAATGTTCGGATATGTCCGTTCGTACTTATAGGATCGCGTTTCGTCCCAGATCTGCTAGCGGATTCATCAGTAAGGCATCTAGCAAATCCTGCCTTATACGCGTAGGATCTCGTCTGATGCGATCCTGATCTTCTTCGCCTTAGCTACTGGGAGACCAAGGAAGAATCTTTATTCGTTATGCCAAATGGAAGTGTCGCGGTGCGAGCTTCGAAAACGACTGACGAAAAAATTGTCTTCTAGCCGTCGAGCGTTTTCAAAGGTCCCTCTATGTATTCGAGAGGGCATCTCTGAGAGGCCCCTCTACAATGGTAGAGGGGGTATTGCGTGAAGAACCTTCTATGTGGTGAGAAGGTGTCGTTGTGAGGACTCTTCTATGTATGCGAGAAGAGTGTTCCTCGAATGGAACAGTTGAAGATCGCCGATTGCCTTTTGATGTGAAACGACCACGGATTGTTTTTGACAAAATAGCATCAACCAAATTAGAACACCATGGTCGCCCGGCGTTTCTTTCTAGAGGTTTCCAAGAAGGCCTGACTAGAAGGCGGAGTGGGGTGACACCCGACTCGGACAACACATACATTGTCTCTGTGATTTGAAACTATCTAAAAGGTAGCGTCTGTATGTGACGGAACACCATACTTTTCAATTCTTAGGATATATACACACAAATGGAGATGCCTACAAATACATGGACCATTGTCCAATTTTTGGCGGACGGAACGGTAGAAGCGGTGCCAAATAGTTGGCTGGAAGGTGACAAATGTTATGGGCCACCGGTACACAAATCAAAATTGAGCAACGCAATCCAACAATGTGAACTGCCTCAACCTTCGTGGGAGCACTTTTCTGTAAAGATCTTCAAAAACAGTACCTTTGGTAAGTTAAAGTATTTACACACCATACATGTACAATTAAAATAATAATTATATAATGCTTTTAGACGACTACACGAAGGCTAGAAGAAAAGCAAAGGAGGCCGAAGAGACCAGCGACTTGTTTAATAAATACACTTAAAATAGCTGACATTTACCTTTCATTTTCATTAAATTAACAGAATGTGATATGCTACATAACAATTTTTTATTTTAGGCAGCAGAAGTGCACAATACGGGGGGCACAACAGCTACAACTTCGCCAGGAAAGTCTAGGTATCATTATGACTGACGTGCTGGGCTGAAAGGGCAAAAAACCGTTTGCAAATTTATCGAACGGCCAGCCTTGTTATATGTATTAAACAATGCTCACAGCGCTCACGCGTGTTACTCGCTACAAGGTCCAACAGACAGTGGGGCGCAGATGTCGCACGCACGCTCGTACGCGAACCTTCAGTTCCGCTCGCGCGTTACCAACCTATAGGATTTCTATATCCCTACTCTTTCATTTCAATATCCAACACTTCCCCTTTGAAATAAAGAAAAATGTAACGCAATTAACTAAAGCTAGGTTTCAATTCCCAACCCTCTTACACATCTATCGTGTTTCGCTCGCGGTAACGCTTTAGTCAGTATGTCGGCTGTCATCATCCTCCTCCTCCAGAAACTTTACGTCTCGGCTAATTGTCACCTTGTTAGTTTCTGGGTCCAAGAGTCGATAACCTTTACATTCCTCTGAGTACCCCGCGAATCTGAATTCCTGGGCCTTAGCGTCTAGTTTTTTTCTTAACTCATCTGGCACATGAGCATACACCTTTGCACCGAACCTGTGGAAATATTTCATATCTGGCTTAGTACCGTCCCATCTCTTGATTGGAATATCATCCAGTGCTTTCGAATATATCCTATTTTGTAAATAATTAGCAGTGTTTACTGCTTCCGCCCAGTATTTGTTGAGTAGATCCGCATCCCTTAATAAGCATCGGCCCATTTCCATTAATGACCTGTTCTTCCTCTCTGCTACGCCATTTTGCTCGGGGCAGTACGCCACAGTATGCTGCATCTTTATTCCCTCTTCCTGAAATATCTTTTCCAGTCGATGATTTATATATTCTCGCCCTCTGTCTGATCGAAAACACTTAGGTTTCGTTCCATACTTAGTTTTCATTAACTCAATGAAATTTGCAATTTTGTCTGGCACTTCAGATTTATGTTGCAAAAAGTATACATAAGTATATTTACTAAAATCATCTATCAACGTTAGAAAATACCTTTTCTTGCTTGGCGTAATAGTCTGCATTGGCCCGCACACATCTGTATGGATTAGTTCCAATATTTTCTTCGCCCTTGTTGATGACCTTTTTGAAAAACTTTGCCTCTGCATCTTCCCCTTGATGCATACCTCACATGTGATCTTCATGCCACAATCCTTAATCTGCATATTATCTGCCAGGTTCTTGCCTGTCATCTCCTTTATTGCCTGTGGATCTCTGTGGCCTAATTTTCTATGCCACATATGTATACAATCTTTATTGTGTTTACACGTGGCGAGCAATGCCTGGTTAACTATCTTTAGTTTACCTATTGCACTTGTTGTCACTATAACCTTATTTCCCTTTTTTATATAGCACTCTTTATCACAGAAATTTACCTCTATTCCTTTTTGTGTTAATTTCCTTACTGACAGGAGACTTTCTCCCAGCTCAGGAACGTACAATACATCCTTGACTCGCACTGGAGATACTTGTCCATCTGCACCTTCGCACAACAATGTGCCTTGGCCGATACCTCTTACTTTTGCATATTGCTGGTTTGCCACGCGTACATCTGCCAATGGCCTTTTCTCCAGGACACTGAAGAAACTTTTATCATTTGTCATATGGCTCGTGGCACCAGAATCGACAAACCAGGCTCCCCTCATATTACCTTTGGTCATTCCTGTTCTGGTACTGAAACAAAAATCTGGTTCTACTCTACTTTTTGTCTCGCTGACCTGATTAGCCCTTTCTTTGTTTGTCTTCCATTTTTGATACTTGTAACAGTCCTTTTTTACGTGTCCCTGTTTACTGCAAAAATAACACGTCATTGTTTGTACCTTAGATTGAGCTGTAGCTAGCTTGTTGCCTCTTTGATGCTGCACTTTAAGGGCCATATTATCCTTCTCGCCAGGCTGCGAGTGTGAATTTCTTCGTCTAAAATCCTCATCGATCAGCTTTCCTTTAACCAATTCTAACGTTAATTCATTTTCAGACCTAGTTTCCAGAGCCGTAATCAGTGTTCCATATGAGTCCGGCAAGTTGCTTAACATCATCGCTATAACTAATTTATCCTTTATTTCTTCACCCAGGGCTGCTAGTTTATCCACAATGGATAACATAGTATTCAGATGCTCCTCCATGTTACCATTTTCCGTTAATTTTGTATTGCACAGTTTCTTTAATAGATAAACCTGATTAGATAATGTAGCTTTTTCATGATACCTTCTTAGGGATTCCCATGCTTCTTTTGCAGTTGTTGTGTCCTTAATGTGTCTTATTTGGTCGTCCTCTAATAATAATCCTATCGTGGCTCTTGCCTGCATATCCGCTTTTATCCATTTTTCATCCGCTGCTGCTGGTCTTTCTGCCTTCACCGTATGCCACAAATCTTCTTTTATTAATAAAAGTTCGACCTTACATTTCCATATCTGGTAGTTGCTACTGCTCAACTTAGCAATGGTTAATTTTGTGCACGACATTTTTTTTTTTCAATTTGCTTTATCTTTAACTTTATTTCTACTTTCGTGTCACCTTTACTTTACTTTAACTTTACTTTAACTTTACTTTAACTTTACTTTAACTTTACTTTAACTTTACTTTAACTTTACTTTAACTTTGGACCTTACTTTTACTTTAGCACGTGGCCTGGGCCCATAACCTATTAAACAATGCTCACAGCGCTCACGCGTGTTACTCGCTGCAAGGTCCAACAGACAGTGGGGCGCAGATGTCGCACGCACGCTCGCACGCGAACCTTCAGTTCCGCTCGCGCGTTACCAACCTATAGGATTTCTATATCCCTACTCTTTCATTTCAATATCCAACAATATGTAATTATCACCCTTATTTTAATATTATTATTATAATGATTATTCATGTGCAAATTAATAAACAAAGATATTCTTATTCAAAGTGCAACGGAGAAAGCCAAAGTGGACAGCAGCCGCAAGAAACATGAACAAAGCGAGTGACCAAGTTTTTTTAATTTCAATATATCTGTGGTTATCAGGAAGAACGCCGCATGTCACATATACTTTCACTTTCGGTCGCTAATACTTTGACATAGGAGGTTGGTTAAATTGCATTATTGTCTGAGCCTCCCAAACGTGTTTCCATGACTTTTTTTCTGGTAAATATGTACAGTAGCGGACAAAAGTGTAAGACCGCTCTAAAGAAGACGATAACTTTTTTAATATTGTACTATACGATTTGAACTTTTTTGGGAAGCTAGAGCAGTTAGTTTACTAAAGGACGCGAAAAGAAATTTTTTCAAAAATTGCAATTGGTCGGAATTGTTGAAAAAATACTAAAAGTTGATTTTTTATTTAAACATATCCTGAAAATTTCGTCAAAATCGGCCGACGTTGCAATGAGCTACAAACGTTTAAAGATGGTAAAAATGGCAGATTTTCGGCAATAAATCGTGAAAATCTGCAATTTCTACCATCTTTAAACGTTTGTAGCTCATTGCAACGTCGACCGATTTTGACGAAATTTTCAGGATATTGTGGTGTCCGGAAGTTGCAACTAAGCATTTGGCCAAGGCAACAACCTTCATATGATTGCCTCAGCGTATTGCTAAAGCGAGGCAATCGACCTGCCAATGCTTAGTCAGCAAGAGATACAACATAAAAACTCCGGACACCGCCCCACGCGGGCAGAATGAGTACGCGTGCAACTATGTCAATATACAGGGTGTCCCAAAATTCGTGAAAATCCCGAAAGGGGGTGGTTCCTGAGACCATTCTAAGAGACATTTTCCTTTGCACCAAAGTCAACTGCGGCTTTGTTTAGGAGTTATTAACGAAAAACACGGACCAATCAGAGCGCGCCCTGGCCCGGCGCGCCACGCCGCGCCGGCAAGCGAGTGTCGGTGGTACGCCGCGACATCGCAACGAACAAGAGTTTCTCGATAATGTGAACCCTCTCCGATTTTGATGAACTTTGGATATGTTGTCAAGACCATGATTCTGAACAACATTTCTCTTTAGACTTTTTGGCGATCGGCTTTAGTTTACGAGATAAGTAACTTGTAATTGTAAATCGATCGATGTACTATCTGAACTATCTCCTCTCCGTTCTCGTGCTACAGCGTGCATTTCGAATTTCGACACTCTAAATGCCCTTCCTAAATTCTTTAGAAAAATCTTGCGGAAAATCAGTAACGGTTGCTATTAGCTGTGTTTTTGATAGTGATATTTAAACTAATCACTAGACTGCGAATGTTTATGCAAAATGAATGTTGGCTGCCGCTATTACAAGGGACAGGAGCCAGACAGATATTTGATTCTTACTGTGATCATTTTAAGAATTTGAAAATAATACATTGGTGTTTTGAAATTATTTTAATCTCTCTACTGTCTTAAAGTGCACCTACTCATGTTTGCTACAAACGCATGAAATCCGCAGTCTAGTGATTGCATTACCTGATTGTTGTGATTTGTGCAGCAGTACAAGGGATATGGCAATTATTATTAGTGCATATCTATGTGTTGACAAGTGTGAACAGTGATTGTCAGTGTGGAAAAATTTCAAGGCATCTGTGTAAAATAAACATACGAATTATTTATCGATTCGAAAGTGAAAGTTAAATTCTGGATCGTCGACTTGACCGCGCATCCCGTAGGCCTTCTACCACCGGCTGTGTACCAGTTCGTCGACCTGGCCGAACGTCCCTTGGCTTTCGGTACTGCCGTGTACCTGAAGACATCTGTGCAGTTCGTCACCGAGTGACCCAGTGACACACATTTCGAAGCAGCAAATGGATTTACGGCTGAATACGTGAGTTTTTATTTCAATCAGTATCTGTTTCTTCTCTTTTTTTACGATTATCTCGTAAACTAAAGCCGATCGCCAAAAAATCTAAACAGAAATGTTGTTCAGAATCATGGTCTGGACAACGTATCCAAAGCTAATCGAAATCGGAGGATTCACATTATCGAGAAACTCTTGTTCGTTGCGATGTCACGGCGTACCACCGACACTCGCTTGCCGGCGCGGCGGGCCAGGACGCGCTCTGATTGGTCCGTGTTTTTCGTTAATAACTCCTAAACAAAGCCGCAGTTGACATTGGTGCAAAGGAAAATGTCTCTTAGAATGGTCTCAGGGACCACCCCCTTTCGGGATTTTCACGAATTTTGGGACACCCTGTATTAGTACTCTCTGTAATTGTGAAAATAAAGAAAAAGGTTCTCAGTAACCGGCTGCGGCACAACAATATGTTTAATTGACACAGATCTACACAAAACGTGTTTTTTAAATTTTCAATATAGGCCCACATAAAATAGTTAAAAAATCAACTTTTAGTATTTTTTCAACAATTCCGATCAATTGCAATTTTTGAAAAAATTTCTTTTCACATGCTTTAGTAAACTAATTGCTCTAGCTTCCCAAAAAAGTTCAAATCGTATAGTACAATATTAAAAAAGTTATCGTCTTCTTTAGAGCGGTCTTAAACTTTTGTCCGCTACTGTAAATCCTATACTCTAAAGTCTAAAGCTCAATGAATGCATAAACTCGAATTTTTGAAATTGTGACATGCGGCGTTTTTCCTTACAACCACAGACATTATCAGTAATATTTTATTTTCACTTATATATTTTATTTTAATTTTTATATTTTTTAATTTTAGTATACAGGGTGAGGCGCCAGAAACAGGCCCCCTGAATAACTCGGCTGCTATTGGTGTTAGAATGAAATGCATCTCAGATGGAACTTGCTTGGTTTCGAGGGGGCATTAATCAGATGTTAGTAGCTTTTTTGTAGATGGACGCGTAAAGGACATATGAAGGTTAACTTCTTTTTTTTAAATGGAATGAAGTATTTTATATTACATTAATCGATGCAGCTGGACATTCATTATAAAAAAGTACTAACCTATGTATATCGGAAAATTAGTAGTTCAGGGAATATTTCAATTTAAATAACTCTAAAATACCATTACTGTCGTGTACTAAGACGTTAGTGTTTACTTACTTATGTAACGTCTTAGTACGACAGTAATCCCAAGTAGCCACGTGTAGCCACGTACGTCCCTAAAAGGTACGCAGAATGGACGTAGGACGTTTGGACGTGTACTGGACCTGAAACGTACGTTTTAGGGACGTACGTGGCTGTCTCTCTACTTGGGATGGTATTTTAGTGTTATTTAAATTGAAATATCTCCTGAACTATTAACTTTTCGACATACATAAGTTAGTACTTTTTTATAACGAATGTCCAGCTGCATCATTGATGTATTAAAAAATACCTTATTTCATTTAAAAAAATGAAGTTGACCTCACATGTCCTTTACGCGTCCACCTGTAAAAAAAATAATACACTACATAATGTACCCCTTCAGACCATGCAACTTCTGCATACAAAACTTTTTCGTGCAACGCATACTTTGGAAGTTATTATAGGTGTGCAAGTTGCGTGGACCACCCTGTATACTGATTCTGATGTTTCAACTGTATATTTTATTTCAATTTTTATATTTTAATTTAAGTATATTAATTTTAATGTTTTAAGTGCGTGATATTTTATTCTGAATGTAGTATTTTATTTTACTTTTAATAATTAACTTCCCGATTTTATAGGGAAGTTATTGTAAGGACCCCGAAAATCGAAAATCGATTTTTTAGCAGATCTTCACGTTTCATGGTCATTGCAGTCATTTTAGACTATTTTCAGCAAAATGTTCGTGTGTGTGTGTGTGTGTGTGTGTGTGTGCGCGTGCGTATGGCCGTTTCTATGTAATCAAATTTTTCGTTAACGTTTTCAGAAAAAGTAACAACGCGATCAGGATGATGAATGATGCAATCGATGTGCCCCGCTGTAACTTAGAGCTGATTAGATTTTGGTCCATTTTGGTCAAGTAGTTTTTTAGTTTTTTTAGTTTTTTCGAAAGAAGTTCATTCAACAATGCAATTTATACGAGAGAACGGAAAGTTTCCACCAAAGAAACAAACGTAATTATATAAAAAAAATTTTTTTCGATTTTTTTTAAATTTAAAAAAAAATTTTTTTTTATTTTTTTTTGTACCTTACGATGATGTTTCCGCTTACAATAATCAAAAATAATACCAATGCAAGAGTGAGTTACATCACTACTCCCGAGAATACATTTTCAAAGAATATCGATGAAAGTACAAAAAAAAATTTATATTACAATCTTTAAAAAAACAATCAGTCCAAAACGAATTATTAACTGAGATTAAATTGAAAATTAATATAAACTATATGATAATTATTAATAACATTGATGTTGAAAACGGATTGGTTAATGGAGCACACATGCGGAATATTAAAATTTATTACTTTTCAAGAAAATACTAAAATTCCGTCTATATTTTGGTTAGATTTTCAATTGGCCAGAGTAGGAGTGAAAGTAAGAACTCGTTATCGTGATTATATGAAAAATGCACAAATATTGATCAAAATTTTACACCAATAATAAAAATATCGAATCAAGTAAATATGTAGAGTGAGGAAAAATATCAAATCACACGTAGTCAATTTCCAGTGGTTCCTGCTGAAGCGATTACGATTCATAAAATTCAGGGACAAACATACGAGAAAAGTATGTTTGAATTTTAAAACATCAGAAAAACGAACTTTACAAATGTTGTATGTAGCACTGAGCAGAGTTTCAAAATTGAGCAGTTTATATATTTTGGGATAATGTAAATTAACAGTATCGAACAAATCCAAGATCAATACTGCAAACCCGGATAATGAGAAGTTGTATCGTTTGCGAAAAACTAATTAAGACAATTTATTTTGCAACACTAGTATGCTATAACAAGGAACCAAGCGAGCAACGAGCATACGATGTTAGTTTAATGCGACGCCATATAGCAAACATTTTGATAAGTAGAAAACTATTGAATTTCCCTGAAAACGTATAATCTTCTTAAAACGTACACTTAATAATGATAATAATATACTGCAAATAACGAATCGGGAAGTTCTTTGTGTGGCTCGTGGAGAGTCACACACTAAATAAAAAAAAAAACATTAATAGCTATAGGTACTATTATCCATGCGTACCACTAACCCTTTCGCAAGAGCAGTCCTATCCGCGAGCTCGCGAAGCGAGCGAGCAAAAACAACCCTAATTGCGAGCGAGCAACAATAACCCTCTAGTTTAATTTGAATGATTTGTCTATCTGTGTGGTTGTAAGGAAAAGCGCCGCATGCCACAATTTCAAAAATCTCAGTTTATGCATTAATTGAGTTTGAGAGTATAGGATTTACGTATTTATATACCAGAAAAAAGTATATGTGACATGTGGCGTTCTGCCTGACAACTACAGATATAATATTATAATATATAATAGTATATAATATTAAAATATATACATTATAAAATATAGTACATATATTATTATAATAAACTATTTGTTCGTTTACTTCAAACTATTATCGTAAATTGATTTTTCCCTCCCACTCCCTTTTCGCATAAATAGGTCTCTCTAACAAGCTCAAGAGACATTTGAAAGTCGCCTAAAAGATGCCCGACAGAGTCGTGGAACATGTCTGAATTGGTCTGAATGATGCCTTAGTACGGCTGTGAAATATAAAAAATAAGTCTCTACAATGCCTGAAACACGACGAACAGTCATTCTGAAGACCACTTTAAGACAGGCAAAGGGTATAGCCGGATAAGGTAGTCAAAAATGCCCTTGAACCGAATTTTATCGACGATGTGCCATTCGATAGAGCACCAAGAAAAAACATACTGTGCAAAGGGCATAGCCGGATAAGATAGTCAAAAATGCCCTTGAGCCGAATTTTATCGACGATGTGCCATTCGATAGAGCACCAAGAAAAAACATACTGTGCAAAATTTCAACCCTGTATCTCGATCGGGAGGGTAGTTATGGGGTAAAAACGAAAAATCAGTTTTTGGCCTATTTTCCCTAGTTAATGACGCTTAAAAATTCTGAAAAAAATCTGACACATGTCAAAAACCCAAATACATACTTTGCAATTGGTTTCAGATTTTTAAAATGGAAATCCTGCTTGTAAAAAATCAAAAACCTCAAAAAAATCGAAAAAATGCAGATTTCACATGGAAGTTTTAGAGTGACAATATTTATATTTTTACAGTAGCAGTATATTGTTGTAAGTATTGTTCATGAATTTTTTCAGATTTTTCGGTTTGGTGCGCCGTTGTTAAAAAAAATAAAAACCGATTTTCTCGACGTTTTTTCCGCGAAGAACTAAGCTAACCTTAAAATTGTTACGTTCTATTTATTCTGTAAGTCTATCAGGCTCTGATAAACCTTGAGCATTCTACAGAAGTAATTAAAAAATGAAATCAACTTAATTAATATTTCTACAGTATAATCATTACATCTAGAAATATAAATCACGTTTCCAACAGCTCAAATGGCTCAGCGTGTTAGGCGTTCGACTGTTGATCTGCTTATACTAGGTTTGCTCCCGGCATAGGTATACATTTTTTTTACTTGATTAATTCTTTTTTTTTATGTCTAACTATATAATAATCAATGGTGTGTTTGTAGATTTCTTTTAGAAGCAATATCTACATATTCAAAAAATATTTCAAGGTGAAATTCGCAAAAAAATTATAATACATTGGTTGTGCGGATCTTAATTATCTCAGTTTCATTTTATCGTGTTTTCTGTAAAGCATATTTTATTTTATCGATGAATTGAAGGATTTATTTATGTTGAAAATTGGAGGAACTTCTGGCAGTACTCGACATTTTCAGCAGTAATTCCATTTATGTGTCTTCGAGTTTTAAATACTTTGTTATAGAGAAAAGAAAGAAATTCAAGTTGTAGAAATGGCTCTATTGTTGTTTACTTCTTTTGAGGCATTCAATTTGGAACCTCGTCTCTTATGCGGAACAGCAATTGTTGTGTATGTACCACTCAGGGTTGCTAATGAAATATTTCACAGTGAAAGCAGATGTTCCGATACTTGTCAAAGTAAACTAACGAATCTATAAAAGCATATTTAGAATGACAAACTTTTGATGTTTCATTAATTTTTACCTTTGTTTACCTTTATACGTTTACCTTTTCTTTTCTTTACTCGCCTTACGACTCTGTTAGACACAACTACTGTATTTGGTGTATTTTACCTTAAAATACTTTTTAAATATTTCAATATTGCTTTTAAAAGAATTCTACAAAAATATCCTTGACTAGTGTGAAGTTAGAAATAAAAAAGGAAGAGAATTGATGAAATAAAAAAAATAGACCTACGACGGGCGCGAACCTAGTATAGGCCGGTCCACAATCGAATGCCTAACGCACTGAGCCAACTTTTTTTTTTTTTTAAAGAGCGTTTATTGTGCCTGAATAAAATATGTAATTACAATAAGTACATGAAACTTTTTACGCACAAAAGTTTGACGTAGTGTGAAAATTAGGAGATTAAACTAAAGGCCCATAGGGACGGGCTCGCGCGGTTTAGCATTGTACGTTTTATTGCACTTAATGCAGGTGTGTCGGCTTAGTCTAAGAGGTTTTCTTATATTATTGTATAGTTCGAAGTGTACAGAAAGGCACGGTGGAAAAACTGTACATTTGATCGATGTTTTGAGTTTTGTCGGAGTTTTCTGGGTGTCAACCCGTTAGTGGTTTTATTTTTATTGGAGTGCTTGGCCCTGAAAAATCTGAATCAAAAGCGCTGGGAGTGTGTCTTAGAGTTAACTTAAACTTATGTATAACTGAGCATTACAATTTTTTTTTTTTTATATTATATGTGTGTAATGTGTTTGAGTTATGTTGATGGGACGAGCCACCAGTATCTTTTAGTGTTTTTCCTGTGGTCGTTTTCTGTATCGAATTCTGTTAGTTTATATAGAAATCTCATTTCTGGGCCGTGTATGTTTATGTTGCTGTTGTATGTTATTGTTTTGTTGAAGTTTTTTCGGTGTAGTGATATATAATTGGATATCCGTGTGTGTTTTGTATGAGACCAGCGGAGTCAAGGTGTATGAAAGCTTCCGGTGGTGTGTATCCTGTGAATCTTGTTTTTTCTAAATATTGGGGGTTCGGAAAGGTAGAGCTGAAAATGAGGCTGTTGTTATCTACGTTTCTTGTGTTTGCCCAGTGATTTCTTGTGGTCTTTAGCATGAATAGGTCTATGCGCATTGTTTTTGATTTTTTTAGCAGTGCGTGGTTGCTGTAATATTTTGTATAGTTTGATTCCGGGGTTTTATACGCGTTCAAACAGGCTCTGAGGCATCTTCGTTCGAACAAGCGGATTTTCTCCATCGTACTGGCGCTGATGTTATACCAGATAGGTATTCCGTAGGTGAGTATCGGTCTGATTAGTAGTTTGTAACAAAGGAGTTTAACTTCTTTGTCAAGGTATTTGGAGTAGAAAATCCGCTTGTTCGCTGCGACTGCCTTTTGAGCTTTTTCGATTTGTATTTGTACATGTTCGTTGAAATGAAGCTTAAAGTCTAAGTATACTCCTAAATATCGGACGACCTTTTTGTGTGGTATTTTTAAGTTTGTGTCTCTGTTGTCTTGTATGTGGTAGAGTTTGGCGTTCGTACGTACGTCATTATTTGCGTCTGAGTTTTTTGAAAGAGTTGGTCTGAAAAGTATTGTCTCGCATTTATTAACGTTGATTTTAAGTTTCCATGTGTGAAAGTAGTCCTGTATTTTGTCAAACAGTTCTTGTAGTTTCTTTTTAATTATTGACGGTCTATTGAGTTTTGAGTTCGGTCTGTCGGATCTAATAAATATGTAATTCTTAAAGTTTACACGGTATCTATCGTTAAGTTTGGTTTCGCATAGCAGGACCGCATCCGGTTCGTGTACTTCTAAGAATTCGGAGAGTGACGCACGTTTTTCGTTTGAGATGAGTGAGTTAACGTTTAGCTCTATTATTTTTAGTGTTTGATGAGTAATTGTTTTGATATTGTTGGTGATACTAACGTTTGATGAATTGTTCTGTGCGTTTGGATACATTCTAAATTCCTACGTTACATGCCTGAGCTAATGAGTTGATTCTGTTGCTATTATTTTTAATTTGATTTGTTAGTTGATCTGTTTGAGATTTTATGGCTGAGTCTATTATATATTTTATTTGGGAGATTAGAGAGAGAGCGTTTTGTGATTGAGGTTGGGTTTGGTGTGTGGTTGGGATTGTTGTTGGATGGGTCGAGGCTGTGTTTATTAGGTTTGATAGTTCTTTTCTGTCTGTGTTGTTTGTTACGATCTGGCTGAAAGATTTGTACGGTTTGATGAAGTTTGAAGTGAACGTGTGTATGGTTTCCTTTTCTAATTGAGTAGCTAATCTTTTTGATTCTATTCTTTCTTTCAGTTCTTTTAATTTTGGGCAACCTCTGTAGGAGGCTGGATGTCCATGTGTTTTGCAGTTGACGCAATATGGGGGAGAGTCTGCGTTTTCGGTTTGGGAGTCTGCGGAACGTGGACACTCTCCGGGATTGTGATCGTGTTCACATTTGACGCATCTATAATTTAAGTTGCAGTTTTGAGCTACATGTCCTATGCGTTGGCATCTCATGCACTGGATGCGATCCTTTTTTATTATTTTCTCCCATTTGACAATTGTGTGTAATAGGGATTTGATTTGATTCAGATTTTTCGGGTTGCTATCCGCGGATATTTGTACCATGAATATTGGTAGGGTTCTGCCTTCTTCTGAGGATTTTTTTGTAGTGAATCTTTTTACTGAAATGAAGGAGAGGCCTTCAATTTTTAAATTATTTAGAGCTGTGAGAATTTCGTCGGGGTCAAAGTTTCCTTCTACGTTTTTGAGTAAGATCGTTGTGTTTTTGTCTGCTTTTGGTGTATATGTGAAGAATTGAATTTGCATGTTTTTAAGTGTTTCGCACGCTGTTTTGTGGTTAGCTATCGATTGGGTCTGTAGTATGTGTTTGTTGTTGTTAAGTTTTTTGAAGTTGAAATCGTTCATTATGAGAGATAGTTTGGCTATTATATTTTTGATTGTGTTAGTGTGAATAGTGATGGGGGGAGGTTTGAGTGATTTTTTGAAGGTGCAATTATCTTCGAACTCAGAAGAAGGCAGTGTTTGTTCGGTTTTACCTGTTAGGTGAGGGTATTTCGCGGTACCGTTCTTTATGTCTTTCGGGTGGTGTGACAGAGTTGTTGTGCCGCTGGGCCCTGCTGACATTTGCTGGGTGGGGCTACCTGGGATTGTCACTGTGTTGTTTGCTGGAACGGATGTTGGTGATGTTGAAGTTGGTGTTGGTGCGGGAGTGATGGTTTCTCCGGTTTTTCCTGTCCTATTGTTGAGCTGCGCTGGGATTTTATTGGGGATGGAGTTTTCCTGGTTTATTGGTGTTTTGGCCGTGTCCTTTTTTTTAGATAAAGAGTCGTCTTCTGTGCTGTTGTGGGGTCTTTTGGTACCTGCTCCGGTTAATGGTTTTTGCCTGTTGACGTCGTCTTCGATTTCGGTTGGGGTGGGCGTAATGTCCATGTCTAGGACTGCGTATCTGTTTGGGTTTGTGAAGTCTTGAGCTGTTGGAGCAGGCTTATTTTTTTTCCGTTCTTCTTCTAATTGTTCTTTTAAAGATTCGATCGTTTTGTAAAGGTTTTCGACCGTTTTGTTGAGGTTGCTTATCATTTGGATTAATTCTTCTACGGATGCATTGTCCAGGTTGCTGTTTCCTTTTTTTGCTGTTTGTTGGGCGGTTTTCGTTGTCTTCGTTTTTGCCATTTCTGTGGTTATCGGTGTGGTTTTGAATCGAGTTAATTTGTTTATTAAGTTTGGTGAGGGATTAACTCTTTTTGGTGTTTTGTTTTTAGCTAATAACTGTTTGATCAGGTGCGCAGTATGCGGTTCCGTGATGTCTTCGGTGGAAATTACATTCGGTTTTGTTTTTGTTGGCTGTCGTGATGTAGGTTGGTTGTATAGTGTAGGTGTGTGTGCTGCTCCTGGTGGGGAGTTCACATGTTCGATTGTTTCTGAGGATGATACACTTTCTGGGTTGAGTACCCCGTTTGGCATCGCGCGATGCGCGCGAACTGATTTGAATTTTCCCTATCCGTACACTTTGATTTTTTTAAATTTCTTATCACTGAATGTAACACAATGTGTTTTCGCTTCACAGTGCACTTGAGCACTGTGTTTTGCCGCACCACTGAACTGATAGGTTGAATGATAGACTCGGATCGGAACTTGTCGATTTTTTGGTGTGTACACCTGAGGGTTGCCTGGAGCGCAGGTAGCTCTCGGGGACAACCTACCCCTGCGAAGGTTCACTGTCGACTGCGCACTGAGCCAACTGAACTGTTGGAAACGTGAGTGATATTTCTAGATGTAATGTTTATACTGTAGAAATATTAATTAAGTTGATTTCATTTTTTAATTACTTCTGTAGAATGCTCAAGGTTTATCAGAGCCTGATAGACTTACAGAATAAATAGAACGTAACAATTTTAAGGTTAGCTTAGTTCTTCGCGGAAAAAACGTCGAAAAAATCGGTTTTTATTTTTTTTAACTTCGGCGCACCAAACCGAAAAATCTGAAAAAATTCATGAACAATACTTATAACAATATACTGCTACTGTAAAAATATAAAAGTGGACACTCTAGAACTTCCATGTGAAATCTGCATTTTTTCGATTTTTTTGAGGTTTTTGATTTTTTACAAGCAGGATTTCCATTTTAAAAATCTGAAACTAATTGCAAAGTATGTATTTGGGTTCTTGACATGTGTCAGTTTTTTTTCAGAATTTATAAACGTCATTAACTAGGGAAAATAGGCCAAAAACTGATTTTTCGATTTTACTCCATAACTACCCTCCCGATCGAGATACAGGGTTGAAATTTTGCACAGTATGTTTTTTCTTGGTGCTCTATCGAATGGCACATCGTCGATAAAATTCGGTTCAAGGGCATTTTTGACTACCTTATCCGGCTATATCCTTTGTAACAAACGACCTTCCGGAGCCCCTGTAGAGACTTTCCGGAGACATCCGCCGACATCTTTCAGACATCTGAATGTCTAGCGGCAGACATCTTTCTGCTATCTTTGAGCTGTATCTGTGCTGGTTGGGTATATTATATCAATAAACGACCGTGCCACGTGTTCGTCGTGCGGCAACCGAACAAGAACGAGGTGTTGCTTAATTCTATCTCCCAGGCTACCGGCACCCGTCACCTCGATTTTCAAACCTTCTGACAAGGTTGTATCAGCAACCAGGAATCACCCGATTCCTCAACATTGTTAAATAATTAAAAGTGAAGAAAATGAAAAGTTGTATAAATTTTCGATAACGGCAAATCTTCTACATTTTTTGATTTTATGCAATTAGTAGTTACATATTTCATATTCTTATGTACAATTTCAAATAATTCATAAATCTGTAATCTGAACAAAATTCTAGAACGAGGGATTAAAGAAAACTAAAATTAGAGAATATAGAAAGGAAATTATAAAACGTGCAACACGAATTAAAGAACATACTAATTGTACATAATTTGTTATTTATATTTTAAAATCATTATTTTTAGTAAATGAATAGGTGTTATATATTTAATAATTAATAAGGATATTGTAACGATCCGACTTCGCGATGCCCTGTAGCTCAAGAGTTACCAGGGTTCGTTAGGATGGAGGTAATGAAGGTTGTGCGAAGTCTGGTAAAACTCAGGTTTATTTAATAATAATTCCTGGTGCCTGGACGAGTTTCTGGCGGCGGCGATCTCTGTCGTGACAGCGGTAGCTGACGCGACGACGGCGACGGCGGAGGTTCGCGGTCCGGCGAGAACGCGGCGGAGAAACGGCCGGCGAACAGTCAGCCTGGTCGGTCAAGGCTCAGTCGGCGCACTTACAACTAACACTACACTAATTTACGGCGCACTTACAACTGACACTACTCTACTTACGAACTACGGACGCGGGTTAAAAGACGGGCCGGGTGCGGTCCGGACAAGCGAGACCATGCTTCTGGCGGACACGGTGCGTTGGCGATTCCGGACTATGCTACCGCGGCTGGATTCTGGACGCGGGTAAAACGGCGATCTCGTCGTCCAGCGGTATCTGGCACGACGAGCCGGTCTGGTACGGTGCGCAAATATTCTCGCGACTTGCGGGAACGTCTTTCCGGAGACGGTGCTACGGATGCGCGGATACGTCGCGGATTCCGGTACGTCGCGGTTTCGACGGGGAGCGTCTCCTGGAGCGGTTGTCTCAACCTGCGGACTGGACGGCCTCGTCGTCCAGCAGGAACGTCTGTATGCTCGAACGGAAGCACCCGATCGAAGAGTACCGAAGCGCTCGCGTCCTGGACGCACCCAGGAGTATTCGAGCTCGTTCACTGACTGGCGAGGGTGAGAATGTCTCCAGGTGAACTCCGGTGAAAATTCGTCTCGTTCTGCCTTATATAGACAGAAGACGAAAGCACGGACCACGAAGAGTGCCGCTCGCGTCGCGGCTGATTCTTCGCGGTGATTGGTGCGGGCCAGTTTCGGCAAAGTCTACAAATATGACTGCCGTTCGATCGCTCTTACTCTTAGGCCTACACGCGGTTCGCGACGAGACGTTGTCTCGTCGCATCCCCCCCTTTCTTCGGAGACTAGTGACGAGGCGATGCCTCGTCACAATATCATAAATGTCATTTTATGTAACTTATGTCAAGGTTATGTAACGCTGTGCCATTGCGTGGCGCTGCACGCATAATGACGTACTGCGCTTGCGCCGGACACAGCCAATGAAAAGGGTGCAAACTTTTACCTCGTCCCCTCCTAAAAAGATTTCCACCCCGCAACGACATCCTCCATCCCTATATTCCTATATCCATGGTGCCTACCCACTCCTCTGCCTGTCAACGCCGAGTCGCTCCGCATGACTCAACGATTGATTTCGGCTCGGGTATATCGGTGTGAACACCACAACATTGACTCGAGTGAATCGAATACTCAAACTTCTTAATTTCCATTAGGCTTTTATGGGACTTTCACTAACTTATTTCTGGCACTTTTCTGATTGAAATGACACCAAACACGATATAATTTCAACATTATTTAGTGGTTTAATCGACGATGAAAGTTTCGAAGGCAACGAAGAACAGCGCGCCGTGGTAAAATGTCAAAGATAAAGGTTCGACGGAGAATCTCGGTGTAACTGTCCTTTCGCTTGGTAAACAAACATTATACATGTATGTATGTACTTTATTGATTCCCCTTAGGGTTACAATTTTCTTACATTTCCACCGCAATCATATTCCCTACTTTTCCCGTTTCCCGTCTTCCTAAACTAACTTATATCCTACCTTATATCTATGCTTATAACTAAATAAGATAAATATAGAGAGAGAGAAGCTTACTATACAGGGTGTCCCAAAATTCGTGAAAATCCCGAAAGGGGGTGATTCCTGAGACCATTCTAAGAGACATTTTCCTTTGCACCAAAGTCAACTGCGGCTTTGTTTAGGAGTTATTAACGAAAAACACGGACCAATCAGAGCGCGCCCTGGTCCGCCGCGCTGTCACGATGCGATGTCACGGCGTACCGCGACACTCGCTTGCCGGCGCGGCTTGGCGCGCCGGGCCAGGGCGCGCTTTGATTGGTCCGTGTTTTTCGTTAATAACTCCTAAACAAAGCCGTGGATAACATTTTTGCAAAGGAAAATGTCGCTTGAAATGGTCTCAGGAACCACCCCCTTTCGGGATTTTCACGAATTTTGGGACACCCTGTATACAAAAGACGCTATGTACACTATTTACAATAATTTACAGACCTTAACCTATCAATTAAGTTTTAAATCTTACATACTAATCTTACATGCTAAAACGGACCTCCTCTTCCGGTTGCTTATCATTCATTCCATTCTTACCATCCATTCTTTCTCTCCATTTCTCTAATTTCCTCAGCCACTCTTCCCTACCCCCTTCATCTTCTAACACTTTCCCTATCCACTCCTGCCAGCCTTTTTCTTCATCCACTCTTATACAAACCTCCCATACATGTTCCCATGTTTCCCTCTCCCAACCACACACTCTGCATTTTTTCTCCTCTTCATCCTCCCAGTACTTATCCCCCCTCATTCCATTGCCTAATCTAAATTTCGCCATTCTCTTCCATCTACTCTTCCCCACCCTTTCTTTAGATATCCCGGCAGCCCCTCACCCTTTACCCTCCCATACCAACTATTTAAATTCGTGTTCCTAATTCTTCCCCATCTTTCTTCTCTCTGTTTTATTTTTTCCCTTCTTATTATTTCTTCGCTTATGGACTCTTGCCTTTCCTCTATCAATTTCGAGATCTCCTCTTCCGTCCACCCCCTCTCCCTAAAGAAATCCCATCTCTCTTTTTCCCATCCGTCCCTCTGCCCTCCCTTTCTATCTCTACTTCTCAATTCCTCCCAGCATAGGCGCGCTAACTCCCCTCCCTTACCTTGCCCCAATTTACACTCATACCCCATGCCCTTATGCCTGCCCTCCCTCTAAGTAGTTCCCTTTGTAATTCCTCCCTTACCATGTACCCCGGCGTAAATTTACCTACCCCTAGCAGCCATCTCAAATATCATTCTTGAAGTCTCTCTAGATCTGCCCTCTCCTTCCAGCCCCATATTTCTACCCCATAGCTTATCACAGCCCATATTAATCTGTCGAATAACCATAATCTCCTTCCCCAATCTTTGGCAAATCTCCTTTTTCCTATCGCCCATATTTGTCCCATAGCTGCCGCCCCTTTCCTTAACCTCTCCTCTACATGAGCTCTTTGACCCCCATCTCTTGTAATCTTGTAACCCAAATACCTGTATTCTTTTACCTCTTCTAACACTTTCCCTTTCCACCTCCAAGATATTTTTTCCACCTCCCCCCTCCTCTTCTGCATCTCATCACCTTGGATTTTTCTGTGTTGAGTTCTAGTCTCTTTCCTTCCAGATATCTCTCTAATACCCCGATCATGCCCCTCATATCATCTTCGTTTTCCGCTACCATGGCCACGTCATCAGCGTATGCCAGTGTGAAAACTTTTCTATCACCCAGCTTTACCCCTCCCCAACACCCCTTCTCTAACTCCTCATCCAAGTCCGCTAGTAGCAAGGTAAATAGTAGCGGGCTTAACGGGCACCCCTGCCTTACCCCCCTTGTAGTCCAAAAATTGTCACCTTCTTCCTCCCCCACTTTCACCCTACTTTTAGTTTCCCTTAATACCTCCTCACACCTCTCCACCAACCCTTCCCTCACCCCTCTTTTCCTCGTTGCCCTTATTAGTACCTCCCTGTCCACAGTGTCAAACGTCGCCTTTAGGTCCACAAACAATATAATTAATTTCCTTACCTTTCTCTTCACCTGTCTATTTATTAAATAATTAAGCACGTAAATGTTGTCAATACATCCTAATCCTTTTCTAAAACCGGTTTGGCTTGCCGGCAACAAACTCTTCCCCTCCACCTCTTGTCTTAACCTTTCCGCTAACACCGCCGCGTAAATTTTGTATGCAGTTTGTGTCAGAGTTATCCCCCTGTAATTCTCTACAACACTACTGTCCCCTTTTTTTTGCTACTGGTATCACTACCCCCTCTGACCAATCCTCCGGCCATCCCTCCCCCCTCCAAACCTTATTGCACACCCTTATTAACCACTCCTCTATCTCGCAACCTCCATATTTCCACACTTCATTCGGGATTCCGTCCCCTCCCGCGGCTTTCCCATCTTTCAGTCCCATTACCCTTCTAATTTCCTCTATCTCTATATCCCTTTCCGCGTCCTTTCTTCTTCCCGTTATTTCTTCCCTTCTTACTCTCCAACCCACCCCTCCCAGTACCTTCCTAAAATGCTCCTCCCATTCTTCCATCCCTATGTTATCGTCAACCCTTGTTCCCCTCTTTCTTTCCCAATTCACAAGCTTCCAGACCTGACTTTCCGATTTTATTTCCTCCACCTCCTTTTCCCATTTTTCCCTCTCCTTATTCTTTTTCTCCTCACATAATCTCTGGTATGCTCTTTTCAACTTCTTAAACTCTAATCCCTCCCCTCCCTTCCTTCTCCAATTTCTTAATTCCACCCTCACTTTCCTTTTCTCTACTTTACATTCTTCATCCCACCATCCTTTCCTCTTTACTTTATCCTTTATCCCTACCTTCCCCAGTACTTCCTTTATTTTTCTTTCAATTCCTTCCAATCAGTCTGACTTCCCTCCTCTATGTTTGCCCTTTTCCCAAACTTTTCCCTAAAATCCTGTATTCCCTCTTCCGACCAGCAACCCCTACCCTTCTTTTCCCTTTCCCCTCCCTCCCTCTTTTCTCCCCCGCTTCCCCTTTTAGCCACACTGTTATGGGAAGATGATCAGAATCTATTTTCTCCCCTATTTCCATCTTTTCTACTCCTTCTCTCGTTTCCTCGTTCCCCAATATGTAATCTCTCACCGAGTTTCCACTTGCCCCAACATATGTCCATTCCCCTTCTTCGTCTCCCTTTTTGTTCCCATTCATAATACCCCATCCTTTCTCTCCCATGTAACTACACAATTTCTTCCCATCCCCGTTTACCTTCATATCCTTTGAGTTTCTGTTCCCCTACCCCCCTCCTCCTCCCCTTCTTCTATCTCTCCTCCTTCCCTTCCCGTTCTCGCGTTAAAATCCCCCCCTATTAACACCCTTACCCCTTCTTCTCTCCGGTCCGTCCACTCTCCTAATTCGTCTAATTTAGCATCTAGGTCTCCGTTTACATATACCCCAACCACCCACCACCATCCCCCCTCCAACTTCACTTTCGTCCCCATCATTCCCTCCTTCGTTCTTATTTCCCCTTTTTCCCTCTCCAACTCCTTCCTCACTCCCATTAGCATCCCCCCCTTAGCCCTTCCCTTACTTTCCTCCCTTTTCGCCCACTGCACCTCCCACTTGTACCCCTTTGGAAGCCTATATCTTATTCTATTCCATCCCTTTTCCTCTAGCCACGTCTCCAGTAATATAATCACCTCCCACTTTTCTATCTCTCTCCAAAAATCCTCCCCCTTATTAGTCAGTCCTGCCACATTCCAGAATCCTATCCTATAGCCTGAATTATTCCTATTTTCCCAACGTTCCCCCCCCTGATTCCTCCCTTATTCGTTTCCCTGTTCCCCCTCCCATTTTTCCTCTATTTCATCCCATTTTCTCATTTTTCCATTTACCCATATTTTCATATACCCTACCTGTACATTTTTACCATTCATCCTTTCTTTTTCTGCCTCTCTATCTATTTTCCACCTTGCCCTCCTCTCCTCTTCTGTAAGATCGTCAGCTATCCTTTCTTCTTGCCTCCTAAGCTTTTTCTTGCCCTCCATTACCCTTCTTTTATTTTCTCTGTCGGTCAATTTCACGAGTACCATACCCCTTCCGTCTTTATCAACCTTCCCTATTTTCCTAATCTCTTTAATTCCCTCTTCTTTCAGTTCCATCTTTTCCCACAGACTCCTAATCTCAACTTTTAAATCTTTTCCCTCCACCTTTATCCTCCTAATTATTATGTTGTTCTTCTTTTCCTCTCTTTCTCGCTTGTCCTGCCTAATTTCCAATATCCTAAGTCTTCTCCTATTCTCATCTAAAGCCTCTTCTCTCCTTAGTTCATTACCCTCCCCCTTTTTTCCTATCCAGTCCTCCACTTTCCCCAATTTTCCCTCTACTCTATCTATCCTCTTGTCTGTATTCTCCCTCCTACCCTCGTCCCTCTCCTCCCTCCCTATTTCCTCTAGTCTCCCTTCTATCTTTATTACCCTTCCCTCTACGCTTTCTATCCATTTCTTCATCCTTTCCCTATTTAACTCTTCCTCCTTCCTCTCTTCCCTCCACTTTTCCCTTTCCTGCCTCCACTCCTCTGATAACTTTTTTCCTTCCTCCCTTTCCCCCCTTATCTCTTCGCTCATCCTCTTCACTTCCCCTATTAACCCTCTGAACATTTGCTCCATTTCTTTAAAAACCCCTCCCCCTCACTTTTAGATTTTTGCGGTGATCTTTTCGTCGTGTCACTTTTCTTAAAGATTATATTTTCAACTCCCACCTCTCCCTCTACTTCCCCTATTCCCCTTTTTCTCCCCACATTGTCCACACTTTCCGTGCTGAACCATCGCTCTATAGTGCTATCCTTCAGAATCAACCCCAATCTTCCCTTCCCTTCTTTCCCCTCCTCGTTCCCCATCCCCTTGTCTACCTCTACTCTCTCACTCATTTTCCACTATACTTCTATCTTCCCAAAATTAATAAGACCCTTTTCAAAAATTCCCGCTTCTTACTCTATCTATCTCCCAGTCACTCTTTCTCCCACTAGTTAGCGCCACCTCCCTCCTTCCTTTACCCGCGTCCGCCTGTCAACCGCCACGCGAACCTAACCTCCACTTACTTAGCCCTTCCCTAGTGCTCCTTCTCTCGCTCCCTCACCCTTAGCCCTATATCTCACTCCTATCCCTACACCCCACTAACCCCTCACTACCACTTTCTCCACTCACACTTCTTTACCTGCTCTCTTTCACACAAAAATCACGCTCAGCTAGTAACTCACCGCAGCCTCTCACACAACCGGAAACGGAAGTCCGTAAACAAACATTATAGTATTATACAGGGTGTCTCAAAATTAGGTCCGGAGCCGAAAATGGGAGGTTCCTGAGGTCATTTCAAGCGACATTTTCCTTTGAAAAAATGTCGTCCGCGGCTTCGTTAACGAGTTATTAACGAAAAACACGGACCAATCAGAGCGCGAGCTAGACGCGTGCAGCCCGGCTGAGCCCGGCGCGCCGGCAGCCGAGTGTCGGTGGCACGCCGCGATGTCGCAACGAACAAAAGTTTCTCGATGATGTGAATCCTCGTCAATTTCGATAAGCTTTGGATATGTTGTCAATACCATGATTCTGAACAACATTTCCCTTTATAGTTTCTGTCGATCGGCTTTAGTTTACGATATTATTGTAAAAATTTGTAATTGTAAATCGATCGATGTACTATTTTCTATCCGATTTCGATAAGCTTTGGATATGTTGTCAATACCACGATTCTGAACAACATTTCCCTTTACGGTTTTTGTCGGTCGGCTTTAGTTTACGATATTATTGTAAAAATTTGTAATTGTAAATCGATCGATGTACATACTATCTCCTCGCCGATTTCGATGAGCTTTATTTCAAAGGAAAAAGATATTTAAAACATCGATTTATAAAGCATCAATTTATAACATATTTCAAAGTCATCGAAATCGGTGAGGACCCACATCATCGGCAACTTTACCCGAACGATAGAAGAAGCACAAACTTATTGAATTAAAAACTCACTTATTCAGCCGTAAATCCATTTGACTACCACATACAACCACCATACTTTCACATAATTGTTGAACTCGTAGCACACTTTTATAACTCGTATCGATATCGAACGAAATTACTTACTCCGACGCGGAAAGAGTTCGATGCTCTTCGCGATGCCGCGCGAAACTGTGCTCTCCCAGCGTACAATGTATTCGATGAAGGCGTCGTTTAAAACAAATGAAATCGTTTCCAAGGAGATATTGATTTTTCGAGAACCATATGGCATTGATTTTTCGAGAATCATATGATTCTCGAAAACACCGATTCTTGACGAACGAACGATGCCATGGACGAGATATCTCGTGTATCCTTATGCACACACCGCTAGATCACGTATACGTACGTGAGGACTGCAAGGGTCCGGGATTAAACTTCTGATTTCTCAATAATGCAAAGATGGGGTTTTTTGGTAGTCAAAATCGCTAGACGAAAGATCAATCTAGGATGCGATCATTCTCACAAGTCCTATTTTTACGATTACGAGCAATGGTTTTGCAATATTCGGCTGCATGTTGTCCGTCGAAGAGGCTAGAACGCCGCACAGTGGGACCTTTCGTCCAAATCGGAGACAAAATCAAAGAACTTTCTATAGAAATGGGGTAGAGCGATGAAATTTTTTTAAAATTAAAGCTGAAACTTTGCAGAATATGTAAAAAATAGGGAGATTATGGTAAGAACGTTTTTTAACGTTGAGAAAATCCGACACTCAATTTCGACAGCGTTCTTTCCGCATGTCGAGGAACGAGATCGCGGGCGCGCTTGCAGGCTCGCGTGAATTGCAGCACAGAAATGTTCGTGCCATCGAATGAAGGAATCGAATCTATTGCGGCTTTTATAACTAGTCGCGAATCTTCTCGCTCAGGCGAGTAATCTCTACGAGTTGGCATTGGATCGTCTTGAAGAGGCGTTGCTAACGGGTGCAACGGAAAGTTAATCAAATTTTCTGTTCGCTGAGAACACGTGTTTCTCGATGGGTTCGCCATTTCGTCGTGGTGGTTGATCTATCCCACCGCTGCCACCAATTTGTTACGTCCCGGAGTCTGACTTTCGCGAAAACTATCGTTCCGCGACCCATTCCCCTTACTGGACGCTCTCAAATGCGATACAACCTTTTGTCCACGCGGCACGTTACGTCCGACGTCTGACTGGGAACCACGACTTTCGCGAACATGCGTATTCTACTTAACGCTTACAGTAAATTCGCCCCAAAGCGGCGGACGAGAACAGAGATAAGTGAGACGGCGCGAATCTTCGCAGGGAAATATCTAGCAACTTATCGAACAGTTGAGTATAGCGATCGGTGAAGACAGGCAGGCTTCCTTTATGCGAACTGCTTCCGTTGCTCGCTGACGGCTGCAGTCGAATCAGGCTGGGTCGTCGTAGAAAGGACGATGATCCTAACTCGTCCTGGGAAGATCACGTCGTCGGTGATCCTCGGTTGGCGGGAGATACCCCGCTGTTGTCCTCCGTCCCGCGTTCGTTGACGCGCATGAGCTTTCGTAATTGATAGCGACGAACGCGAATTGAATAGGAAAGCGCGAGGATGTAGGGAGAAGAACTAAGCGAGACTCACTTATTAAATTAATAACTGGGAATATATTTGTAACGTATGAAATGAAATTATAATGAACTAGAAGCGCGTGTTATAGCAGGACCGCTCAAAGGCGGATGAGAGCGAGGACTCGTCGGAGTCCGGACCGGGACATCCAGGAGGCGACGAGCCTCGCTGGAGTCTTGAACGAACGTGTCAGACTGGCTGTCCGAATTGAACTGAATTAACTGAACTCTTTTTAGGATCGTGAGGTCGAATACATAGGTGTCTTATCTTCTACCGGATGTCTCGTTAGACATAACGCTATGGATGTTATGAGAAGCGCGCGATTAATGATTACGGTGAATGCTACGTGATACTGCTACATATGATTATTATACAAGGGTTAAGATAAGAATGGGTATATGGTATGAGGTGAGAATCGGATCTGATGAACGGAGCGAAGTATGACTACTTATAACTAATCAATATTCTTAATAATTACGGTTACAATATCCTACTCTTATTGGCTATGCTTATAACCTATGGCAACACGTCGGCAGACGTGACACAATAATTGTTTAAACAAATTTTTATATAATAATTTGTACAAATTTTTGTTAAAATAATTGTTGAAACAATAAATTATTGAAATAACAATTCAAATAACGAATATAGAAACAAATTATATAAATTTGTACAAATTATAAAAATTTGTTTAAACAATTATTTTAACAATAAATTATTGAAATATCAATTCAAATAACGAATATAGAAACTAATTATAAATATTTGTTTAAACAATTATTTTATCAATAAATGATTGAAATAACAATTTAAATAACGAATATAGAAATAAATTATAAACATTTATTTATTTAAAAATTGTTTAAATTATAAATAACGAAAAATGTCTACTTACATAATAAATATATAAGACGGAACTGACCGAACACAATACAGAATGGACATGATATTTGGTCCCCTCAGGGTTTGAAATTCATTTACCAATCCTCTTCCTCTTTCCACTCTCACCATCGCCTTTTCAGCGGGACCTACTGTTTATGGTGGGTTCCAAACCACCTTTTGCCAACAACACGTGAAAAACATCCCGGGTGGGTCACTTTCCGGTTTTTGACCAGACGGTCACCCATCCTAGTGCCGTTCACGTTCCACGTTGTTTAACTTCGGTGATCTAACGAGAACCGGTGCTTTCAACGGGACTACGGTTGTTGGCTCACAATACAGAATGATAGAACCGAAATCCAGAACCGAAATCCAGAACCGAAATCCAGAACCGAAAAATAAGAGTTACAGAACCGAAATAATATCGGTTCTCCAGAACCGTAACCGTAACCGATATAAGCCAGAACCGATATTCTCGTAACAGTTATAACATCATTTCGGTTCTTCATAACTGTTTCGATCAGAACCGATATATAACAGTTTGAAACTGTTATTTCCAGAACCGTTTCAGTCGCTTAACTTTAAACCCGTTTTTGTCGAAATCTATTTTTACTCTTCCCTTCTTTTAATTTAATAAAGATTTATGCACCATTTAAAACTTCTTAGGGACGTCTCAAAAAACCTTTCGAATGTTCTACGAATGTCTCCTGAACGTCTTCTAGACGTGAAACAGTTGTTTAAAAGACGTCTTTAAGACGTACCGTTTTCTAACACAAGACGTTCAGGATACGTTCTGAAGACGTTCGTAGGAGATTCGGGACATCTTTAAGACCTCCGAATGTCCAACTGCAGACGTCTTAAAGACGTCTTTGTGCTATCTGGGCACATAGGTCGCAGCTCAACTGTTCTCTTAAAAAATTATGTTGAAGTGCATATAATTTTTGAAACACCTCTGTTCATAATATTCTTTCATTTCATAGTTCATAGCAATAAGCTGACTAGTTGTGTAGGAAATTATCAGAAACATGATACGAACTATGAAATGAAAGAATATTATGAACAGAGTTGAAGAGAACGGTTTAGTTGCGACCTATGGTTAACATTGTTAGTTAACGGATTAATATAAAATACAGCGGAAACATCTATAGTTGCGTCAGAACAGGGGCAACTTTAGCAACTCTGTCTACATATATCAATAGAGCAGAGACAAGTTCCTTGTCGTCAGTAAAGAGAAAATCAAATTGAATTCTGCATCGTCATAGTGAATTGCGAGAATGTTTTGCTTCCTCATCCTTAGAGTGAATTTGCACAAGATTAAAAACGAGTCGTAACATTATTAGAAAAGGAGATTAGATCTTTCCGCTGAAGGTGCGATAAGATAAAGCAGAGATTTGGCTGCTCTATTAAAGCCTATACATAGTTACATTCTGCATGTAACACTATACAGGGTGTCCCAAAATTCGTGAAAATCTCGAAAGGGGTGGTGGTTCCTGAGACCATTTCAAGCGACATTTTCCTTTGTAAAAATGTTAACCGCGGCTTTGTTTAGGAGTTATTAACGAAAAACACGGACCAATCAGAGCGCGACCTAGACGCGAGTTGCCACAGTCGGCCAATAGACATTAGGCGCGCCGCACAGTGGGTAAAATCGACGTTCTAGCTGTTCACGGGCTAAAAACTCAAAGTCCTCATATCGATTTTTAACGAATGCACAATGTTTCTTAAATGTCTATTACATTCGAAAACGATAATATTAATTAAAGCTATTAAAAACTCTCGTTGCAATAAACATTCAAAGATCAAACTTTTTCAGATACGATTTATCACCGAAAAAATTCCTTGTCTTCATAATGATGTCCTGGAAAACCTACTGAAGATTAAGTGACCAATTTTTTTTTATATGAAGAATGTATATCTATGTTGAGAACGCACCAGGAACTAAACATCATTGTTCATAATTTATTATAAAAATAAATATTTAATCAACTAAGGAAAATTGTCGAAGTTTTTCACCTTTGACAAGGGATAAGTTAAAATGTCCGGAGATGTCCATGTTCTGACAAAGTGGAACATTTTCGTCAAGATCTCCTCTAAAAGATCGTGCAAAATTTAGTTCCAGTATAATCCATTATCCGAAGTTATGATAGTTTAAAGCGTCGCGGGACACGCGCACAGTGGTAAGTTCGATCGAAATCGTGGCCAAATTATTCATTATTCACACGAGTTTTCAGACATTTCCGCTGGTGTGACAAGAAAATGTTTCCTACAAAAAGTAATCAGTACAGTACATCAGTAAATATCAATACAAAAAATTTCCAAAAAAACTTTTTTTCAATAAAAAATTGTGGTCACCTTCATTATTTATTTATAACTATATATTTTTTATTCAATAATGTTATAGCTGACGGCAAGACGAATCCAACGACCTATTTAATGTGGTCTTTATGTATTGAAATAATGGTGAAATAGGCGTGAACAGCTAGAACGTCGATTTTACCCACTGTGCGCCGCGCCGGGCCGACTCACAGTGGTCGATTTACTCCAAAACGTGGCCAAAAATAAGAAAAATGAATTTTCAAATCAAGAATTTTGTATACGTGGGTTGGCTACCATGATAGTTGGGCTATTGGATGGTTAATGGAAAAAGGGCCTGACCTTTCCACCTGAACGAGAAATTCAGTCTGAAAGTGACCATCGTTCAAGTAGCAGCTACGCACAGTAAATCGTTGAGTGAGAAAAGTGTCCAGAAGTGAAAATATTTGTATTATATCCTACTGATTTTTATTCTACAATATGGAGGGTGTCTCTGGAGGTAAATAAATCATGTTTATACATTATATAAAATGCAAGTAACAATGGATAATGTAATATATAAAATATGACAAAATTTCATACGAAAATTTTGGAAACCTAGGAAAATAGTTATGATCTAGATCGATCTGAACTATGTGACTTGTACACACCTTTAGTTTACATTATCACCTAGTAGGATCAACAAAAAACGGGTGCCCCGATGTGCCCCCCCCCCCGATTTTTCTGCTATTTTTGTAATGTACTGCATGGGCTGGAAACCCGCTTTTTGTGATTTAGACCTTATTTCATGGTTTAAAGTAACATTATTATAGGTCGTTGAATTCGTCTCGTGACCAGTTACAATATTATAAAGTAAAAAATATATGTTAATATTTAAAAATTTGAAGTGACCTTTTTTTTAATAAAAAATGATTTTTTTTTAATTTTTTATATTAGAATTTGTTGAAAAGTGAATTCTGATCAACTTTTATTGGAAACATTTTTTTGTCAGATCAAACATATTGTAAAAACTTGTGAAAATACCGGTATCGCGCTTGTTCCTTCGCACGGAGGGTTTTACGACGGACCGTATTTCTATTGTATATACTTAGCTAGTTTAAGTGACCGTGCTTCTTGAGGCATCCTTTGCATTGGAAAAACCGAGAAAGTACCGATATTTATTACGATGTCGGTAGAATATCGGTTATACCGAAACCGGTATTTTAACGATTTCAAGCATTTGCTGCTAGTTTCTTTGTCATTTCAGCTTCGACGTTTTCTGTTTCTGTATCCATCTTTCTACGTTGATCTCTTTTGTTTTCAAATTCTATTTCTGGCCTTCCGTATTGTCATTTCTGTCTCTTTTCTACTCTTCAGCTTCCGGTGTCAGAGTTGTAGAAATTTCCAGGAAGGAACTTTTTTTGTTTTAATAAAGGATCATTTACACGGCGAGTTCCAAATAATATTTTTAGTTATTGAAGCACTATTATCTAAGAAATTTAGAAGTTCTTATCAATTAACGGACCATAAAAAAGGAACGCTTCAAAATTTGATATATGTATTCAGGAAAAAGTGGTTGTGAAAGTTAACAGAACTGAAGTAAGATTTTACCAACAGTCCGACCAACGGCTGAACGGTTCCCTTACATTTGATCTAATTTATAACCTTCCATTCTTCAAAACACATATTTAAAACAAGAATTTCTTCTTCTACAATTTAGTAATTAGCCGGCTACTTGTGTTCTTTATATAATTTGATATTAGATTCACATTTAACAAGACAAAAAATCTTGAGGTATCAAATTTCAGCTGTATTTAATACTTTCTTACTACGTACATCCGTCATATTGGTTCCGCCATTTTGTTTTCTGTTCTTTTAATTTCAGTTTCATAATTAACCACTTCAGGAACCCCACAACACCAAGTTTTGTCCCATTCTGACAGTTTTCATAGGTTCAATCTCGATTTTACAGCCGCCATTTTACTTTTTTGCGATTTTGATTTTAGATTCGTAATCAGCGACCTCGAATACCCCGAGATACCTAGTTTCGTATAAATCAAAGAAAGATTTGATTTTTGGCCACGTTTTGGAGTAAATCGACCACTGTGGCGACTGGCAACTCGCGTCTAGGTCGCGCTCTGATTGGTCCGTGTTTTTCGTTAATAACTCCTAAACAAAGCCGCGGTTAACATTTTTACAAAGGAAAATGTCGCTTGAAATAGTCTCAGGAACCACCCCCTTTCGGGATTTTCACGAATTTTGGGACACCCTGTATGTGCTGTTTAAAAAAAATTTATTTGCGAAAGTTTGTGTATCAGTCGAAATGATAAAAATATTCATTGCTATTTATTTATTATTAATGAAAATGGTACAAGTGATAAAAAAAGTAATAGATTAATTGTGTAAGTACATATCGAAATCTTTTGGTATTTATTTCTTTTAGATTATTCGATAGCGCTAATATTTTTGTTCGGGTTCTGATCTCTGATGCGTCCGCTTAACGTTACGAATCTACTTTACTTATTTTTAAATGTATTCCTGCCTTTGGACCTAATATCAAGGAACGTTTATCAAATTCATACGGAATCATTGTTTTCTCGCAAACGCTGACTTTAAAGTTGCGCAGGGTTTTTATCAAGCCTATTTTTGTTTGGTAAATTGCGAAACGAGCACCTAAAAGAAAAATTCCAAATTAATTTTAGATACACGTGATATTAAGCATTGGAAATATTTAGCGGAGCTCGTTAAAAAGCCACAGAAGTCCTCTGAGAAGTGAACCACGTACAAATTAATTAAGAATATTGTTAAGAGTAGACATGTTCGCTTCGTTACAATTGATTGACTTTAGTCATGGCCACGGTGCATTATACAGGTGTGCCGACTTAGCATCTCTGTAACGGTGACGTTTTGTGATAGATGGGTAGTAATTCTCTGGCCGTCGCCAGACGGCGCATGGGTCGTAGCGTACGTGTGCGAATGAGATTGTGTGTATTCGGGCGCGCTGCTGATCTATCGCAATTCTCTGAGGGAAGTCGGCACACCTGTATAATGCACCGTGGTTATGGCTCACCAGAGGTACATGCCGGAATATGGTAAATTTGGCAACGCTGTCTCAGTCCGATTTGAAGTCGTTCGCGTTATAACGGCCGTTTCTATGTATATGCTACTATCTTAGACCATATGTACTTATAGACACGGCATAGGTGTAGTATGTGTGTAGGAAAGCCGAGAGTTGAGCGTGACAAAGATCGTGGTAAAATGTGACGTCACAAGTTAATTCTTAAGATAATTTCAAAATGGCTGATGCGGCAGACCGACGCCGACGCTACCCATTAGGGTCTAATTAGTTTGCCACGGCCGGAGGCTGAGGCAAACTAAACTGTCCTTTACACGACTGACCATAACCTGAGCAAGTTCTTTTACTCCGTGTGAATTTTGTAGTGATTCAAAATGATGCTAATCTTGAATGCGAGGTGTGCCTGCGTGCACTAGAAAATGAGCAATCAATGTGCACTTTCATAAATTTGAAAAATTACAGCAACCGTAGGCAGGTATTAACTGTACCGTCAAATGACGTCATACATATTTGCAAAATTGCTGAGGCGGAAATACGCCTCCTGAAGAAAACAGACCGCTTACAGGAAAAAGATCTCATGCCAAAAGTAATTGCAACCATTTTAAGCAACGTTCGCACTACGGTATTCAATAATTACAAGGAATACATGTTTGACGCAAGCATGCAAATTAATCACATTGTATTATTAATTAAAATGATAGCGTTTAATGTACAGCAGCAAATAGAACAAAAATGCGCAGTAGATTAACTAAAGAAATATTATTTTGTAATCAATAAGTGTGTGTAACTTCTATGTAACGTTTATTTAAAATAAAAATTGTCTACATCGATTGCAAGAAATGGAAACTAAATTGAATGTTATTTCTTCCCTTAATGATTGTAATAGAGCAGAAATCATATATTGACATTTTCAATTTCTTCAATTTTTCAACAATTTTGAATTTCATCTACTCAATTTTTTATAAATGCACAAAGATCCGCAGTCTAATAATAACTAATCACAAGCGAGGTAAATGTAAATTATGTAAAAATAGCAGTACTACCTTAAAATGTAAATGTGATCAATTTATATGTAAAAAACATTCTCTAACCTGCATAATATGCGAAAGTTGTTAATCTTCAGAATAAAATATCGATTCCTAAAATAGTTAATATATAATTCTATTATTAATTCATACTTCATTGTAATGCCTTAATAAAACATATAGAATAAACATTTGTATCTCAAATATACTTTACTAGCTTTCCCCCGCCACGCGTTGCTGTGGCACAGTATTTTTTAAAAGCATATACGTATTGAACGTGTTTGTGATAATCTATTTTGTTCAATTCCATTTCGCTTTTCGCGTTGCTTTGTAGTTCTCTCTCTCACTCGCTCTTCTTGATCTCCTCTCTCTCTCTCTCTCTCTCTCTCTCTCTCTCTCGCACTCACCTACGTAGAAAGCTGCAGTTTGAACCGTTAGACGCGGCGTTTCTTCGGGAAGGTATTAGAGCAAACCGCACTCGAAAAAGTTCATTTGATCAAAAGTTATAAGCAGAAAAGTGCCCAAAAGAGAACGAAAAACTTGTATTTAGTCTCTTTGGGACGAAATCAATTACGAATGGCGGAACGTAGCAAGCTGGGGTTTGAACCGTTAGACGCTGCGTTTCTTCGGGAAGGTATTAGAGCAAACCAAACTCGAAAAAGTCCATTTGATCAAAAGTTATAAGCAGAAACGTGCCCAAAAGAGAACGCAAAACTTGTATTTAGTCTCTTTGTGACGGAATCAATTACGAATGGCGGAAGGTAGCAAGCTGGGTTTGAACCGTTAGACGCTGCGTTTCTTCGGGAAGGTATTAGAGCAAACCGAACTATAAAAAGTCCATTTGATCAAAAGTTATAAGCAGAAACGTGCCCAAAAGAGAGCGAAAAAGTTGACTTTTTTCACTAATGACGTCACAACTTTTGAACCAATAAAATTTTTTGAATGCGGTTTGTTCCTAAACCTTCCCGAAGAAACGCCGCGTCTAATGGTTCAAGCCCCAGCTTTCTACGTTGAGCCGTTCTCAAGTGATGCCGTTACAAACATACATACATACATACATACATACACACATACAGACAGACAGACAGACACGATTTTATTATATATTATATTATTTATACAGAAGATTCCTCGTTCTCAAATACCTATGTATACCAATTTTCATAGCGATAGGTTCAACGGTATAGAAGTTGATGTATTGCAGCGCCATCTACAGCGGCGAGTTACAACAAATTGAATAACGTAAAAACCTTCTCCATGAAGAAATACATATACAGGGTGTTTACCTACAGGTGGGAGAAAATTTAAGGGGTGGTTCTCGACGATAATATAAGACGAAAATGAAGAATAAAAAAATTGCGATTTCGGCTTCGTTATTTAGTTATTAACAATTAAAAATCCGCCTAAAATGCTGCAACACCTCTAACAAAGGTATACGTTGCGTACGTCACACAGCCGCGCGACAGTCTCGTATCAAGTGACAAACGCATGCATACCTTGGTTCTCATCTGGGGCTCCAGCAAGGTGAAAAATTTTTAAAAATCGTTGGATGACACTGAACCTGCCTACTTGTGAAAATCCACAAGGGCATTTCTAACATCCGCCCTATGGAATTATCGAGTAGAAGGGGTCAATGCCCTTTCACTTTTAAATTCTACTCATACATATCCACAAATCCTTATTACGCACTATAATTGTTCATAACACCGTACTTAGTATACTGGAATAAACGTTCTAGCACTATTTACAATATCAATCACACGCACTACGAGTTTACAGAGAGTACAAGTTTACTGAGGGGAATGTGTGAGGAGAATGTAAAGAACTGGTAATCCTTTAATGTTGAAACACTGCAGTTTATTGAACTTGATTTACGTCGCGAGACTCGCTCACAGACGGAACGGACATCTTGAGGTCGTGTGATTTCTGGGAACGGAAATCTTCGACGCGTGCGAGAAGAATCGTCCGTACAAGCTAGCATCCGTATGCAGACTGATTCAAGACAGCTGATGAAGTCAATGCCTGAGCCCGATCGATAAAACAAATGCCGATCTACAACAGCAAACGTCCGCCAATTTACATCAAACGCCCGCCCAAACATCGCGCGTTACTATGCCAATACATTGTGTGTCCCGTTTCCGCGAACATCTCGATTCTTTCTCATTCTGTCTGTGATCGCCAAATATCTCATATGTGTGCCATTGATCACATCAGTTGTCTTGAATCAATGTGCTGGTGTGCATACGGATGCTAGCTTGTACGCACGATTCTTCTCGCACGCGTCGAAGATTTCCGTTCGCAGAAATCACACGACCTCAAGATGTCCGTTCCGTCTGTGAGCGTGTCTCGCGACGTAAACCAAGTTCAATAAAGTGCAGTGTTTCAACATTAAAGGATTACCAGTTCTTCACATTCTCCTCACACATTCCCCTCAGTAAACTTGTACTCTCTGTAAACTCGTAGTGCGTGTGTATGATATTGTAAATAGTGCTAGAACGTTTATTCCAGTATACTAAGTACGGTGTTATGAACAATTATAGTGCATAATAAGGATTTGTGGATATGCATGAGTAGAATTTAAAAGTGAAAGGGTATTGACCCCTTCTACTCGATAATTCCATAGGGCGGATGTTAGAAATGCTCTTGTGGATTTTCACGAGTAGGCAGGTTCAGTGTCATCCAACGATTTTTAAAAATTTTTCACCTCGCTGGGGCCCCAGATGAGAACCAAGGTATGCATGCGTTTGTCACTTGATACGAGACTGTCGCGCGGCTGTGTGACGTACGCAACGTATACTTTTGTTAGAAGTGTTGCAGCATTTTAGGCGGAATTTTAATTGTTAATAACTAAATAACGAAGCCGAAATCGCAATTTTTTTATTCTTTATTTTCGTCTTAGATTATCGTCGAGAACCACCCCTTAAATTTTCTCCCACCTGTAGGTAAACACCCTGTATGTGCCAAGTTTCATGTTGATCGGTCAAACAGTTTCGAAGTCTATTAATTATATATATATACATATATACAGGGTGTCCCAAGACCCCTTCGACTCCGGGAAATGGGAGGTTCCTTAGGTCATTTCAAGCAACATTTTCCTTTGCACCAATGTCAGCCGGGGCTTTGTTTAGGAGTTATTAACGAAAAACACGGACCAATCAGAGCGCGACCTAGACGCGCGATGGCACGTTCAGTCCAGCGCGCCGGGAGACGAGCGCGGTGTAACGCCGCGATGCCGCAACGAACAAGAGTTTCTCGAGATTATGTGAATCTTCCCCGATTTGGATGAGCTTTGGATATGTTGTCAAGACCATGATTCTGAACAATATTTCCCTTTACAGTTTTTGTCGGCCGGCTTTAGTTTACGCGATAAGTAACTTGTAATTGTAAATCGATCAATGTACTATCTGAACTATCTCCTCTCCGATTTCGATGAGCTTTGGATATGTTGTCAAAACCATGATTCTAAACAACATTTCTTTCAGACTTTTTGTCGGTCGGAAGAACTTTACTTGTCAATTCATATGGGTGAATCTCTTTACCCGACTTACGGCAACTTTACCCGAACGAGGGAAAAAGCAGAAACTGATTGTATTAAAATCTCACTTATTCAGCCGTAAATCCATTTGCTGCTTCGAAATGTGTGTCACTGGGTCACTCGGTGACGAACTGCACAGATGTCTTCAGGTATACGACAGTACCGAAAGCTAAGGGACGTACGGCCAGGTCGACGAACTGCACAGCCGGTGGTAAAAGGCCTACGGGATGCGCGGTCAAGTCGACGATCCAGAATTTCACTTTCACTTTCGAATCGATAAATAATTCCTATGTTTATTTCACACAGATGCCTTGAAATTTTTCCACACTCACAATCACTGTTCACATTTGTCAACACATAGTTATGCACTAATAATAATTGCCATATCCCTTGTCCTGCTGCACAAATCACAACAATCAGGTAATGCAATCACTAGACTGCGGATTTCATGCGTTTGTAGCAAACATGAGTAGGTGCACTTTAAGACAGTAGAGAGATTAAAATAATTTCAAAACACCAATGTATTATTTTCAAATTCTTAAAATGATCACAGTAAGAATCAAATATCTGTCTGGCTCCTGTCCCTTGTAATAGCGGCAGCCAACATTCATTTTGCATAAACATTCGCAGTCTAGTGATTAGTTTAAATATCACTATCAAAAACACAGCTAATAGCTACCATTAGCTTTGAATTGACAAGTCTTTGGAGATGTTCTCTCCACCGCGGCTCGAACGACACTGATTTTCCGCAAGATTTTTCTAAAGAATTTATTAAGGGCATTTAGAGTGTCGAAATTCGAAATGCACGCTGTAGCACGAGAACGACGGGACGGTTAAACGAAAAACAGGATGCGAGAAGGACCGCTTTAAGACTTATGGCAAACACATGTTTAGTTTTTCCTGTAGATTGGTACGCAGAGTCGATGGGTAACCGTTCGAAAACGTCGTCTGTCCTTCTTTTAGAAAGTTTCTTAAGGAAGGTATAGGACAATAGGGATGCTCTCTCTACGCTGACCTGAAATTTTTACCCCTTGCTGGGTAAAAGGACGGATGATGTTTTCGAACAGTTACCCATCGACTCTGCGTACCAACCTGCAGGAAAAACTAAACATGTGTTTGCTACAAAGCTTACAGCGGTCCTTCTCGCATCCTGTTTTTCGTCTAACCGTCCCGTCGTTTTCGTGCTTCAGCGTGCATTTCGAATTTCGACACTCTAAATGCCCTTCCTAAATTCTTTAGAAAAATCTTGCGGAAAATCAGAGTCGTTCGAGCCGCGGTAGAGAGAACATCTCCAAAGACTTGTCAATTCAAAGCTAACGGTTGCTATTAGCTGTTTTTTTATAGTGATATTTAATATAATCACTATACTGCGAATCTTTATGCAAAATGAATGTTGGCTGCCGGTATTACAAGGGACAGGAGCCAGACAGATATTTGATTCTTGCTGTGATCATTTTAAGAATTTGAAAATAATACATTGGTGTTTTGAAATTATTTTAATCTCTCTACTGTCTTAAAGTGCACCTACTCATGTTTGCTACAAACGCATAAAATCCGCAGTCTAGTGATTGCATTACCTGATTGTTGTGATTTGTGCAGCAGTACAAGGGATATGGCAATTATTATTAGTGCATCACTATGTGTTGACAAATGTGAACAGTGATTGTGAGTGTGGAAAAATTTTGAGGCATCTGTGTGAAATAAACGTACGAATTATTTATCGATTCGAAAGTGAAAGTGAAATTCTGGATCGTCGACTTGACCGCGCATCCCTTAGGCCTTCTACCACCGGCTGTGCAGTTCGTCGACCTGGCCGTACGTCCCTTGGCTTTCGTTACTACCGTGTACCTGAAGACATCTGTGCAGTTCGTCACCGAGTGTCCCAGTGACACACATTTCGAAGCAGCAAATGGATTTACGGCTGAATACGTGAGTTTTTAATTCAATCAGTTTCTGCTTCTTCTCTTTTTTTACGATTATCTCGCAAACTAAAGCCGATCGCCAAAAAATCTAAAGAGAAATGTTGTTCAGAATCATGGTCTGGACAACGTATCCAAAGCTAATCGAAATCGGAGGATTCACATTATCGAGAAACTCTTGTTCGTTGCGATGTCACGGCGTACCACCGACACTCGCTTGCCGGCGCGGCGGGCCAGGACGCGCTCTGATTGGTCCGTGTTTTTCGTTAATAACTCCTAAACAAAGCCGCAGTTGACATTGGTGCAAAGGAAAATGTCTCTTAGAATGGTCTCAGGAACCACCCCCTTTCGGGATTTTCACGAATTTTGGGACACCCTGTATACGCGTGTGCAGTAGCTTGATCGGATGTTCACTCTGTATGCGGTGTTGCCACATCACATGTTCCGGCTTGTACTAGAGACGGCCGTGGGTCAGTGCATTTTTGCTGACCGTTTAATGCATTGTTATTTGTCTTTAAACCCTTGCCGTATTTTAACGAGTCTGACTTGTCATGAAGATTTTAACAAAGCCTAACAAATACGAATGTTACGCGTTTCTTTTTAGATGAAATAAAATTTGATTCGTTTGCAATCAATATTTATGCATTAAAATAAATGTAGCCATACAAAAAATATAAATTTTCTTTTCCCTTCTACGACATTTTTGGGGATAAAGACGTTTCAATCACTCTAACTGTAAAGAAAATGGTACGGCAAGGGGTTAAGCCGAACAATCTCCTATACTTTGCTAAAGGATAAAAGAAAAATGAAGTGTATCTTCCGGAATACAAAAATTTGAAAGTAAAAAAAAGACGTTCGGAAAACCCATAGAATTCAAGGCCGAAGGGTGTCAATAGATCAATTCGGTTTCAACGGAAAAGATCGGTTGTTTTTAAATCGTTGATGGTGCAAGATCGACGTCATTTTGCGAACAAGCAAGCGTAATTTAATTTTCTTTGTTGGTTTACCAATGCAATTCCGTGGCCCGTCACCGAAAGGTAAATAGCTCATCTGGTGTCTCGCTGCAACTGCATCTTCGTTAAACCTTTCGGGGTCAAAGACTTCTGGATTTGGATAAATGCTAGGATCATGATGAATCGCATATACCGGGATAACTACTGCAGTACCTTTAGGAACTGTTACTTTTGTACCACTGAAGGTGTAATCTCTGTTGCTTACTCTTCGCAGCACAGCTCCCACCGGGTACTTTCTGAGTGTTTCTGTTGGTAGGAATGCGTGATTTTACATATCAGATTTGTTCACTCTCCGTGCCTCACAAAAAGGTCCTCGAGACGGCATGGCACAGAGGCAAAGCCAATGGTTAGGCCGTGACGACCACACTTTAGTCGATAATTCGGCTGGAACCGAAAGTGCGAGTGAAATGACCCGATTGTATGGCTTGCTGCCATATTCCTTTCGAATTCCTGCCAGGAGACTTCTTGTGAGGCACAGAGAGTACTCATCGTCTATCAGGAGATGGCAATGATTTCGATAGTGGGGCAGGGGGATCTGCTAGACCCGACTCTTGACGCCAGGCTGCGGACATCACCCTTATGCCTAGGTTCTGGGGGGAACTCTTGACATAGGACAGTGCCGCCAGATCGAGGAAATCGAGGGGAATACAGTTTACCCCCTCTCTGATGACCAAATTAATACGCGACCAGTCTACGGTCTTATTGTTAGTGGGGGATGTTGGAGTATGCTCATGGTGCTGGAATGGGATACATAGTGGAAGAGGAAAAGGAGGGGTGGGAAAATCGACCAGTTTTGGTCGATTCTGGCGGCACTGACATAGGACCACATCGCTCAGTTCTAGTCACACTAATTCTGGCCTGGCCAACCCAAATGGTTTCATGGGCCACTTTGATGACGCGTAACGTTACAGCAGGCCGCACTTTAAGTAAACACACTTTTAAAAAATGTAATACAATACAATAATACTATCATTCATTATAATTAACTCTCGAGTCTTAATGAATGAGATATTTGTTTATCCTTTCCTTCCACTTTCACTTTTTTTGGCAAATTTATACAGGGTGAGTCCGAAGAAATAGAACACCTAAATATCTCCGTTACTTTTCGTTGTACAAAAAAACTTCTTAGGACAAAGTTACACTGTTTGAAGGCCCACATGTAACGGTGTAGAGGAAAAATTTTCAAGGTCATTTTTTTACAAGATTTCAAGGTCATCGATATTTTTTTTAATGGAATGAGGTATTTTTTAATACATCAATCGATGCAGCTGGACATTCGTTATAGAAAAGTACGAACCCATGTATGTCGAAAAGTTAGTATAGTTCAGGAGATATTTCAATTTAAATAACTCTAAAACACCATTACTGTCGTACTAAGACGATAGCGTTTACTTGCTAGTGTAAATCGAAGAGTTGAAACTGAAATTGAAAAATTGACGTTGGAAATGAAATTAAAGACTTGAAATTATCGAATTGAAATTGAAAAATTGACGTTGAAATTGAAAAATTGAAATTGAAATTGAAAAATTGAAATTGAAGAGTTGAAATTGAAGAGTTGAAATTGACGAGTTGAAATTGAAATTGAATGGTTGTTTCGGAATCAAAATACCCGGGCGATTATGCTGCTTGGTACGAGTCGGCCAATAACGACGCGCTGCCAAGTCACGCATGCGTCGCTCAACTGTGACGTAATCGTGACGGCGAGCGATCGATCATCAAATCGATACCCTGAGACAATAAAAACAAAGTCGACAGGGGCACCTTACCCAGTCGAAAACATTATTCGAATTCATCTCGATCGCCGTCACGTTAAAACGCTTCTCTTGCTCAACGGTCCGTCGAAAGACTACCTCGTGGTCAATTGTGGTCAATTTCGTTGGCGCGTGCAGTTTCACGTCGACTCTTGTACAATTAACGGATCGCGACGCGAGCGTTGAACAATAAAGTGGAGTTCTGCCCTTCAAACGAAGGATTCGATCACATTTTTGGCACCCATTCACTCCGGTCCTTTTTCAAGGATAGAACGGCTATCCTTAGGTTGATCAAGTCGAGCTAAACTTGAATCAGCCCGGCGACAATTCGCCTACGAAACAATGGTTGATATTGAAATTGAAGTTGAAGGGTTGATATTGAAATTGAAGTTGATATTAACGAAATGAAATTCAAAAATTGAAGTTGAAATGGAAGAGTAGAAATTAAAGTTGAAATGGAAGAGTTGAAATTGAAGTTGAAGTTAAAGTTGAAATTGGAAAATTGAAGTTGAAAATGAAGTTGAAGAGTTGATATTGAAATTGAAGTTGAAATTGAAAAATTGACATTGAAATTGAAATTGATGTTAGCGTTTACTTACTTGTGTAACGTCTTAGTACGACAGTAATGGTGTTTTAGAGTTATTTCAATCGAAATATCTCGTGAACTACTAACTTTTCCACATTTCCCTCTACAACTTTTCGTTGGCTGAACTATATTTAATATTTTTTGTATACATACAACAAGAAACAAAAGTTTCAATGGAAATATAAAATCGTCTGGCGGGCAGCATAATTTAACATGGCGGGCCACATGCGGCCCGCGGGCCGCGCGTTGGTCAGGCCTGCACTAATACGCGCATTTGCTGTCTTCGTCAAGCGATTCGGCTAATAGCGAAGGACGTGAAACGCGGAGTAGGGATATAACGTGCTCCCTACAAGTTTCTCACTGCCATGTCCTGATAGAGGATCAGTAGTACACCCATTCACATTAACTGACTGAATATATCCGAGAACATACCTCTAAAAACTTTGTCTAAATATTTCATTTCTTTTACATCGTCGTATTTGAAGGTGTCATCGTTCTTTGTACTGAATTCCTTAATTTCTTCTCGTAATTTATCTTGCATCTGCGGATTCAGAGCCATTTCATAAAGAGCATGACATATAGTGGTTGACGATGTTTCGAAGCCAGCTACGAAGAAGACGAAAGCTTGCGCAGTCAACAAGCTGTCCGTTAATTCTGAAAATGATTAGATGCGAGCATGGTGCATTTTCATCGTATTAAAATCAAGCTATTGGACCATTAATTTTTTAAATTAAATTTTGTAGTTCGTTCAGGTTCGTTCGAAGGCTATTTGTCCACTTTGAAATTCTGAGTCTCTCTATTACAGTCCGTTCTACAGTTTGTAAATATTGTAATCGCATATTTTTTAATGCTCCAATCGATGCAGCTCGATATTCTCTGCAAAACATGTATTAATCTACTTGTGTCAAAAAATTATAATTTTAGAAAACATTTTTTATGACCATTTCTCAGTATTCCGGTCAAAGTGTATCTCCTAAAATCGAAAATAACAATTTCTTGGCATAAGTAGCTTAATTACTTTTTTAGTAGTGATTATACATATGGTCTAAGGCCGAGATACTCTGATAGAGATACGTTTGTGTGTAGCGCGTGCGCAGTAGAAGCAACGTGGCGACGACGCCACAGTGCGGACAAACGTGGCATATCTCACTACACGTGTATATCACGATGTACGATAAATTCCTTTGGCAAAACGTTTTATTAGGTGGTAATTGATATTATTAATCATATAACAATAATTTTTATGCATAAATATTGTTAATTTTTTTTAATTTATTAATTTTATTGTTACATTTTTTTTGTGAATAATTACTATTGCATTTACATTAGTAACCTTTAAATCACTCTGGCCCGTCACCGAAAAAAACGTAAGAAAAGAATTTGTTTAAATTTTTCGATATTATAGAGTTGATTTTCGAGGTTGAAAAAATTATTTCGTAATAGCCCAATCATTTCCGAATAAAACAAAAAAATGTAGCTCAATCGGACAAACAGTTCCTGAGATAAAAATCCGTAAGTGAGGCCCGTTTTCGCCAAAATGGGCAAAAATTGAAAACCTTGAAGGCCTGCCATTTCTAAAAAAATTCGAAACCGGCAAAATGATGACTTAAACCCCCCCTTAATTTCACATGGACTACAACATATTTAATTTAGAACAAAATCGATGATGGTGCCTGCAAAAAGTGATCGTCTTGGCATGGAATAACCTGAAACTCAGTATTTTTTGTCATTACAAATATTGGGATATTCACCACAATCTGTTTAATAAAACCGTGCACGCTAGGAAAAAATGTTTTATACGAAATATTATTATTTGTCGATGCAGAATAAGAATATGAAATAAAAAATATGGGTTTCCAGTTGAAGAAATGAAGTTGGCCTTCATCTGACCCTTAAAGGGCCATTATGGAAAAATGTGCATAGCGCCATTAAATGTGCCCTTTCATATAAAGAATATTTTATATAAAACATTTTTTCAATTATTTCATTTTTTCAAGATAAATGGACCACCCTGTATATCAAGCTGCATCAATTAAATTCATGTAATTTCTATGCGTTCGTGTCAGAGTCGCCAGATTAAGACTTTTGTTCCCACTCTAACTTCCCCTTCTACGACGCTATTTAAAAAAGTAAAATCATTAGAAAAATTTAAAAATACTGTTACATTATTTTCCACCCTTTTAAACGTGTTAAGAAAGTAAATAAACTTCTATTTCACTCTAGTATGCTGTAATTCAAGTAGAACATTTTTATTTTGCATAAAAATCTGCTGTCTACTCATCACCATTCACTTCTTATTTCTTATGACTAGACTGCGGATCTTTATGCAAAATAAAAATTGTCTGCATCGATTGCAAGAAATAGAAACCAAATTCAATGTTATTTCTTCCCTTAATGATTGTAATAGAGGAGAAATCATATTACTAACGTATTCAATTTTTAAAATTTTTCTATAAACGCATAAAAATCCGCAGTCTACTTATGACATATAATATTCACGTAATGTTCATTTAAAGATTCAAATCGGCCAGCCTGTGTAAGAGTTGCAGTGGCAATAAGAGAGAGCTTACCAATATTTTGTAATTTATCCGGATGGTTCTTTAACTCTATAAGCATGTTCACGAAATCTGGCCTGATCACGTTATTCTCCTCTCTGTATTTGATCGTTTCCGTTATGACACGCGTGAAAAATTTCGTAACTTTCGTCGGCGGTTGTAAGTACATTGCAAAATAGTACAGTCCCGGGGCATGTTCTCGTATCTGCTGCTTCACGAGAGTCGCCAGCGAAGTCGAAAAGATCACCTTTCCGATTCGCCGAAATTGACTCTCTTCGTTGGACAACGCGTTCATATTAATCCCAAAGGCACAACTACCGATTACGTCAGTGGTGAACTTCGCCGCTACCTCGCGACACTCTATCGGCTCCCCTTTCTCTTCCAGTTTCTCCAAATATTTCTCTAGTTGCTCCGAGCATTCTAGTATCAGGGGAAACATTTCTTTGAGTTTCCCGGATGTGAAAACTGGCGAGAGTTTTGTTCGCAATGGCCGCCATTTCTTTGCCTCTAAGTTGAAAATATTCTCGGCTAACGGGTCCACCTAGAGCGATAGTAATATCAATATTTTTAATTTTGAAATTATGCTGCCTGTACAGTAACCTGTGCAAAAGTCTTGAGCCACTACCGACACACTAGAAAATATCTTTATTGTACTCTTTCTATAAAGAACGTACAGGGTGTATAAAAAGTAATGGTCACCTGCCCTAAGAGTGAATCTACACCAGGAATCCGAAAATCTATGATGTTCGGGTACCCGAATATTCTGTCGCGGGTCGGGTGGTTCCTGAATCCGATTTTATACGCATTCTTTCAGATTACACTGTCCAACAACCAAAAAGTATTTCGATTCCCACTGTGCGATTCTTATAGAGTTTTTCGCGCTGATTCCGAAACTGTCCTTAATTTTTCTCCTAGACATACAGTTTTTGAAAATTCAGTTTTAAAAAAAGACAGTTTTCAACTTTCAACAAATATTGTGATGTTATTATAAAAGATATTAAATTGTTCTTTACAGCAAAAGATTCTGTAGACTTTCCCGAATCCAGGGATACCCAATACTGATACATTATGATTGTTTAAACATGTTTAAACAAGCATTAAAGACGGAGAGACACCACTTTTGCACCAATTTTTGCGGATATTTTGGAATTCATCTAAAAAAAAATAAGGGTCCAGCGGAAAATCGAGCTACACCACGCGAAAGAGCAGACTTTTACCTTGAGTAACCACCCTTCTAAGTTTGTGTGGTCGACGTTTTTATAATTACCACGCTTATATTAGCTTGCCGAGTTGTCGTTCTATGCGTCAAATCTTGTAATCGAATTTTAAACCACTTCCCGATGAGCTAGAGACTTGAAACTTTAAACATAGCTCAGAACTGGGTGACAATGCAATATTAAAAAACAAATTTAAAAATAAAACCATGCGTCTAGGAGAAAAAAAATTTTAATATTAACCGTCACACCTCGCCGCGCGACGCTCAGTAGTACGTCATCGCGGCCAGCGATCCCCACTCCGTGCGCCAGCGCTCCCTACTCCACTACGTGTTCCCACTCCGACTCATCCCCACTCCACTGGCCCACTTCGCATCGAAGGAGCTCAGTTTACTTTGGTTTACTTACCGAGTCTCGCGGTCGTCACTACAAACCAATATGGCGGCGCCCTTACCTGTCAAAAACACTGCAATAGCTCCTGAACTATTGATCCTACAGAATGGAAATTTCGATTTGCAGCCGCCATGACACAATATTTTTCCTTTCACAAAAGATGGTTGAATTTACAGGTTGAAGTGGCAATTAAAATCGATTACAATATATGTAAAGACTCTAAAAAGTGGAAAATAAAAAAATATATAAAAAAAAACTTTTTAAAAACCACGCTTATATTAAAGTTTCACTAAAAAGAAGAAAATAATTTTTTTAGACATTAGCGACAATAAATAAAAGCGTGGAGCGCCCACGAAGATCGCGTCAATATAGTTTAGCGTTTTTACCACGTTTTTATTAGCTCGCTTTCTTGTCTGTCTGTCTGTCTGTTTGTTCGGTACAAATTTTGCAATTGATTTTAAACTAACTTCCCGATGAGCTAGAGACTTTAAATTTTAAACATAGCTGAGAACAGGATGACAATGCAATATTTAAAAAAAAATTTTTTTTAAAAGCTTATGGGTCATTCCATGCCGAATCGATCACTTTTTGCAGGCACCATCGCCGATTGTTCTCCAGGTATAAATAGGGTTACTTAGTCGTATACAGTCTGCTGGCATTTTCTTGAGACCAGCGATATAGACAACGGACCATAAAGGTGAGCACATACTAGAGGGTCGCGGGAAGGCCGCGGATAGTCTCGGGAAGGCCAAAGCCGCCGATGTACGTCCACGCGGGAAGAAATCTCTAGCGGGCCGACGGCTCCACAGCAGGGAGCAGGGCTACCTGCTGTGCGCGGCAGAAAAAAAAGGTCTCCGTGGGCTCCCCAACTCTTTTAGGTAAAGGGGCCTATTGCACTGCGTATTGCACGAATGGCCGTGGCCGTGGCCGGCCGTGGCCTAGTACGCGCAGACGACTCTTAGGTAAAAGGTGCATCAATGCAATGTCGCCAGTTCGGACCCATGCGAGATGGCGTCTTGCCACCCCCTATAATCGCGTAGTAGTGGGCGGTAACGATTTAATATCGTAGGTCTTAGCCCATTGCTGTTCCGCTGTCGCTCGTACGGGCCAGTGTATTGGACCACTCGAAACATAAACAAATCGGCGGGCAATACACCACGCCTTTTCGGGCAACGTTGCAATCTATGTATTGTTATGGTTTCTGAGTTGATACGTTATAATGTAGTATGAGGAAGTCCCTTCCAACACGTGTTTTTCCTCGTGTTTTCGTCGGACGGTGGTCATGAAGTAATTCATGCTCATCAAAAAACAAATTTTTACAATAGCCTCATTTTTAGAGTAGACCAGTATTTACCCGTCCTTATTACCAGTAATAAAATTTATGGGGGTTTAAGACTGAAGCTAACGGACGAACGGTGCCTTCTACCTACGAGCCACTGATTTTGAACAATGTAGGAGGCAAATAACTTTTAGGTCTTTACGGATAGGAGGAATTCTGTGATGTCGAATGTTTCCAATATAAACTCCCAAAAACTCATTGTCGTTGATTTGTAAAATCAACAATTCATCAAAAAATCATTTCGCGTCCGGCGATTTCGGCAATTGTAAGTGCACGAAAAAAAACAAAGTTACTATGGACGGTATCAACCTGTGTACTGCACATTCGGAGTGTACGACACCCCAACAACAATTTAGGTAAAATAAACGACATATCTCACGTCCTCCTTCCACGCGTTCTGTTTTTTTGCGACGTGAAAGTTGCAATTTTTGTGACAAACGCTATCCCAAAGAATATTCAGCAATTTCATGGACCCGAAATAACAAACAATTCAAACCTAACAGCTGTTTGTAGTTACTGGAGTGTTTCACATCTCGTGTGTGCCGCACGGTGGGCAATGTGGACGAAATCTGTGTCAAAATCCAAAAACTTTCGATAGAAATGAGATAGAGCGATTAATTATTTTCTTTGTCTACGACCCCAGAATTTTGCAAAAAAATCGAATTTTTTGCGAACTTAACTAATGAAATTGTCTTTTTTATTATTAATTTCTTATTATTAATTCCTGGAGTAATTCAATTGTAATTCTGCACAACTCTGATTCACGATCAAGCATATTGCGCAATAATTATTGTGCAGCATGATGTTTACGTAAATCTACATTGTGCAATAGGCAGTGGCAATTTTGTGGCAAATTCAGTGGCCCCTTTTACCTAAGAGTCGTCTGCGCGTACTAGGCCCCGGCCGGCCACGGCGATTCGTGCAATACGCAGTGCAATAGGCCCCTTTACCTAAAAGAGTTGGGGAGCCCACGGAGACCTTTTTTGTCTGCCGCGCACAGCAGGTAGCTCTGCTCCCTGCTGTGGAGCCGTCGGCCCGCTAGAGATTTCTTCCCGCGTGGACGTCCATCGGCGGCTTTGGCCTTCCCGAGACTATCCGCGGCCTTCCCGCGACCCTCTAGTATGTGCTCACCTTTATGGTCGTGCGCTCGACTCGCCGCTACCTGAAACGGAGATACACGGCGTCATTTACCAGCTCATTGTGACGCCAATTTTAAAGATACCATCTTGTTCAAGGGCTCATTTTAAAGGGGAAACTTCAAGGAATATAACCATCTTTTTTCAAAATTTAAATCACTCCGCCCCATCATCGAAAAAAACGCAAAAGAAGAATTTGTTTAAATTTTTCGACATTATAAAGTTGATTGTCGAGGTTGAAAAAATTATTTTGTAATAGCCCAATCCTTTCCGAATAAAACAAAAAAAAATTTAGCTCAATCGGACAAACCGTTCTTGAGATAAAAATTCGTAAGTGAGGCCCGTTTTCGCCGAAATGGGCAAAAATTGAAAACTTTGAAGGCCTGCCATTTCTAAAAAAATTCGAAACCGGCAAAATGATGACTTAAACCCCCCCTAATTTCGCATGGACTACAACATATTTCAGTTAGAACAAAATCGGCGATGGTGCCTGCAAAAAGTGATCGATTCGGCATGGAATGACCCTTATGCGTTTAGGAGATATAAATTATTAATAAATTGAACCGTTGCACCCCCCGCAGCGTAACGTAATAGGTTTTCGCGTTCAGCGTCCTCACTCTACTACGTGTTCCTACTCTGACTCATCCCCACTCCACTGACCCGCTTCGCACCGAAGGAGCTCAGTGTGCGTTCGAGCTCCGTGCAATGTTTACAAAGTTACTACGTATTATTATACTATAATGTTTGTTTACCAAGCGAAATAACCGTTGCACCGAAATTCTCCGTCGAACCTTTATCTTTGACATTTTACCACGGCGTTTGTTTTCGATATGACATGACAGGTCGCAATACCGTCCGAAATTTTTACATGTCTCTGTTATAATCTCATCAAAAATGTTCAAAATCGATTGTAAAATTTCACACACACAAGACTAAAAAGCAGAAAATGATTATTTAAATAAAAATAAAGTTTTAAAAAATACCACGTTTTTAAAACGGACTAAAAAGTATAAAATAAATTTTTAAAACACGGACTAAAAAGTATAAAATAATTTTTTCTAGCCCCATACAGATTCCTAACCCCGTACAGATAGTCCTGAAAATTTGTGATTGTGAATTATTAGTAGCTATGAAAATACTTGTAAGTTTTGAAACGAAAAACGTGGGGCGCATGAAATAGATAATTGCTGCATGAACACCTAAATCACTAACAATTGTAATGCACTGCAAATGATATGAACTGTTGTGCGAGTTTTCTCAGCGGTATAGCTACTCTACACTCCTTACTATGTACGTATTATCTTGCGCCCACGTTTTTCGTTTTAAATCTTACAAGTATTTTCATAGCTACTAAAAATTCACAATTTTTCAGGACTATCTGTACGGGGTTAGGAATCTGTATGGGGCTAGAAAAAATTATTTTATACTTTTGAGTCCGTTTTTTAAACGTAATGTTTTTAAAAAATTCATTTTATACTTTCTAGTCCGTTTTAAAAACGTGGTATTTTTTAAAAATTTATTTTTATTTAAATAATTTTGTACATATAATAGAAAGATTTCTAAATGCGGGTTGAATACCCTTATCACACTTGATTTTTTGTCATCGACAATAACTGCAACATAGTAATTACTATTGAGTCTAATAACGATTGAAGAAAGAGTTGAATCCGGTTTTTTTCGGATTCGGGTTCCCGACCCGATTTCGACTTCGGGTCCCCGAAATTTTCTGTCGAAATCACTGCCATATCTTGATGGACGATTAGTGTATGTAATATGTACCTTATAGATCCTATCGTGCAGAATGTTTTCCCGATCACCGAAAACAGAAAAGTCCTTGATGAGAACATCCTTGATGAGATTTAGGTCACATAAAAGAGCTCTAGGGCTTCCTTTTACAAATATCCCAACAATGGGCTCATTCTTGTACTTATCATATACTTCTTTGCCATATACGCCAATTAAAGTTCTTCTTAATATAACATCTTTAGCAGTGCCAAATATGGGTATTGGTCGAGGTCCAGGTACACCTCTACTCTTCCAAAAGTCAAAGGATGATGTTAAATAATAATAAACAGCGATGAGCACCAACGCAATGGCACCGAGTATTTGGAGATTGTCAACCATGGTGGCTCACTGTTTATTGTTTGCTGAAAATAATAATACACGAACCAAATCGATTAAAAATTAGTTATAGCATTTACGAATACAGTTACCCTCTCTCCGTCATTAATAGGTGAGTCTTTGAAAATATATTTAAAATGTTGTTGGAACAATTATATGGTTAAGAAAGTACAAGAAAAGCATTTAACCAAGTGGCCAAAAGATTGCTGTTTAACACTAGGTTTACGGGACTCGTCAAAATGACGGGTTCTAATATTCTCAATTTGCGGTTATTAAGATTGTAAAGATGCTTCCCCGAGGAATTATTTACCAAATCTATTTCTTTGGGTATATATGATTGGGAAAAAATATGTAAAAAAGCTTTTTAAAAATCACGCTTATATTAAAATGCACTAAAAAGGAGAAAACAATTTTTTTAAACATTAGTCACTATAAATAAAAGCGTAGAGCGCTAAACTATGTTGACGTAATTTTCGTGGACGGTCCACGCTTTTATTTATAGTGACTAATGTCTAAAAAAAATTATTTTCTTCTTTTTAGTGCATTTTGATATAAGCGTGGTTTTTAGAAAGTTTTTTTTATATACTTCTTTATTTATTTTCTACTTTTTAGTCTTTTTTAAATGGAACGCAAGATATAGTAATTATACTGCTTTGAAATAGTAAGATATAGAAACGCAAGATATGAAAATACGTGAGATAAAATGAGGGGATGACTCCGAGGGACGACGTCTCTTGATGGAATCCGAAATTGTCCGAGATGGAACTGAATGAACGGAACACCACACCACACTGCACACTGAGACTGTGTGAGACGTCTGAGACTGAGACTGAGCTCTTTCGGTGCGAAGTGGGCCAGTGGAGTGGAAACACGTAGTGGAATAGGGAGCACAGGCGCGCGGAATGGGGATCGCTAGACGCGATGACGTACTACCGAGCGTCGCCCAGTAGGCTGTATGCCCGATTTCAGCGGTCAAAATTCACACAATTTTTAAAACTTTACATAAATTGTAAAATTTTTGAGGCTTGAGTTAGTTGAATATCTGAGGAACAATCTCCCATCTCTCATTCGTTTTCCCATTCATGTATCCATAAAGCATTGAAATTTGTCGGAAGTTTGAAATTCTGTTAAAACGCTTTCATTTCTCAACGAATTCACCTATTAGTAATTGTTACCTTATTTACATACACTAACAGATTTTTGTTTTATACAAGTTTTTTTTAGCTAACAATAAGTATAAGGTATACTTTTAAGAGAAATTCACTTTTGTACTATATACATTTTTTTAGTTATTAATATTTAAAGATAACCAACGATTCAGTCACTTTCTTTATGATTCTAAGACTTTGGTAATGACTTTGTTATACCTCCGGGTGCGACCGGGTGTTCATTTTTGTGCCATTGTGTTCTTTGAAGTTTTCTGATTAAGATGCAAGAAAAAATGGCTGCTACTACGTGCTACTCCGTGTTTTATGGTTGATCTACGAAAAAATGGCTATCGCGCGCGCGCGAAAATCGCAGCATTTCTCACATTCTGCATGTTCGCATTTGCTTTATATATCTTCGTATTAACTTAAATAAATACTAAATAATAATAATAAACACACAATATATACTAAAATAAGAAAACAGTATACACATGAATTTTAAATAATATACAGGGTGGGGCAATAACTATGTCCACTTTGAATATTGCCTTTATTTGTAATAATATGAAAAAATGTTATGGACAAAATTTGCGCGGTATAGAGGGGGATATGTTGTGACATAGACATTTTCTGCGTGAGTGGAGGCATAGAGAAGATTTCAAGGTCACCTTGATTTTTTTAATTCGAAAGACCTACTTTTTGTATCATGAATCGATAGACTATCGAATTCTGAGTAAAAATGTATTGACCTCCATATGTCTTAAATCTAATAGTTAACGAGATATTATCGAAACAATTTTCTTTCTTCCTTTGATAATATCTCGTTAACTATTAGGTTTAGAACATACAAAGGTCAACACTTTTATACTCAGAATTTGATAGTCTATAGATCTATGGTATAAAAAAAGGACATTCTGTTTAAAAAAATCAAGGTGACCTTGAAATCTCCTCTATGCTTCCAACCACGCAGAAAATGTTTGTACCACATGTCCCCCTCTGAACCGTGCAAATTTTGTTCATAACATTTTTCCAACTATTATAAATAGATTATTCTTTGTAATAACTATTTTTAAAAGATATTTTAATTGTAAATGATTACACTTTTCGATAGTGTACATTAAATATACGAATAACGTTGAAATATTGATTATAATCCGCAGTACTTGATTGAAAAATAGCTACAAACTTTACAATCTAAAACGCTCCTATTTATGGACAAATTTTGCACTCAAAACATCCGTTTCAGCAAAAACGGTATACAGTACATAAAGTAGAAATCTCAAGCATTAAAACGGTTGTTTTTTCATCAAATTTGGATAAATTTTAGCAAAGTTACAGTAGTTTCATTATTGAGCGAATTTTGAACTAGCTGTGGCCGCTGAAATCGGACATACAGCCCACTGTACGTCGCGCGGCAAGGTGTGGCGGTTAATATAAGAAGTTTTTTTTTCTCCTAGACGCACAGTTTTTTTACAAAATTTGTTTTTTAATATTGCATTGTCATCCAGCTCTGAGCTATGTTTAAAGTTTCAAGTCTCTAGCTCATCGGGAAGTGGTTTAAAATTCGATTACAAGATTTGACGCATACAACAACAACAACAACAACGACAACTCGGCAAGTCAATATAAGCGTTGTAAAAATGGCCAAAAATTTGTATCGACACATTCTTGTTATGTTTATAAAATAATGTGAAATGGTTATTTTTAGAGCTCCATAAGCCTAGTGTTAATCTTTATTATAATCAAATGTACTCAGTTTATTGATCTTTTGAAGAACGGACGAACTCGTAACGACTAAAAAAACTGACAAAACAAGTTATCAGTGATAGATAAGTTAGCACAAAAATGAAGAGGTCATCTGAGTATACTGTCGTGCAAGTGTCAACAATCGTCAGACAGTATAGGATGATTGTTGTGGAAACGAACGTATTTAAAAGTATATAAGCGGACACCCTTCGAAAAGTATAATTACTTTTTAGAAATTGGACCAAAAGACTTATTTGATTTTTCTTGAGATGTTAGAAAGATTAGTTTACTTATCAAATAATTTATACGCTCCGAAATTATATCTTTCATGCACTGAAGAACAATGTTGTAAACGACTGCAGCGAAACTCAAATTATTAAGCTACAAAAATTAGTAATTATAACTTTTACATATGTAATTTTAACAATTAATTTAATTACTTCGATGACCTCTTTGTTAGATGAAATTATTTATTATTTTATTTGAATAAAGTTAGTGAAATAATTGAAAATCATTTGTTTGAACTAAACGCCACATGAAACTAAAATTTTTTGTTATTTGTAAAATACCAATAATAAAGTATTTAAAATAGTTTATTATTTCAAATAAAATATTCTCAACCTTGATGTGCATGCAAATATACATAGATATCGATACTTTCGCGTAAGTATCAACGAGGTACGAATTCCTTTGATAAAGTTAATACAATCGATACCCTTATCGGTCCAATCACTATGCAGTCTAATGATCGCTAGCGGCTTATCCCAAAACGCTTATCATCGACGTAACACTTCCCAGATAGCACAGGATGACTTACAGTCGCCGTTTTCACGTCCGTTCTACGTCTTTACGTCTTACGTCTCAGTAAGACGCTTTTTAGACGTCCATATAGGCATCTTTTCTGGGATGTCGTTTTGACGCACGAAGGAAGGTGCCTTTTATGCATCTCATTTCTGCCGTACAAACGTCGTCCCAGCAAAGATGCCTTTATGGGCGTGTAAAAGTTGCCTCTTTCGAGACGTCGTTTTCACGTCAGAAATGAGATGCATAAAAGGCACCTGCCTTCAAACGTCAAAACGACGTCCCAGCAAAGATGCCTTTATGGACGTGTAATAGCCGCCTCTTTGGAGACGCCGTTTTCACGGCAGAAACGATTGAAGTACTTACGAAAATATGTGTATCTCTTAATCGTTAATATACTAATACTATGCTTCATTTAAAAAAAAAGTAGTTTGATTTTTACCTAAAAAATATTTTAACAGAAGTTTATCTCTTCTAATAATTATATAATATGTTAAAATACGTGTTAATAACGTGTTAAAATATTTTTGATATAATAATTATATTATTATATAATATATTATAATTATATTATTATATAATATATTATATATAATCAATATATAATAATTATATAATTATTAGAAGAGATAAACTTCTGTTAAAATATTTTTTATATAATAATATATATGATTTGATATGGTTTGAGCCTATAAGAATAAAAAGTAATGAAGCTAATAGCAAAGGTTCGCATGGATCAGCGAGGAAGCCATCATGAAGTTAAACGGTAAGTCCAGAGTTCGAATGCCGCTCAACTGCATAAAAATTTCTAAATTGTAATAAGGTTTTTTCAAAGACAAAGTGGAATATTCTCTCAAGCAGTGCATGAAAGTAGTAATATATATACAATGTAGATTCTAATTTTTTTTAATAACTTTTTCTTAAATTTGAAGATTTTGTGCGTCTGAAAAAGACGCATAAAGAATGCCTGAAAGACCTCCGAAAAGATGCATAAAAGATGTCCAAAAAGACTTGTTAAAGATACGCCTTTCAGGCAACTTTTTTTACGTCTTTACGTACATCTTAAAGACATCAAAAAGACCTATGAGAGACAACTTTAAGTCGCACAGTTTTGTATCAAAGATCTGTTAAAGTCGTACCAAGTACGTGAAAAAGACGTGCCACAGACGTAACGTACGACTTTAAGACGTACAGTGATCTGAAGATTTATCAAGATATTGATTTCTCTATACTAAATATACAAAATTTGGTGTGCCAAAAGTAAGTTAAAGTATCGTTTAATAACACTGTCCAACATCAAATTTGTGTCACAATTACATTGTGATGGTGGTACTTGTAGAGTTTTATGCGCTGATTCCGAATCTGCTCTTAATTTTTCTCCTAGACGAGCAGTTCTTGAGAAACAAGACTTCGACAAAAAAAATTTCAACTTTAAACAAATATTGTGATGGTATTATAAAAGATATTGAATTGTTCTTTGCAGCAAAAGATTCTGTAGACTTTCCCGAATACAGTGATATCCAATATTAATACATTATAATTGTTTAAACATGTTTAAATATTATATAAATATTTTTTTTTTCGAAGTTATGTTTCTTAAGAACTGTTCGTCTAGGAGAAAAATTAAGGGCAGATTCGGAATCAGCGCATAAAACTCTATAAGTACACCATCACAATGTAATTGTGAAACAAATTTGGTGTTGGACAGTGTTATTAAACGATATTTTAACTTACTTTTGGCACACCAAATTTTGTGTATTTAGTATAGAAAGATCAATATCTTGATAAATATTCAGATCACTGTGATTATCGCGATAAATTTTGTTTTCAACATTACCATTAAATATGTAATCAACTTGTTTATTTTTATAAATGAATAAATATTACTGTTATCGTGATTTCATTGAAAATATGAGTATTAACTTACTTTTGTTATCCACTGTATCCTACTCCACAGATAAAGCCAAGTATAATTAGACAGCAGATCTTCAAAATTTTTTACCTGAATTTCAACAAACTGACAATGAGTGAAACAGGAATGTATTTTCTTTCTTCTACTAACCCCTTCGGCTACAATATCGTGTGAGAGACGTGGTTCGTCGATCGGGCCAAACTTACAATTAGTTAAACAACACACGTGGGAGACGTGGTATTTCGTTCGGGCTTCACCCGACAAACTAGAACTACCGAACTAGTCAAGATGACGGGAAACAAAACTAGAGGGGTGTTGTTGCTCGCTCGCTTCGCGAGCTTCGCAAGTAGGGTTGTCGTAGCTCGCTCGCTTTGCGAGCTCGCGAGAGGGTTAGTGGTACGGATGTTATTTGGTGTGTGACTCTCCAAGAGTCACACAAAGAACTTCCCGATTAGTTAGTTGTAGTATATTATTATCATTATTAAGTGTACATTTTAAGTAGATTATACGTTTTCAGGGAAATTCAATAGTTTTCTACTTATCAAAATGTTTGCTATATGGCGTCGCATTAAACCAACATCGTAGGCTCGTTGCTCGCTTGGTTCCTTGTTATAGCATACTAATGTTGCAAAATAAATTGTCTTAATTAGTTTTTCGCAAACGATACAACTCATCATTATCCGGGTTTGCAGTATTGATCTTGGTTTTCTTCGATACTGTTAATTTAAATTGTCCCAAAATATATAAACCGCGCTCAATTTTGAAACTCTGTTCAGTGCTACATACAACATTTGTACAGTTCGCCTTTCTGATTTTTTAAAATCCAAACATACTTTCTCGTATGTTTGTCCCTGACTTTTATGAATCGTAATCGCTTCAGCAGGAACCACTGGAAATTGACTACGTGTGATTTGATATTTTTCCTCACTCGACATATTTACTTGATTTGATATTTTTATTATTGGTGTTAAATTTTGATCAATATTTGCATTTTTCATATAATCACGATAACGAGTTCTTACTTTCACTCCTACTCTGGCCAATTGAAAATCTAACCACAATATAGACGGAATTTTAGTATTTTCTTGAAAAGTAATAAATTTTAATATTCCGCATGTGTGTGCTCCATTAACCAATTCGTTTTCAACATCAATGTTATTAATAGTTATCATATAGTTTATATTAATTTTCAATTTAAAATTTAAAAAAAATTTTTTTTTTTAATTTTAAAAAAATCGAAAAAAAATTTTTTGTTTAATTACGTTTGTTTCTACGGTGGAAACTTTCCGTTCTCTCGTATAAATTGCATTGTTGAATGAACTTCTTTCGAAAAAAACTAAAAAAACTAAAAAACTACTTGACCAAAATGGACCAAAATCTAATCAGCTTTAAGTTACAGCGGGGCACATCGATTGCATCATTCATCATCCAGGTCGCGTTGTTACTTTTTCTGAAAACGTTAACGAAAAATTTGATTACATAGAAACGGCCATACGCACATACACATACACATACACACACACACACACACACACATACGAACATTTTGCTGAAAATAGTCTAAAATGACTGCAATGACCATGAAACGTGAAGATCTGCTAAAAAATCGATTTTCGATTTTCGGGGTCATTACAATAACTTCCCTATAAAATCGGGAAGTTAAAAACGAAAAACATCTTGCAAAATAAAATTAGTTGTACCTTGAATATGTATTTACATATCAAAAGATATGTGCGATTTTCACGCCAAAATAAGACGTTGCGCGAAACATCTACAATAAATCTATCTAAATATCTAATAAACGATTTCGCATTCGGTAAACAAATTATTGAATACTTTTCCACTTAGAGATAACAGTCAAAATGACTGGTATTGGTATGATACAAAATTATTTTGATTCTGAATAAATTAAACGAAAATAAAATTCATTATATTACTCCTTTAGTTATCGCCGTAAAAGTCATTACATCATTCCAGGAAAAAATGTAACATGAAGTAGGAATTTTAAAACGAAATTGTAAAACCAGTCATTTTGACTGGTCTGGTAGTTCTAGTGTTAAATGAAACTGTGTATTTGCTGTTTTGAACTAAACATGATACAAACACGCGACACAGTAGAAACATGACGTAGCATAACTGAGGAAGAAGAAGAAGATTACTTGTTAAAGCGCGGTGCTCAACTTCCGTTTTCTCCGAGCACATGAAAAACGAACGAGAGTAGTGTCTCCGCAACGCGACGTCTCGTTTTATAAGAGCGCGGAAAGATAAATAATTGTAAATACAGTGGCCGAAATTTCTATAAAGTCATCTTCTTTTTCATACATATTTTAAAAATATCACCATTTTTGTTGATTTATCGTATCTGGTCTTGTGCCTTGTAAACACTCGGATAGAGGGACTGCTTACTCTAGACCGCTATGTTTATTATTTACGTTTGTTTTGATTTTTTTTCTGTGTGGTGCAGAACACAAGTGCGAAGTTTCTATAAAGTGTTTCTCTGTATTCTGAGCAGAGAACTACGGAAAACTGCGAATATTCTAAAAGTATTAGTTTTAGAACTCACAGAAATCCTGTTTGTTATAATTTTATTCACGTGTATGAGAATGCCGAGAGGAAAAGTACTAACAAGTGAAGAAAAAGCATCAATCGATGCTTATAAAAATATGTGTGGGCTGCTCTAATCGCGCAATTGCTAAGAAAACTAATGGGTACTAAACTAGACTAATCTAAACTAGACTAATCTAATCTAAACTAAACTAAACTAGACTAATCGGTAGAAAACTAAACTAATACTGTGATTTATAATTATATCAATTTACGTGAAAATTACGGAAAAAATCATCTTTTAAAGATAGTAATAAAAAATAGTCAAAGAGACAACATTCAATATTAATGAGGTCTGCAGCTAAGAAAAAGAAAAATGCAGCACAATTTCGAGCTGAATTGGAGCTCCCAGTAAGAACAAGACGTGTGCAACAACTTTTAAATTCTTCTGGACAAAAATACAACGTAAACCAGGCCTTAAAGAAGTACATAAACCGGCCCGTATTGATTTCGCACGGGCACAAAACACAGTGACTTTATAAAAATTTTGGTGAGTGTATAGAATTGCCAATCATTCTACGTTGCTTGTAAATGTGGTTCTCATTTCTCCCGTAATCTTATCTCCGATGTGTAAACAAAGACACAATTGTATGTTCGAACTGATTACGTTGTACGGGATTAAATGAGAATCTCCATTGTAAATCAACATACAGTGGGTGTAGAAAGTATTCGTACACTGATAAATTTCAAACAAAACTGTGAAATTGTTGTTTATTAACTATTTTTTCTGTAAACAATGAATACGTACATATTCTGAGATGTCTATAGAATAGATGCAATGCAAAAAAAAATTAATTTCTTGATTAACTTGCGAATGTAATAAGGAAAAACAAAAAATCGACTGAAATACACCAGCAAATAGTATTCGTACACTCCTTAATTCGAACTGCGTAGGGAACAGTTCTTAACGTAAACATACCATGTAAACATAAACAAATTGCGGTGTAAGTATGATTGATCTCCTCAGTATATTTAGAAACGTTGTTGGCATCAATAGCAGTTCAAAATCCTGAAATATTCAAAGTTATCGTTGAAAAATGGGACGGAAACGTGCGGAAACAACGATAGAAGGAAGAAAAATTATTATTAATTTGCACAATCAGTGTAAAAGTTTAGCAGAAATTTCGCGTATTGTAAGTAGACCTCGATCTACTATACAAAGTTTAATTGATAGGTATGGGCTACGAAAAAGACTACAAAATAAATTAAGAAGTGGACATCCACGAAAAATCAATGAATACACTGGTAGAGTTATTATTAGAATGGTAAAGACAAATCCAAGAATAAGTGCAATAAAAATAGTTGAACACATTAAAAATAATTTAAACATTGACGTATCTGCTAGTACTGTGCGCAGTTTTATACGAAATTCAGGATATCACGGACGGGTGGCCCGTAAAAAATTTTTCGTAAGTGAAATGAATAGAAAGAAAAGACTGGAATTCGCAAATAATAATGTAACTACACCAGTGGAGTACTGGAATAAAGTGATCTTCACAGATGAAAGTAAATTCAACATTTTTGGGTCTGATGGACACTGTACCGTTTGGAGAAAAAAAAATACAGAATTGAAACCACAAAACTTAAAACCTACAGTCAAACACGGTGGAGGTTCAGTACTTGTTTGGGGCTGCATGAGTGCAGCTGGTGTTGGCTCATTAGAATTTATTGATGGAATAATGAACCACAGGGTCTATATTGACATTTTGAAACGTAATCTTGATCTTAGTGCAGAGAGAATGAATATTAAAGATGATTTCGTTTTCATGCACGATAATGATCCCAAGCATACTGCGTATACACTCCGGGACAAAAAGATAGCACATTTTAAAATTAACGTAATATTTATTTATTTAACATTACAACCAAGGTTTTATTTTTACGCATTCTTGCAAAATATCGATGTAAACAGACACAAATGAAATTGAATAGAATTTCGCCAGTGTATACAATTTTATTTTAAAAAAAAGAATTTTTAAGGAAATATGGTGTGACAAAATGATAGCACATTTAACTGAAAATTATGTATAACAGTAAATCAACGAATGATAATTAATGCTTAATATTTTGTGGCCCCTCCTTTACATTTAATAACAGCCATCATTCTCTTTGGCAAAGATTCATAGAGTTTTTTAATGGTTTTTTGCTCTAATTGCTCCCACTCATCTTGAATACATTTTTTTAATTTGGCAATATCTCCAAATTGTCTGCCATTTCTATATACAGCTCGGGCAAGATTTCCCCAACAATTTTCAATAATGTTGAGGTCGGGTGATCTTGCTGGCCAATCTAAAACGCGAATTTTTTCTCGAGAAAAGTACTCTTTTACTACTTTTGCTGTGTGTACTGCGGCATTATCCTGCTGAAAAGTATACTTCTCTCCAGCAATTCTGGTCGCGTACGTGTTTATTTGTTCCTTAATCATTTCCAAATACATTTTGCTATTCATTTTTCCTGTTATAAATTTGATTTCCATTTTACCATAGTACCCGATACCGCACCAAATCATCACACTACCACCTCCCATTTGTCGACGACTCAAAAACTGTTCCTCTTTTCGCATATCGTGAAAATAGTAACTCAGACCATCAGGTCAATCTAAGTTAAACCTCTTTTCATCCGTAAATATTATTCTTCGCCATTTCTTTCGCATATGAATATTCTTTTCCGCAAAGTGTAACCGATTGTTCTTATGTTGCACAGTTAACCAAGGCTTTTTCTTTAATTTTCTTCGTTGTATGTATTTGCATTTTTGTAAAACACGTCTCACATTCCTTATATTAGTGTCTACACCAACACTTTGCGCAATTTGCCTTGCAGTCATCTTAGAATTCGATGCTGCTCTTAGTATTGCACGACGTTCCCAGGCGCTTAGACTTTGCGGATGTCCAGAACTCTTCTTTTTACCATAGTTTTCCGGATTTTTCAAGAAATTCATTATTACTTTTCGACTTCTATTCATAATTTTTGCTATTTTTGTCACTGAATATTGTTCTTCTTCCAATTTTATTATAGTGTGAATCTCACACGCGTTCAATCTCTTTCCGCGACCCATTTTTCATAATATTTCGCCTTTTTTAAACAAATATACAACAGGAGGTAATTTCACGGACTTTATTAAATATGTTCCGAGGTTGTTGTTCGCAATTCGCGAGCTTCGGTGTAACTGGAAAGCGTAGATTTACTACACGTGCTATCATTTTGTCCCACTTGCGAACCACAATATTTACGTTTTCATTTCTAGAGTTCTGTTGAAGTAAATATTGTCGATGATATTCAGTACATTACATATAGAGGCATGTCAGAATATGTTGACATATTAAAATACTAATTTTCTTCGGTTTATTCTACCAAATGAGAAAAAATAGACGATGTGCTATCTTTTTGTCCGGGAGTGTAATACCAGAATGTGGATACTACATAACACACCGGCGTATCTGAAAACTCCGCCACAATCTCCTGATATCAATGTTATAGAACACCTGTGGGATTATTTAGAACGACAGATCAGAAAACATGAAATTTCTTTAAAAATGCACTGAAGGAAGAGTGGAACAAGATTCCACAACACGTGACCTCAAATTTAGTAAATTCAATGCCGAGAAGAATTGCAGCGGTTATAAAGGCCAAAGGCTATCCAACCAAATACTAGTTAACAATTTTTTAATGTCACATTAATTTACACTACGTTTTTTTTCTCAAATTGTAAACAGTTAGAGACTGTACGAATACTATTTGCTGGTGTATTTCAGTCGATTTTTTGTTTTTCCTTATTACATTCGCAAGTTAATCAAGAAATTAATTTTTTTTTGCATTGTATCTATTCTATAGACATCTCAGAATATGTACGTATTCATTGTTTACAGAAAAAATAGTTAATAAACAACAATTTCACAGTTTTGTTTGAAATTTATCAGTGTACGAATACTTTCTACACCCACTGTATGTACACCCAAATAGCACAGTCACTAGAAGTTATATATGATACTGTTTGTAAGAGATAAAAAATTTATATGAATTTTTCCATAAATATAAAAATTTCTAAGTAATTCATTTAAAATAAAACTAGAGGGTTATTGTTGCTCGCTCGCTTCGCTCGCTCGCGAGTAGGGTTGTTTTTGCTCGCGGGTAGGACTGCTCTTGCGAGAGTGTTAGTGGTACGCATGGCTAGTAGGGCCTGCAGCTATTAATGTTTTTTATTTCGTGTGTGACTCTCCAAGAGCCACACAAAGAACTTCCCGATTCGTTAGTTGCAGTATATTATTATCATTATTTTTAGTACGTTTTAATAAGATTATACGTTTTGAGGGAAATTCAATAGTTTTCTACTTATCAAAATGTTTGCTATATGGCGTCGCATCAAACCAACATCGTAGGCTCGTTGCTCGCTTGGTTCCTTGTTATATCATACTAATGTTGCAAAATAAATTGTCTTAATTAGTTTTTCGCAAACGATACAACTTCTCATTATCCGCGTTTGCAGTATTGATCTTGGTTTTCTTCGATACTGTTAATTTAAATTGTCCCAAAATATACAGGGTGTCTCAAAATTAGGTCCGGAGCCGAAAATGGGAGGTTCCTGAGATCATTTCAAGCGACATTTTCCTTTGAAAAAATGTCGTCCGCGGCTTCGTTAACGAGTTATTAACGAAAAACACGGACCAATCAGAGCGCGAGCTAGACGCGTGCAGCCCGGCGCGCCGGCAGCCGAGTGTCGGTGGCACGCCGCGATACAATGTATTCGATGAAGGCGTCGTTTAAAACAAATGAAATCGTTCCCAAGGAGATATTGATTTTTAGAGAATCATATGATTCTCGAAAACACCGATTCGAAGATTATGTAAAAGTGTGGTGGTTGTATGTGGTAGTCAAATGGATTTACGGCTGAATAAGTGAGTTTTTGATTCAATAAGTTTGTGCTTCTTCTACCGTTCGGGTAAAGTTGCCGATGATGTGGGTTCTCACCGATTTCGATGACTTTGAAATATGTTATAAATTCGATGTTTTAAATATCTTTTTCCTTTGAAATGAAGCTCATCGACATCGGCGAGGAGATAGTATGTACATCGATCGATTTACAATTACAAATTTTTACAATAATATCGTAAACTAAAGCCGATCGGCAGAAACTGTAAAGGGAAATGTTGTTCAGAATCATGGTATTGACAACATATCCAAAGCTTATCGAAATCGGACAGGAAATAGTACATCGATTGATTTACAATTACAAATTTTTACAATAATATCGTAAACTAAAGCCGATCGACAGAAACTGTAAACGGAAATGTTGTTCAGGATTATGGTATTGACAACATATCCAAAGATTATCGAAATCGGATAGGAAATAGTACATCGATCGATTTACAATTACAAATTTTTACAATAATGTCGTAAACTAAAGCCGATCGACAGAAACTGTAAAGGGAAATGTTGTTCAGAATCATGGTATTGACAACATATCCAAAGCTTATCGAAATTGGCGAGGAATCACATCATCGAGAAACTTTTGTTCGTTACGACATCGCGGCGTGCCACCGACACTCGGCTGCCGGCGCGCCGGGCTGCACGCGTCTAGCTCGCGCTCTGATTGGTCCGTGTTTTTCGTTAATAACTCGTTAACGAAGCCGCGGACGACATTTTTTCAAAGGAAAATGTCGCTTGAAATGATCTCAGGAACCTCCCATTTTCGGCTCCGGACCTAATTTTGAGAAACCCTGTATAAACCGCTCAATTTTGAAACTCTGCTCAGTGCTACATACAACATTTGTAAAGTTCGTTTTTCTGATGTTTTAAAATTCAAACATACTTTCTCGTATGTTTGTCCCTGACTTTTATGAATCGTAATCGCTTCAGCAGGAACCACTGGACATTGACTACGTGTGATTTGATATTTTTCCTCTCTCGACATATTTACTTGATTCGATATTTTTATTATTGGTGTTAAATTTAGATGAATATTTGCATTTTTCATATAATCACGATAACGAGTTCTTACTTTCTCTCGTACTCTGGCCAATCGAAAATCTAACCACAATATAGACGGAATTTTAGTATTTTCTTGAAAAGTAATAAATTTTAATATTCCGCATGTGTGTGTGCTCCATTAACCAATCCGTTTTCAACATTAATGTTATTAATAATTATCATATAGTTTATATTAATTTTCAATTTAATCTCAGTCAATAATTCGTTTTGAACGGATTGTTTTTTTGAAGATTGTAATATAAATTTTTTTTGTACTTTCATCGATATTCTTTGAAAATGTATTCTTGGAAGTAGAGATGATTAACTCACTCTTGCATTGGGATAATTTTCGATTATTGTAAGCGGAAACATTAGCATAAGGTACAAAAAAAAATTTTTTTCTAAATTAAAAAAATGAAAAAAAAATTTTTTGTGTAATTACGTTTGTTTCTTCGGTGGAAACTTTCCGTTCTCTCGTATAAATTGCATTGTTCAATGAACTTCTCTCGAAAAAAATAAAAAAACTAAAAAACTACTGGACCAAAATGGACCATAATCTAATCAGCTCTAAGTTACGACGGGACACATTGATTGCATCATTCATCATTCTGATCGCGTTGTTGCTTTTTCAGAAAACGTTAACGAAAAATTTGATACCATAGAAACAGACGCACGCACGCACGTACGCACTCACGCACACACACACACACACACACACACACACACACACACACACACACACACACACACACACACATATACGAACATTTTGATAAAGATAGTCTAAAATCACTCCAATGACCATGAAACGTGAAGATCTGCTAAAAAATCGATTTTCGATTTTCGGGGTCATTACAATAACTTCCCTATAAAATCGGGAAGTTAATTATTGTTATTAAGCTGTAGTAAAACGTTGAAGAGAAATGTATATCTTGAACACGTACACTACTGTGCAAAAGAAAGAAGCACCCAGTATAATTATAGGATATAATGACAAAAACAATATCTTTATTCAATTAAGCAGCGGAATCCTTTTTCAAAACTTACTGTGTTCTTATTTGATTTTTTACGCTTTTCTATTAAATGTAACCAGGTGCTTTCTTTTGCACAGCAGTGTATTTGATACATTCCCTAATAGCATTTACAGTTGGTCAACGGTGGCCAACGGTTGGGAGTTTGTTGGGGAATGGTTAGTGGTTTCCGGACAAATCCTCAACGTAGGGACAACGACGAAAAATTATGTCAATTCGCCGACGAATACCCAACGTTAGGCCTACAGATATTATAGTCGGTTAAGTAACGTGAAATTTACAACGATTATACTACATTGGCCCAACGAAAATCTGTCAACATTTAAATATATTGTCTAACAGACGCCAGTAGTGTTGCTGCAACCAAAAATAAGTTATATTCCAAATTGATTTTTTTTCGTATTTCTAAATATACTTAAAATTTGTAATTTTTGCGCGATGGTTGATCCACTAAAGTTTTATTGTGAGCAGCCTTAGAATTTTTTCATTTCTTTAATTTTTCCATTTTCCAAGGGAAAGGCAAGGGGGGTAGTATAAGAAGACCCTTTTGGATTTCTTGAAAATGGGTCTTCCTTTTTTAGATACTTTAATTTTAATTTGTTGACGTAGTATCTAGTAACCCTAATCATAGCATCTACGAACAAGAATCATCTGTAGGTTCAGCGTTAGGGCATGTACTTACTACGCAAGCGGGTCCGGGTTCAAGTCCGACGTGGGTAGGTTATTATCTTAGTTTTTTCCTTTTTTCCCCAAAATTTTACCGTGAAAATACATTTTTAATATGTATATTATTTATGATATACCATAAAAAGAGAAAATCAGAATGTGGGCTCTGTGGGTTCGTCTTGTAGCAACGTTGGCTCTAGGTTGAGTGTGATTGTTGGCCCAACTGCAAAAAAAAGATTTCCAACGGTTGCCCAACGGATACCGCCAACGGAGGCCCAACAAAACGCCAACCATAAATGCTACTAGGAAATTATGTATATGTATGTACCCTGACAACCAAAAATTTCATTTCTGCCGAGCGTCTGCGCGCGCATTAGTGACTTGTTCTGCCGGCCGTGGGCGCAGGGCTTTCGGCCATGGGCAGAACGAAGGCAGAATGCAGGCAGCTGGACCCTGAATCTGGCTTTGTTTAAGAGGGCAGCACGGTCGCGCTGATGCGGCAAATCCCGCTTTACAGCCAATTATTGCTAGTTACTAGAATCTTACTAGATTTTGGGTCGAAAAAATGGGTTTGCGCCCTGACGTTTTTTATCCTTATTTGAGCACATTTTGGGCTGGGTGAGGGCTCATTCTAAAGAGGAAGGTTCATCGCAGCGCGCTCTGGTCATCATATCAGTCAAAAAAGTCTTTTAGAGACAGAAAAATGCATTGAAATCTGCGGGTGCTTTTCTAGATTTTTTCTCTACTTTGAGCCCTCATATTATTAGATATAAACATAATCTCGTTAAAATCATGACTAGAGCGTGCTGCATCTAACCTTCCTCTTTAGAATGTTTAGAATTCCTCCTCAAAATCTAGTAAGGTTCTAGTTATTTGCTAGTTTTGTCACATGACTATCCTACCGTCGGAGAAAAAAAAGAGGGAAACAGCATCCGCTACATCAGTGCGATCGCGCTGCCCTCTTAAACAGAGGCAGATTCAGGGTCCAGCCGCCAGCATTCTGCCTTCGTTCTGACCATGGCCAAAAGCCCTGCGCCAACGGACGGCAGAACAAGTCATTAATGCGCGCGGAGACGCTCGTCAGAAATCGAGCTAATCTTGCCTTGAGCAGCTCGAAGCGTAGCTTCGACCGTATTCTCCCCGTTCTCCGCCCTAGGCGGGATCTGCTCATGGCAGGCCTGGTTGTCAGGGATATATATATATATGTATTGTACATATAATTGTTACATTCATTACTTTTTATTCTTATAGGCTCAAATCATATCAAATCATATAATTATTAGAAGAGATGAACTTCTGTTAAAGATATGTTTTAGGTAAAAATCGAAGTACTTTTTTATTAATGAAGCATAGTATTAGTATATTAACGACTAAGAGATATACTGTCATGTCGTCTATCGTTTCGTGGCAGAAACGTTAGCGACTCCGGGTATTTACAAGCGATACCGCCGGGCCGCGTTCGGCCGCGCGAAACGCAGTCCACCCGGGACAAAAAATGTCCGCAGGCCCGTCGTTTCTCGAGATTTGTGATGTCAAGTTCGAGCGCCAGGCACGGAAGGTGCCACGCGAAATTCGCGAATACGAACCCTTCGAGAAACGACTCTACAAGCCTGCGACAATCGAACTTAGCCTGATATGTTACGCTAACGGTCGCAGGATACTACGCGGGTCGAGCACGAGGCGTTCCCCGCGGCGGGAAGGTTTCTCACGCAATAAACACTCTCGTAAGATTTGAGCTAACACAATTTATTCGTCCGATGGTACAAGAACGTTACCGGCAGCGACCGGCAGCGTTTTGAGGTTAGCCGGCGCGTGACAGGTGGTCGGCGACGATGGATCGTCGCACGCGCGATTTGACCTTCTCCGGTCCTTCTCTTTACGCTTTGAATCTGGCAGCAACGTGACTTTAACGTTGGCGTACGCGAGCTTCGCGTTCTACGCCCGAATTCCGATGGGAAACGCGTTACAATAGCCTTTTCGTCGGCAGAACGAATCGCGGAAATACGACGAGAGCACGTGGCAGCGTCGCACCGTGGGACGACTCGAGGTTCGATTGAAACTTCAACGCCGCGCGGATTCTCGTTAAATTAAATGGTGTCTAGTTCCACGCTAAACTCTGTCACCGCGTGCGTCGAGGTCAGACGACGCGCGGATCCCTTCAACCGACCTCTATTGGAACTAGCACCCGCCAAATATATTTTCCCCCGCGCGTTCGTTGACCGACGGGTTCGCCCCGTTCGCGAATTGAATACCGTTCTCCGCGACTACCGGCAGCTTCGAAGCCGCGTCGGTGTTTCGCCGACGCGATCACGGACACGACACGCTTACCGAGCCAACGCGAGAAAGATCACTGTACTACGTTGAGATCTGACAAAAGCTTAACCAGGGTAACGATGAATGGTGGCACGTTCTCGTCCCTCTGTTCCGGCAGCTTCAATTCGCAATAACGCAAAGTACTATCGAATTACGCAATGATTCAGATCGATTATTCGCGACTATCTCGCATTAGAGCCAACGAAGAAGTGATCCTCTGCGCGATCGCTCGGGAACGCGGAAGCGAAGCGTCCTCCCCTTTCCGCTCTCGTCCCCCCGCGTACAATTCGACCTATCGCTAATAAATTTTCGGACGGGGCCTAGCCTCGCGCGACGGTCCCTGACGTCCGGCGATTCGTCGTTTCTCCGGCAGCGGTGCTCGTGATTCGCTGCTTCCCTTTGAGGTGATCGACGCGAGCCAATCCGGCAACTGGCCAGGTTTCTCTCTGGCTGAGGCGACGGCGAGGTAGCTGAGATTCCTGGCTTGGCATCGCATGTCCTCGTCGGCGCCTGCAGGTTGTTTGTCCCGGGCCACGTGGATCCCTCGATTCCTTGGTGCAGGAGTTTCGCCGGCGCCGTTCCTTTTCGATATTTCGGCGGGAGAGGTGCCTCGGGTCCCCCCTTGGGGCCCGACTACGGTCCTGCAGATACGCGTCGCGCAATTGGCGCGACGCTCCAAAATATTAGAACTCGCCCATGGGTCTCGTCCGCACCCAGGACGAGCGCTCGCCACAGCGCCTCTCGCGTATTTGGCTGCCAGAGGGTAACCCGGTCTTCCGATAACCGGCATCGGGTGACGTTGGCAAAACTGCCACGTCACAATACATATCTAATATAAACACATACAATATATTTGCTAAATAAACAAAAACATTTTATTGTGAAAACATGTATTGTTATAGTATACAGGGTGTTTCACGCAATTGTTTAAGCCATAACTCCGTTATTAATGCTGTAATGAATATAGTTGACGCGAGACATCTCCCCCGAATACCGAACATGAGCGCGCCACGCGAAACCGCGAAGCGCTACCTCCCGCGGCAGCCGCGAGGTGGCTACCGCGACACCGCGGATTCTCGCGAGTAAATACATCGCGATACACGGATAAATAGGGCAGCGAAGGCTGCATCAGACAGTTCGAGTTACGGTCTGGCGATTAGAGAGAATTCTCGAATGCTATCTATGATTGTACTACGAGCTGTCCCCAACCTTTTCCTACGCACCACTCCACGGCCCCAAGTGTCACACGGCACGAGAAATCCCTAACGCTCAGGCGGCATCACGGACCTAAGGACTGAGCGTAACCCTGGGGGGGGGGGTGACCCCAAAGACGGAAGGGGAATCAACTTGTCGGCCATCTTGGTAGGCAGATATGTGGTGCGCTCTATAGGCGATTTTAAATACTAGTGTAGCGTCTGTAACACGTATATAGTGTCAGTGTAGTAGTCTGTATACTTAACACTTGATGAATCGTCGTGCTTTGTGTTTTCTGTGCGTTGATACACATTGTAACGTTCCGATTTCGCGATGCCTCGTAGCTCAGGAGTCGACCAGGGTTCTGACGGGTAAATTAATGAAGTGAAGGCGAAATCGGGTAAACAGAACTTTATTCTCGCACTGCGAGTATTAGAAAAGAACGTGTAATACAAACAGAAGATCCTTCATGCAGGCCGGCGAATCCGGCCGCGTAACAATATATATTCTGATGACCGCGATGACGGCGGATGGAGCCTACGGCTACTTGCTAGCTGGTTCGGCGTCCCTGGTCTGGTAATGAACGGAAAGATAATCCGACGATAATGATAAAGCGATCAGGCGGTCGGGAGCAACTAATAACTAACCGGTACGCGGCGTGCGCTTTCGCGGAAACGGTTCCCGAAGTTCGGCGGTACGGAACGCGGTATCGGACGGCGCGAGACTTCGCGGAGTCTCCTCGGATTTGCGCTGGAAGGTGGGAGGTGACAGGATACGGTCGGAGATCACGGCCCGACGCAGCGTAGGCGCCGCGGTTTTCCCTCAGAAGCACCTGAAGGACAAACCACGGTTCGTACGTATCTCAGAGGCACCTGAGAGTTTCGTACCCGCCGCCGCCACACCAAATCGCGACCATGAACCGCGAAGGTTCGACCCACGGACAGGGCCGGAGGCCAATCGCTCCGTGCCGGACGGTCGGAGAGCCGAGTGGTGCCGCAACCCTCACACAGAAGCACCTGAGCGACGGGTTACAGATGCACGCACCTTAGAGGCACCTAAGGGTATTCGTGCCCACCACACCGACACGACGGGTCCGGTCCAGCCAAGGCGATGGCACGGCGATCTCCGGGAGCCGTGGACACGATGGAGAGTCGTCTCCTGGAACTCGTGCTTCCAGCCTGCGTTCTGGACGGATGTATAGCTCTGAAAAGGGCTCGTACGATCCGGTGTGCACGGGAGTGGTTCCAGGCGGACTCCACTCGCTTAGTATTCCGGCGCGACTTATATAGCGCGCGGAAGCGCGGACCATGTAGAGTGCCGCTCTCGGTCGAGCGGCCGCGACGCTCTCCGATTGGCGCGCGCTTGGTCTCGGCGGTGATTGGCGCGCTCTTGTGTCGAGAACATCTATAAATATAGGTGCGAGCGGTCGCTTCCGTTCACATGATGTTCGTGACGAGGTATCGCCTCGTCGCAACATTAATATCATTTAATAGTGTAGGATCTCAGGAAAAATGGGGGCACCGCCGCCGCGGGAATCGAACCCCGGCCTCACTGGTGGTAGCCGATCGACTAACGCGCTCACCCACGGAACCCTCCCATTCTTTCCAATATCCTACAGTACACTTGATCTGGGGGTCCTGATCCCACAATAGTATCTCCCTGATCCATGTGCCACCGATTTACTCACAGTAAAGTGCGTTCTGTTTCATGCTAGAGATGTAGCACGGACGAGGACAGACGCTACACCAGTATTTAAAGTCGCCTATAGAGCGCACCATAGATCTGCCTACCAAGATGGCCGACAAGTTGCTTCCCCTTCCGTCTTTGGGGACACCCCCTCTCACCCATAAATCTACTTTTATCAGTCCTTAGGTCCGTGGGCGGCATACACTGCGAGCACCTCGTTCCCGACTACCTGCGCCATGCGAAGCAGAGTACGGCCATAAGACGGTCATTGCGGCCACCGCCCAGTGTCGAGATCGTTCTCGAATCGTTAGTAAGCTAAGTCCTAGTCAGTAGTAGTCTGCGTTTCCGAATCCGCCGTCGCGTGTATTTCTGTTTTACGCCGTCGATAGTCTTAAGTTGCGCGTTCCAATCATTTCACGTTGCGTCCAGTTCATTTCGCGTTTCATTCACTTTGCGTTTCGCTCCGATCATTTCTCGCTGCGTTCATTTCGCCGTTACGTTCACTTTCGATGTATAATTCGCGTTCCGATAAAACCCGTGTCACTCATGTTATAACCGATCCGCGTCGCCGTTCGACGCACATGTTGTGATACAGGGCCTCGGCCCATAATAAAGAGATCTGTGTTACCCGTATCAGTGTTGTTCATTCGTGGTTCCGAAAAACCCTGGACAGCCGATTGAGTCGGCACATTCTCCCTACGTTCGAATGTTACAATGCATTTACGAAAAAAATATTGTAACGGTTCTCGTTCGGATCGCGAGTAATTCGCGGCGTATCATCCTCGGCCGTTGTAGCTCGTCGTGCCAGGGTCGAATCATGAGCGAGGACGGGATCGGAATCGGAAGACTTGGTGCGCGGGGTGAAATAATGACTCATGGTGTATTTTGATAAAACCTCGCTGTACTTGTTCCGCGGAGCTAGTGAATCGCGGTGTCGGAAATAACGGAGATCGCGGTGTCGGGCATATCGGAGATCGCGAGGACGGAAATAACGGAGATCGCGAGGACGGAAATAACGGAGATTGCGGTGTCGAGCGTCACCGAGGTCGAGCGTCGAGGTGTGGTGTATTTTAATCAAATCTCGCTGTGTTTGTTCCGCGGAGCTAATGAATCGTGGTGTCGGCAATATCCGTGATCGCGGTGTCGGAAATATCGGAGATCGCGGTGTCGGGCATATCGGAGATTGCGATGACGGAAATATCGGAGATCGCGGTGACGTTATTCGCGGCTTAGTTTCGCGGTATTTCGCGTGGACCTGGTGCATGCAGACGCTTACAGACTAGGACTAGGATCTCGGCGAGGATGCATCATTCTACCCAGGTCTGGATTGTTGGGGTTCGGAATGTCGGTAGCGTACCGGACATTTACGGTTTCCCGGGTAGGTCTTTCAGCGACGGGGAAGGATGGCGCATCTCTTCCGTCGAGCCGACTCCGACGCGGTCGGAATTTCAACGGGACAGCGTGCCTCCTCTGCTTCGGTGCGGACGCAGTCGTCGCCGGCTGAAAACGGAGTGCCTCTCGACAAGGAGGAGTTCACGCAGCGATACAAGCTCGTCGTCGTAGGCCAGGGATTAGGATGGTGTTCACCTAGGATATACTTACGAAGTCATAAGTCTGCGGGTTGGTGTTTCTCATATCAGCGTTGCGAACGGAATGAGAGATCGATTCGTGGACGTTGCGCCTTTTATAGGCCTAAGTGGGTGGTGAGGAGGTGAAGTGCGGCAGGGTGTTCGAAGTGACGTTTTTTTTCCATTTCCCGCCAGATTTACCGTAATTCGGTATCCGGCATCGGCAGTTTGTCGGCGCGGGGTACCGCGGTGAGGGGCGACTCTATTCGGCAGCGGGGAGCCGGCGCGGCGCACAGTGTCGCAAACCATGGACAAAAATCGAAAAAGTCACATCTTGATATCGATTCAAAACTATGTTCATACTATGTTAAAATGTCCAAATAATCATTTTTTGAAAACAAAAATTTTAAAAATGCAGTAGAAAATTAGTTGCAGGGAATCTTATAAGCGAATATTAGGAAGATCAAATAGTACATCAATTCTCAGCGTAACTTGTTTACGTTGTGATATGAACAAAACACGTTTCTAGGAAATAATTTTTTTAGGAAATAATGGCTAGGGGTTGGCTAATTGTAATTCAACTTTAAAAATTTTGTAATACTTATATGCAACATAATAATTGACCTGAAATGAAACAATAAAATTTTATAGGTTTCCCTAATCTTTACCAGAGGATAAAAAAAAAACGTATCCGAACGTATCGGTAATTTTGGTTGTGTCTATTCCTAAGATAGTATATTTTGATATTATATAAGTCTAATTTGCGACTTCCGGCGAACATCAGAGTTATTTAACAAAATATGTAGCAAGTACCGGTCAGCAGCCGAGTACGCGAATATCCTCTTGTAGATATATGAGATTTGACTACGGTTGTTGAATAAATAAAAGAATGTTTATATTACATAAATTACAGATATGATTAAATAAATAAAAATTAATGTTCTAATATCATTGATAATTATTTACAAAAAGGTAACACCCTCTGATCACGCTGATTTTTTAATATGTTATCCAGGTCAGCACCCCGAATAATGTTGTAATGGTGTTACTCGCTGGTCATTGTTTATAAAAAAGTTATTAACAAAAAAAATTAATCTACTTTTTATATATTTTAAAAACACGTTTCACATTTTCTCCTAGTCAGATAACGTGTGTAAATTTTCCCGCAGTAAAATGAATGTATTATACGCATTCTGGTATCAAGTATGTCGTTCACTTGTAGAAAGCGAAGGTTCAGATTCTGATAATTATGAATAATTTATAATAAAATGAATAATTTAAGGGAAACAATTGTTTTTTTAATATCTATATTTTCTATTATACTTATATGTATTTATTTTTATCTATTATTTTTATGTATTTATCATTATCTATTATTTTTATGTATTTATTATTATCTATTATACTTATATTTCTATTATACTTACATATTAATTATGCTACTTAAAAATTGTAAATATCACGTACTGATAACGCGCAAAAAAATTAAATTTTGTTTATTAAAATCGTTTTTTATTGTTTAAATAAATTACTATATTTATAATAATATCATGTTCAGATTTCTTTCAATATAAAGAAGAAAACCCATTTTGTTTCATGTCTCTATCATGAACAGAACGAAAGTTATTGATTTTTGTCCAAAAAACAGGTATTTCGCGACACTGTGCGGCGGTCCGCTACTCGGTGTGTTGCCGACTCGATTCGGTTTCGGTCGGACTCGCCCGGCTATATTCGGTGCGCGGACTTTTAGTAACAGGCCTGCTTATGACAGGTCTGTTACAATATCATAAGAGAAATGGGCCCTTAGATTTTTTAGGTGCAACTGTGTATGTGCAATTATAACAATTGCATCATTTCTTCAAATGGAAATACATATTTTTTGTTACACTAATCCATTCCTCTGTTCAATCTACGTAAAAAATTGTTTGAGTACCAAATATGTATAAATATGAATACAAAATATGTGTAGGTACAAAATGATCAGTTCTCGAGATATTTTCAAAACCTGTCTTTATTGAAGAAAATGCTTATTAGTTAATTAATTAATGTTCGTATAATATAAATGTATGTCGATTAAGTGTGTGACACACACGAATTCAAAGTACATTAAAAGTAAACATTTAACTTCCAATATTAAATAAAGATTTATTTTATATTTGAAACCAATATTTCATTCGTAATAGGAAAGGTGTGCATGTCTTCCAGCATATTCTGGAACAAATATTTTGCCATGATAAACATAAAATATTTCCTGCATATTAAAAAAAATATTTTATTTCTTATATTAAATATACATTCATTTTATATTTAGAAAATAATATTTTTCTCGTAACATGAAATAAATATCTCCTGCTTATTTAAAAAAAAATTTGTTACGTAATGTAAAATAGATATAGTGTATATAGTATATATTTTAATATTAAAAACAGATTTTATATCTATACACCTACTATACACCTGACAGGCATGCATCGATGCACATACGTATTGTGGTTTTTTAACGATAATATAATTGTATCGCTCGAAACGATGACTTGAAAAGGCCACCGATTAATTCTTTTCTTAAACAAGTAACGCTCTCATCACGTTTTCACTTATTTTCTCGACCTTGAACGTGTCAAAGGAACTAGTCGATGGTTCGAGAAATTTTCTAATACCGTCGATAAAACATTTTCTGGTCCGAGGAGGACTCCAATCTTGTTTTCTTCGCGGGAACTGTTGATACAAATTCGATATTACTAAACGATTCATCAAACGACCAACTGACGGGTGTGTGTATAATAAATATTAATAAATATGTAATATAAATATTAATCGACGTTGTGATCAATTGATCACTTTTCTTTCGATACCCGACCCCTACAGCGAGAACTCATCCCAACATTCTCGCAAAATCCCTTGAATACGATTACATTAATTGGATTTGTTTATGATCTCTACTTCCTTGATCTCCTCGGACTCCATGTCCTTGTCTCCCCAACCCCACTTCGCACCCTCGTGACTGTGAACATGTTTCTGCGCCTGATCGTATCTGTTGAGCAAACGAAGAAGTTTATGTCTAATATTTTACATAAAAGCTTATGTATAATACAGTTGCAACAGGCTTGTTATTAGCAGACCGTTCACCGAAACCGCACCGCGTCGTCAACTCGCTGCGTAGCAGTGATACCAGAATGAGCTCTGAACGGAGCTCATGTACTCTCCTCCTTACGCCTTCCACTATTCCATTCCAGCACCGTGCGCAGGCGCACACTCCACGGTCCCCATCGCGCACGTGCAACGTGTCTCCCATTCGCCCCACTCATTCCTCGTCATCTGAGAGTGGGTACATAATTTCACCGTGACTCCTCGCATCTGGCATCACTGCTGCGTAGCGAGTCACCGAACCGACCGCACCGCGCGTTTCCCTCGCCCAGAAACTACTGTTGACGGGAAACGGAAGCCGAAATAGGCTAAAACGTATACGCGACGTCACCGGAACTTCCGTGTAAAATCACCCCGCACTACCACTCCTCACCACCAATTGAGAGCTATAAAAGCCATGACAGACACGGCTCGAGCTCTCGTTTAGTCCTGATCCGAACACCGATCTGGTAACATCGATTCATATTGTAAGTATTTCCTTTCGTTCTTACGAGGAGACCTCGCGTATCGAGAACGTCGGATCGCAACGAATTTTTGTGTAGACATAACTTACGCACCCTCATGAACTATCCAATTGGTTTTAGCCGCCAACACGAACCCGTTTTCGAGATAATCGATATTGAAATGCGACATGTGCGTTATATTCCATGAGTGAAAACCTCTTGTCACAGCGGTCGGTGGCCGAGCGATTTGAGCATTGTCTGCATTTTTTATAAATTTTTTTTCACTTTCCTTTTTATTTTTCTATACGTGCTCTTCAATTTTTCAAATTTCAACTTCAACTCTTCAATTTCATCTTCAATTTTTATTATTTTTATAGTGATTTAATTGCAATTGTTATTTTTATTACACTTTTTATGTCAATTGCACATTCGTTCTTCTGATAAAGCTAGGTTTAACTTTGAAATATTTGAAAAATTGAAGTTGAGATCGACGAGTTGAAATTGAAGATGAAATGGAAATTGAAGTCGAAGTTGAAATAGAAGAGTAGAAATTGAACTTAGAATTGATGTTGAAATCAAAATTTGAAAAATTGAAGAATTGAAATTGAAAAATTGAAGTTGAAATTGAAGAGTTGAAGTTGAAATAGAAGAATAGAAATTGATGTTGAAATCGAAATTTGAAAAATTGAAGAGTTGAAATCGAAGAGTTGAAATTGATGTTGAAATTGAAATTTGAAAAATTGATGAGCACGTATAGAAAAATAAAAAAGAAAGTGAAAAAAAATTTATAAAAAATGCCGACACGGGACACGAACCCCGACCAATCTCGTTTGTAGACATTCGCTCAATCCGCTCGGCCACCGATCCACAGTGGTCTGGAGATCCTGTTTTCGTGGCCAATATTATTTTAGCATTATTTCAAGAGTTAATATCATAGTATTGTAGGTCGTTGAATTTGTCTTGACGTCCGCTTATGATTATGAAATAAAAAATATATAGTGAAGTCTAAAAAATAGGGGTGGCCTTGATATTTGAAGAAAAAAAAATGTTTTCCAAATTTTTTATATTGACGTTTAGAGAAAACTGAATGCTGATTAACTTTTGTTGAAACCGTTTTTTTGTCAGATCATCACATATAACTGAAAAATTGTGAACAATGCTTCTCAAAAGTAGTTTTTTCTTGGCTTACATTAAAAAGACGTACATACTAACATTTTTCAACATGTCTAAGCATCAAGTAATGCTACCAATATGAGTAATATATATACATATATATTATGATTTTTGAATTACTAATTCTGATTCTAATTCTATATCCTCCAAATATTCAAGCATGGGCAAATCATATTCGTCCTCTTCTTCTAAATCTTCGTTGTCAATTGGTTCCGTTTCCAAACATAAAGGAGACAATAAGGACAATACTTCAGATGGTAGACTTGATTTTTTTGCATATTTCTGTCTTCGTTTCTTTAAGCTTATGCTTGATATTAGAGGATCCGATGTTACCATGGCTCTGTTATAATTTTCAAATAAATAAAGAATTAAATATAACTGAAAAATAACTAAAAAGAAGAAAACCAAACAACTTATAATGATTTAAAATTAGCAACAGTTATGCCTACCTATGGAATATATCGTGCAAATTATTTTTCCGACTATCCTTTCGTAGTCCAGTCGCCAGGTACTTTTAATAGGAAAGTATTCCGAACTTAATGAAATTTTGTCACGTCATTTAGGGGTACTCTGGGGTGTCGAATCTCAGTTTTCGACCTTGAGGACCCTGTGCTAACTTGGGGAGGGGGAAAAACCATGATTTTTATTACCTTGTTTTGGGTTTTCGCCTATTACTCAAAAACTGTGGGTCCTATGAACTTTTGTCTTCAATTTTTGGAAAGAGCATTAAATTTCCTTCAAATTTCACTGGTCAATCTTTTTTTTTGACCAAATAGACACCGAGAGACTGGCGTTCAAAATTAGGAAATTAAGTGGCAACTGACGAATATAGGGAAAGACAGAGCAAATTACACTGTCCAACAACAAAAATGTTTCCATATAACTGTTGGGTGTATCTTATACAGTTTTTAGCGCTGATTCCGAATCTGGCCTTAATTTTTCTCTTACACGCACAGTTTTTGAGAAATTTGAGTTTGAAAAAAAACACGTTTTTCGACTTTGAACAGATATTATGATGTTATTATAAAAGATATTGTATTATTCTTTACAGCAAAAGATTCTCTAGACTTTCCCGAATCCAGTGATGTGCAATAATAATAAATTATGATTGTTTAAACATGTTTAAACATGTTTAAACAATCATTAAAGACGGAGACGCATCACTTTTGTACACATTTTTGAGGATATTTTTCAATTTAAAAAAAAAAATAAGGGTCTAAGGGTCCAGCGGAAAATCGAATTGCACCACGCGATAGAGCAGACTTTTATCTTGAGAAACCACTCTTTCAACTTTCCAACGTCGACTTTTTTCGAGATAAAAAGAAAAATCTATTTTATTTTATTTTCTATTTTGTAAGCATCAGACATGGATTCTTACTCTTCACCTACCCAATCTACATTTACTACTCTTTGAGATTACGGATTAATGGGAAAATATAAAGTCATATAGTGATGGCCAGGCACCTAAATAGAGAATAAACTGCAATTATAACATTAGGCACTTGTCAGCGGACACCCCCGCCCCCCTCCAAACCACATGTGAAGTCAGATTGATAAGAGTACAATGTTAGGGTTTTTGGAGAAAGAGAGACTTTTTTTACGTATTTTTCAAATTCGTCTTCCGGGTGGGGTGGGGGGGATGTCCGAAGGGGGGTGTGAAAATGTAAGGGGTATACACAGTATGTAGATTATATGTAGATATGTTGAAAAACTAAATTTGTGAGCCAAAAACCTGCAATTTCCTGCTAAATGTCACAATGTGTGGCTCAAAATGACATTTTGAGAAACATTTCCTAATTTTGAACGCCTGTTTTCGGTACCTATTGCATCAAAAAATACGTTTGACTAGTGAAATTTGAAGGAAAAATGCTCTTTCCAAAAATGGAAAACAAAAGTTCATAGGACCCACAGTTTTTGAGTAATAGGCGAAAAAGCAAAAACAGGTAACAAAAATCGTGGTTTTTTCCCCCTCCCCAAGTTAGCACAGGGTCCTCGAGGTCGAAAACTCAGATTCGACACCCCAGAGTTCCCCGAAATGACGTGTCAAAACATTTTTCATTTTTTCGACCTGCCGACTGGACTGTCCCTTGTTTTGGCTTGTCTACGTTTAATGCCAATTTTTCCCAAAACATATTCTGGATTTCTTTTTTTCGACGAAGAAACTCTACCTTTTCTTCGTTTTGTTTTATTTGCCATTTCTTTATTTTTAACTTCCCGATTTTATAGGGAAGTTATTGTAATGACCCCGAAAATCGAAAATCGATTTTTTAGCAGATCTACACGTTTCAAGGTCATTGCAGACATATTAGACTATTTTCAGCAAAATGTTCGTGTGTGTGTGTGTGTGTGTGTGTGTGTGTGTGTGTGTGTGTGTGTGCGCGCGCGCGCGCGCGCGCGTATGGCCGTTTCTATGTAATCAAATTTTTCGTTAACGTTTTCAGAAAAAGTAACAACGCGATCAGGATGATGAATGATGCAATCGATGTGCCCCGCTGTAACTTAGAGCTGATTAGATTTTGGTCCATTTTGGTCAAGTAGTTTTTTAGTTTTTTTAGTTTTTTTCGAAAGAAGTTCATTCAACAATGCAATTTATACGAGAGAACGGAAAGTTTCCACCGAAGAAACAAACGTAATTATACAAAAAATTTTTTTTTCAATTTTAAAAAAAAAAAAATTTTTTTTTTGTCTTACGACGAATTTTACGCTTACAATAATCGAAAATTATCCCAATGCAATAGTGAGTTAATCATCTCTACTGCCGAGAATACATTTTCGAAGAATATCGATGAAAGTACAAAAAAAATGTATATTACAATCTTTAAAAACACAATCAGTTCAAAACGAATTATTAACTGAGATTAAATTGAAAATTAATATAAACTATATGATAATTATTAATAACATTGATGTTGAAAACGGATTGGTTAATGGAGCACACATGCGGAATATTAAAATTTATTACTTTTCAAGAAAATACTAAAATTCCGTCTATATTTTGGTTAGATTTTCAATTGGCCAGAGTAGGAGTGAAAGTAAGAACTCGTTATCGTGATTATATGAAAAATGCCAATATTGATCATTTAGCACCAATAATAAAAATATCGAATCAAGTAAATATGTCGAGAGAGGAAAAATATCAAATCACACGTCCAGTGGTTCCTGCTGAAGCGATTACGATTCATAAAAGTCAGGGACAAACATACGAGAAAGTATGTTTGGATTTTAAAAAATCAGAAAGGCGAACTTTACAAATTTTGTATGTAGCACTGAGCAGAGTTTCAAAATTGAGCGCGGTTTGTATATCTTGGGACAATTTAAATTAACAGTATCGAAGAAAACCAAGATCAATACTGCAAACCCGGATAATGAGGAGTTGTATCGTTTGCGAAAAACTAATTAAGACAATTTATTTTGCAACATTAGTATGCTATAACAAGGAACCAAGCGAGCAACGAGCCTACGATGTTGGTTTAATGCGACGCCATATAGCAAACATTTTGATAAGTAGAAAACTATTGAATTTCCCTGAAAACGTATAATCTTCTTAAAACGTACACTTAATAATGGTAATAATATACTGCAACTAACGAATCGGGAAGTTCTTTGTGTGGCTCGTGGAGAGTCACACACCAAATAACATCCGTACCACTAACCCTCTCGCGAGCTCGCAAAGCGAGCGAGCTGCGACAACCCTACTTGCGAAGCTCGCGAAGCGAGCGAGCAACAACACCCCTCTAGTTATCCTGTATGAAATATGTATAATACATTCAAAAAAACGTATCCACGCATGGAGTGGACTGAACCCATATTTTAAAGTGTCTGTATCTTTGGGTGTAAATTCTTCCGCCCGAAAATCATCAATTTGTAACACTTGTTTAGGTGTCGCTTTACAAATGGGACAAGATTGCGACGATTTATTTTGTGTTAATATATTTAGTGTTTTTCCATCAATTAATGTTAACATTAAGGTAAATTTAATTCTTAACATTGTATTGTTATGTACTAAATTAAAGTACGATATATTATTAATTTGCTGGTTTATATCTTCATTTTCTTTCAAGACCACTTCCGCAGTTTCTTTGACAAACTGAATTTTTATAGGCCTGCAAAATCTGACGGAATTAGGAGTTTCATTATTCCATAATATTGTTTTATTTCTTGCTATGAGTCTCAAAGGTATTAGCGTACTGACAAAGAGGGAAGAATCGGCCCCCGCCAAAGCTTGTGATTGTTCAAATTTTTGTTTATACATTGATTGGCCACTACTGCCATCAAATCCATAACTAAATAACATTTCACATTCCAGTACATCATTATTATTTTGTAGAATGGTATTGTCAATCACTTCTGTTTGCAGTGACACTATTCTTTTTGTTGTATGTTGTAAAAGATTCTCTAATGGTACGTATGCAATTATGTCAGTAACTTCGATTCCAAAAGGTACGCATTTTTTCTTTGCTTCAATGAGAGCATCGTATGTCGGATATATGTCAGAATTGCTGAGTCTATTCTGTATCCTTATATTCACGTACACTCTTTTCGATAGATTATTATCGTAAAAAAAGGCTAATGCTTCATCTACAGTTATAGGAATTAATTCCTTTTTATCGTCCGAAATTGATTGTCTTATTTTCTTCGCCAGAGTTGGGGACTTTTGGTCAAATTGTCTAAAACAGTGGCCACATCTATGTTACCCCTTTTCCGTGCAGTCATGCTCGTTGCTTGTACTATTAAATTTATGTCTCCTGATCCATTTCGTTCGAAAGCATGGATGCTTCTCGTCTTTTTGATCTTGTTGATTTATTTTCGTATGGAAGACGAGGACGTCCTACAGATGTTGAAGCTTCAGGACAGGGATTTTCATTTATACATTTGTCAACCATAAAACGTTCTTGCAACCAGTTATGATGCTTTGTTTTAAAGTTTTTTAATACACGATGAAAACTTTTCCATTTTATAGCTACACTAGCTTCTGCCCGCGGCTTCGCTCGCACAGAAAACCGTTTAATGCCCTCGGAAATTGATATTGTTTCTCCATATAAAACCTTTTAACCCCCCATTCACCCCTATAGAGTTTTAATTTTATGTCATGCCGCAATCTTAGATTTTAAAACCCTTTTTCACCCCCTTAGGGGTTCAATTTTTTATAATGCCGAAATAGGTGTTTGATTAATTATATCAAAGAGCATTAAGATCAAGTATGAAGTAAATCCGACCACGAACAAAATATTCCTCATACAAACGTTGCAACCCCTTTTCACCCCCTTGAGGGTTGAATTTTTTACAATGCCGAAATAGGTGTTTGATTAATTATATCAAAGAGCATTAAGACCAAGTATGAAGTAAATCCGACCACGAACAAAATATTCCTCATACAAACGTTGCAACCCCTTTACACCCCCTTGGGTGTTCAATTTTTTAAAATGCCGAAACAGGTGTTTGATTAGTTATATCAAAGAGCATTAAGACCAAGTATGAAGTAAATCCGACCACGAACAAAATATTCCTCATACAAACGTTGCAACACCTTTTCACCCCCTTGGGGATTCAATTTTTTAAAATGCCGAAACAGGTGTTTGATTAATTATATAATAGAGCATTAAGACCAAATATGAAGTAAATCCGACCACGAACAAAATATTCCTCATACAAACGTTGCAACCCCTTTTCACCCCCTTGGGGATTGAATTTCGAAATATCCTTTCTTATCCCTTGTATAGATCATAAGGGAAACCTCTGTGCAAAATTTCAGCTTTCTAAGTCCAAGGGTTTAGCCTGGGCGTTAATAGGTGAGTCAGGACTTCGCTTTTATATATATAGATTATTACAAAAGTGACGAATTCTCTCCTCAGTTGATTTTTTGTATGCTTCATTAACATTGTGTTCTAACATTGTGTTAAATATAAAAGCAGACACAGCTATTACTTTCCTGTTCGGATGGTCTATACTGTGCCATATATTAAAAAGGTCTTCATTTTTAAAGCAATACTTATCTACAAATATCGAAATAGAGATAATAATAGAAACAACAAATAAAAAGTAAAAATAATTAATCTTCCGTGAACAGAAAAATCTAGTGGCGATCAAATCAACAAATTAAACTTACTTGTGTAAGGAATAACGAAATTGCGAATGTCGAGAACAGGCAGCGTGCGGCTCGACAGCGCGACGCGTACCCTTCAGGTAAAAACCCAGTGCACATTTGGGGGTGCAGGTAGAAAACACGCTGGCAACAAGGTATCCTTAAGACTAGAGTTTACCTGAGCGGTCACTCTTTCAGTGACGCTCGGAGTGTCAAGTACTGAACGATTCTCTTAATAAATCGCACCTTTGCGGACGGCTTCACCGTCGATCGTTGTATCATTTACCGCCCACACCTTTAACCTAGCGAATAGTTTAGTTAGTAGGCTATTATCTTACACTTGGAAATCTTTTCGACATTATTATACAGAATTATTTGAAACAATAGTACACTTTACACTGTATGAAAAACTAGACTAAATAACTGAACTATGAATTATATATGTATAGACTATGTATAATGTATAATATAACTGTAATTATATAACTGAGATTAAAATACACAAAAAATTTAATAAATTCGTCCGCAGGAGAGATGTTTCTCTGTTCACTTCGAATACTGCACTAAAAAACAATTGTGAACAATAGAAGCATCCTCAGACCAAACCGATTTCTGTTGTTTATAAAACAAAACACTAAAGCGAACAAGACTGGCGTAGAAAAAACATATACATACATTGTACTTCCCGGCTGCTATGCAAGATTCAAGTGGAACTGCGTATCCAGGCGTGGAATAACCGCGGGCCCGTATTTGTTAAAATCCGTTTATACTTCAAGATTGCGGGAGATTGCAGTTAAAATTTACACGACCTTTTTAGTAAATGTTCATGCTTTCATATAAAACAAGTCCGATGCTTAGCGGTCTTAAACGTTTTTGTATAATTCTTTTCAAAGTTTGAATTGCTATTAATTTACGCTATTCGTGTATGGACTAAACAATGCTTAAAAATGGATTAAATATTTGAAATGCGCTTACTAACATATATAAAATCACCATTAAAATCTATTTTCTGATATTCGATGATTGAAATCTAAAACGTTTTATTTTACTTTGAATTTTCTGACTTTGTCTTTAGAACGCTGTATCTCATCACAGAATCATCTAAAATGAATAATATTTTGGATTTGGGAGGTTTGAAGGGTTGTTACTATATAGGAAAAAAAAATTTTTCAATATATAAAAGTTGAAAAATTGAATTTTGGCCACGAAAACAGGGTCTCCAGACCACTGTGCGACCGCTGTGAAAAGAGGATTTCAGTCATGGAATATAACGCACATGTCGCATTTCAAAATCGATTTTCTCGATAATGGGTTCGCGTTGGCGGCTACCAATTGCATAGTTCATGAGGGCGCGTAAGCTATGTCCACACAAAAACTCGTTGCGATCCGGCGTTCTCGATACGCGAGGTCTCCTCGTTGGACTTGACGGCGACGTCAACGCATCGATATGCCAACGATCCTATCTTACTCGCCGAATGCTCCGGAATCCGTCGTGCACCAAGTCCGGGAAAACTGAACACGCCGCGTTTCGGCATACCCGCGAGCCGCATTTCACCGCGCACTGATAAGTCACTCCGCACTCGCGAATCGCGTTGCACTGTACCGTCCGATCTTGCACCCGCGACCGCGTATTGTGGAGCCTGTGAAAGCGAGTCTACGAAAATACATACAATTATCGTTATTTCTACCCGCGTACCCCGTTCCCCCGCACCGACGAATCTCCTCGCCGGCAAACGGACCCCGGCACACAGTGGTCCGAATCGAGACATTCAGTGACATATTGCCAAAAATCAACTTTCTCTTATTAATATCTGATCGACATGTATCTCTTCTTAAATGTTCATAGATTTCGAAAATGAAGAAAATAAATCAAATATAATTCAGATTTGAATTATACAAACACTTAAAGTTGGACATTTTAAAATTGGAATCTTTTACGCGGAAGAACTGTTCTGTTTCTTCGTAGTGTCCTGAGGAGCTCAGTTGATATTTGGCTTTGATTTTTTTTTCGTTTTGAATAGCATTCTTTTGAGATAAGAAATCGTGCACGCCATTAATAATTAATGTATATAATGTCTTTTAAACATAATGTTGAATGAAATAAAGAAAAATCTCAAAATGCTTTACAGTTGACAAGGTGTATCTTTTTTTTCTCTGGGGTACGCTCATTGTACCAAAATAAAATATTTTCAGTAGATCTTCCCCTATAAGATCATGTAAAGATCATTTCCCATGCTATCCCAGTGTTAAAGTTATTATAGTTTAATCCATCCGCGGCATATCATCTTATGCGTATACGTTCGGATCCAGCGCCGAAACTCCGCAACGAACTAAGACATTTGAAAGATTTGTTTAGATTCTTTTGTTTTAAAAAATTAATTATTAAATAGCTTTAAAAGATATGCAGTTAAATAAAATTTATATTTGTTATTGTTGTTTTTGTTACAAATATTATTTTTCTTATATTTCATGTTATTCGTTGTGTGCTATTATTGTTATATTATAAAACCGTTATTGTTATCACATTTTTATCACAAAAGATCTACAAAAAAAATGTTACTAAACTATTATACAGGGTGTCCCAAAACTCGTGAAAATCCCGAAAGGGGGTGGTTCCTGAGACCATTCTAAGAGACATTTTCCTTTGCACCAATGTCAACTGCGGCTTTGTTTGGGAGATATTAACGAAAAACACGGACCAATCAGAGCGCGCCCTGGCCCGGCGCGCCACGCCGCGCCGGCAAGCGAGTGTCGGTGCTACGCCGCGACATCGCAACGAACAAGAGTTTCTCGATAATGTGAACCCTCTCCGATTTCGATGAGCTTTGGATACGTTGTCAAGACCATGATTTTGAACAACATTTCTCTTTAGACTTTTTGGCGATCGTCGTTAGTTTACGAGATAATCATAAAAAAAGAGAAGAAGCAGAAACTGATTGAATTAAAAACTCGCGTATTCAGCCGTAAATCCATTTGCTGCTTCGAAATGTGTGTCACTGGGTCACTCGGTGACGAACTGCACAGATGTCTTCAGATATACGGCAGTACCGAAAGTCAAGGGACGTACGGCCAGGTCGACGAACTGTACTGCCGGTGGTAGAAGGCCTAAGGGATGCGCGGTCAAGCCGACGATCCCGAATTTCACTTTCACTTTCGAATCGATAAATAATTCGTATGTTTATTTCAAACAGATACCTTGAAATTTTTCCACACTCACAATCACTGTTCACATTTGTCAACACATAGTTATGCACTAATAATAATTGCCATATCCCTTGTACTGCTGCACAAATCACAACAATCAGGTAATGCAATCACTAGACTGCGGATTTCATGCATTTGTAGCAAACATGAGTAGGTGCATTTTAATACAGTAGAGAGATTAAAATAATTTCAAAACACCAATGTATTATTTTCAAATTCTTAAAATGATCACAGTGTAACAGACCTATATAACGTAGGCCTGTTACGAACAAACCCCTGTCACACCTCCACCGGTTATACACGACGACGCGAATCTAGTAACGTACCACCGGCCTCCTGTCATAACAACAACACCGCCTGTACCGCACGTACCCCGCACCCAGGCCCGTATTCCAACGGGAATCCAAATCAAACTTCCAAAATACTGTTCAGAAGAAGGTATACGTCACCATCAAAATACCGCACCGCACCACCATCCCTTACCACCGAACCGTTCCTATAAAAGCCGTCGCGAACAGACTAGAATCACCTGAGTCTACCAGTAGCCATCCGGGAATCACCTCGTGCGATATTCCAGTGCTCTGAGTATTCTACCTGTAAACGTTGTCCACGTCTCCGCCGTTATCGGCATCCTGGTTCCGCTGGTACGAGCCGTGCTCTACCTTGAACACCCGGTGCGTCATCGGTCTCTTTCGCTAGGCGCGTCGCCTCCGAGAGTCGACAAACAAGAAGTGGTGTGTCACCCCTTCGGCTTCGTCGAAGAAATCCTGTTGTCCTGTCCGTCCGCTGGTGCGAGCCGTGCTCCACCTCGAACACCCGGTGCGTCACCGGTCACTTTCGTTAGGCGCGTCGCCTCCGAGAGCCAGCGAACAAGAAGCGGTGCGTCACCCTTTGACCTCGTCGGAGAACCTCCTGTCCAGTTATCCTGTCGCTCCGCTGGTGCGAGTTGTACTCCACCTCGAACATACCCGGTGCGTCACCGGTATATTTCGTGAGACGCGTCGTCCACGAAATCGGCCGAACTAGAAGTGGTGCGTCACCCTTCGACGTCGCCTAAGAACCGCCTAGAAAGTCACCCTCGTGAGGCGAGTCGCCCACGAGGCCAGTCGAGCCAGACAAGGTGCGTCACCTTGACCGAACTCCCTGAACGACTGTCCGGAGGAACTTCGATGACCCGTGCGTCACGGACATCGAAGGACCACGACAACCCGGCCTAGGTAGGGAGATCACGACGACAGTCCATCCTGCCTGCGTCCTACGCCACATACAGGTTAAGGTAGCACTCTCACGGTCACACGTTCCAAAGTCACGGGCACCGTAGCATTACCATCGCGCACTGTATCCTGAGGCAACGTAGCTTACGCGTCCGAAAGGCAGCGAGTATAATTTATTTACCCGCAACCGACTCATCTCAGTTATTTCACCCGTACCGACTCCGTTCCTCGCGTCGTCACTCCACTTGTCGTTTAGAACCCTGGGTCGGCGAGCTGTTCAACACCAAGGAGCCCGAACGCGAGGAAGCCGAACGACGACGAAACACACCTGTTTCAACAGTAAGAATCAAATATCTGTCTGGCTCCTGTCCCTTGTAATAGCGGCAGCCAACATTCATTTTGCATAAAGATTCGCAGTCTAGTGATTAGTTTAAATATCACTATCAAAAACACAGCTAATAGCAACTGTTAGCTTTGAATTGACAAGTCTTTGGAGATGTTCTCTCTACCGCGACTCGAACGACACTGATTTTCCGCAAGATTTTTCTAAAGAATTTAGGAAGGGCATTTAGAGTGTCGAAATTCGAAATGCACGCTGTAGCACGTTTACGAAAACGAAGGGACGGTTAGACGAAAAATAGGATACGAGAAGGACCGCTTAAAGACTTATGGCAATCACATGTTTAGTTTTTCCTGTAGATTGGTACGCAGAGTCGATGGGTAACCGTTCGAAAACGTCGTCTGTCCTTCTTTTAGAAAGTTTCTTAAGGAAGGTATAGGACAATAGGAATGCTCTACGCTGACCTGACATTTTTACCCCTTGCTGGGTAAAAGGACGGATGACGTTTTCGAACAGTTACCCATCGACTCTGCGTACCAACCTGCAGGAAAAACTAAACATGTGTTTGCCACAAAGCTTACTGCGGTCCTTCTCGCATTCTGTTTTTCGTCTAACCGTCCCGTCGTTCTCGTGCTACAGCGTGCACATTTCGAATTTCGACACCCTAAATGCCCTTCCTAAATTCTTTAGAAAAATCTTGCGGAAAATCAGTGTCGTTCGAGCCGCGGTAGAGAGAACATCTCCAAAGACTTGTCAATTCAAAGCTAACGGTTGCTATTAGCTGTGTTTTTGATAGTAATATTTAAACTAATCACTAGACTACGGATCTTTATGCAAAATGAATGTTGGCTGCCGCTATTACAAGGGACAGGAGCCAGACAGATATTTGATTCTCACTGTGATCATTTTAAGAAGTTGAAAATAATACTATGGTGTTTTGAAATTATTTTAATCTCTCTACTGTCTTAAAATGCACCTACTCATGTTTGCTGCAAATGCATGAAATCCGCAGTCTAGTGATTGCATTACTTGATTGTTGTGATTTGTGCAGCAGTACAAGGGATATGGCAATTATTATTAGTGCATAACTATGTGTTGACAAATGTGAACAGTGATTGCGAGTGTGGAAAAATTTCAAGGCATCTGTGTGAAATAAACATACGAATTATTTATCGATTCGAAAGTGAAAGTGAAATTCTGGATCGTCGACTTGACCGCGCATCCCTTAGCCCTTCTACCACCGGCTGTGCAGTTCGTCGACCTGGCCGTACGTCCCTTGACTTTCGGTACTGCCGTATACCTGAAGACATCTGTGCAGTTCGTCACCGAGTGACCCAGTGACACACATTTCGAAGCAGCAAATGGATTTACGGCTGAATACGCGAGTTTTTAATTCAATCAGTTTCTGCTTCTTCTCTTTTTTTATGATTATCTCGTAAACTAAAGCCGATCGCCAAAAAGTCTAAAGAGAAATGTTGTTCAGAATCATGGTCTTGACAACGTATCCAAAGCTCATCGAAATCGGAGAGGAGATAGTTCAGATAGTACATCGATCGATTTACAATTACAAGTTACTTATCTCGTAAACTAAAGCCGATCGCCAAAAAGTCGAAAGAGAAATGGTGTTCAGAATCATGGTCTTGACAACATATCCAAAGCTCATCGAAATCGGAGAGGGTTCACATTATCGATAAACTCTTGTTCGTTGCGATGTCACGGCGTACCACCGACACTCGCTTGCCGGCGCGGCGTGGCGTGCCGGGCCAGGGCGCGCTCTGATTGGTCCGTGTTTTTCGTTAATAACTCCTAAACAAAGCCGCAGTTGACATTGGTGCAAAGGAAAATGTCTCTTAGAATGGTCTCAGGAACCACCCCCTTTCGGGATTTTCACGAGTTTTGGGACACTATACAATATACTACAAATATTATAAATTATTATAAAAAATATCTTTCGACACAGTTATGAGGCGTTTTTACATTTTTGGTACTTTTTGTATGCGTTGATGAAAAAAAGATTTCACAAATTTACATTTTACCCATTCCATGAAACATTACATGTGTAAAACATAAATCTAGAATACACACTTAGAAAGAAAAAATGGTTTGGAAGATTGTGTGTAAACAACTCTTTTTTTAGTAAAAAATATCAATGAAAATTAATTAAAAATTATTGTTTAACAAATGAAAAAAATATTAATTTGTTTAAATTGACTATTTTGTAATGAATTTTATTGCAAATTTCATCCCGATATCTCTTAGGGTTCGAAAGTTATAACAAAAAGTCACTGAATTTCTCGATTTGGACCATTGTGCGGCACGGCGAGCTACGAGGAAACAAGGAGACACCGCCGAGACCAACGAACGGGACCCGTTACACAGTTTACGTTTCTAATGTATGACACTCGCAGAAATATGGAACTTCTGAATTCATTGAAATACTTACATCGATCCATCACCGGTACGACTTGCCCGTTTCTGTATAACCGCAGAAGGAACGGTTTTCATGTCGTACGCCCAGCCTATTTTGCCGAAGAAATCGATGAAAGCCGTGGTGATGTTCATCCTGTAGTTTCCCAACTCGTCTGCTTTATAGTCCCACGGAAACACATGGTGGTAATTGTGCCAGCCCTCGCCGAAAGCGATTATGGCGACGAAGATATTCTCGGCTGGCCCGATTGACCTGCGAAAACGAATTGAAAGAAAGCACGTCGAATTACACATTTTTGAACAACAATGATCAATTCAAATGAAATTGTCACTTGTATGGTGCCGATTAACAGTAAACCTACCACTGCTGGTCAAATCACTTTTAGTGTTCGGTAGGTTTAGTGTTAAGGGGCCTATTCACAATCAAGTATGTTGCGCAACAATTATTGTGCGGCATGATGTTACGCAAATCGAAATTGTATTCACGTTGACACATAATTTGAGCAATCGTTCAGTTTTTCACTCCGTAGTAATGAGACTCGTCTGACAATATTTGTGCAACATTGCCATTCACAGTACAACACAGTACAAACGCAACCCGTTTGTTGTGTACAAAATATCAGGAAATTCTGATTTTGCACAACAGGTTGCCCAATCAGTCAATCACTATCATTAACGATGAATCATGTTGCGCAATAGGCATTGTTGGGCATAATACTTGATCGTGAATAGGCCCCTTGAAACGTATACGAAACGTCCACCTTCGTAATTGTCGCAAAGGTCTCTACGGTAATTGTTACAATATTATCGCCGCCATTAGGGGATTCTCTTTGAAACCAATCAAGCGGTAAATAATATTTTTGAAAATCGTGACGATTAATAAAAAGATTATTTATACATTAGCTGATAAACTAATCCTTCGAACGTCTCAAAAAAACTCAAGCTGTTGTGTGGAATTTTGAAAAAATTTCTCATTTTGAAAGGTGTACGAATACTTTATACACATTATAGTTGCATAAAAAGTAATGGTTTGAATTAATGGATTTGAAGTTGCAAAATGTGAAAGAATACCTTATGCCTATACCCATTGTTATACTTAAGAATACTAATGCCACATTATTAAGTACTAATGTAAAGTATACTAACAAATTTTTAATTTTGTTTCTGTTGATGTAGAATTTTGTGCTGATGTAAAAACAAACTTTAACAAAAATCTTCTTTGGTGTAAACAATTTAGCGGCAAGTTTCTTTTACAAATGTCCAGCGATCCATACATTTTATACACTCTGCAGTACTACTGTATTCGGAAATCTGTTGGGTCACACTCTAAGAATATCACGTGCAACAATTTATTGTTTTCACGTGACATGATAGTAATGTGTTTCTACAATATAATACTTGATTACGAAAGAAAGTATACTCACATGTCGTAGGGCCTCATTCCCCATATATGAGCGGCGGAGTTCACGAAGCTGATTTGGTGCACGGACACAGTACATCTCGCGACGGTTGCATACCAGGAATATAATGGCCTCTCGCCGAAGAAGTAGCAAGGTACCCACATCGGGATGATAAAGGTGATCAGCAGCATCAATATAATGTACAACCTGTGGGAATTGGAGGAGAAGGGTACTGGACGTGTCAACCGAATCAATTACCGTTCGGGATCTGGAACCGAATCAACGCCTCGTGCGGTAAATCACTAGGGGTGGTCGGTTATTGAAATCGAGTCGAGTAATTAATAGTCAAATAGGATCGAGAACCCGAAAATCTATGACATTCGAGTCTCTAAACCAGGCATGCACAACTGGACGGTTTGGGAGCGGGAGTTCTCGACTCGGCTCATGAACCGGGTCGGAGCTGGCTGGCACACGTAGGGTGGGGAGAACTGAAACATTGTACGTGTTCCCCTTCCATACGTCCGAACTAGTAGTAGTAGTAGTGTTACTGCCGCCTCGCTTCCTTAAGGCGCACCGGACCTTTCATCACCAGTATCACAATTGGCGGTGCCGGCACTCGGCCCTTTAACGGGTTGCAGTTATCCGTGTTTTTCAGCCGTCCCCTCTGTTTTATTCGGCCGGGCCATTTTCAGAGTCGTCGACTTACTAGACGGGTCGGTCATCATTGATAAGACGGGCCTTGCTACCTAATTTGTCAGTTTTTGAGCTGTTTTACGGCTCGGTATGAACGTCGGGCCCCCTCACCTTCAGACCTGCAAGGTGTCTCGCCTGCCCTTTCCGACTCCCCCCACTTCACCGTATTTTCATGTCGAATGTGTCAAGTTTTGAAGCCAGTCCCTACTCTGTTTCCGGATAGTCTAGAAACCTGCCCACACCCTCCCCTAGGCTAATCCCTCCGCCTGTTCTATGAGTCTATTGGGAGTACAAATGCAAAGGACCGCGTATTATTTGACCATTGGGAAGAAGTTACTGCTACTTCGGATCCAACCCGACTTCATCGAAATCTCGGCTGTGCCGAGATATCAATTCCATTCGGTCTTCACCTGCCGACCTACTTCCCGATGGGGTTGAGAAGGAAGGGTTCACCACCTTCACCGAAATCTGTCTCCTGAGAGATTTTGATATCAGGTTCATCGCGGGACCTTCCTTCTTGGGTGGGCTTGACACATCCTATAAAATATGGCCGCTTGTTCGGATGTGACCATCATATCCTCGGTTCTGGTCGGTGTTCAGCTATTAGCTCCGTCCACCCGGCCTTTCCCTTAAAGGTGTCTAATTGATGTGCCGTTTTGCGATTTTTGATTCCATTTTTTAGTAGGGTCCGTGCCCATTTTCCTCAGTGGTACCATTGTTCGCTGACCACCCCCTTCCTTACTCCATCCCCCAAACAGAGGAGATAGAGCGGCGGGTGCACTTATTGAAACGGGATGGCCAACTTGGGCTTCCAACTGTTCACCGATTCCCTGGATAAAGGGGAAATCGTTGCCATTGGTTGCTCCATGACCCCGACAGTAGGTACCGAGCCCGTAGCAGGAGAAAAAACCACCTTGAAAATTTATGCCACACCCGGGAATCGAACCCTGGCCTTCCTGCCACGAATCAGACACTCTACCACCTGAGCCACCTGTTTTTTTTAAAAAAAAGCTTTATTCAGGAAACAATGATAAACAAGATTGCACATTGTTACATGTAGAGAATACAGGGTGTCCCAAAACCCCTTCAAGTCCGGGAAATGGGAAGTTCCTTAGGTCATTTGAAGCAACATTTTCCTCTACACCAATGTCAGCCGGGGCTTTGTTTACGAGTGTTGTAACGGCGCAATTTGAGTATCCTGTGTGAGTGATGTGCGCATGCGTGAGCGCGGTAGTAGCGACTTCGCGCTGTTCGGTTTGCCGGTTATTGCGTATGTTATAATGTTCACTATTATCACGAGATACCTTATAGTTATCAATTATACAAGCAATTATCGCTTCAATACCTGCGTCAAACTCATTTAATCCTAACAGGTTATGGGCCCAGGCAGTTGTGTTTCTAAAATATGTTAAATAAGAGATATCGGTAATACGTATTTAAAAAGTGAGGTTAACCACGTGCTTGAAATAGTACAGTGAAATTAATAATGGTTTGTGGTATTGGAAGTATAACCAGAATTGAGACGTTGAATAAGGAAAATTATGATACCTGGTGTATGCAAGCCGAGGCATTATTGGTAAAGAACGATTTGTGGAATTATGTAAATGGAACGAAGATGCGACCACGTGTCGATGCCGCAGACCGACTTACGGAAACCGCAGCGAAGGCATGGGACATCAACGATAAGAAAGCTAAGTCTGATCTTATTTTAACAATTAGTCCTTCATAATTAAAACAAGGTAAAGCGTGTGAAACTTCAAACGAGATATGGATAAAGTTACGTTCCATATACGCGTCAAAAGGTCCAGCAAAGAGGGCTGCATTATTGAGAAAGTTGACCTCACACCGCATGGCGAGCGGAGAAGATGTTAGAGAACATATTAATAAATTTATAGAAGTAGTTGATAAGTTAGCGGAGATGAATATTGATATTCACAATGCGACGAGACACCGACTCGTCGCGCTTCCGATGAAAGGGGGGGGGATGCGACGAGGCATCGCCTCGTCACTAGTCTCCGAAGAAAGGGGGGAATGAGACGAGACAACGACTCGTCGCGAGCCGCGTTTAGGCCTAAGAGCAAGAGCGATCGAACGGCAGTCATATTTGTAGACTTTGCTGAAACTGGCCCGCACCAATCACCGCGAAGAATCAGCCGCGACGCAAGCGACACTCTTCGTGGTCCGTGCTTTCGTCTTCTGCCTATATAAGGCAGAACGAGACGAATTCTCACCGGAGTTCACCTGGAGACATTCTCATCCTCGCCAGTCAGTGAACGAGCTCGAATACTCCTGGGTGCGTCCAGGACGCGAGCGTTTCGGTACCCTTCGATCGGGTGCTTCCGTTCGAGCGTACAGACGTTCCTGCTGGACGACGAGGCCGTCCAGTCCGCAGGTTGAGACAACCGCTCCAGGAGACGCTCCCCGTCGAAACCGCGACGTACCGGAATCCGCAAAGTATCCGCGTATCCGTAGAACCGTCTCCGGAAAGACGTTCCCGCAAGTCGCGAGAAGATTCGCGTACCGTACCAGACCGACTCGTCGTGCCAGATACCGCTGGACGACGAGATCGCCGTTTTAAGGACTCTTTAGTTTGCCACAGCCTCCGGCCGGCACCAATGCTTAAGGATAGGGCGACGGACATCGGAGGTACCGGTCCGATTTCTCTCCGAAATTTTTTCTCGCGCCGGGCCGCAGCCGTCAGGTCATAAACTCTCGACGAGGGTCGCGGCTGCCTGCTGTGCGTGGCACAAAAAAAAGGTTTTTATGTGCTCTACAACTCCTTAGGTAAACTATCGGTAAGTCTCCTTTATAACATCATGGAAGACGGAAACGTTCCTACCGCTTGGTGAATTCTTCTTAAATAATGATTTAAAATAATTGCTAGAAAATATATTAGAGACATATCTTTGTTCTGCAAATTTTCCACCGGATCTAGTGTGAAAAAATGTTTAAATATATAGTCGTATTCTACGATTCTTGCTCTTTGAAATACCGTTCTTTTTTCATTGTTCGTAACAACTTGTTGCCATCATTCAGGTAACCTGTCAATTCCCGTATCTCAATGACTAATTAGCAACATGTGTTTTCGATATACCAGTAAAATTACTTGCTTATTTAAAATGCGCCATAACTCTTTCCTTCCAACTTAATACACATATGATATCAAAAATTATTTCGGATACACCAGAAAATAATAAAACGTTCATTTTAGGGAAACCAATAGTGTCATTTCGCCCACTACGATACTTTGCAACTGTACGCATCATGTAAAAATTTCATACGACACACATGAGATGTGAAATACTCCAGTAACTACAAACAGCTGTTAGGTTTGAATTGTTTGTTGTTTCGGGTGAATAAAATTGCTGAATATTCTTTAGACATTACAAAAAAACATTTTCAATTTGTTAATGTCCAACAAGTAGTCCAATACACTGTCCCGTAAGTACGAGCGATGGGGGGGAACAGCGCAGTGGGTTCAGATATAATAAACCGCTATCGCCCACTACTACGCGATTGTAGGGACTGGCAAGGCGCCATCTCGTATGGGTCCGAACTGTTGACATTGTATTGATGCGAGCCTGAGAAGAAGGTTCCCAGGCAGGACGTATCTAGGTACGAACGCGCGGCCGATTGGATCACAGTGGAGGAGGCAGACCTCGTTTCACACGCACTTTCGGCTGTCGTCGAAATATTGGCTACAGCGGCCACACATACTACGTAGCGTCCAACGTCAAAGTCAAAACATTGGAGCTACAGGCGCGGGGCTGTGGTGGGGATGATAGCAAGACTTAGCGATAGGCTCGCTTTGTTTATGTGCCGTTCCCGGGGCTGTTCTCTATGGAGAGGTCTATCACAGTTCATTACTATTGAGTTGGAAGTCGGCACTTTCTCGGGCAACATGTGTTGACTGTAAAATAATTTGTAGGCGCCCCGACTTCTCCGGAGGAAAATAAATGTAAAAATGCTACATACAGCGACTCCCACTAATATTCGGACGCTCAAAAAAAGACGATGACTTTTTAAATATTCTACTATACGATTTTAACTTTTTTGTGAAGCGAGAGCAATTAGTTTACTACAGGATGGGAAAAGAAATTTTTTAAAAAATTGCAATTGATCGGAATTGTAGAAAAAATACTAAAAGTTGCATTTTACAATTTTTTTATGTGGGCCTATATTGGAAATTTAAAAAGTACGTTTTGTAGGTCTGTGTCAATTGTGAAAGTTTCATCGAAATCGGTTAAAATTCGTGAAAAATTGAAATTTTCAACATCTTTGAACGTTTGCAGCTTATTGCAACATCGACTGATTTTGAAGGAATTTTCAGAATTGACACAGATCTACAAAACGTATGTTTTAATTTTTCAATATGGGCAATATAGAAAAACATGAAAGAGGAAAAAGTAGTACATACTGTTTTTTATACGCACAACGCAACGACATATGTAATTTTTTTGTGTTTATGATATTTTGTTAGATATGAAGGTGACCTTCAATTTTTTTAAATAGAATGCTTTATTATTTCTTATGTCACATGAAAGCGCGTGTCTAGTCAAATTCATTCGTATACTGTGCAGTGACCCTGAAGGTCATGCAAGGTCAGAAACGAAAGAAGCATTTTTAAATACTTGCAAACACATTGGTATTAAATATTCAAAATGCTTCTTTCGTTTCCGAGCTAGCATGACCTTGAGGGTCGCTGTACAATATACGGATTTACATCTATCAAAATATCATAAACACAAAAAAATTACATATGTCGTTGCGTTGCGTATAAAAAACAGTATGTACTACTTTTTCCTCTTTCATGTTTTTCTAATAATTTGCAAGAGAAACGCTGGCCAGGAATAGATCCACACAACGTGCTCTTCAAATTTTCAATAAAGAGCCACCCCAAAAAAATTGCGAAATACAACTATTAGTATTTCCTCTGCAATTCCGACCAATTGCATTTTCCACAAATCTTTTTCCACGTCATGTAATCAATTAATAATTGTACTAACTTTTCAAAAAAATTAAACTCTTTGTTATAACGTTTAAATTCCTTAACAACGTATTCGCCACCTATTGACACGACAAACTCTGACAAGTTCTAGTCAATAGCTTTTTAAATAAATACAGCATGTTATATTCTGCCTATGCCACGCCGTGCCGGAGCGGCGCGGCGGCTGGAAAAATTTCGGAGAGCTTGGAATTTCTCCGGCGACCGGACCGGCTCTAGCATAGGCATCTCCTGAGGTGTAGAGGGGAGTAAAAGAACCCTGCGAACCCCTGGGGTTAGACACGATCCCCAGCGCTTGGCCTTTGTGCGAGCCTCACGAATTACGACCAGCCCACCGGACACAAAACTAAAGGGTCCAAAATGTCCGCGCGCCAGAGACGGTGCAAACTAAAGAGTCCTTTACCCGCGTCCAGAATCCAGCCGCGGTAGCATAGTCCGGAATCGCGCCAACGCACCGTGTCCGCGAAGCATGGTCTCGCTTGTTCGGACCGCACCCGGCCCGTCTTTTAACCTGCGTCCGTAGTCCATAAGTAGGATAGTGTCAGTTGTAAGTGCGCCGATAGTGTAGTGTCGTTGTAAGTGCGCCGACCGAGCCTTGACCGACCAGGCTGACTGTTCGCCGGCCGTTTCTCCGCCGCGTTCTCGCCGGACCGAGAATCTCCGCCGCGCCGTCGCTGTCGCGCCAGAGACCGCCGCCGCCAGTAACTCGTCCAGGCACCAGAAATTATTATTAAATAAACCTGAGTTTTTACCAGGCTTCGCACAACCTTCATTATTTCCATCCTAACGAACCCTGGTAACTCTTGAGCTACAGGGCATAGCGAAGTCGGGTCGTTACAACAAAGATTTACAAAGTGCAATGCTTCTTAATAGTCTACCTGAAAATTATGAGAATTTCAGATGTGCGATGGAATCCAGGGATGATCTCCCAGATTTAGATACGCTAAAAATTAAAATTTTAGAAGAGTTTGAAACTAGACAACAGAAGACATCGGAAGATCATGGCGCAATGATTGTTAAGGGTAATTATAATTATCGAAGGAGCGAAATGAAACCCAAAGCGCAATGGAACAATACCAAAGAATATGCTGCAAGAAAACCAAGAATTATTTGTCATAAGTGTGGTAAGATAGGACACAAAGCTCCTGACTGCTATTCAAGGAAGACTGATTATAAAACTTATAGAGGTAAATCTCAAGAACTATTTTATGTTAATTATCAAGATAATAATGAGACGTACATTGCTACCGAAGACCCAGAAAAACAATACTGGTGTCTAGATAGCGGCTGTACAACACATCTTTGTAAAGACTCGTCAAAGTTTATTCAAATGCAACATACAGAACATGAAAAATTGAATTTGGCTAATAATGCATGGGCTACGGTAAAGGCTAAAGGTAATGTGCACATCAAAACACGAATGCATCAAGAAATAAAGGATATTGAGTTCGAAGTTGCCTTATACGTGCCCGAACTAAGGTCAAATTTAATGTCTGTCGCTAAAATCACAGATAAAGGTAATTCAGTGATTTTTAGGAATAAAGAGGCAATTGTAGTGTGACGAGATGGAAGAGTAAAGTTGAATGCGAACCGCCTTGGAAATTTATATTATATTTGTGAGGAGCGATCAGAAGCAGCTAAGAATATATGTTTCGAAGGAACAGAAGAATCTCAAATGAAATTGTGGCATGAAAGGATGGGTCACTTGAACGTTAGAGATTTACTAGATGTTGCGAAGAAAGAACATGCTATTGGTATCAATATTCAAGGAGAGACACGGATGCCTATATGTGAAATATGTATACAAGGTAAATTAACCAACACGCCTTTTCCAAGGAATAGTCAACGAAGCTCAATTCTATTAGAGATAGTACATTCAGACGTCTGCGGTCCTATGAGTATTGAGCCTCTGGCAGGATCCAGGTATATGTTATTGTTTATCGATGATTATTCACGATGGAGTGAGGTTTATTTTTTGAAAAGAAAGGATGAGGTGTTTCAGAAATTCAAGGAATACAAAAGTTATGCGGAAAGACGCACAGGAAATAAAATCAAGTACCTTCAGACCGACAATGGCCGTGAGTATTGTAATAAACAATTTGATGAGTTCTTGAAAAATGGAGGCATACGAAGACGTCTCATAGTGCCTCACACTCCGGAATAAAATGGGGTGGCCGAGCGCAAAAATCGTACGCTTGTTCAAACGGCAAGATGCATGTTATTAAGGGCCGAACTAACCCATGGATTTTGGGCTGAAGCAGTAATGACTGCTAATTAACTGAGGAACCGTTGTCCAACAAAAACTCTGGAGGGTAGGACTCCGTTCGAGTTTTGGAACAACAGAAAGCCCGTTTTAAAACACTTAAAGGTATTTAGAATGAAAGCATACACGTTGAATAAAGATCCTCAAAAACCAAAGTTTGCTCAAAGGACAAAAGAAGGAATCTTCATAGGCTATTCAGAAACGTCAAAAGCATATCGAGTATGGATTCCCAACGAAAGAAGAGTAATTGTATCTAGGGATATCCGAGTGATTGAGAAAGAAAGCTCTAATCCTAATAAATGTATACAGGGTGTCTCAAAATTAGGTCCGGAGCCGAAAATGGGAGGTTCCTGAGATCATTTCAAGCGACATTTTCCTTTGAAAAAATGTCGTCCGCGGCTTCGTTAACGAGTTATTAACGAAAAACACGGACCAATCAGAGCGCGAGCTAGACGCGTGCAGCCCGGCGTGCCGGCAGCCGAGTGTCGGTGGCACGCCGCGATGTCGTAACGAACAAAAGTTTCTCGATGATGTGAATCCTCACCAATTTCAATAAGCTTTGGATATGTTGTCAATACCATGATTCTGAACAACATTTCCCTTCACAGTTTCTGTCGATCGGCTTTAGTTTACGACATTATTGTAAAAATTTGTAATTGTAAATCGATCGATGTACTATTTCCTATCCGATTTCGATAATCTTTGGATATGTTGTCAATACCATGATTCTGAACAACATTTCCCTTTACAGTTTCTGTCAATCGGCTTGAGTTTACGATATTATTGTAAAAATTTGTAATTGTAAATCGATCGATGTACTATTTCCTATCCGATTTCGATAAGCTTTGGATATGTTGTCAATACCATGATTCTGAACAACATTTCCCTTTACAGTTTCTGTCGAACGGCTTTAGTTTACGATATTATTGTAAAAATTTGTAATTGTAAATCGATCGATGTACTATTTCCTATCCGATTTCGATAAGCTTTGGATATGTTGTCAATACCATGATTCTGAACAACATTTCCCTTTACAGTTTCTGTCGATCGGCTTGAGTTTACGATATTATTGTAAAAATTTGTAATTGTAAATCGATCGATGTACTATTTCCTATCCGATTTCGATAAGCTTTGGATATGTTGTCAATACCATGATTCTGAACAACATTTCCCTTTACAGTTTCTGTCGATCGGCTTTAGTTTACGATATTATTGTAAAAATTTGTAATTGTAAATCGATCGATGTACTATTTCCTATCCGATTTCGATAAGCTTTGGATATGTTGTCAATACCATGATTCTGAACAACATTTCCCTTTACAGTTTCTGTCGATCGGCTTTAGTTTACGATATTATTGTAAAAATTTGTAATTGTAAATCGATCGATGTACATACTATTTCCTCGCCGATGTCGATGAGCTTCATTTCAAAGGAAAAAGATATTTAAAACATCGAATTTATAACATATTTCAAAGTCATCGAAATCGGTGAGGACCCACATCATCGGCAACTTTACCCGAACGATAGAAGAAGCACAAAATTATTGAATTAAAAACTCACTTATTCAGCCGTAAATCCATTTGACTACCACATACAACCACCACACTTTTACATAATCTTCGAATCGGTGTTTTCGAGAATCATATGATTCTCGAAAAATCAATATCTCCTTGGGAACGATTTCATTTGTTTTAAACGACGCCTTCATCGAATACATTGTACGCTGGGAGAGCACAGTTTCGCGCGGCATCGCGAAGAGCATCGAACTCTTTCCGCGTCGGAGTAAGTAATTTCGTTCGATATCGATACGAGTTATAAAAGTGTGCTACGAGTTCAACAATTATGTAAAAGTGTGGTGGTTGTATGTGGTAGTCAAATGGATTTACGGCTGAATAAGTGAGTTTTTGATTCAATAAGTTTGTGCTTCTTCTATCGTTCGGGTAAAGTTGCCGATGATGTGGGTCCTCACCGATTTCGATGACTTTGAAATATGTTATAAATTCGATGTTTTAAATATCTTTTTCCTTTGAAATGAAGCTCATTGACATCGGCGAGGAGATAGTATGTACATCGATCGATTTACAATTACAAATTTTTACAATAATATCGTAAACTAAAGCCGATCGACAAAAACCGTCAAGGGAAATGTTGTTCAGAATCATGGTCTTGACAACATATCCAAAGCTTATCGAAATCGGACAGGAAATAGTACATCGATTGATTTACAATTACAAATTTTTACAATAATATCGTAAACTAAAGCCGATCGGCAGAAACTGTAAAGGGAAATGTTGTTCAGAATCATGGTATTGACAACATATCCAAAGCTTATCGAAATCGGATAGGAAATAGTACATCGATCGATTTACAATTACAAATTTTTACAATAATATCGTAAACTAAAGCCGATCGACAGAAACTGTAAAGGGAAATGTTGTTCAGAATTATGGTATTGACAACATATCCAAAGCTTATCGAAATAGGCGAGGATTCACATCATCGAGAAACTTTTGTTCGTTACGACATCGCGGCGTGCCACCGACACTCGGCTGCCGGCGCGCCGGGCTGCACGCGTCTAGCTCGCGCTCTGATTGGTCCGTGTTTTTCGTTAATAACTCGTTAACGAAGCCGCGGACGACATTTTTTCAAAGGAAAATGTCGCTTGAAATGATCTCAGGAACCTCCCATTTTCGGCTCCGGACCTAATTTTGAGACACCCTGTAGATCAGAAAATTATTCAGGCGCCTGAACCATGTGAAGAACCGGATACCTGTATTGGAAACAACAATGCTCGGGTGCAACCGAATATAGGTCGAAATTTAGAAAATGCTGAAAAACTGATCAAGGATCAAACGAGTCAGGAGGAAACAGCAACCGAAAATCAGGATGAAAAGTAATTATGTAGAGCGCCAGGAAGATCGAGGATACAAAGAACCGGAAAAAGAGGACGTCCTAGAAAGCTATTTAACTATCGTATAAATAATAATCAATCAAATGAAAACGAAGATACCCAAGGAAATATACAGGAGAGCCGTGAAGAAAGAGAACCAGAAATTACAGATCAACCAAATCAAAACGAAGATACTCAAGAAAATATAAAGGAGAGTCGTGAAGAAATCGAACCCGAAATTACAGAGGAACATGAGATGGAGATGGATGAGCTGGTGGCGAGCGTAGCCGAAGTTTCATTGGACGATGCTCTTACTGGTACAGAAAAACTCGAGTGGATACATGCAATAAGACATGAGGTACGAAATTTAATTAAAAATGATACATTTAAACTTGTACAGCGTCCATCGAGGAAACACGTGATTGGTTGTAGAACTGTTTTGACAAATAAGTATAATTCGGATGGTTCTCTGATAAAACGGAAAGCTAGAATCGTTGCGAGAGGGTTTGCACAACGCCCTGGAGTAGAATTTTTTTGAAACTTTTGCGCCTGTAGCGAGACTAGAGTCTATACGGTTATTATTTGCCTTAGCTGTTAAATTTGGTATGACTGTTGAGCAAATGGATGTTACAAGCGCATATTTAAATGGAACATTTCCAGAGGAGGTTTATATGGAAAAACCTGAATTATTAAGCGAATGTTTGAACGATCTAGCTCCGTATACTTCTGTTAGAAGTGTTGCAGCATTTTAGGCGGATTTTTAATTGTTAATAACTAAATAACGAAGCCGAAATCGCAATTTTTTTATTCTTCATTTTCGTCTTATATTATCGTCGAGAACCATCCCTTAAATTTTCTTCCACCTGTAGGTAAACACCCTGTATATATGGTATACTAAAGTTGTTGCTATCTAGATTATCTTATTATACAGTAATTCTTCGATCGGAGTCTTGGGGGGTGTCTCCGATCGGAGTCCAGTGCCTACTCACTCCACTGCCGGCCAACGCTGCTCCGCGCCGTAGAGCGGCGATGATTGATCTCGGCTCGGGTATATCGGTGTGAACACCACACATTGACTCGAGTGAATCGAGTTCTCAAACTTCTTAATTTTAATGATCGGTTTATGGGACTTTTACTAGCTTATTCCTGGCGTTTCTCTGATTAAAATGATACCAAACACGATATAATTTCAACGTTATTTAGTGGTTTAATCGACGGTAAAAGTTTCGAACGCAACGAAGAAGAGCGTATTGGAAAGAAAGAGATGCGAACCGGCGGCGGCTACTGTTCGCGTCTCTTTCTTTCCAATACGCTCTTCTTCGTTGCGTTCGAAATTTTCATCGTCGATTAAACCACTAAATATTGGCCAAATTATATCGTGTTTGGTATCATTTTAATCAGAGAAATGTCACGAATATGTTGGTGAAAGTTCCATAATGATATCATAGAAAATAAGAAAGCTGAGGTCTTGGTGTTTCATTGTGATGACGCACGGGCCTTTAAACTGTGCCGGCGACAGCGACACGCGATCCTATTTCATTCTGTCCTTCTCTATGTTCGGCTCGTCGTTTGAAGTCTCGGCGCGGTAGACGCAGTCATAAAAATATAGCTTCCGTACTCTACCCAAGTCCGTCCAACACCCGGGTGTGGAGACTCCGATCGAAAAATTACTGTATATACATATATATTGTGACGTGGCAAGATTGCCTACGTCACTCGAACTTCCATAACGGAAGACCGGGCCACCCTTTGGTCAAGCATCGCGATAAGGGCCGCTGCGAGCGCTCTCCCTGGGCACGAGTGAGACCCAAAAAGGCGCATTCTAATGTTTTGAATGTCGCGCCAAATTGCGCGACGGGAGTTTACAGGACCATATCCGGGTCCCAGGCGGGATCCGGAAATTCTACTTTCATCGCGGAAGCAACGAGCCTCGAGGATGAGCACCTCGAGGCAGGCGAAAGGCAGAATCCCGAAAGGAAATAACGAGAGATCGTCAAGGCCCAGGACTGTCAACCTGGAGGCGCCGACGAGGGCATCCGTTGCTGAGACGATCAACTACTCTGCCCTGTCGTCGCCTCGTCCGGGAAGAAGCAGCAGAGCAACCGGATTGGCTGACGCCGATCGTCTCCTCGGGAAGCGGCCAATCGGAAGACAGCGCTGCCGGATATGCCGTGAGACGCCGGAAGCCGAACGCCGTCGTCTGGGATTCGTCAACGCGAAATTCCGCATTAGCGATAGGTCGAGACGTTGCGCGAAGGAAGTAGAATCGAAAAGTGGGGGACGCCCTGCTTCCGCGTACCCGAGCTGCCGCGTGAACGATCACTGCGTCTTTGGAATCGTTAACGGACAGTTGTCGCTTTGAACGATTGCTTATCATTCTTGTATTTTGCGCCTGCTGAGACCAAGGGACCTAGAGATTCGCTGCCGCTCAGCTATCGCTGAATTACCAGTGGTAAGCGCCGATCAGGCTTTCGATATTAATTATTCGTGAATTTCGTGTTGGCTCGGGTAGCGCGGCGAGGTTAGGTATTCGTGTCGCGAGAGTTAACGGCAAACGAGGCGGACGATATTTGGGTGACACTATTGGTGTCGAATCACGAATCCTTCGTATTGTGAAGGATATCGTTGTCGCGGTACGAATCCGGTCGGATAGCGGGGGGCCGCGTGGCCGCCTTATGGCGGTTGTACGACGCCGATCTAAACGCGAAGTCGCGGATTCGGGATACTATCGCCGCCGCCGTTAACTCTAATTAACCTGCGCTCGTTCCACGGTGTGAAGCCGTCGCGTGTTCGATTCGTGGTCGTAAATTCTGTTCGATCGACGCAAGTCCGAGAGAAATCGCGAATTCCATCTGAGTTCGGCCGGAAATCGGCCTTCGAGGCCTTCCGCGTCGCGAAGTTCCTATCGCTGCCGAATTCTTCGCGAGTTTGTAAAGTACGGGAGAAACAGCGCGTGCGATTTCCATCAGTCGCGATAATACGCGCCGGCTACTTTGTATTCGCTGTCGAGTCGTCGGCAGCCCAGTCGAATCGTTTAATAAACATCTTGCTAGCCGAAACGTTGTTTATTCCTTGTGTGAAAACCTTCCCGTCGCGGGGAACGTCTCGTGTTCTCCCGACGTAGAATCCTGCGCCCTCGCGAGAGCTATTCAGAATTTGTTTGCTACGTCACAGCTTCGAGAGTTCAACCGCGTTACGCTTTCGTGTTTAGATTACGATTCTTTCGTGTGACATCTTCAGGTGTCTGGCGCCCGAAATTGCATCAAGTTTGATTTTCAAATAAAGAGACTGTGAGCGTATTTTGTCCCGAGAGGACCACGCATCGCGCGGCCGAGCGTGGCCCGGCGTCTCGCCTGTAAATTCTCGGTGTCGCTATTCATCGTTCGACCATCCATACGAAAAGTTAAGAAAGCGACGTGACAAATTTGGCGCCCGAACAGGGACCTCTCACAGTAAATTTAACCTGTGTGAGGGATTTTGGGATACTTTTGTGCTAGGGATACGTCGAAGACGCGAGGCTCGCACAAGGAAAGTTTATTTTCTCAATCGCTGCCGTTCGAGCAGATTTCGGACGCGATCGGTACCGAGACGGCGAACACGCGTTGAAAAACTTGTTTACGACAGCCACTAGCTATTACGAGCCAACGAGCATTGAATTGATTATTGTGTACTCTTGCCATTACTATTGTTTTGATTATTGTGTATTATCGCCATTTCGATTGTTCTAATTATGGTAGGCCACTGAACAATCTTTCCGACAACCGAGATTGAATGTCGTTCCGATCACTGAATTCGAAGAAAGATTGTTGATTTTGAAAAGTTATGATTCTATTATATTTCATACGAGCCATTCAAGGGTATTTCCAAAGACATTGATTGAATTGTCGTGCCGATCAGTGATCCCGAGGAAGTATTCTTACTTTAATAAATTATTATTGAAAACATTTTCATTGCTGCCTTCAAACCTTACCGAAGTATTATTGGAAAATTTTTTTTTCTTTCTGTGGTTCTCAACAATTGATAGAATTGAATGGCTCTGGTAACATTTTGAACCGAGAACCCCCTAATATAAAATTTTGAACAGTGGCTTATAATTTTTTTTTAATTGTTGCACTTGTGATATTTTTACTCTGGTTATTATTTATTGCCCTCTGATATTTATGAATTGTTATTGATTTTATGTTTTTCTGTTGTTCTTCTCTCTGTTCTATTTATTCTGTCTGTTTTATTCTCGTTGTTACTTCTATTTATTCCCTAATTTATTGCAATTTCTTGTTTTTGCCGTCCTTTTGTTAATTTAATTCTTCTAGTCCTTTTGTTTTGTCGTTTCATTGTATCGAGTTCAAATTCAATTGTACAAATTAGTCTTATTATTTGTTATTAGTTATTTACTTTGTTGATTTTGAATTGTACATAATTTTTTTTTCTTGGATCGATTTTGAAATTTCTCCTTGCTACTCTCTATTACTTCTTCTCCTAAGACTCGTCTTTTCCTTTTCTCTTCAATTTCGATGCTACATTTTTAAGTTGTGCAACAATTGCTCGTCATAAATTTTTTTTTGCTGCCGAATACTAACTTTGGTTTCAGTACTGATTTCTGATCATTTAAATTGTGTTCGGTGACTGCGGTACCAGCCCTGCGTTTACGCGTGGAGGGTGGTCCCAGGAACCATATTATTTATTGTTTTGTTGTCAATGGTGATGGAAGGTACCCTGTGAGTCCTGGTGCTGTCGTACCCTGTCGTGTTGTTGAAACTACCTCCCCAAATTATTCGCTGCCTTGAATTATCGAAGCCGGTTGCGAAAATATTATTCGCTGCCCTGGCTTATTGTCGCTAGTTACGAAAAAGTATTTGCTGCCCTGATTTATTGTTGTATTTTCGCGAAGAATAAGTCGCTGCCTTGACGAAGGAGTGATTTAGCATACCGAGAGTCGCTTAAGGGCGATACGGGAAATAGGGTAGGCAATAACGGTAAAAGTTCGAAAGATTTCGTTGTTATTGTTTTGCGAGGGTCAAAAATTTATGACTGTACAAAAGCTGGGGACGGCTAAATTCCCAATAACGTTTCGCTGCCGGGAAAGCCAGGTCATTCGAGAGTCACCCGGCCGAGATAGGGGTTCCTTTGTTCGTTAGAGAGGTTTAGCGGGGCCATATGGTCGAGACACCCGGTCAGGGCCATAAGGGCTAACATAAACAGTTCGCGTTTACAATCTTAATAACGAAAAGAACTGAGGCGTATTGGGGAAGCTATGGATACTACGTTAAAACCAGACAGCGAAGATCAGTGGGACTACCATTCCCTTTTTGATGATGATACCGAGGAAAATGCCGTTAATTTAAATACGCCGGATTCGGAAGAAGAGGGGGCCGCGAGTGACCGATCACGTCCGCGTAACGTTAAACTCACGGTGCCCATGTTGAAGAACGGGAAACTCGCGCCACCCCCGCCTAATACAAAACGGAATTCTTCGCTGCCGGGCACCTCCAGGGGTTCTCAGGGTCCCCCTCAAACTCGGACATACCAGGAAATGTACTGTCGGGGCACACCGATTTCGGAAATAATTAGAAGATGGCAAATAAAGTTCAAAGGAGCGCCCGGAGAGGACTCGGAAGCCTTTCTGGAGCGACTCTCAAGACGTCGCCGGTATGGCAACATACCGGACGAATACTTGCTTCGCTGCCTGTTAGAATGTTTTGAAGGCACCGCGGCCCACTGGTACGAGGTGAGGGAGACCAAATTCCGAACTTGGAACGATTTTACCTCCGCGTTTCGAAAATTTTTCGGGGACCCGGAATACCCAGACACGCTGTTAAGAAATATTAAAGACCGCGCACAGGGCGAAAACGAGCCATTAAGGGACTATATAATCAGCATGCGCGGAATGTTCGAGCGATTAGATCCACCGTGGCGAGAGGAGAAAATGATTAGGAGAACGTATTGGGGCGCGAAACCTATTTTGCGACAAGCCATAGCTATTAGCACGATAGAGTCATTCGATCATTTGGAGGAAGCTTTAATTGAGGCCGAGAAAGAATCCGACGTAGAAAAATTAAAAAGAAATCCGAAACCCTCCGAAATGGCACATCCGACATTTGCCTACGATCCGAATCGGTATAGTTCCCAGAAACCGCAAGGGAGAGGGAAAACCGGAGACGTCGAATTCTTGAATGCAATTGCGCCCACAAGTGAAGGGGAGGGGCAAGATACCCGCAATCTCGCACCCCAAAATACTCACGCTGGGATAGCAAAACGGGACTTTTCAGCTTCGCGCGCGAATTATTCAGCTGCCGGGCGAAATAGGAACGATGCCTACCGCGTAGAAACGAGGGGAAGGTGGTCGCAACCCCCGCCTTCGCGCCAAACGACAACTCCAGCTACCGGAGACGGGCCAAAATCACCGTCACGCGACAAACAACGTGTGAGGGTGAAACCCGAAAGGGAATGTTGGAATTGTCGAAAAATAGGGCATAGATCACGAGATTGCCGGGAGGAACCCCGGGTGCACTGTTATCAATGCGGGGCCCCGGAAGTAACGGTAAAAACCTGCCGAAGATGTAATCGATATTCGGGAAATGGATGGAGGGGTCGCTCAACAAGGCCGGAGAGACCACCCCCGAAATAGTATCGGCCCGCGTGAAAACAAACGAGGAAAGATCGAAACCGCCGTTACTAACCATTAAAGCTTCTATTGATTCGCTGCCGGTAGACGCCCTGATAGACTCGGGTTCGTCTATTACGTTCATTAGTCGAGAAGTAATAGAACAGCTTAATAGCGCTGCCGTCAAGGTGGAAAACACGGAAAAACCGTGTTACTTTCTCCTCGCCACGGGGACAATTGATAAGGCTCAAGAAAAAGCTCAATTTCGCGTAAGAATAGGAACCAAGGAACAGAAAATCTCGGCCAGAGTGTTAGATAATCTCGTGACTCCTCTCTTATTAGGAACGGATGCGATTGCATTATTTGGAATAGTCGCGGAATTTCACAATGCCACTTGGTATTTTGCGTCTAATCCGGAGGAAAAATTCCCCTTCGACGACCCAAACCCAACCACCGTATGCTGCGGCTTACAGACTTTGGTAGCTACTGAAAAACAACAATTGGAAACCTTCCTCCAGACTGAGTTGCCAGAATTCGAGAAAATGAAAGGCTTGACCGATTTGATCAGCCACAAAATAGACGTGGGGGACCACCCGCCAATTAAACAGAGATATTATGCCGTCTCTCCTAGAGTTCAGGAGGCAATTTATAAGGAGGTGGATACCCTATTGGCAGACGGCATAATTGAACCATCTAATAGTGGCTGGTCAAGTCCCATAGTCATGATCAAGAAACCAAACGGAAAATACAGATTCTGCTTGGATTTTAGGAAAGTCAACGAAGTCTCGAGGAAGGATGCTTATCCGCTGCCGTTAATGACCCAGATCTTAGACAAACTGCGAACGGCAAGGTACATCTCAACCCTAGATTTGAGTCAAGCGTATTTTCAAATTCCACTCGAACAGAATAGTCGCGAAATCACAGCTTTCACAGTACCCGGGAAAGGTCTGTTTCAATTTCGTCGCATGCCGTACGGTCTCACGGGAGCACCAGCAACCTTCCAACGGTTGCTGGATCGATTAATAGGGCCAGAGATGGAGCCCCACGTATTCGCGTATTTAGATGACATAATAATAGTAACGAAAACTTTTGACGAACATTTGGAATGGTTAAAACTCGTGCTAGATCGTATAAAGGCTGCCGGCCTTATAATAAACCCGGACAAATGTGAATTCTGCCGCACCGAGGTCCGTTACTTAGGGTTCGTAGTAAGCAAGGAAGGGTTGAAAGTAGATTCGGAAAAGATCCAACCTATTCTGACATATCCAGTGCCGAAAAACATCAAACAAGTGCGGCGATTCTTGGGCATGGCCTCCTGGTACAGGCGGTTTATTCCAGGATTCGCAACACTAGCAGAACCTTTAAACAACCTTTTGCGAAAGAATCGGGAATGGGTATGGAAGGACGGACAACAATCCGCCTTCGAAACCCTAAGGGATATGATCGCTGCCGCCCCAACTCTTTCTTGTCCGGATTTTTCGTTGCCGTTCACCTTGCAAACGGATGCAAGTACAGTCGGATTAGGTGCAATCTTGACTCAAGAAATCGAGGGAATCGAGAAAGTAATTGCCTTCGCAAGTAGATCACTTACGCTGCCGGAAAGGAAATACTCAGCTACAGAACTGGAGTGCCTTGCAATAGTCTGGTCAGTAGAGAAATTTAGAGCTTATCTAGAGGGTTATAAATTTACGGTAATAACAGATCATAATAGCCTGCGCTGGTTGAGGAAATTACAGAACCCATCGGGTCGTTTAGCGAGATGGGCCTTGCAACTTTTAGAGTACGACTTTCAAGTCGTGTATCGGCAAGGTGCCCTAAATAGAGTGCCGGATGCACTATCACGTGCTTTCGAGAGTGTCGAAGGAGAATTAGGAGTCGCTGCCGTAATTAAACCAAAATGGTACGAAGGGAAATTCGCGGAAATAGAGAGCAACCCTGACAAATTTAGAGACTGGTGCATTAGAAGCGGGGAATTATATTATCGGAGGACAGACACACTCATTGCGGAGACGTTGGGTCAAGATACCAATGAGTGGAAATTGGTGATCCCGGAGGAACGCAGGACCGAGATTTTGCAAGAGGCCCATGACGGCCCACAAGCAGGACATTTGGGAATAGAGAAAACGTATCATAGAGTAGCGACTAGGTATTACTGGCCCGGCATGTATCGGACCACCGTGGAATATGTAAGACGCTGCACAACCTGTCAGCTAACGAAAGTGGAGCAAACACTCCCTTCCGGGCTGATGGGTCGGCGCCATATTAACATGCCGTGGTCAGTGGTCGCTGCCGATATAATGGGTCCATTTCCGTCAAGCAAATCCGGTCATGCGTACCTCCTGGTGATGCAAGATCTGTTTACAAAATGGATCGAGTGCGCCCCGCTTCGACGTGCAACAGGACCAAAAATTGCAGAAGCTCTAGAAAATTTGATATTTGCGCGATGGGGTACACCCGATGTACTCCTGACAGATAACGGCACTGAGTTTGCTAACAAATGCCTACATCAGCTCGCCGAAGAGTATGGCATTCATATTACGACAACCCCTCCGTACCATCCGCAGGCAAATCCGGTGGAAAGAATAAATCGCATCCTAAAAACAATGATAGTTGCGTTCTTAGAGAGGGATCATAGAGAGTGGGATATTAATCTATCGAAATTCAGATTCGCGTATAATACGGCTTATCATTCCGTATTGCAAACGTCCCCAGCCTTTTTAAACTTCGGGCGAGATCCGCGACCATTTAGATGCGTGCGTGCGGACAACGAACCACCAGTAGAGATGTTAGTAGAACCGACCGATCATTGGAAGGGTAGGGTAGCTCAGCTACAAACCTTGCGAAATTGGGTGATAGAAAACTTAGAGAGTGCCTATAATACACAGGCAAAATATTATAATTCGCGGCATTTGGATAAAGAATTTGAGGTAGGAGATAAAGTTGTAAAACGACAGCGAGCACTTTCGTCAGCAGCTCAACATTTTGCGGCAAAACTGGCCCCCAAGTTCAGTGGACCAGTAATAATTACGAAAAAGATATCCCCAGTAGTATACTGCCTTGCTACCGAAGACGGCCGAGACTTGGGGAAAGTTCACATAAGTGACATAAAAGCGTACCTTCCATCACACGCCACAAGCACACAAGACTAATGTGCTCAAGTTTTCCCCTACAGAGTTAAAATCGCATTCGCTGCCGTAACGAGGAGCGGCAAAGTCAAGTTGCTACCGAAGGAGAACGAAAATGGAGCTGCCGGACATCCTAAAAGAAGCCCTACAGCAACTGGAGGAGACCCAAGATACACAAGGGGTCAAACAGTTCCTGAGGAAGCATCTCGAGGGAACTAACACAAGATCGGTGGCTACTCAGACCAGGCAAAACTATTTAGTAATCCCGGGTAGAGCACGCAATTGCCCACCTGAAGAGGAGGTGTGCATATCACAAGAAGACAGCTCGAGCTCTTCGTTTTTCTCACTAGAAGAGCCACTAGAGACCGAACAAAAAGGTTTAGACGATACCCTCGATGACATCCCTGAGGATATACTAAGTGAATCGAAAGAAACAATCGTGATCGCTGCCGAATCCATCCAAGACGATCAGGAGGAAACAATTGCAAGTACGGCCGTAAAGCGGAATATAGCCGAAGAGGAAGCCACTGTACCAGCTGCCGGAGAGCATCAAACAAAAGAAGAAGATACGATCGTAATCGCTGCCGAAGAGTGGGACTCCACCAAGGAGGAGGCCACAATTATTATGGCCGAAGATGTAGACTCCACCAAGGAGGAGGCCACAATTATTATTGCCGAAGATGTAGACTCCACCAAGGAGGAGGCCACAATTGTTATTGCCGAAGATTTGGACTCCACCAAGGAGGAGGCCACAATTATTATTGCCGAAGATTTGGACTCCACCAAAGAGGAGGCCACAATTGGTACTGCCGAAGATTTGGACTCAACAGAGGAGGAGGTCACAATTATAGCTGCCGTAGAGGAAAACATAAATAATCAGCTAATAGGATTATGGACACCCGGACGGATGCTAGAGATCGGGGAGAAAAATGCAAAAGAAGCTAACGACTTTGAGTACGTGCACAGACATGGTATAGAAAGATTGAGACAAGAGGAGGAAGTAGAAAAAGAAAGCAAGCAGCTAGCAGAGCAAAACCGGCAAACATTTACAGGTATAAAAATAGTGAGCCCCATTATACCACGGAGACCGAAGCAAGCAACTATACCAAATAAACAAGTACATTGGAAGGAAAGGACAGCCAACAGAGACCATTCGCCGCCGATAAGACCATTTAATTTAACCCCGCTGCCGAGATATGGAGAGCCACCCCTCTTAACGAGGGAACCACGATTGACAAGGGAACAGCCAAGAAAAGAAAGGGAAATCGAATTGATCGATAGACAGAGAGGCTGCTGGAGATGCGGAAGAAGAGGACATAGCCACAGGTATTGCAACGCACCAGCGTCGGAATACTGCTTCCGATGTGGCCGAGGAGGCTACACAATCAAAACTTGCCCAAAATGCGGCCCAGAATGGAAGGAAGGAGGCCCGCATCATCCTTGGGGGTATAAAGAATAAAGTCGATAAAGATAATGCGCTGCCGATAGTACAATGTTACTAATTTATTTGGAATACTGAGTCAATCCATAAAAAGTCAAGTTTAGTACGCTGCCGAGGTGATTTCCTCCGTCCATGGATTAGCCAGATAAGTTATATTAGAAAATGAAAGAGAATTAAAGTTTTTTTTTGTTTTGTTTGTATCGCTGCCGAGAAGGCAGACCTACACTCAACGTATTGTTATTGTATTAACATTTGCTGCCAAGAAAGGGGCGGTAAGATAATAAGTTCCTATGTTAGCACGTAATTTTGTATTAGCAACCGACCAAAGAGATTAGATTAAAGAATCGTTGCCGAAACAGGAGTACCAATTATTATAGGAACCCAATACCCATTCCAATAGTTGCGAATAACGGTCGTTTGCGGAAAAATTTTGCGAGCCATTTGGTTAAAAGAAATACCGGTCGTCGAAGGATCCTCGCCCGCAATGGTGTACAATAATCAGTAAGTATTTCGTGTAACGGGGTAAGGTAGCGAATACATGTTGGGGTAAGGTGAAGTAGTTGTGTGATATTGGATGGAACGAGTCAAGGGAGAACGTCCGCTACCCAGCCCGCGAAAGCCTGATTGGTGGCTGCCACCGGTATGGCCCGGTCTCCCCGAGGGGGGGAGGAGTTGTGACGTGGCAAGATTGCCTACGTCACTCGAACTTCCATAACGGAAGACCGGGCCACCCTTTGGTCAAGCATCGCGATAAGGGCCGCTGCGAGCGCTCTCCCTGGGCACGAGTGAGACCCAAAAAGGCGCATTCTAATGTTTTGAATGTCGCGCCAAATTGCGCGACGGGAGTTTACAGGACCATATCCGGGTCCCAGGCGGGATCCGGAAATTCTACTTTCATCGCGGAAGCAACGAGCCTCGAGGATGAGCACCTCGAGGCAGGCGAAAGGCAGAATCCCGAAAGGAAATAACGAGAGATCGTCAAGGCCCAGGACTGTCAACCTGGAGGCGCCGACGAGGGCATCCGCTGCTGAGACGATCAACTACTCTGCCCTGTCGTCGCCTCGTCCGGGAAGAAGCAGCAGAGCAACCGGATTGGCTGACGCCGATCGTCTCCTCGGGAAGCGGCCAATCGGAAGACAGCGCTGCCGGATATGCCGTGAGACGCCGGAAGCCGAACGCCGTCGTCTGGGATTCGTCAACGCGAAATTCCGCATTAGCGATAGGTCGAGACGTTGCGCGAAGGAAGTAGAATCGAAAAGTGGGGGACGCCCTGCTTCCGCGTACCCGAGCTGCCGCGTGAACGATCACTGCGTCTTTGGAATCGTTAACGGACAGTTGTCGCTTTGAACGATTGCTTATCATTCTTGTATTTTGCGCCTGCTGAGACCAAGGGACCTAGAGATTCGCTGCCGCTCAGCTATCGCTGAATTACCAGTGGTAAGCGCCGATCAGGCTTTCGATATTAATTATTCGTGAATTTCGTGTTGGCTCGGGTAGCGCGGCGAGGTTAGGTATTCGTGTCGCGAGAGTTAACGGCAAACGAGGCGGACGATATTTGGGTGACACTATTGGTGTCGAATCACGAATCCTTCGTATTGTGAAGGATATCGTTGTCACGGTACGAATCCGGTCGGATAGCGGGGGGCCGCGTGGCCGCCTTATGGCGGTTGTACGACGCCGATCTAAACGCGAAGTCGCGGATTCGGGATACTATCGCCGCCGCCGTTAACTCTAATTAACCTGCGCTCGTTCCACGGTGTGAAGCCGTCGCGTGTTCGATTCGTGGTCGTAAATTCTGTTCGATCGACGCAAGTCCGAGAGAAATCGCGAATTCCATCTGAGTTCGGCCGGAAATCGGCCTTCGAGGCCTTCCGCGTCGCGAAGTTCCTATCGCTGCCGAATTCTTCGCGAGTTTGTAAAGTACGGGAGAAACAGCGCGTGCGATTTCCATCAGTCGCGATAATACGCGCCGGCTACTTTGTATTCGCTGTCGAGTCGTCGGCAGCCCAGTCGAATCGTTTAATAAACATCTTGCTAGCCGAAACGTTGTTTATTCCTTGTGTGAAAACCTTCCCGTCGCGGGGAACGTCTTGTGTTCTCCCGACGTAGAATCCTGCGCCCTCGCGAGAGCTATTCAGAATTTGTTTGCTACGTCACAGCCTCGAGAGTCCAACCGCGTTACGCTTTCGTGTTTAGATTACGATTCTTTCGTGTGACATCTTCAGGTGTCTGGCGCCCGAAATTGCATCAAGTTTGATTTTCAAATAAAGAGACTGTGAGCGTATTTTGTCCCGAGAGGACCACGCATCGCGCGGCCGAGCGTGGCCCGGCGTCTCGCCTGTAAATTCTCGGTGTCGCTATTCATCGTTCGACCATCCATACGAAAAGTTAAGAAAGCGACGTGACAATATATTATACATTTAGTAACACACTTCAGCTGTCACAGCCTGCATCAGTCTTATTATTTACTCGCTTTTTAGCCACCAGTATATTTTGGTGTTTTTGTAGTATTTATCTTCGATATCTGTCTTAGGGAGAGACATATTGTAGACTAGTTTTGATCTGAGAGAAAGGTCATTGCTGTTAGGATTATGTGGATATAGGATCCTTTTTATCACTAGATTTCCTCTCTATAATAGGTATATTATTTGAATCTAGCTTTTTCCATTGTATTTTTCCATTTTTATTTTGATATTGTTCGTTTAGCATTATTCGGTTATCTAAGTAAATGCCGAGGTATCGTACTAGATTTTTGTGTGGGACTGTTGTATCGTCAATTTTTATCTGGAATGATTTGCAGGAGTTTCTAAAAGTTTTGCTCTGTTTGTCTATTTTTTGCTTGAATAAAATAGTTTCGCATTTTGTTGAGTTTATTTTTAACTTCCAGGTTTTATAGTATTCATTTATTTTGTTAACTATTGATTGCATTTTGGTTTGGAGACTTTTGACGTTTTTTCCTGTAATGTATACTATTAAGTCATCTGCGAAAAATATGACTTTTATGTCTGTTGAATCCGGTATATCAAATAAGTTCGGAATTTCTGCATTGAAAAAGTTAAAAAGAATCGGAGCTGTAACTGTTCCTTGTTGCAGGCCATCTTCCATTTCGAATAAAATATCTTGGTGTGTGTTTGTGTAAAATTTTTTGTTCAGTAACATGCTCGTTAGTATTTTTAACAGGTGTGATTCGCAGCCTTTTTTTCATTTTGTATAAGAGACCTTTGACCCACACTGTGTCAAAGGCCTTTTCTAGATCTATAAGGCAGGCTGCCACATTCTCTTTATTAAAAATAGCTGCGTGGATATCGGATGTTAGTTTATGTATTGCATGTATTATACTTAGTTGAGATGGTTGAACCCGAATTGTGTGTCCGGAATTAAGTTGTTATTATCGTAAAATTTTTCTAGAGCTCTTTATAACCTGAGCCACTGACCCGCTTAAGGTGAGTGCATACTAGAGGGTCGCGGGAAGGCCGCGGATAGTCTCGGGAAGGCCAAAGTCGCCGATGGACGTCCACGCGGGAAGAAATCTCTAGCGGGCCGACGGCTCCACAACAGGGAGCAGGGCTCCCTGAAAGAAAGTTCCCTTTCCCTAAAAGAGGTGGGGAGCCCACGGAGACCTTTTTTCTGCCACGCACAGCAGGTAGCCCTGCTCCCTTGCCGCATGGTCGTCCATCGGTGGCTTTGGCCTTCCCGAGACGATCCGCGGCCTTCCCGAGACCCTCTAGTATGCGCTCACCTTTAAGGTGAGCGCATACTAGATGGTCGCGGGAAGGCCGCGGGAAGGCCAAAGCCGCCGATGGACGCCCAAAGCCGCCGATGGACGTCCACGCGGGAAGAAATCTCTAGCGGGCCGACGGCTCCACAGCAGGGAGCAGGGCTCCCTGAAAGAAAGGTCCCTTTCCCTAAAAGAGGTGGGGAGCCCACGGAGACCTTTTTTTCTGCCACGCACAGCAAGTAGCCCTGCTCCCTTGCCGCATGGACGTCCATCGGCGGCTTTGGCCTTCCCGCGGCCTTCCCGCGACCATCTAGTATGCGCTCACCTTTATACGTCCGAGGTAGGTCTCGGCTCCGAGAGCGGCCGGGAGCCGCTTGCCAGCTCATGAGCCGCTCTGAGAGCTACGAGCTGTGCATGCCTGCTCTAAACAATATACATTTTCGAGTTCCGGAGCCGACCCGACTTCTGGTACCCGCCCATCCCTATACTGTAAAACATTTTTCACTTTGTTTTGTTCTTCTACTGGGCATCGAAAGAGTTAGGACGGAACCTTTGGTAATTATTTAGAAGTTGGACTTCCTCTCCGATTTTGATAAAATTTAAATATGTTATAGATTTCGACGTTTTGAAAAACTTTTTCCTATACATGTTACTGCCGCTCGATTTTAGTTTTCGAGATATTCGCTAAAAACTATTGCGAATACTGTATTGAATTTCCGTATACTTGCACGCTGCATGGCAACGTAAGCCTGTCCCGGCGTGGCGTTTGTTTACTTATTGTTTCTAAACACGCTGTGGATATGAGAGACAAAACAGGGTTTCACTCTGGTCACACATATATAGAGTGAGCTTTTAATTTTAAAAGACTACTTCTGGGTTTTCGTATGCGTGGTCGAGTCGGCCTAACGGCCGGCCCTCTCCGCCCCCACCACCTAATAATCCTAAGTAATTCTGATCGCTTATTTTTTGAATTCTATATAGTGTCACGTCGCTTTACTAATTTTTCGAAATGATGTACACGCGAACTCTAGCGACACCGGGTTTTTATAATCCCAGGGCCGGGCCACGCTCGGCCGCACGATACCAGGTCCAGCCGGGACAAAACATATTAGCAGACTCGTAATTCTTCAACCGAATGGTACGAAATTTCGGTCGCCAGACACTCGGACATGTCACGCAAACGTTCTCTCATCTCCACAGCGTGTTTAGAAACAAAAAGTAAACTAACGCTGCGCCGGGACAGGCTTACGTTGCCACAGAGCGTGCAACAATACGGAAAATTCAATATTAGCAATAGTTTTTTGTGGATATCTCGAAAACTATAAAATCGAGCGGCGGTAACATGTATCGGGAAAAGTTGTTCAGAATGATGACCTTGACAACATATTTCAAGGTCACCAAAAACGGAGAGGAAGTCCAACTTCTAAATAATTACCGAACCTTTTAATAAACTCTACAGATGTCCCAAAAATGTTGTCCTTCCTTGAAAGGGGTCATTTTCCCAAGGTCATTAAAGGTAAATTTTTCCTGTACGAAAATGTTCTCCGTGCTTTTGTTAAGGAGTTATTAACGAAAAACGCGGATCAATCAGAACGCGGCTACAGCATTCATTGGCGTTGGCATTGGCCGAGCCGGAATCCGTCCGCCATGACCGCCCTGTAATTGGTCCGTGTTTTTCATTAATAAATTTTGAACAAAGCCGCGGAGAACATGTTTGCAAATTTTGGGGCACTCTGTATGTTGTGACGTCCGTCATCAGATTCCCTTCTTACTTTTGAAACACAAGCATTTTTCCAAATTAACATTAATATTCGGGAAGACTGCTTCCATCGACACGTCATCACTTTGGAATGTAATCCTGTCAAGCTCCAGCGATTTTGGGAATAACAGTTTCTATCCATATAACACGTGTGTATATCATGAGACACATAACGTAACTGCTTTATTTGAAAGTAATGAAGACGACATGTACACTCATAGAATAGGAACATACATAGATTCGCTTGTACGCATCGCCCGATGTACGCGCCATCTGTACATTTTGATATAAGTTTAACTAATTAATATACATAATAAATTTAACTAATTTTGATATAAGTTTAAAGGCCTGCTCCCGCAAGCGTGCGATCCTATTGTTTCCCCCGAAGGATCCACCGTGCGACAATCCCCACCAAGATCGAGATCGACGAGCGAAGCGATCGAAATCATCAGACAGTTACGATCGACGGTTCGAACAGTCAATACCGCCTCTGTCTCCAACGATTTATCCTGAAGAATTATCATAAGGACTTAGACGGAGAATCAACTCATTTTCAAAAGGAAACCCCTTCCACTAGGACAATCTCGACTCCTAGTGGGGACTACCCCCACCAACGACAGTGAACCATAAGTTCACTGTCTTTTCGCGCATGCGCGTCCAAAACAGTAACGTATCTATGATGAAGCAATGATGTAGCCAGAGGCGGATCTAACGGTACGCGGACTAAGCGGCCGCGGGGAGCCCCGGATTCCAAGGGGCCCCGAGCTCTTAAAATATCTTAACTTAAAAATTTTGGAAATGATGATTTTGCAACTGATTTTTCAGGGCTATCATTTAATGTAGAAGAAGGACAAACTCGCAGACACAAAAAGAGAAAAATGTTTTTTGATGAAAACAAAGAAGTCGGATATGAATTTACAATAAGAGAACATTTTATAGTCAATTCATTTTATGTTGTATGTGATAACATCAAGGCAGAACTATCTCGAAGAATTCAAGCGTATGAAGTTGTTGTAGAGCCCTTACGAATATTTTTTGATTTGAATTTATCAAAAGAAGAAAAAAAGATCGCGATGAATAAGTTGAAGGATATTTACAAATATGATATTGATGTTTATACTATTGAAGATGAATGTGACCATTTTTTAATGTTTTTGAAAGAAAACGAGGACAGCATAAAAACCACACCAGACATCTATCGAGCAGCCAAAGAAATGACTTGCACATTTCCGAATGTTGAATTATTATTGAAATTTTTTTAACAATTCCGTTATCTAATGCGTCAGGAGAAAGATCGTTTTCTGTTTTAAAGCGTGTAAAAAATTATTTAAGGAGCACTATGGGAGAAGAAAGGCTAAATAATGTGGCTATTCTGTATATGGAGCAGAATATTTTAAGCCGAATTGATACTACCAAAATAATTCATGAATTTGCAAGAAACAAATGCAAGACGGAAATTCATACAAAATAAAAAATTTGTAAAACGTATGTATGTTTTTTAATAAATTTATTTAATGTCTTATGGTATAAAATTTCTGATTACTTTTCTTTTTTGTTTATAAATTAATAAGAGTTTTCTTGAAACTTTTTGTTGGTGGGGGCCGAAATTTTAACCGCTTAGGGCCCCCATTTGCCTTGGTCCGCCACTGGATGTAGCAGAGCCCTGAGGCTGCTATATCGGCGGGAATGTACCGGTATAATTGACGGGACGCACAGTGGTCCAAATGGACGACTTAGGAGTGCAAAAGTCAAAGAACCAAACATGTAGTAGGCTCCATGGAGATCATATCAATGTCTTAAAATTCTGCATGGCGCTCAAGGTGCCACATTTGCTCGAGAAGCGTTCTTTACTGAGGCTGAAAACGCCGCGCATGCGCGAAAAAACGTATCCCGTCTGGGCACACTGCCATAAAGGAAGATATCGCCTGCCAACAGAGACAGAACAGATCGAATCGTCAGAGGCAGAACAGATCGAATCGTGAGAGAGATCACATTAAATCATCGAAGCAATTCTCATCGAACCACGGAGGAATTAGCATTGAAACTCAGGGCCAGTTCCCATCCATTCTCAAAAGGAGCAAGACGAAATCAAGAAACCCGCAGGGATCCACTAACGAAGCACTTGTATAACGGACGGAGTCCGTATCTGTGCAACGATACCACGCTATTCCAAATCCATCTACCGCCAAATCCATCTAACACCACCTTCTCTTAACTTCTCCTCTACACCCGCGGGCGGTTAATCAAGAAACAACTCATCGGCTGACGTGTGCGTGTGTGTCGTGGAAATCGTGTCACCAGTGAGAGTGTGAATCGCGTACCGTGCCCCATATTTGTCTTTCCCTCGAACTAGGCGGACTTGGTCTAGCCCAGTGGTCGGCAACGGCTGCACCGTTCAGTCTGATTTCAAGGCCTGTGCCTGTCGCGTGTCTCGCTTCCCGTGACTGCCCTAGTGTTCAGGCCCGAACCGTATGAAATGCGCGTGGCGCCCTCCGTGGTAATGTGGAAACCTATTGATTTTGACCTTAACGAACGTATCATCATTTTCATTCGACCTCTCTCTGGGACCGGACTTGCGTGGCACACCCCTGCGTCGCCACGAATCGCGGAACTAAAACTCGAGTACTTCGTCGAATCTCTCCCGAACTCCATCCTTTGACGTGTCATTCGCGTATAAAATCCTGTATCAGGGGTGGCCAACCTATGGCGCAAGCGCCAAACGTGGCGCATTGGATGATTATACACATAAGTGGCTCATTGAATCCTTGCGTCTATACTTATTTCTTTGTAGTAGGCGCCATAACTGAATCCATCTTCACATTTTCAACACCCGAGAGCTCTCAGATGAATTTATACAGCCTTCTTACTCATTAATTCGTCGCAATTTTTTGACAGTTTACAATTATGAATCGATTCAATCCTGTGGCACATTTTGTCAGCTTTAATTTTGTGTGGAATGGTCTTATCGCTAGGACACATAGTTTCCGAGATACAAGCGGAAAACCGAAAAAGGGGACCTTCTTAGAGATCCCCGTTTCACGGGTATGTAAATACACGTGGTACGTGAACCGTGTAGTGCGAATTTAAGGATCCGTGAATACGGATCCGTTCGTCGGCACGTTCGAGTCCGACAACTGAGGCGTTATTGTTTTTAGATCGAATTCTTTTCTACTGTTGACGTTAGAAGTGAGACAATAATAAAGTTGCGGTAAATTGTTCGACGTTAAATGACCGTATATTAAAATGCATATGTAAAATAAAAATACGAACATTTGTGAAATTAAAATACACGGGTACCCGTGTACTTAGTATTATATTACGTGCATTAAAATTCGGATTCGTTTATTGCACGTGAAATAGGGACCTCTATCAGATGTGATTCTGGAAGCGGGTAGCGCAGATGGAAAGAGAAACTGAATAAATTAGCGGAAATAGCGCACGAAATAAAACAGGTGTTAGAAGAGCGATGCGTTTATTACGAAATAGAGAGCGATACTGACGTGAAAGAGAACAATACAAAGAAAAAGAAAGGATTACATAGACAGACATAAGTATGGATTTAAAGACGGCAGCATTGGTGACGCGTAAATATAAACAGAAAACGTATTTGTGTAACGCCCGCGTTACTTGAGGCGTGAGCGTGAACAACGACTGTCCAGAGCTAACACACGTTTTGAAAAACAAATTTTTGAGCTACAGGTAACAAAAAATAATTAACACAATTTTACGAAATACAATTTATTCAATTAATTTTCTATTTTGGTACAAAAAAACCAAAATGTTTACATTTTCAGGTAAAACGCGTTTTTTCGCGTTACAATATTTCCCACAGTTGAAAACAACGTTCGGAACTATATCCGACGTTGCTGGTATCGCCAAATACTTAATTGCAAGTCTTGCAATTGTCGGATATTTGCTTATCCGTGACTTCCACCACTCATACGGACATAAATCAAACCGTAACTGTGGTTCCGCAATATATTTTTCGTATTCTCCGTGTATGTCGGACATGTCAACAATGTCGTCATTATATAAAAATTGTAAGGTAATTGTGCATAAAATGTCCCACCCCACCGACTTCGATGATTTTTTAATTATATAATTAATATAATTATATAATTAATATGTTGTCAGGGTGAAGATTCTATGTGTGTGAACAACTTTTTCCTATACATGTAACCGCCACTCAGTCTTAATTTTTGAGATATTTGCGAAAAACTGCAGCTACTACTATACATTTAATTTTGTCTATACATGCACGCCCGTGCTGTGCGTATGCGTCAGCATGATGCGACCGCTCGTCAACTGTTTCTACAGATATACAATGTATATCACTACGATCGTTGAACGATTTCTACATATATACAGTGATACATATGTATGTATATAAGGTGAGCTTTTAATTTTGAAAAAGGACGCGTTTACTACCTGATAATGTAAACATTTTGGTTTTTTTGTACCAAAATAGAAAATTAATTGAATAAATTGTATTTCGTAAAATTGTGTTAATTATTTTTTGTTACCTGTAGCTCAAAAATTTGTTTTTCAAAATGTGTGTTAGCTCTGGACAGTCGTTGTTCACGCTCACGCCTCAAGTAACGCGGGCGTTACACAAATACGTTTTCTGTTTATATTTACGCGTCACCAATGCTGCCGTCTTTAAATCCATACTTATGTCTGTCTATGTAATCCTTTCTTTTTCTTTGTATTGTTCTCTTTCACGTCAGTATCGCTCTCTATTTCGTAATAAACGCATCGCTCTTCTAACACCTGTTTTATTTCGTGCGCTATTTCCGCTAATTTATTCAGTTTCTCTTTCCATCTGCGCTACCCGCTTCCAGAATCACATCTGATAGAGGTCCCTATTTCACGTGCAATAAACGAATCCGAATTTTAATGCACGTAATATAATACTAAGTACACGGGTACCCGTGTATTTTAATTTCACAAATGTTCGTATTTTTATTTTACATATGCATTTTAATATACGGTCATTTAACGTCGAACAATTTACCGCAACTTTATTATTGTCTCACTTCTAACGTCAACAGTAGAAAAGAATTCGATCTAAAAACAATAACGCCTCAGTTGTCGGACTCGAACGTGCCGACGAACGGATCCGTATTCACGGATCCTTAAATTCGCACTACACGGTTCACGTACCACGTGTATTTACATACACGTGAAACGGGGATCTCTAAGAAGGTCCCCTTTTTCGGTTTTCCGCTTGTATCTCGGAAACTATGTGTCCTAGCGATAAGACCATTCCACACAAAATTAAAGCTGACAAAATGTGCCACAGGATTGAATCGATTCAGTTTTTCGCTATCTCGCATAGCTTCCGAGATACCCGCGCACAAAGTTCACTAATTGTGCTGAAGAGTTGGCTAGTCAAGTAAGGTAAAACACGTGAGGCAAAAATTTCTTTTTCACAACTAGTGAAGTTTGAGCGCGGATATCTCGGAAACTGTGGGTCCTAGCGATAAGACCATTCTATACAAAATTAAAGCTGACAAAATGTGCCACAAGATATGATAGATTAGATTCAGTTTTTCGCTATCTCACATGGTTACCGAGATATCCGCGCTCAAAGTTCACCAATTGTGCTGAAAAGTTAGCTAAGTCAAGTAAGGCAAAACACGTGAGGCAAAAATTTCTTTTTCTCAATTAGTGAACTTTGAACTCGGATATCTCGGAAACTATGCGAGATAGCGAAAAACTGAATAGAATCAATATTATAGCACATTTTGTCAGTTTTAATTTTGTATTGAATGGTATTATCGCTAGGACACATAGTTTCCGAGATACAAGCGGAAAACCGAAAAAGGTTACTTCTACGTGCCCCCCTGTAGCCCGCTCACCTCCTAGGAGTAGGGACTTTTAGTATGTTTACTTCCTAACTAGTCCAAACAAAGTCCCAAAGTTAAAAATTGCGTTTCTTCCATTTCCCTCTACGCCCCCGTATGAGCATTCATTAACTGGACTAGGTGGGAATTGCAGTGTTCAAGACAGCGATCCCCCTCTTGTCCAAAAGATTATTTCTCACTATTGTAGATTGTAGATTTTCAACTAGCGTAAGTTAATTAATTTAGTTGCGTAATTGAGTGATTCCTTTTCCTCCCCTAACCGAAGCAAATCCTACCTCTACTTTCCAACCGCAACGATGAACGTAAGAAGGTAGAAAAACTGCTTAAGTTGTATGGCGCATCTGAACTTGTATGTGAACAAAATTTACGCACAGAAAGTTGGCCACCCCTGTCCTATGTCATTCCCGAACGTAAATTTTTTAATTGATTCCCTCGCGATTTCTTTCTAAACGTCCAACCTCGGACGTGACAATGTACAATATGAATTGTGAACATTTTTACAATAACATTTATCCGAGAACTATTTTGAAAAAAATTCAATCATCTTACTTTTTCTGCCAGATCACGATGGGATCATTGTTCAGATCGCTAATGTCAATGGTGGCGCCTTTCTTGAATACGTCAGGTTGTTTGCGGACCAACAACCAGCCCAAATGCGAGAAGAAGAATCCTCTTCGCGCGTTATACGGATCTGCATCCGTGTCAGTATATTTGTGGTGCACTCTGTGATCTCTGACCCACTCATGAATGTGGTTCTGCAAAAATGCAGGTTACTGCCAAGGAAAAATCTAGGAAATACAGTCGATCCTCCTAGAACACGGTTAATACGTTCCGTGTCGCGTGGAAACTGTGTCAAGAAAATCTTAGAAGTACCTAGTACTAATCGAAGGGGTTGTGTGAAGATTGTTCATCAAGTCGTGCTATACGTGTTGTAAGCAAACCGTGTTATAGGAGGCTTGTCGCAATTTTTGCATCGTGTTATGTGAATGTATGCATTCATGACAAACATGACTAACCGTAATTCGAAACAGTAAAAAGATTGACAAAACTGAATTCTGTTGATTTGTACATTACCTTCTATATAAATTTATTTAGAAAAAAGAAAAAGAATTCCAAGTGGTGTGTAATTGTTGCAATCGATGCTGAAAATGTTTTTTTTGGGTAAAGATTCGCAATTGAGCTACAAGAGGGTTGAATGTATACAGGGTGTTCGACAACAGGTGAGAGAAAATTTAAGGGGTGGTTATCGACGATAATATAAGACGAAAATGACGAATAAAAAAAGTGTAGGTTGCATGCATACCTTGGTTCTCATTTGGGGCCCAAGCGAGGTGAAAATGTTTAATAAATTATATTATTGGACGACATTGAATCTACCTACACGTTAAAATCCACAAGGGGTAGAAGGGGTAGCAGTAGCAGTTTTTTGCGAATATCTCGGTAACCGTTCATTTCCGCAAAATAATTCTTTCGGTTTCTTATTACTCTCCTGTCCTCATCATACGCGCCTAACACTCACGACCGCAGGCCTTGTCACTATACTAAACCGCCGCCGTGGATTTTAATGAGTAGATAGGTTCAATGTCGTCTTTTTTTCATTTTCACCTCGCTGGGGCCCCAAATGAGAACCAAGGTATGCATGCATCTGTCACTTGATACGTGACTGCCGCGCGCCTGTGTGACGTACGCAACGTACACTTGTTTTAGAAGTGTTGCCGTATTTTGGGCGGATTTTTAATTGTTAATAACAATAATAACTAAATAATGAAGCCGAAATTTTTTCCCACCTGTTACCAGAACACCCTGTATACAATCGTTTATGTTTTAAACAAATTTTAAACCTGTCTCATCTCAATGAATAAAACTATTATACTGCTATCGTTATTTATATTATTTTTAAATGTCGATATTTATTTTACTATTTTCGTTATAATGGAAAATACCGTGTGGCGATGATGTGAAAGAAAAGTGGTGGAGATCAGATCTTACTTGGAAAGCGATCGTTTGAAAAATCATTAATATAAATCGCATCGGCCACTTTGCTTTATACGCTCGATGAGACCACAGTCTGTGAGCGCCAGCTGTTACACCAAGGTGCGCAAACACTGTTATAATGAACACTAAAAAAATATTATAATCGTTCTATTAATTTCTGTAATAAAATTATATACCCCCGAAATAATACAGGTCAACATCTCCGTAATATTTCACTGTGTTGTATTGTTGCTACTCTTTTTGAAAAATGTACTCCAAAAAATCAACTTACTCCACAATATCGTAGAGAGTTTAAGTACGGTGAATGCAAGGTATATTGCGTACACCGTGGCAACGTGAAAGTACAAGGTAATGAACACATTTCTCCAGACGATGTTCCATTTATACTTTTGCGCTGGGCTCGCCGATGAATTCTGTACTGTCAACTTTTGTGAGCTCGCTTTTTTTGCCGCTGATTTCTCTTCATGCACGCCTTGTTGTGCAGTTTCCGAGTTGAGTGTTGCCGGTCTACTGAACAGTTTCGTCGCCATTTTCGTGGATCTAAAACAAGTATTCCAGGCAAATTAAAATGTTGCTTTTGATATAGGACCTTACTGCTATGTTCAGTAATACGTTAAATGTGTAATAATATCATTATTACTAGACTGCGGATTTATATGCAAAATAAAAATTTTCCACCTGAACTGCAACGAACTCAAGTGACATAGAAATTTATTTTCCCTCTCGGTACTTATAATTGCCCAAGACTATTTTCATTTAGCATATGAAGCCACTGAAATAATTCAATTTTCTACTGTTGTTTTTCTGGACAGACTTTAGGACCGATCTGTAGTCGGATGCAATTGATCTAATTGTATGTGTCGTAGATTTGTCGAACAGTAGCCGCCGCCGGCACAGTTCAAAGGCCCGCGTGTTCTCACAATGAAATGGCAATGACAGAATTGTTTAGTTTTCATTATTGTTTTATGGGACTTTCACTAACTTATTTCTGGCATTTTTCTGATTAAAATGATACCAAACACGATATACTTTGGCCATATTTAGTGGTTTCATTGACGGTATGGAGTAACTGTAGGAAATGGAAGAAGACAGCGAGTGAAAAAAAAGAACTGTATTGTTTACTCTATTGTATAAAATACCAATGCGATGCTAACACTTTTATTAATAACTTCCTTGTGATTATTTTTCTGATGTATAAATGAGTCGTTTAAAAATTTGTTACGCGAGTTTTCTTTCCTTTGACGTGCCTAAAATGTTAAATGTATGATGAATTATAAATTATGCTTCACATGTAGAGTAAATATATCCAAATTATATCGTGTTTGGTATCATTTTAATCAGAAAAATGCCAGAAATAAGGTAGTGAAAGTCCCATAGAACAATAATGAAAACTAAACAATTCTGTCATTGCCATTTCGTTGTGAGAACACGCGGGCCTTTGAATGTGCCAGCGACGGCGACACGCTTCGGCCACGCGATCCTATTTCATTCTGTCCTTCTCTATGTTCGGCTCGCCGATTGAAGTCTCGGCGCGGTCGGCGCGGTAGACGCAGTCATAAAAATATAGCCACCCTACACTATTGAAGTCCGTTCAAAACACGGGTGTTGGGACTTCGATCGAAGAATTACTGTAATTAGAATGCGCGCGCACCGATCCCCACTCGATACAGATCGAAGGAGGTCGATGCGCGAAGCAGATGAGTGACTCTACGTCAGTGATGGGATTGTTGGCGCTTTTCGCACGCATGCGCGAGTTTCGTCAGGGCCGTGTCTACGTCTACGTCCGAAAGTGGGGAACTACTGGGGGGAAAGTAGTGGGAGACTATATGGCGGGAAATTAGCAGGGCGACCAAGGTACCCGATCTTCGTATTTGACTGAGGCTAGAGTCGTCACGCGTGCGCGTGAAAAGCGCCAACAATCCCATCACTGCTCTACGTCTGGAAGCGGGTCTGATAACACGCGACTCTAATAGATCCGGCGAAAACCGTTACTTGTTCGAGAGGTCAAGCCGACTTCGCATTTCTAGTCAAACCGCCTAGATTGCCTTCGTCTCGTACGCGCCTCAAAGCAAGGAGTCACAAGTACAAACCGCACTGTGGCACAGCCGAAGTTAATATCTATTAACGAGTGTGAAGATCGTAACGGCGTAGAGTCAATTGTACAGGTTACGTTCGAGAAGGCGGCATTCTGATAGGATGTTTCGAATCATGGGGTCGTGTGATTACATATAGAGTCATAAGTAAATGACAGACAGACTATGTACGGCTCAGATTTGTGGTTCTAGAACCGGAGTGGAATTTGGCTCGCTTAACAGCGCAGAAGGGGACATTCTTTCGGTGTGGCATAGCGAAAGAAGCTTTTGTACGTGTCGTCATACCGTGTACTCTCTGAGAAATCATCAGAGTGCACCATCTGTTCACGGTCACCATCTGTCAGGGTTTACGTGTATAAGCCATGGATATAGGAATATAGGGATGGAACGTGAGCTAGCATTATGGGCAGGGGGGTTTTTTCTTTTCCGGAGGAGGCGGGGTAGACGTTGCATCCATTTGATTGGTGGTTTTTCTGCGCATACTCTCTACCGCCAAGTATGAAAAATGTTTACAGTTTTACAGATTGCTTACATACATATATCCAGTGTGTCCAGACAGGGGTAATCGAAAAGGAATCGGGGGGAATACAAGTACCCCCTCTCTGATGACCAGAGTAATATGTGACACGTTGCGCGACGAGAATAGAGTGAGGCAGAGTGAGGCGAATGGAAGACACGTTGCGCGTGCGCGATAGGGACTGAACGGTGGAATAGGATAGTGGAAGGGGATAAGGTGGAGGGGGAAATGAGGTTGCCGGCAACCTCATCTGGCCACACTGCATATATCTGACAAGTTGAAATTAAAAAAGTGATAGTTAACCCTTTGTCCTATAATAACGTATGACACTCGTGATATGAATTATGTTCCAAATATTATAATGAACGTTGTTAAATAATTAAAAGTGAAGAAAATGAAAAGTTGTATAAATTTTCGATAACGGCAAATAGAAAGAAAACTAAAATTAGAGAATATAGAAAGGAAATTAAAATAGAACGAGGGATTAAAGAAAACTAAAATTAGAGAATATAGAAAGGAAATTAAAACGTGCAACACGAATTAAAGAACATACTAAAAGGTTATGTAACTGTATGTAACGCATGCATAATGACGTACTACGCTTGCGTCGGACACAGCCAATGAAAAAGATGCAACTTCTACCTCGTCCCCTCCTGAAAAAGACTTCCATCCGACAACGACATCCTCCATCCCTATATTCCTATATCCATGGTATAAGCGGCAAACGTGATTATGTACACAGTGTTGATTTACTATTCTAGAACCGGAGTGAATTTAGGCTCGCCTCATGACGCAACGCAGAAGGAGACACTCTTTCGGTGTTGCATAGTAAAAGGCGCCAGTACGTGTTGGCATACACCATACTTCTCCGAGCAATCGGCAGAGTATCTATATGTTTCGACGGTCACTAGTTGTCCGGGGGTAGCAATAGATTGACGAATCGATTAAGTGTAATACGAATTGCTAGACACTGAACCGGAGTATAGCCGAGATCACCGTATGGTGCAGAAGGGTGTACTCTTTTGGTGAGACGAAGGTGATTAGTATTATACGTGTTATGATGGGCGATACCTCTCAGAGAAATCGGCAGGGTACGTTCGTGTTATAACGGTCGAATACGTCAGCCGTGTACGCTTTAACATCTGAATCCAGATCGCTTACGATTGTCGAAACGAATCCAGACGTAGCGTCTCTCGGGGTGTACTGGGCGGCGCGGCGTACCATACCATAGTTAGAAGTATCGCGTTTGGCGACCGTATTTCATAGAGGAGCCTTCGGTAAAATGTTTAATATCTTGCCCATGAGCAAGTTTTTGTAGAAGTATCGCGTTTGGCGACCGTATTTGTAGGAGGAGCTTTCGGTAAAGAATATAATATCTTGCCTGTGCGCAAGTTATTTTGATAATCGCGCTTAGCGATCGTATTCGTCAAGGTTTACAAATTCTTGTTCTAAATTAGCTAGGACGGAGGTTCTGAGAAATTTAAGTATTTCGAAATAGTAAGGTCATCTCACGGTATTGATTTACGACGTCGAATATATTGTCGGGACATAAAGAGTGTGAAGCGTTCCATCGTGTTGACACTGGGACTCAATAATCTCGGCAGATTATCATTGTACAGAACATCACTGTAAACAAAGGATTGGTACAATATACCCTACCTTTACCTCCTAACTGGTTCTCAACTTATTTATCAGGTAATCCTAACCTCTCCGCTTCCAGTGCCTGGAGGCACGAACACATTATACCGTATCTTGATCAATAATTGTTATTAATTATTGACGAAGATAGGGTCTATTAAATTTATTGATAATAATCAAGATATTACTAAATACGGTTATAAAATGAAAATTAAAAGAAAAACAATAACTGTAAGGCTTGCATCGTGTTTACAAAGCTAGAAAGAGATATTTTAAAGTACCTTTTACATTAATCTTAAGGTAATTATTTACAAAAGCACTGCGTACTCCGATTTTGATCAAATTTTAGTATGTTATGCAGCAACACATTCTAAACTACTTTTTCCTTTTCCAATATAGGGGGGTCGCTTTTAGTTTTCGAGATTTTTGCAAAAAACTATCGCGAATACTGTATTGAATTTTACGTATTCTTACACGCTCCGTTTGTTTACATATTGCTTGTAAACACGCTGCGGAGATGAGAGAAAAAACAGGGTCTCACTCTGTGACCATACGTACATATATAGGGTGAGCTTTTAGTTTTGAAAGACTATTCCTACATTTTCGTATGCGGGGTCGGGCCGGCCTAACGGCCGGCCCTCTCCGCCCCCACCACCTAACCGTAACTAATTCTGATCACATAATCTTTTCATTCTATATAGCCATCATACAGAATTTGAACCAGTAATGGAAAAATCATGAGATCAGAGTTAGTTAGACAACACCACACACACCCACCCAGTGCTTAACACGCACCCAATGTTTCTAAAAAGAAGGTTTCCGTTCAGAAATTAACATTTGTGCAAATTTTCAATATCATATTCGTAATAAGCACGTGAAAATACGTAGGAATCTAGAGTAGAATTTAGAAACAGTGGGAGCGTGTTAAGCACTGGGTGGGTGTGTGTGGTGTCTGGCTGGCCCTTTCCGCCCCCCCTGTTTTCTCTCTTATTTCTACAGCGTCAAAATGTAAACAAACGCCGCACCGAAACACTCTACGTTGCAGCGGAGCGTTCAGGAATACGAAAAATTGAATACAGTATTCGCGATGGTTTTTTGCAAATATCTCGAAAACTAAAAGCGACCCCCCTATATTGGAAAAGGAAAAAGTTGTTTAGAATGTGTTGCTGCATAACATATATAAATTTCATCAAAATCGGAGAGGGTGGTGCTTTTGTAAATAATTACCTATATTTATACATATATAACTTATATAGAATTATATATATACAATAACTTCGGTAATTGTGCATAAAGGGTCCCACCTCACCGATTTTGATAAAATTTAAATATGTTGTAAAACTCAACATGCTGAACAACTTTTTCCTATACATGTAACCGCCGCTCAGCCTTAGTTTTTGAGAGATTTGCGAAAAACTGCAGCTACTACTACATTTAATTTTGCCTATACGTGCACGCCCGTGCTGTGCGTATGCGTTAGCATGATGCGACCACTCGTCAACTGTTTCTACAGATATATCACTACGATCGTCGAACGATCTATATACCACGTGAACTTTTTAAAACAAATGATGATGAGGAATCAGTCGAATAAATTCTTCGAACGAATAGCAGGCATTGAAGAGGCAGTAAAATATTGTAAAATATACATATATAGTGAAGTATAGTGTACATTATTGTAAAATCATCATGAAATTGCATGAATTTCTAAGTATATGCAATGATCGCGAGAAATTACTGGATGTTTTAATCGCAAAGAATGTAATTCATGGAAAATTCAAATGTACTAAGTGCAAACAGCCCACATTACATTTATCCGGAGAAGCTTAAGATTTCAGGTACTTATTCTGAAACGAAATATTTTCATTAACTACATTAAAATCGGTAAGGTCTATTTTAGATTGTAAATACACTTTCCATATTTCAGTGTCGAAGAACAAAGTACGTAAAAAATAGAAATAAGAAATTAGTGAAACAGGAATGTGGTACAATAATTAGTGTATACCGAAACACGTGGTTTCAGAATGCACATTTAAATATTCAAGATATATGCTGATTTGTAGCATATCATATAATGCTTCGACCCCCACGTCAGTCTTTTATTACTAATGAATTGAATATAACGAACCACACAGCCGTTGATTGGGCGAGTTTTTGTAGAGATAGATAGATAAAGATATTTATTCCCCTTAGGGTTTTAAATCTATTTATACAACTTTATCCTTATAGCCTATAATTCACATTTTCTTTCACTCTTACACTCACACTCTCACTCATCTTCACTCGCTCACTCACCCGTTCGCCGCCGCACTCTCCCTCACACGCTCGCCGCCACACGCTCGCCGCCACACGCTCGCCGCCGCACGCTCCCTCACCCATTCGCCACCGCACGCTCTCTCGCATGTTCGCCGCCGCACGCTCTCTCGCATGTTCGCCGCCGCACGCTCCCTTGCCCGCTCGCCGCCGCATGCTTCCTCTCGCCCGCTCGCCATCAATCGCTCGCTCTTCATCGCTCGACCGCTCGCTCGCTATCTCTCGCTCGCTCCCCGCTCTCCGCACATTCCTTTCCCCTTATTCAAGGCCCACACACGCACCTCCCATCCCTAACCTCTTGGACCCCCTCTTCCGGTCGATTGTAAACTTTGCTCATTTCTTCCATCCGTTCTCTCCCTCCATTCATCCACCTTCCTCAGACACTCGTAAACGCATCTCCTAACACATCTCCTAAACGTGTTCCCACGTTTCCTTCTCCCACCCACATACCCTGCATGTTTTCATATCATCCTCCATCCAATACTTCCCCCCTTTCATCCCGTTTCCTGTACCTGGCTACCCTTTGTCACCTACTCTCCCCCCACCCTTTCCTTAAATACCCTGGCACTCCGTCTCCCTTCACTGCCCCATACCATTTGCTGTACCTTGCCTTTCCTATCCTTCCCATCTCTCAGCCCTTTGCCTATCCTTCTCCCTTTTCACGATGTTCCCACTCACGATCTCCCTCCTTTCCTCCATCATTTCTTCCGCCTTCTCTGCTGTCCATCCCCTCTCTTCCCAGAAACCCTGTCTCTCCCTTTCCCACCCATCCATACCCGAACCCCTCCTTCCCCTTCGCCATACCTCCTCCCAGCACAATCTTGACAACTCCCCCCCTCTGCCCTCCCTCAATTTCTTTTCAAAACCCCATGCCCTTAATCCCGCCCTCCCCCTTAACAGCTCCCTCTGCAGCTCTTCCCTCACCATGTACCCCGGCGTACACCTCTCTACCCTAACACCCATCTTAGGTACCTCTCCTGCATTCTTTCCATCCCTTCCCTCTCTTTCCATCCCCATATTTCCACCCCATAGCTTATCACCGGCCATACTAGCTTGTCGAATAGCCAGATCCTCCTTCCCCAGTCGTTCTTAAACCTTCTCTTCCCAATCCCCCACACCTGCCCCATTACCGTCGCCCAGGGATCAAAAACCTAACCCCGAATCGGATTCGGTTCTCAATAACCCGCTGCAACCCGCGTAGCTTCGGTAACCGGTTACTAGATGGCCAACTGTAACCCGGTTAACCGGGTAAGAGCGGGTTACGGTTGGAAACCGTAACCCGAATCGGTTTCGGTTTTTGGTAACCCATGAAACACTGTAACCCACACTAAGAGCGGGTTTTGAGTACGCAAAGTTTGAACTTCTTTTCTTATTTATAATTATGCTTTGGTGCCAATCAGTTGTATTTATCTACAAATCGATTTTAAATAATATGAGGACAACTTATTATTGATAAAGAAATTTGGTAAAGAAATTTGTATTTTAGGTAATTATGAAGAGTATGAATGTTGTGTGTTTCGGAAGGAACGTATATACATATATGTATAATAAGGAAATAATGGGCCAAGAATGCCTGGTATTGTGGTATCGTTGTTGGAGCGTCGATTGGCAATTGTTTGACGCGGAACGGAAAACGAAACGAAGAAAAGATTTATCAACTGTTTTTCGATCTTTTATTGTTATGGGTTGCCCATCCATCCCATTCTTATTTCACACGTTGTGTTCACACGTTGTGTTGAAAACATTTATAGTTCAGATTGTTTTTATTGTGTGTTCACGTTTAAATAGTGACATTATAGATGACATCATAATACTTCGGACAAACGAATTCGATCTTTAATTTTGAAAATTATTGTTATTATCTAATAATCTAATTTAAAAAGCTCTTTTCAATATGATTATTACCTGAACCTGTTTATTTACGTTAGCTATAAATACTTTACGATTCGGGTTATATTCCGCGAATCTGTATTTAATAGTAAGTAACCCGCTCCGAGCGGGTTAACCCGCTCTCTCTAAGATTTGAGAACCGTTCCCTCGACGATAGTATGGGTTACAGCGGGTTACAGTGGCCTTCCTTGGTTAACCGGGTTTGGGTTAGGGTTAGGCGTCGGGTTAGAATCCCTGCCGCCGCCCCCTTCCTAATCCTGTCCTCTACGTGCTTCTTCTGTCCCCCATCTCTCGATTACATATCCTAGATACTTATACTCGCTTACTTCCTCCAGCGCCTTTCCATTCCATCTCCAGTTTATCTTTTTCCATCTACCTGCCCCTCTTCACGAGTTTTTGTAGAGAATTGTGCGTTTTATGGATGGAAAAACAATCAGTTACGTTAGGAAGCGAAAACGAGATAGTGGAGATAGATGAGGCGAAAATAGGAAAAAGGAAATATAATAAAGGCCGCCTTATTACCGGTCAGTGGATTTTCGGAGGGTTTGAGCGGTCAACAAAACAAATTTTTTATACAACCGGTAAAAGATCGCACTTCCGAGACGTTATTAGATGTCATAAAATAGTGGGTTAAACCGGGAACGACCATAGTGTCAGACTGCTGGGAGGCTTACGATTGTTTAAATACGGCAGGTTACAAACACTTAAAGGTGAATCACAAAGTAAACTTCGTAGATCCGATAACCGAAGCACATACTCAACATATTGAGCGTACTTGGCGGGAAACAAGGGCCAATATCCCTCGCTATGGTACACGTAGTTACCATTACATTGGATATTTAGCAGAATTTATGTTTCGCCGTACATACGATTTTGATCATCATATACCATCATTTTTTTATATAATAGCTAACATATTCCCAGCCAATAATAATCAAGCAACAATACAGTAATAAATAATCAAGTTCAATAATTATTCAGTTTTTTCTTCACTAACTCGAAACCACTTTCGTTTTCAGATTCGCGTAATGCAAAAATTACAATATAAAACATTATCAGTTGAATTTTACGTTAATAACACACACACAGTGTTTCTGAGCGGATAACCCGAAAAGTCTATTTTCTGTTTATTTTTTTTTTGTAAACACGTTGTGGGTTCTATATACGGTGATACATATATGTATAAGGTGAGCTTTCAATTTTGAAAGACTACTCTTGTATTTCCGTATGCGTGATCGGGCCGGCCGGCGGCCAGATGGCCGGCCCTCTCCGCCCCCCACCACCTAACCCTAACTAATTCTGATCGCATAATCTTTTCATTCTATATAGCCGTCATACAAAATTTGAACTAGTAATGGAAAAATCATGCGATCAGAATTAGTTAGAATTAGGCAGCGGGGGCGGAGAGGGCCGGCCGTCAGGCCGGCCCGACCACGCATACGAATATCCAGGAGTAGTCTTTCAAAATTGAAAGCTCACCTTATACATATGTATATTGTCGTATATACATAGAACCCACAACGTGTTTACAAAAGAAATAAACAGAAAATGGATTTTTCGGGTTGCCCGCTCAGAAACACTGTGGGTGTGTCTGGTGTCGTCGTAATATAATATGTACTCATTCTTCATTATCATATGATTTAAAAAGTTCACGCGGTATATTGGATCATCCGACGATCGTAGTGATATACATATCTGTAGAAACAGTTGACGAGCGGTCGCATCATGCTGAAGCATACGCACAGCACGGGCGTGCACGTATAGGCAAAATTAAATGTAGTAGTAGCTGCAGTTTTTCGCAATATTCTCAAAAACTAAGGCTGAGCGGCGGTTACATGTATAGAAAAAAGTTGTTCAGAATCGTCACCCTGACAACATATTAAAAAATCATCGAAATCGGTGAGGTGGGATCTTTTATGCACAATTACCATAACTTCTCTACTAAAACACATATTTAAACAAAACTCAAATGAAATCTAAATAAATGCAAATTTGTCTTTAATATGTAACATGTATAAGACAATGTATGCCAATTGCGTTTTGTACTCTAGTGCATTAATATTAATATCGTTGCTGACGATAGTTCAGACAAATGAATGCTCATCTTGGTTGTCAGTTGAGGCCCCAGCGAGATGAAAATGTTTAAAAAATCGTTGGACGACATTGAACCTACCTACTCGTTAAAATCCACAAGGCATTTCTAATATCCGCCCTATGGAATTATCGAGTAGAAGGGCTCAAATGCCCTTTCACTTTTAAATTGTTCTTACACATATCCACAAATCCTTGTCCTGCACTATAATTGTTCATAACACCGTACTTAATACACTGGAACAAACTACACATATGCCACAGCACTATTTACAATAGCATATACACGCGCTACGAGTTTACAGAGAGTACAAGTTTACTGGAGGGGAATGAGGAGAATGTAAAGAACTGGTAATCCTTTAATGTTGAAACACTGCATTTTATTGAACTTGATTTACATCGCGAGACTCGCTCACAGACGAAACGGACATCTTGAGGTCGTGTGATTTCTGCGAACGGAAATCTTCGACGCGTGCGAGAAGAATCGTCCGTACAAGCTAGCATCCGTATGCACACTGATTCAAGACAGCTTATGTGATCAATGACACACACATGAGATATTTCGCGGTCACAGACAGAATGAGAAAGTATCGCGAAATTCGTGAAAACAGGATAGGCAATGTATTGGTATAGCAACGCGCGATGTTGGGCGGTAGTTTGCTGTAGATCTTCATTTGTTTTATCGATCCGGCATCGATCCTCATCAGCTGTGTTGAATCAGTGTGCATACGAATGCTAGCTTGTACGGACGATTCTTCTCGCACGCGTCGAAGATTTCCGTTGGCAGAAATCACACGACCTCAAGATGTCCGTTCCGTCTGTGAGCGAGTCTCGCGACATAAATCAAGTTCAATAAAGTGCATTGTTTCAACATTAAAGGATTACCAGTTCATTACATTCTCCTCATTCGCCTCAGTAACCTTGTATTCTCTGTAAACTCGTAGTGCTTGTGTATGATATTGTAAACAGTGCTAGAGCATATGTGTGGTTTGTTCCAGTGTATTACGTACGGTGTTATGAACAATTATAGTACAGGATATGCATTTGTGGATATGTGTGAGAGCAATTTAAAAGTGAAAGGGCATTGGCATTGGCCCCTTCTACTCGACAATTCCATAGGGCGGATATTAGAAATGCCGTTGTGGATTTTAACGAGTAGGTAGGTTTTCAATTTCGTCCAACGATTTTATAAACATTTTGACCTCGCTGGAGCCCCTAAGGAGAACCAAGGTATGCATGCATTTGTCACTTGATACGAGACTGTCGCGCGCCTGTGTGACGTACGCAACGTGCACCTCTGTTGAAAAGTTGCCACATTTTGGGAAGATTTTTAACTGTTAATAACTAAATAACGGAGCCGAAATTGCAATTTTTTTATTCTTCATTTTCGTCTTATATTATCGGTCGAGAACCAGCCCTTAAATTTTCTCCCACCTGTAGCTAAACACCCTGTATGTTCAGTGAATAACAATCGTAAGACAAATAGTACAATCATTGGCACAATGAGGAGTAAACGTTAAACAGGCTGTGTTGTTTTATAATTAAACATATATACACTTATTACATCTGTAGTACAGTCCGAAATTAAGTTACAAAGCGATAAAATATACGAAAATTTTAATAAAACACTATTTACACTGCACTGTGATCATCCGTCGGTCTTACTGGATGTACCAGCGTTGCTACCAGTCATATGTAGAACATAAATAAGCAGCGATATAAAATGATTTTCTATACCAGGGAATTTTTAATATTTGCCGTTTAAATCAAAAGTGCCAATAATGTGGTATCCCTACTTCGCGCTACACGTCCCCCGCGATTGGCCGAATCGCTTGACAAAGACAGCAAACGAGCGTCTTGAGTGTGACTGCAATAGAGCGATGTGGTGACGCCGAGCTGCTAGATGACCGTTCCCACCAGAACCTAATTCTGACCTAATTAAGACTGTCAAAATCTCTGCCATCTCATGTTGGACGGACAGTACAGTTTACTCCGGTTACCATGGGTTCGTCGACAACTCATTTGACCGATACTGTTTTGATCGACACGATTTGACCGACAGTAACTTTCGTCGACACTATGTTTTCGTCAACATTGTGAAATCGTCGACAAATAATTTGACCGACACTATGTTTTCGTCGACAAATGATTGTCGACTAGAGCCGAGAACTAGAGAGCCGAGAAATGTACAGTGATATGGATCTTTTAAAGGCTTTAGCACAAAATATATCGCTTTGATTTCATTACTTGATATTTATGTAATTATTGTACAATTTTGTTATGTTTTGTAATCTGTATATGTATTGTATGCGTAGCATTCGTTCTGTTCATTCAAATTATGTATATGTATGTATTTACACAATTATGTTTGAAATTAAATGAAATATTATGATCTTTGTTCATTTGTGTGTACCTATTAATAAAGTTTGTTTATTTGAAGAAATTCTGATTAATAAAGTAGCAATGAAAACTATGATCTAAATAACAATGCTATGTAATTCTCTTTATTATTTATTATACAAGCAACTAAATGCGTCGAGAACATAACAATGATAATAACGATTAATCTACATTAGCAAATACGCGATTTGGTGTCGGTGGAAATGAATGAACTCAAACTTGTCGCTAAAGACGGACTGTCGATGAAAACGAATGTCTACGGCTTTACCGTGTCGATGAAAACATAGTGTCGGTCAAACCGTGTCGATGAAGACATTTGTCGACGATTTGGCCGTGTCGATGGAAACATAGTGTCGACGAAAGTTACTGTCGGTCAAATCGTGTCGTTGAGAACAGTGTCGGTGAAATGGGTGGTCGACGAACCAAGGGTAAGCCTTGATCAAAATCGAGCAACGATCAATCGTAGAGATGGTTCAACCGTTCTCACAGCCAAGAAACACGATCAGCTGTACTTAATAAACCAAAAAATTGCGGAAAAGATATCTATAAATGGCATCAAAGATACGGGCATTTAAATGTTAGCGATTTAACAAAAATGAAAAACGAAGAAATGGTACACGGCATGAATTTTGCGTCGAATATGCATGAAATTAATTGCGATGTCATAGGCAAGAATTAAGACAGAGTTATCATGGTTGTATATATGTATGTAGATGATTTAATTTTGGCATCAAAGAAACTCGAGAAGATTAATATAATTAAATGAAAAATTAAATCAGCGTTCAAAATAGTGGATCTTGGTCAAATTAATAATATTCTTGGAGTAAACGTGCAACGGGAAGGAGCAACCGGAAGGATACGCCTTTCACAAGAAAAATATATTAAAGAATTGATGGAAAAATTCAACATGGAACATGCGAAAGGTGTATCAACCCCGATTGAATCAAATCTGAAAATTACGAAAGAAATGTGTCCTACAATGGAAGATGAAAAACGCGAAATGGAAAATCAGGGAATTGGTCGGTGGTTTGATTTATCTGGCTAATACCACACGGCCAGACATATAGCGTTCGCAGCAAATACATTAAGTCGTTTTTGTAGCAATCCGGGTAATCAACATTGGTTAATTGCGAAGCGAATTTTGAGGTATTTAAAGGTTACGTTCTCATGACAGTTTAAATTACGATAAACATAAAGAAAGCCTCAGGAGTTACACTGACTCTGACTGCCCTAGTAGCATTTACGGTTGGCGTTTCGTTGGGCCTACGTTGGCGGTTTGCGTTGGGCAACCGTTAGAGATGTCGCTCTTTTTTGCAGTTGGGCCAACAGTCAGGGCCATCGTTGGGCCAACGTTCAGCTAACGTTGCGCCAACGTCGGACCAACGGTAATACCCAACGTAGGGCCAACGATCACGTCCAATGTCGGGCCAACGGTAATACCCAACGTAGGGCCTACAATACTTAAAGCCAACTAGAGGATTTTTTGTGTAGGGGCAATTAATTATATACATATATATACATATATATATGTGTGTGTGTGTATTATGAGTTTTTTATTTTATTATCTCAATTATTTTGTACATATTACATACATATTACATAATACAATAGCACGATTTCTTACATTACATATTGCACATTAGTAATATGATATTACCCATTAGTATATGATATTAGTAATATGAGACTTGGGTATTCGTCGGCAAACTGTCATAATTTTTCGTCGTTGTACGTTGGGTATTCGTCGTTGGCCCTATGTTGGGTATTCGTCGTTGGCCCAACGTTGGGTATTCGTCTTTGGCCCAACGTTGGGTATTGGTCGGCAAACTGTCATAATTTTTCGTCGTTATACGTTGGGTATTCGTCGTTGGGCCTATGTTGGGTATTCGTCGTTGGCCCTATGTTGGATATTCGTCGTTGGCCCAACGTTGGGTATTCGTCGCCAAAGTGACGTAATTTTTCGTCATTGGCCCTAAGTTGGTGATTTGTCGGCAAAACCACTAACCATGCCCCACCATTCCCCAAACAAACTCCCAACCGTTGGCCACCGTTGGCCAACCGTAAATGCTACTAGGGTGGGGAGGAGATGGTGATGACCGTAGATCTTGTTCGGGTTGCGTTTTGACGTTAGCGGGAAGTCCGATTAGCTGGAACTCAAAAAGACAAAATTCGGTTGCCTTATCCACTATGGAAGCTGGATATGTAGCACTTTCAGAAACCACACGAGAAATAATTTACATTGGACGATTGTTGTGCCATATCCCTAGTAGCATTTACGGTTGGGAGTTTGTTGGGGAATGGTGGGGCATGGTTAGTGGTTTTGCCGACAAATCCCCAACCTAGGGCCAACGACGAGAAATTACGTCACTTTGCCGACGAATACCCAACGTTGGGCCAACGACGAATATCCAACGTATAACGACGAAAAATTATGACAGTTTGCCGACCAATACCCAACGTTGGACTAACGACGAATAACCAACATAGGGCCAACGACGAATACCCAACGTATAACGACGAAAAATTATGACAGTTTGCCGACGAATACCCAATGTTGGGCCAACGACGAATACCCAACATAGGGCCAACGACGAATACCCAACATAGGACCAACGAAGAAAAATTACGTCAGTTTGCCGACGAATACCCAACGTTGGTCCAACGACGAATACCCAACATAGGGCCAACGACGAATACCCAACATAAGGCCAACGAAGAAAAATTACGTCAGTTTGCCGACGATTACCCAACATAGGACCAACGACGAATACCCGTCGTTCAAGATATATGTAGCGTCGATCGTCATTTGGTATTTGTCGATTTTCACTATTTCATTCTTCTGTGCTGTGTCGAACTGTCGAAGTGGTCGTTCTTTGTGTCGCGTGTTTTACTTCATTTCATTAACAAAAAATTTTGATAATGTACGAAGTGGTGGAATTTAATTCAACACCATTAATTTAATTCAATTCAGCATCATCGTTCGGTAGAACAGCAGCCATATGGATGCAGCTACGCCAAATATTTGTAAGTATATTGTTAAATTAGTAATGAGTGGTTTAGTTTAACAATTATTTATACCTATACTTAATTATATGTGTTACCACGTATTGTAGATACTTTCTAAAGACTGTGTGTAATTTATGCATGCATTCAATTGCAATTAACAATTTTGTTTCCTTTTGCTTTTCTTGTTGTAAGATTAATTTCTATGTCATTTTTCAGATTTTACTGAGGCACAAGTGTTCGATTGATATCAGCCATGCAGCTACGCCAATATCTATAACTGCGAAAAACAGTTGTATTTTAAGTACGTCTTTATCCGATTCTTGTTTCACCATCTTAAGCGGAACTGTTGTAATTATCAGAACTATTGAAGAGGTGTAATATGAATGTAATATCATATTACTAATGTGCAACGTGTTATGTATGTAATATGAATGTAATGTCATATTACTAATGTGCAACGTGTTATGTATGTAATATGAATGTAATGTCATATTACTAATGTGCAATGTGTGTTATGTACGTAATATAATATGTAATGTAAGGAATCTTACTTTTATAATATGTAATATATGTATACATTTCGTACATATATATGTAAGAAATCCGTTATATGCTAGCGTGCATAATAAGTTAGTACTTATATATTAATATAATATGTGAGGCAAAAATTGTTACCTCACAAAATGACTGATTGTGAGATATAAAAATAAAATATTTTTATAATACACTGTGACGTGGCAGTTTTGCCAACGTCACCCGATGCGTTTATCGGAAGACCGGGTCACCCTCTGGCAGCCTAATACACGAGAGGCGCCGTGGCGAGCGCTCGCCCTGGGTGCGAACGAGACCCATGGGCGAGTTCTAATATTTTTGAGCGTCGCGCCAATTGCGTGACGCGTATCTGCAGGACCGTAGTCGGGCCCCGAGGGGGGACCCGAAGCACCTCTCCCGCCGAGGAAGGCACAGAGACCGGCGCCGGCGACAATTGCAACACCGCAAAGAAAGAGGAATCGACGTGGCACAGGAAAATCAACCTGGAGGCGCCGACAAGGACGGACGATGCCAAGCAAGGAATCTCAGCTGTCTTGCCGTCGCCTCATCCGGAGAGATACCGGATCGCTACCGGATCGCTACCGGATTGGCTCCCGTCGATCACCTCTGCGGGAAGCAGCCAATACACACGCGTCGCTGCCGGAGAGCCACCGAATCGCCGAGCGCCAGGGACCGTCACGCAGGGCTAGGCCCTGTCCGAAAATCTATCCGCGATAGGTCGAACTGCGTGCGGGGGGATTAGAGCGGCAAGGGGGGGACGCTTCTCTTCCGCGTTCCCGAGAGACGCCGCGAAGGATCACTTCTTCGTTGGCTCGAATATAGAGTAGTCGTGCGTAGAATCTGAACCATTGTATAATCGATTAGTATTGTAAATCGTGCTAAGAAAAGCTGCCGGAAACGAGGGACGAGGAAGCGAGCATCAACCGTTACCCTGGGTAAGCTTTTGCCAGTTCTCTTTTCGTTAAAGTGATTCTTCTCGCGTTGGCTCGGTAGTGTGTCGTGTCCGCGATCGCGTTGTAGAAGCACCGACGGGAATTCGTAGCTGCCGGTGTTCGAGACGGGTTCAAAGTAATCCGCGAACGGCGAGAATCCGTCGGAGATCAAGAGCGCGAGGAATTTCGCGGGTGCTAGTGCCAGAGGTCGGTTAGCGAGGATCCGAGTATAGTTGACCTCGCTATACGAGGTGAAGGAGGTTTTTCGAGTGCTAGGCGCCATTTCTTTTCGAGGATCCGCGTATCTTGATCGTTTAAATTCGAACCTCGAGTCGTCCCACGGTGCGACGCCGCCACGTGCTCTCGTCGTATTTCCGCGACTTGTTCCGCCGACGAGAAGCTAATGATAACGCGTATTCCATCCGAATTCGGGCGTAGAACGCGAAAATCGTGAGCGCCGACAATAAAATCACGTTGCTGCCGGATTCGTAGCGAACAGAAACGGACCAGGAAAGGTCGAAGCGCGCGTACAACGAGCTCTCGTTGCCGAACACCTGTTACGCGCCGGTTAACCTCAAAACGCTGCCGGTCGCGGCCGGCTGCGTCATTATAACATCGAAACAATAAATTGTGTTAACCAAGATAGTACGAGAGTGTTTATTGCGTGAGAAACCTTCCCGCCGCGGGGAATGCCTCGTGTTCGACCCGCGTAGAATCCTGCGACCATTCGTGAACATCTTCGCGTAATTTCGATTGTCGCAGGCTCGTATGTCGGTCTCTCTCTCTCTCTCGCGGTGATTATTAGCGGATTTCGCGTGGCACCTTCGGTGCCTGGCGCCCGAGCTTCACGTAAGATATCTTGAGAGACGACGAGCCTGCGTACAATTTTTTGTCCCGAGTGGACCATGTTTCGCGCGGCCGAACGTGGCCCGGCGGAAACGCCTGTAAATACTCGGTGTCGCTATCGTTTCGTGAGAAACGAGAAACGACGTGACAAATTTGGCGCCCGAACAGGGACATCTCGCTGAAAAAGCGACTTGTAAAAGGGCTGTTTCGAAAGAGATACGCGGAACGACGCGAGGCTCTCACGTAGTATTCGACTTTTTCAATTTGCTTCTCGTCGAACGAACAAAGTCGGTACGCGAGCGAGGCCGTACAGGCGTCGAAAGACAAACACCCGTTCCGACCGTGAAACGTTTACGACCTTCGCAGAGCCAACGAAGCGAGCACATTTCTTATGTTACCTTGTCCTCACGGGAATTTGTTTGATTTGTTGTGGTGGTGATTGAATTTAATTTCGGATGTAAATTTCCGAAATTGATTTCAACTACAGCTGCCGGTTTTGATTGTGTATTGTTGCATCTGATTATTTAATTGAATTCATTTATTATGTGATATTTGAAGTATTTTCTTTTGCGGTGTAATTTTGCTATGGAACGCACATCGAGCTGAGAATAACTAGTAACGCGATCAGTTGTCTCATGCGCAATTCTGCTCAAGGAGAATGGTAAACTGTTCTCTGTAAGAGGAGATTGGGCATGCGACTTCGGTGAAGTGTTTCTAGTATAATCCATGAGGTTCGGTGTGGAAATGAACAATTTTGATTACAAATGAATATCTGCCATTTTGATTAATTCGGTCTCCCCCGTGCTATTTATTTATCGTTCAATCATTTCTTTAACTTTGATATTTATTCTTCCGTAGTTGTTCTTATTATTTATTTGATCGGGTGTTGTCTTTATTTATTTATTGTAGGAAAATTTTTTTTTCTCTCGAACATTCGAGTTTAAATTGTAAATATTAATTGTAAATAATTTTGAATTTTCGGGTGAGAATAGCGACCACTCTTCTTTACTTTCTCTATCGCTTCTCTCTCTTTCTCATTTCATACTTCTGTTCTCTGCTCACTCTTCTCTTTCCTTTTCTCTACTTTTCTTTTCTCTTCTTCTCCTACTTGCTTATTCTTCACACTCTCTGACTTTCGCGCTATTCTCCTCATTAGAATCTAGCTTTGTTTTCTGTAATATCTAATTTATTTCGTGTGATCTATTTATTTTTTTAATATTTATGTCGTGGTCGGTCTTAATTTATTGAATTTTTTTTTACTGCGGCTCCGACGCGTTCGGACCCCAGTATAGCACCGAGGAGACCCCCATATTTCGTGAACATTTGCAAATTATCGTTGAACTTTGTGTATATTTTTTTTGTGTGTGGTTCCTCTGATACGGAGGAACCCGATATAAACTGTGGTGATGGACGGGGCGTGTTAGGAAGCTGTGCCGTCGTAGAAAGTAACGTCACGTGTCGTTTTGTGATTATCGTTCGAAATTCTTACGCTCACCAGAATATAATTCTTTTGCGATACGGGCTATTAGCTGCCGGAAGGAGCGGCCCTTTGCGATCACCTAAGGGTGATAAAATTATTTGCGGAACGATATTTTACTGCCGGTTTGGAAAGCTGCCGGGCAGAAACGTTCATTAGCGAGATCGTTGAACGATCACCACTTTTGGATTTACGAGAGACTTTTGCGAGTTACATCGGTACGGTTTTGTGAGAATTGCTGGAGAAGCTGCGATTTGTCGAGAGAATATATTCACGCTGCCGGGATAGGAAAGCATTTAGGCCACCCGGTGTAGTACTATCGGAATTCGAGAATTTTTTTTTGAAGCGCGTGTTGTTAGCGAGACGCGGTCGAGACTGGGTTCCTTTTGTTCGCGCGTTGGGAAGCGAGACCTTCGAGAGGGATTATCTCACCCGAGTACAACCGACACTATAAACACGCCGTGTTTATTGCCGGGGCAGATTAGGACGAGGTTAGGAAGTCGAACGGTCAAGGGTTTTGCGCTGCCGGGAAACCATGTTGGAACCGGGCCGACCGGAGGGGGACGAATACGACTACTTTTCCCAGAACGAAGAGGGCGCGGACGGGGATGATAATCCGGACGCGATAGCCTCGGACTTGGAGCGGGCCGAGGAGGGGAGGTCGCCACCGCGCAACTTCAATCTACCGGTACCGCTCTTCGATAGAAAAACACCACAACCCTCGTATTCCCCTCCGCGGGATACCGAACAACGAAGGCCGGAAACTTTCCCTAGAACCTCGACGCAACCCTCCCCGGGTATCAGCGGGGAAATGTATTGCCGGGGGACTCCGTTAACGGAGGTCATGCGGCGGTGGCGTACAAAATTTTCCGGGGCGCCCGGGGAAGACTCTGCAGCCTTCCTCGAACGCCTCGAGGATCACCGGAGAAACAGCAACATCCCGGATAGATATTTGCTCCGCTGCCTGACCGTCTGTTTGGAGAGTACGGCATTACACTGGTACAAGAGGAGGGCCGCGGAAATAGATACGTGGACCGAGTTCGTACACGAGTTCTGGGATTATTTCGGCGACCCGGAATACCAGGACACCTTAACGCGAAACATTAAAGATCGTTCGCAAGGGGAACATGAACCCGTTCGCGACTACCTCACGAGCATGGGAGGGATGTTCGATAGATTAGTACCACCGTGGCCGGAGGATAAGAAGGTGAATCGGACATACTGGGGAGCGAAGCCGCTCATTAGAAACGCGATTTCGTTAGCCAATATCACCAGATTCCCTCAGTTGGAGAAGGCGTTAATAGTGGCTGAACGCGAATCCGATAGTCAGAAATTAAAACGTAATCCAAAGCCATCAGAGATGGCCCATCCGATATTCGCGTATGACCCCAACCGCCACGCCTCTCATAAACAACCGGGGAGAGGGAGGAACGTGCAATTCGAATACGCAAACGCGATAGCTGCCGGAAGTGGCGAAACGAGTAACCGATCACCCAAACCCGAATACGGAAAATCCCGTCTCGGACCGGGGAAACGGGACTCTTTAGCGCCGTGCGCGAAAAATTTTTCAGCTGCCGGGCGAAGGGAATCGGGCTACCGGTCAGAGTCGAGGGACCAATCGTATAGAACCCCACCCGGAAAACCGGAAGAAACCGCGAACACCGAGCGGCGAACGGGACCGACGCGCGACAGACAACGCGCCACCGGGAATTCGTCGTTCGAGTGCTGGAACTGTCGGAAGATAGGACATAGGTCGCGGGATTGCCGGGAAGCCCCGCAAATACACTGCTACGGGTGTGGAGCGCCGGGCATAACCAGACAGAGCTGCCGGAAATGCGAAAGGTCCGCGGGAAACGGGGGGAGGAGTTACTCGAAGGGGCCAGAGGGACTCCGCCGGAATTAGTATCGGCCCGAGTATTACCATTCGGAGAAAAGAGACCGCCACTATTAACTGTCGAAACACTGATAGGAACGCTGCCGGTTCGCGCCTTAGTGGATTCGGGTTCATCTATCACTTTCGTGAGTCGAGACGTAATAGATCGGGTAGGAGACGGGGTAATTTCCATGGAAAATACAGGAAAACCCTGTTACTTCCTACTCGCCACGGGGACAATCGATCGAGCAGTCGAGCGGGCCCATTTCGTATTGAAAATCGGGAGGAAGGAACACCGGATCTCGGCGCGCGTATTGGATCATCTCGTGACCCCTCTCCTTTTGGGTACGGATTCGATTGCACTCTTCGGGATTGTTGCGGAGTTTCATAAGGCAGCCTGGTATTTTGCGTCTCACCCGGATGAGATATTTCCCTTCGATGACGCTTCGCCAGCCGCCGTATGTTGTGGGTTACAGATCTTGAGTGATGCGGAACAAGATCAGTTAACGAAATTCCTCGAGACCGAGCTGCCGGAGTTTAAAAAGATCAAGGGATTGACCGACTTGATCAGCCACCGAATAGACGTGGACGGTCACCCACCCATTAAACAGCGCTATTATGCCGTCTCTCCGAAGATTCAGGAGGCAATTTACGCCGAAGTTGACACCTTACTGGCGGACGGCATAATAGAGCCGTCACAGAGTGGCTGGTCAAGCCCAATAGTCATGGTTAAGAAGCCCAACGGGAAATATCGTTTCTGTTTGGACTTTAGAAAGGTGAACGAGGTCTCGAGGAAAGACGCGTACCCCTTACCGCTCATGACTCAGATATTGGATAAACTGCGATCCGCAAAATACATCTCGACCCTCGATCTCAGTCAGGCCTACTTTCAGATCCCGTTGGAATCGAACAGTCGCGAGATAACCGCGTTTACGGTGCCGGGTAAAGGTCTTTTTCATTTCCGGAGAATGCCGTATGGGCTGACAGGAGCCCCGGCCACATTTCAACGATTACTAGACCGTCTGATTGGGCCTGAGATGGAACCCCACGCGTTTTCTTATTTAGATGACGTAATCATCGTCACAAAAACGTTTGAGGAACACCTAGTCTGGTTGAAACGCGTGTTAGACCGAATAAAAGCTGCCGGTTTGATAATTAACCCAGAAAAATGCGAGTTTTACCGCGCTGAGGTACGTTATCTGGGTTTTGTTGTCAGCAGAGAAGGCTTAACGGTCGATCCGGATAAAATCCAACCGATTGTGTCATACCCAGCCCCGAAGAACGTGAAGCAAGTGAGGCGTTTCTTAGGGATGGCTTCCTGGTATAGGAGGTTCATCCCGGGATTCGCTACACTTGCGGAGCCGTTAAACCAACTGCTTCGGAAGGATTGCGAGTGGGTTTGGAAGGACGGACAGCAATCCGCCTTCGAAACCCTCCGCGAAATGATAGCTACCGCACCGACACTATCCTGTCCGGACTTCGAAGTACCATTTACGGTACAAACCGACGCGAGTACTGTCGGGTTAGGCGCTGTGCTGACACAGGAGATCGACGGTACTGAGAAAGTAATTGCATTCGCGAGTCGCGCTCTTACGCTGCCGGAAAGAAAGTATTCGGCCACGGAGTTGGAATGCTTAGCGATAGTCTGGGCGGTACAGAAATTTAGGCCGTATCTGGAGGGGTATAAATTCACGGTGATCACGGATCACAATAGCTTACGGTGGCTGCGCAAATTACAAAACCCCTCGGGGAGGTTGGCGCGATGGGCTCTACAACTCCTCGAATACGACTTCGAGGTCGTATACCGGCAGGGTGCCCTCAACCGAGTGCCGGATGCACTCTCGCGAGCGTATGAAGGGAGGGAGGTCATCCAAGGGGAAGTAGAGATTGCGGCTGCCGTGCGTGCGAGGTGGTACGAGAGCAAGTTCGCGGAGGTAGAGGGAAACCCCCAGAAATGTAAGGACTGGTCGATTCGGAATGGGGAATTATTTTGCCGGAGAACCGACCCCCTGATCGCGGAGACCTTAGGTCGAGATGGGGACGAGTGGAAATTGGTGGTCCCCGAGGAGCGCAGGACCGAGATCTTGCAGGAGGCACATGATGGTCCCCAAGCCGGACACTTAGGTATCGAGAAGACATACCACCGCGTCGCGAACAGATACTACTGGCCGGGCATGTACCGAACAACGGTGGAATACGTAAGACGCTGTACCACTTGCCAGCTGACGAAGGTGGAGCAGTCGCTCCCTTCAGGGCTGATGGGTCGGCGCCGTATCGACATGCCCTGGTCAGTAGTCGCTGCCGATATCATGGGACCATTCCCTCCTAGCAAGTCCGGTCATGCATACCTCCTCGTGATGCAGGACCTATTTACCAAGTGGATTGAGTGCGCCCCACTCCGAAGAGCGACCGGTCCAAAAATTGCGGAGGCCCTCGAAAGCCTCATTTTTTCGCGGTGGGGGACACCGGATGTGCTCCTCACCGATAACGGGACGGAATTCGCAAACAAATGTTTGCAGGAGTTAGCGAGAGAATACGGCATTCGTATTACTACGACCCCTCCGTACCACCCGCAGGCAAACCCCGTAGAAAGAGTCAATCGAATCTTAAAAACCATGATGGTGGCGTACATCGGGAGGGATCACCGAGAATGGGATGTCCACTTAGACAAATTCAGATTCGCGTACAACACGGCGCATCATTCGGTTCTAAAGACTTCTCCAGCATTTTTAAATTTCGGGCGAGAGCCGAGGCCAGCGAAATGCTTGCGGGCGAGCAGCGAGCCGCCGCTAGAATTAGATGTCGAATCCACAGAACCGTGGAAAGGCAGGGTTGCCCAACTACAAACGTTACGCAGTTGGGTTGTAGAAAATCTTGAGGATGCGTACAATAATCAGGCTCGGTATTATAACGAAAAGCATAGGGATGTAGAATTCGAGGTCGGGGATAAAGTAATGAAAAGACAAAGAATCCTTTCATCTGCGGCACAGCACGTCGCAGCGAAATTAGCCTCCAAATACACCGGTCCCGTCGTGATAACGCGAAAGTTATCATCGGTGGTATACGGGTTGTCGACCGAAGACGGCAGAGATTTGGGGAAAGCGCACGTCAGCGATCTTAAAGCGTACCGTCCATCATACGCACCAGAAATAAGTAGCTGAATGTTTGAGATTTCCCTACAGTGTTTACAAGAACCGCTGCCGGATGGAGGGGGCTACTGCAACACCGAACGCTGCCGGAACCATGACGCCGATCGGGGAGCTGTGCGCCGCCCTGGAAAGAATTCACGGCTCCGACGATTGGAAAGCAGTAAGAGGACTGCTGCAAGGGTACCTGGCGAAGGGCCACCAGCGAACCGTGGCCACCCAGACGCCACGAAGTCAGCTGCCGGACGTGAACGAAACCGAGACTTCGATCTACCGATCGGCCGAGGAGAGGCCGGAATCGGACCAAGGGGAGGTGCAGGTGATGGAGGACCTGGAGTCCACCCTCGAGGGGGTCGAGGACCTGCCGGTTGATTCCCCAGGTGCAGGAGCAATGTTGCCGGAAGAGGCAACTATGGAAGGAACAACATCCGCGACGGAGGGGCCCATCGAAGGGCAAGACAAGGGGAGCGAACCCCTACCAGGGGCGGATGAGTCGGAAACCCGAAACACCGAAGAAGCCCATACACCAGCCCGGGGCACAGCGGAATTGGCCGACATCAGCGACGGAACTGTGGAGACCGCTGCCGGGCGAACAGAAGACGCTGCCGGAGAAAGGGGGGAAATCGTCCCAGTAATGGCAAACGAACCAGCGGAAGCCACCTGCTTGACGGACCGGGAGGGACACGCAGGGGCAAACGCACCCTCGACAACCATCGATCCCGAGGAGGCCGCCGCGCCTGGGAAGGCTGCAGGCTCGAACAGTAATGCCGGGGGAGAGACAGTGCCGAGGGAGAAGGAGCACCAGCCAGAAGGAGACAACGATTTCGCCTGGGTGCATCGACACGGGCTGGCCCGGCTACGGCTGGAAAAAGCGAGGGCCTCGATGCGAGAAGCAAGCATAACAGCCTCCAAAACACCGAAGAAGGAGGAAGTAAAACCTAGTACCTCCGGAGAGAGGCCGGGAAAAGCTGCCGGAAGGCCCGAAGGTGCCACACCAGTGTGGGTGTACGAAAAGGGCGCTAAAGTACCAACGCTAGAGTGGTTTGTACCAACCGCGGAACAAAAGGGAAAAGGACCAAGCTGCCGGAAAGGAAGCCAGCCAGTGGCCAGAGAGAGCAGGGAGCCACCCACTGCATGGCAGCGCAAGGCCGGTCCGGGCAGGCGCTACACCGAGGACGATCTGAAAGCCCGACAAGAAGGGTGTTGGAGTTGCGGCTCCAAGGAGCACCGGCAGCGAAACTGCACTAACCCCCGAAGCGATTACTGCTTTCGCTGCGGACGACCCGGGTTCTCCGTCAAGTCGTGCCCCCTGTGCGGACCAAGATGGAAGGTGGGGGGACCCCACAACCCATGGTGATGCCGGATGATGGGTGTTGCTGCTACGTTTAAGTTAGTACGTTAACGAGAATAGAAAGACTGATTTTTTTTTGTTCCTTTTCACTGATTATAAGATACTCAATACGTTACATTATTCTGTAAACCCCAAGAATGGCCCGGGGTGAAAATAAATGGGACAATAGCTGCCGGTTAGGAGGCGATATATACTCTTTTGTCATTTCTGTGCCCGAACCCCACCTCGAACCGTTTACGTGACTTTAGCGATATTAAGCGAGCGTTTCAGGTAGCTGCCAGTAGAATAGGAGGCCTCGTCCGAAACACTGTACATGTGAGCGTAAGTATTTGTTTCTGTATCGTCTGGGTACTGGTGCACGGGTATTGTGTTTGTCGAAATACCGAGGAACGACCGAGGTCGAGCGTTCGCTACCGAGCCTACCAGAGATCTGGCGGAGGCTTCCCACGGGTATGACCCGGTCTCTCCCAGGGGGGGAGGAGTTGTGACGTGGCAGTTTTGCCAACGTCACCCGATGCGTTTATCGGAAGACCGGGTCACCCTCTGGCAGCCTAATACACGAGAGGTGCCGTGGCGAGCGCTCGCCCTGGGTGCGAACGAGACCCATGGGCGAGTTCTAATATTTTTGAGCGTCGCGCCAATTGCGTGACGCGTATCTGCAGGACCGTAGTCGGGCCCCGAGGGGGGACCCGAAGCACCTCTCCCGCCGAGGAAGGCACAGAGACCGGCGCCGGCGACAATTGCAACACCGCAAAGAAAGAGGAATCGACGTGGCACAGGAAAATCAACCTGGAGGCGCCGACAAGGACGGACGATGCCAAGCAAGGAATCTCAGCTGTCTTGCCGTCGCCTCATCCGGAGAGATACCGGATCGCTACCGGATCGCTACCGGATTGGCTCCCGTCGATCACCTCTGCGGGAAGCAGCCAATACACACGCGTCGCTGCCGGAGAGCCACCGAATCGCCGAGCGCCAGGGACCGTCACGCAGGGCTAGGCCCTGTCCGAAAATCTATCCGCGATAGGTCGAACTGCGTGCGGGGGGATTAGAGCGGCAAGGGGGGGACGCTTCTCTTCCGCGTTCCCGAGAGACGCCGCGAAGGATCACTTCTTCGTTGGCTCGAATATAGAGTAGTCGTGCGTAGAATCTGAACCATTGTATAATCGATTAGTATTGTAAATCGTGCTAAGAAAAGCTGCCGGAAACGAGGGACGAGGAAGCGAGCATCAACCGTTACCCTGGGTAAGCTTTTGCCAGTTCTCTTTTCGTTAAAGTGATTCTTCTCGCGTTGGCTCGGTAGTGTGTCGTGTCCGCGATCGCGTTGTAGAAGCACCGACGGGAATTCGTAGCTGCCGGTGTTCGAGACGGGTTCAAAGTAATCCGCGAACGGCGAGAATCCGTCGGAGATCAAGAGCGCGAGGAATTTCGCGGGTGCTAGTGCCAGAGGTCGGTTAGCGAGGATCCGAGTATAGTTGACCTCGCTATACGAGGTGAAGGAGGTTTTTCGAGTGCTAGGCGCCATTTCTTTTCGAGGATCCGCGTATCTTGATCGTTTAAATTCGAACCTCGAGTCGTCCCACGGTGCGACGCCGCCACGTGCTCTCGTCGTATTTCCGCGACTTGTTCCGCCGACGAGAAGCTAATGATAACGCGTATTCCATCCGAATTCGGGCGTAGAACGCGAAAATCGTGAGCGCCGACAATAAAATCACGTTGCTGCCGGATTCGTAGCGAACAGAAACGGACCAGGAAAGGTCGAAGCGCGCGTACAACGAGCTCTCGTTGCCGAACACCTGTTACGCGCCGGTTAACCTCAAAACGCTGCCGGTCGCGGCCGGCGTGAGAAACCTTCCCGCCGCGGGGAATGCCTCGTGTTCGACCCGCGTAGAATCCTGCGACCATTCGTGAACATCTTCGCGTAATTTCGATTGTCGCAGGCTCGTATGTCGGTCTCTCTCTCTCTCTCGCGGTGATTATTAGCGGATTTCGCGTGGCACCTTCGGTGCCTGGCGCCCGAGCTTCACGTAAGATATCTTGAGAGACGACGAGCCTGCGTACAATTTTTTGTCCCGAGTGGACCACGTTTCGCGCGGCCGAACGTGGCCCGGCGGAAACGCCTGTAAATACTCGGTGTCGCTATCGTTTCGTGAGAAACGAGAAACGACGTGACAACACATATATATATGTATATAATTAATTGACCCTACAGAAAGAATCCTTTTGTTGGCTTTTCGTATTATAGTAATGTAGGCCCTACGTTGGGTATTACCGTTGGCCCGACATTGGACGTGATCGCTGGCCCTACGTTGGGTATTACCGTTGGCCCGACATTGGACGTGATCGTTGGCCCTACGTTGGGTATTACCGTTGGCCCGACATTGGACGTGATCGTTGGCCCTACGTTGGGTATTACCGTTGGCCCGACGCTGGCGCAACGTTGGCTGAACGTTGGCCCAACGTTGGCCCTGACTGTTGGCCCAACTGCAAAAAAGAGCGACATTTCTAACGGTTGCCCAACGCAAACCCCCAACGTAGGCCCAACGAAACGCCAACCGTAAATGCTACTAGGGAGTGGTGGAATATAATTCAACACCATTAATTTAATTCAATTCAGCACCATCGTTCGGTAGAACATCAGCCATGGATGCACCTACGCCAAGTATTGGTAAGTATATTGTTAAATTAGTAATGAGTGGTTTAGTTTAACAATTTTTTATACCTATACTTAATTATACGTGTTACCATGTATTGTAGATACTTTCTAAAGGATGTGTGTCATTCATGCATGCATTCAATTGCAATCAACAATTTTGTTTCCGTTTGCTTTTTTTGTTGTAAGATTAATTTCTATGTTATTTTTCAGATTTTACTGATGCACAAGTTGCAACGAGGCCGTACCTCGTCGCGAACGTCGCATAAATGAGAGCGACCGGCCTCGACTTATATTTATAAGCGTCAGCGACACGGGCACGCGCCAATCACCGTCGCGACCAGGCGCGTGCCAATCGGAGAGCGCCGCGGCCGCTCGACCGAGAGCGGCACTCTCCATGGTCCGCGGTCTCGCGCGCTATATAAGTCGCGCCGGAATACCGAACGAGCGGAGTCCGCCAGGAGCTACTCTCGTGAGCACCGGATCGGCCAGCACTTTTCAGAGCTGAGGAGCCATCCGTCCAGAACGCAGGCTGGAATCACGAGCTCCAATAGGCGACTCTCCTCCGCGTTCCCCGCGCCCGGAAATTGCCGTGCCACCGCCTTGGGCTGGATTGGACCCGTCGCACAGTGGTTCCAAATCCCCAAAAGCTGGCCAAAACCCCTAAACGTACTTCAATTTTTCCAAAAATTGGTATCCCATGGTTTTCGGGTCCGCTGATTACAAATCTGGACTCAAAATTCGAAAAAACAAAATGGCGGATCCAATATGGCGAACGCATACGTTAAAAAATTGTTAGTTCTGTTCAAAAATTAGTATACTATGGTTTTCGGGTCCGCTGAGTACAAATCTGGACTCAATATTCGAAAAAACAAAATGGCGGATCCAATATGGCGAACGCATACGTTAAAAAATTGTTAGTTCTGTTCAAAAATTAGTATACTATGGTTTTCGGGTCCGCTGAGTACAAATCTGGACTCAATATTCGAAAAAACAAAATGGCGGATCCAATATGGCGCACGCATACGTTAAAAAATTGTTAGTTCTGTTCAAAAATTAGTATACTATGGTTTTCGAGTCCGCTGAGCACAAATCTGGACGCAAAATTCGAAAAAACAAAATGGCGGATCCAATATGGCGAACGCATACGTTAAAAAATTGTTACTTCTGTTCAAAAATTGGCATTCCGAGGTGTATCGTACGTATTGCGACCACAAAGCACGAGAAGATGCTCGGAAACTCATTTGAGTTGCATTCGATAATGCATCATCTGAAAAATTTGCCCGAATATCTGCTGTCTTTCTTCGCTTTGATCTTTCGCTGAAGGTTTGAAATTCTAAAGAAGGACGGCCAATGATGTTCGCATGATTGTCGCTGTCTGCAGGTATACGGAATGCAACAGATACATTAAGCCACGTAGCAAACTTTCTAAAAAAGAAATCTTCCGTTCTCTTTACACTGCCATTTTGTCTTAATTTTAGAAATTAAAATCCCTAATGCGATCTTTGTTTCATGATTTACATCAATTAATTTCCCGTGCTGTTCGCATATCTGATTCTGAAGGTGTTCAGATGTCATAGTAATATCACTATTCAAATAACACTTAATTATTTGAAAAATCTGTTTTCTCGTCAATCGGATTTCGTTATCACGAGACCCTGAAAGTAAATAATAGAAATCAATATTTGAAACATTTTGTCTAAGAATTAATTAAAAAGTTAATTAATTGCTTCTATAAATTAATTTACTTAGACCTGTCTGTCCCTTAAAGAGAGCTTCCTCTCTAGCTCTCTTATTAAAACGTTTATATCTCGGTAACAAATTAACGCAAAATAATGTTATTATATTGTTTTGAAATTGTCTGAATGTCAGCTATAAGAATATATGAAAAAAATAACCCTTTTTTTCAAAAATTGACCCGTGACCTTCGCAGGACGTTTCAAGGTCACTAATAAGTCAAACGCATACCATCGTCAAATGTGTTCCTTCAGACCGTAAAATTTTTATTTGAAACATTTTTTAGTATCATTCATACTTTCCGAGATATTTTGGTGAAAGCTAATAAAATGCTTACACTGAGTTAAATAAAATGGTGGTACGTGAGAAATGGCAGTACTCGGCAGTTAAGATTTTAGATTTTGCAAGATAATAGTATAATCTAAGACCCTATGTAAGTTATTTGCTGGAGGTGTGTGGAGGTTTTAACTTATCACTACATCTTTAAAATGTATGCGTCAAATTTTACGTTCCCCTTCCGTGTAACTGTTAACCGGTTAACATTAACAATTCAGCACTAAAAACGATTGAACTTACCTCCACAAACTGTATCCATTATGTAGTATAAAAATCAGTAGCTTCCAATATAACTTATACACTTTGCACTTATATTTCGTACGTACGCTCACGCGCGTGAAAAATGCCTGTCTAACGAAAGCGAAGTTTCGACTACGACTGCAACTCAGGTAAAAAAATGCAAGCATTTTCCCGTTTACCCCACTACGGAGTCACTATTAGAGTACCCATCCCAATGGGTAAAAACGTCCTAGCTCATAATTCATTTTTGGGGTTTTGGCCAGCTTTTGGGCGTTTGGAACCACTGTGCGTCGCGTCGACGTGGTGGGCACGAATACCCTTAGGTGCTCCTAAGGCGCGTGCAACGGTAACTCGTCACTCAGGCGCTTCTGTGTGAGAGTTGCTGCACCACTCGGCCCTCCGACCGACCAGCACGGGACGATTGGCCTCCGGCCTTCTCCGCGGGTCGAACCTTCGCGGTTTGACCTCACGATCTGGAGTGGTAACGGCGAGTACGAACCCCTCAGGTACGTCTGAGGTACGTACGATCCGTGGTCTGTCCCTCAGGTGCCTCTGAAGGAACACCGCGGCGCCCACGCTACGTCAGGCAGTGACCTCCGACCGCATCCTGTCACCTTCCTACCCTCCAGCGTGAATCCACGGAACATGGCGCCGTCCAACGTCGCGCCGCGCGTCGCCGCCGAAATACGGGCCATCCGAAGCCGTGCGCCGAACCTCCGCGTCGTCTAACATATAATACCTGCGCGCCACCGTCCGCCTGATCGCTTTCATTATTTACTCCGCGATTACGTCGTACTCTTTTCTGTTATGATTTAGACCGGGACTGCTACATCCGCTGACGCGACTGAAGGACCGTCGAAGCCGCCGTCTGATTAACCGGACGAGACACGTAATTAATAACCTTTTGTTACTCGGTCGGACTTGCAAGAGACGTTCTTTTGTTTATTATATATTTTCTACACCGCACCTAGCGGAATAAAGCTTACTTTGTTTACCCGATTTCGTCTCCATCTCATTCATTCACCTACGAACCTTGGTCAACTCCTGCGCTACAAGGCACATACGAAATCGGAACGTTAGAAAGTGGTTCGATGGAACACCAGCCATGGATGCAGCTACGCCAAATATTGGTAAGTATACTGTTAAATTAGTATTGAGTGGTTTAGTTTAACAATTACAAGTAATTGTAATTGTTAGTTGCAATTACAAGTAATTGTAACTGGTAGTTGCAATTCCTTTCCAAACAGACGACGCTCGCGCGTGAACATTCACACACCGCTAGGGTATTCTCACACACCGCTAGACCATGTATACGTTCGCGAGGATTGCAAGTGTCCGGGATTCAACTTCTGATTTCTTGATGATGCAAGGACGGGGTCAGAAGAGGTAAAAGATCAATCTAGGCTATTGTTTGCCTCAAAAGTTCTTCTTTTACGTTTCGGAGCAATGGTTTTGCAATATTCGGCTGCATGTTGCCCGTCGGAGAGGCTACTACGCCGGCGCACAGTGGTCTAAAACGCGAAATTTAGTGACATTTTGCCCAAAAACCAACTGTATCATATAGGTATCTGTTGAGTGTATATTGCTTTCTAAATATCCATCAACCTCGAAAATGAAAATATTAATAAAATTTAATAAAAACCATTAGTGTAACAAACAGTTAAAGTTGGAAGTTTTGAAGATAGCCTTTCTCATTGCTTTTCTTCTTTAAGATGCCCTGACGATCCTTTTTAATATTTTCCTTCCAAATTTTTTTAAAATGAAAGGTTTATCTTTAAGCTGTAAATTACTATTTGTCAATTGAAAATTAGTATTTGTAATGCATTAAAAATGTTACGCTAAATGTAATGAAGAAAATTTGCAAAATTATCAAGACTTCGCAAGGAATATCTTTTGAGTCATAAGAGGTCATAGAATTTGACAAAATGGAATATTTTCAGCATACTTTCCTCTATGTAGTCATGCAAAAATCATTTCCTAGATAGTCCTATATCAAAAGTTATTATTGTTTAAAGCCGTCCGTGTGGCTGTGCGTATTGGTTCTCGCATCTATCGTCGGGACTCCGTGACAACTAAGAAACACTTTAGACTTGAAACACTTCAAATCTTTATGCTATGCTACAATTTTTTGAGCGTTATATACTATGTATTTTCCTCTTTATTTAAATTTTGTTTTGTGCAGTTTATATTTAGTGCGTACCTCAGTATACTTTATGCATTAGTTCAGTATTATACCATCGTTTAGTACAGTTTATATTAATATACAAGGAGAATTAAGTATAATTCTCCGAACGCGCGTTGTATACGTTTTAAACAATCATCTTATACGACCGTTTCTCCCACCAATATTCAGAAAAAAATGCTATCGATGAATTGGTTTGCCCGATCGACAATTTCACGCCTACTCCAAACTTATATTGTTGTCACTTCGTTCATCATCACACACTCACTGCAACATACTTTAACTCAGCACGAGTCATACGTTGTTTACAGTAATTTATATTTTGTATTTGTTATATAATTTGTGTTTGTTATATTGCGTGTTTGCGTTTATATTTTGTGTTTGTTATATCTCGTTCGTGATAAAACATATCGTTCCACTAATATTTGGTAAGTACATAAATAGTTGGACATTTATTACGTTAACTATTTTCCGTGTTCAACATTTCTTCCTTTATTATTCTGCTATTTGTTATTTATTAAGAATGGAGGCGTTCCGTATACATATCTGAATTTATTATATTTATTACCACGTTTTTATTAGCTCGCTTTCTTGTTTGTTTGTTTGTCTGTTCGTCTGTTTGTCTGTTCGGTGGCAAATTTTGCAATAGATTTTATTATTGTTTACATTTCACTTTGTGCATTATGCAGGTACTATAGATTGTGAATTTATAAGGATCAGATAAATTTTCTCCGGAGGCTTTGGAAAATCAAGAAACAAATTTTATTCAAATAGCGATTTCTCAAAAATTTAGAAAAACAATATATTGACTAAGCTGAATGTATTCCGTTTCAAAAAAATTTGCTAAAAGTTGTTAAATTTGTAAATATGTTTAAAAAATAGTTTAAAAAACTATTACATAAACGAAAAGTATACCACATTATACATTATTAAAAAAGATTACATGTTAATATCCTACACCCCAAATTTCACGTTGATATCTTTAATAGCTTAGAAGTTATACCAAAATGTCACTAAATTTCGCGTTTTAGACCACTGTGCGGCGTGACTGCAGCGTCATCTGACGGGCAACATGCGACGGGCAACATGCAGCCAAATATTGCAAAACCAATGCTCGGAAACATAAAAGAAGGACTTTTGAGGCAACCAATGGCCTAGATTGATCTTTTATCTAGCAATTTTGACTACTAAAAAACCCCGACTTTGCATTATCGAGAAATCAGAAGTGGAATCTTGGACCCTTGCAATCCTCGCGTACGTATACGTGGTCTAGCACAGAGTTGGACAAAATATAATTTCAATTACAATTACAATTACTTACCAATTACTGTAATTTGGAATTGCAATTACTTTCGCTCAACCAGTAATTGGAATTGTGGATCACAATTACAATTACAGTGATTCGTCAAGTAATTGGAATTACCAATTACAATTACATTTAATTGTAATTGTATTTCTGCAATTCCAAATTATAGTAATTGGTAAGTAATTGTAATTGTAATTGACATTACATTTTGCCCAACTCTGGTTTGGGGCACATGTCGGTAGGAGGAGTGTAAGAAAATGTTAGACAATACGTGCTATGGACGTGTTCTATTTTATCGACATGTACCTATCTATGTATGCTTAGTTCGTTGGTGTGTGCGCGTCGCGCGCTTGTTGCGTACTTCTTTTGTTGAGATGATCTGCAGTCTCATTCACGCCGCCATGTGAAACGCTTGTATACTACATACTATTATATCTAAATATATTTAATCAAGTTGTGTGATAATAACGTATAGTATTTGTTATCCCGAATCTTCTGTCAAGTGCAACAAAAAGTATGCATTTATATTTAAAGAAATGATGCAATTGTTAATTGCACATGCACAGTTGCACCTAAAACAAATCTGAGGGCCTACGCTCTTCGAACCATTTATTTTCATCTTTTGATATTTTTTCGTAAATGCATTAATAACACCCAAGTAGCCACAAGTAGCCACGTACGTCCCTAAAACGTACGCAGAATGGACGTAGGACGTTTGGGCGTGAACCGTACGTTTTAGGGACGTACGTGGCTACTTGGGCAGAGTTATGGCCTGAAACAATTCCATGAAACACCCTGTATTTTCTAGCGCTGCGAGTCTAAACTTCAGACTCTACATGTTTAGACAAAGCCGAGAAAGATCTCGAATAGGTTCCAGGAATGCTATAAGGAGTGTTGCTAATTCCTATATCAATGATTGTTACGAACTTTTTAATCTTACAGTTCAATCACATTGCGTAAGACGTAGGAGCTACGATTATTTTTCGTCCAACAATTTTGTCGCACATAATAAGAACATTACTTAATTATTGTTCTTATAATATAAATGTATATCGATTAAGTGACACACACACGAATGCGAAGTACATTAAAAGTAAACATTTTACTTCCAATATCAAATAAAGATTTATATTATATTTGAAAACAATATTTCATTCGTAATATGAAAGGTGTGTATATCTTCCAGCATATTCTGGAACAAATATTTTTCCATATTAAACATTAAACATAAAATATTTCCTGCATTGTTTGTGCTTTTCAGAGCCTGTAAGACTCTGTATCAGTTTATTTATAAAAACAAAGTACTTGGTACAGTTCGTATATTTAGAAAAAAATATTTCTCTCGTAATATGAAATATATTGTATGTATATTTGAATATTAAAAACAGATTGAATCTCTTATTAATATCATATGAATGTGTATACTAGGGTGGTCCAAAGCTATACCTGTGAAAATTTTTTATCGAGATACAAAGCACCTCACCCCCCATAATTGTTCCTTTAGGTGAGAAAAAAATTTGTGCAAAGTTTGAGATCGATCGAAAAAAAAGGATCATGTGCCTCAAAGCGACTGAAAATTTTGAAAATTTTGAAATTCACCTCAACCATGGAACATGGCACATCGTTGGATTTGTCTTTTTCTCTGAATAGGAATATGGAAAAATTATATGACTTCCTTTAAATAAAAATAACAATGACCTTGAAATTTCAAAAATATGATTTCCAAAAAATGTTTTTATTTTGCCATTATATTTACCTTATTGAACAATGCAAATTTCTCCTCTGACATTTTTTCGTACAATCACAAATTACAGAGATATTTAAACATTTCCATGTATTACATTTTATTTATACCTGTACTGAAATAAGACTTTAAGAAGCCTAAAGTGACAGTTTAGCTACATTGGCATTGAACAATAAACAAAATCAACTTGTACTTTGCATTATGAAGTACTTTTGTCAACTGTTAAGTAAAATTATTAAGTAAAACTATTTCTGTTACCACAATTTTTTGTCAACTGGCTTTGGTTTGCAAAATATGAGCTGAAAACGACTTTCGCAAGGCAGAAACCAGGTACAGTTCCGTACCTGGGTACTGGGTACCCTCGATGCCGTCCATTAACATAAAACGCTATAAAACATTTCACCGGAATTAGGACCCCTCAAATGAGGGTAGCGAGGGGCAGCGGACCCGTTTACAACTCTCCGTACTGAACACTGGACCCACGACGGTCAGGTACGAGGGACGTTTAGTACACGTTCACCCTCCAGGACAATTTCCCGTTAGTCTACCCCTGTTTTCCTGACACAAGGGCGAGCCAATCAGAGACGCTACATCACTTCGCGACACGAGGGGCACTCTCCAAGGTCCGCGCTCCTTCACGACTATTAGGCCCTTTCCGGACCCAGACAAAATTGTATAAAAGCCCGTCCGAAAACGGATCATCAGTCATAGCTGATTTAACCACCGAACAGTGCACAGAAGTCCAATGGAGAGTAGAAATCACGGAAAACTCTTCTTATTAGAACATGACGAAAGTCAAATTGTAGGCGCTAAGTTGCCATCGATAGGACAAGTTTTAAGAGTTTTGTTTTACAATTTACGGAAAGTGAAATTGAACCTTCGATCTAGCTCATATCTTGCTGTGAAAGAAGTGGAAGTGTTGTGGGAAAAGGCAAAAATTCCATTCAGGCAAAGCCATCACAGCATCGAGAAATTGGAGTCCTTATACCAGAAGTGGAGGCTGTTACAAAAGCATTCTACACGACGATCGCAGCTACAAGATAACAAGGAACAACAGTTTCTTGATCAATTAGATGATCTTTTCGATATCGCACATGCTTTAGAAATGATCACGATCGATGAAGATAAACAATTTCTTCTGAACCAAAGAAAAAAAGGACGACCAGGATCGATGATTGGAGGAGGTCGAAGCATCAACAAATTAGTGAAAATACAGATAGTGCACAGGGGGTTTACCCCCCAGACCCAGAAGTGATAGAAGAAGAAAATAAAAATAAAAATAGAAACACGGAAAATGTGATAAACAATAAAGTGTTCCTCAACATAATAAAAACGATCAAGGATGAAGAGAGTCTCGTCAACAGTCCCTCCGCCCTTAAAAACAAGTTAAACAAAATACTTAAAACAAAGAAAACGATTGAAATATCACTACCAAAGCCTAACCTAAATGGTAAAAAACGACTCCATTTAAATAGCAATCCTAAAGTATTCGACGAAAAAATGCCAAAGACACCTAGTACAAAGAAAAAACAGAAGGAGAAGTCTTCTACAGAAGGAGAAGAAATAAACAAAGAACTATTACAAATGATCGATAGTCTAAAAAAAAAAATTGAAAATATAAGCAAGGAGCTGGAGGAGGAGAGAGCCAAAAACGCATCGAGCTCTATGCAAAATAGCATAGCAGAAAGCCCAAAAAGAAAATCTACAGCAAATGGCAATGAAGAAAAGAAATCACCAAGTACCGTTAGCCGCACGACCCCCAACTACGAACAAGGGAAACAATGGCCAGAAGGTCATAGCACAAGCAAGAAAAGATGTAACGGAACAGGGGCAACCCAGGAGTACCTGAAAGAACAAAACAACACCGCACCAGCCGACGACAATATAATGGACCTCGACGAGCCACAGGACCCCAACTCAAAGACAAAGACAACGAAACCAAACGTAGACAATAAAGAGGTACAAGAAATAGTAACGAAAGAACGACAGGTAAAACCGCCGATAATAAATATTTTCGAATCTTCCCAGCAAGTCACGTACAGAATTGTTAAAGAGTCCCTAAATATTAACAAATTCAGCATTAAATACATTAATAGTAATAAACATTATTTACAACTTGAGAACCTAGAAGACCATGCAGCAGTTATTAACATACTAACAGCAAGAAAAATTAAATTCTTCACATATACACCGAAGTCGATCAAACCAAAATCCATACTTTTAAAGGGTATTGATAACAGCTTTGTCCCGGACGAAATATTAGAAGAAATAAATAACCTAAATCTACATAAAGTTTCGATTATCAAAATAACCAAATTCAGCACGCAAAAATCTATCAAAAATAACAATCCATTACCATTCCTACTAGTACAAATCACCCCTGACAGTGATATCGGAACCCTAACAAGCATAAAATACATTCTAAATCAATCGGTTAAATGGGAAAGACTAATAAAAAAAGAACCAATCATGTGCCTTAGATGTCAAAGAATAGGACACTCAGCGTCAAATTGTAAATTAGACTTTAGATGTGTCAAATGTCCCGAAAACCACGATCCAGGTAACTGCGAGATCAAAAAAGATAGCTTGGTAGAAAAATCAAAACTCTTTTGTGTAAGATGCAAAGAATTTGGACACCCGGCATCGTACAAAGGTTGTCCAAAGTTCAAAGAAATAAAAGAAAGATACACACACAACTTAAAAAAAAAGAACGAAAACAAAATTACTACTTTAGCAGAGATAAAAAATAGTATAACCCCGAAATACAAAGTTTCATATGCTGAAGCGGTTCAAACAAATAACCGATCTACCGACAATCAAATAAACAATAACACAAACCCAACAAACAGACACTACTCTTTTTCTCAACGACCAATAGACAGCTCACAGCACACACAAACACAACAGGACAAAGTACATACACACGTAAGAAACCTAACATACACAAATCAACAAAGCATACCCGACCCTATAATGGAGCTAAAAAATCTTTTTACATCACAATTGAACAGAATAGAGTACTTAATATCTCAAAACACTCAAAACATACAAAATCTATTTAAATTATATTGTGATGGTACACCAGAACTAGTAGACACTATAGACTATGAAACAAACGAAGAACTAACCAATGGCTAACAAAAGCGTAACACAGTTAAATATTATTTCCGCAAATGTAAACTCCATCGCATCAAACGAAAGGAGACATAATATAGTACAAATCATCAACAACCTCAATCCGGATATTATATTACTAAACGAGACAAAGCTTAAAAAATTTCACAACCCGAAATTTAAAAAATACAATCTAATTAGAAACGACAGGAACTCAGCAAACGGAGGAGGCGTAGCAACCCTCATTAAAAATAATTTTAATTACGAGAGAATAATACCAATAAAAGAACTGAACATAATAGAAACGGTTATCTTAAAACTCAAACTAGAAAATAACAATAATCTGTTCATCATAGCAGTCTATGCCCCTAGTACGGAAGCAACCGATGTAATAGCTGATTTGGACTACATTTTTTACTTTTTAGAACTACATAAGACTAATAATTATTTTGTAATAGCGGGCGACCTGAACGCTAAACACCAAAAATGGAACAACCATTATCAGAATGCTAGAGGGCGAGCTTTGGCTAACTGGATACAAAAACACGAAATAGACTATAAAATAGTTTTAAAACACACAAATATACCAACCTTTGTAAGGAGCAATTCATATTTAGATATAGGTCTGATCGACAGCAGAATAAAATTAGAAAACCTAAATCAGGATGGTACCATACAGACCACAGACATCGATAGTGACCACAGAGCTATCAACATACAATTCTCACTACCAAAAAAAGACGACATAATTGTTTTTAAAAACCATAAATATCCATTACTCTACAAAAAAACAGACTGGCCTAATTCAAAAAATACCTAGCGGCTAAATACACTACGCATATTCCGCAAAATAGAAATTTAACCAACCAAGAAATAAATAAATTTCTAGAAGAAATAAATACAGCCATAGTAGACGCAATAAAAAAACATGTTCCTAGACAAGTAGACTACAATTCATCCGACATGTATATAAACAGAACCATTAAAAACTTGCTCGCACAAAAAAGCAAACTATTAACCATACTAAATAATGAATACAGACACCCCTCTCCACAAGCTATGGTCATAATTAAAGAATCCAAAGAATTGATCAAAAAATGTAAAGCAGAAATCAAAAATGAATTCAAGAAATCGGTCAATACGTTCTGGGAAAACAAAATAAAAAACATACCCATAAATTCAACAAAAATGTTCCCGAAATTAAACTCAATTTTTAGAAAAAAAACAACTGAGAATATCCCAAATCTAGAAACCGATAACAACTATGATATTTTAAAAGACGCGAAAATAGACATAAATTCAACACAAACAAACAGCACGGGAAAATATATAATAACTAATAATAGGGACAAACTAAATTTAATAGGGGCTAACTTCGCAAAAGTCTACACTCAAAACAAAAATCTGGGAAAAAATAGATTATCTGAAATTATCGATAAACACCACAATAATCTCATGCAGAACATAGAAGAGGATTTGGCCAATAACAAATACCTAATACAGTTCGACGATAACAATCAAGCGAGAAACCCAGAATGGGAAGAGGACCCAAGCTACTTCACAAACATAGCACTAACAACCAGCCTCTTTAAAAAACTTAACAATAAATGCTCCTCAGGGCCAGACGAAATACCAAATATAATACTCAAAAATCTTCCACTCCACATCATATACGACTGTAACACAATTTTCAATAACTGCTTAAACAACTGTTATTTCCCAACAAATTGGAAAACGGCAAAAGTAATCCCGATTGCCAAGAAAGGTAAAGACCCTTCTTCTCCTCTTAGCTACAGACCAATCAGCCTTCTCCCCAATATCTCTAAAGTATTCGAAATCCTAATAAAAAGAGCTCTAGAAAAATTTTACGATGATAACAACTTAATTCCGGACACACAATTCGGGTTCAAACATCAACTAAGTACAATACATGCAATACATAAACTAACATCCGATATCCACGCAGCTATTTTTAATAAAGAGAATGTGGCAGCCTGCCTTATAGATCTAGAAAAGGCCTTTGACACAGTGTGGGTCAAAGGTCTCTTATACAAAATGAAAAAAAGGCTGCGAATCACACCTGTTAAAAATACTAACGAGCATGTTACTGAACATAAAATTTTACACAAACACACACGAAGATATTCTATTCGAAATGGAAGATGGCCTGCAACAAGGAACAGTTATAGCTCCGATTCTTTTTAACTTTTTCAATGCAGAAATTCCGAACCTATTTGATATACCGGATTCAACAGACATAAAAGTCATATTTTTCGCAGATGACTTAATAATATACATTACAGGAAAAAACGTCAAAAATCTCCAAGCCAAAATGCAATCAATAGTTAACAAAATAAATGAATACTATAAAACCTGGAAGTTAAAAATAAACCCAACAAAATGCGAAACTATTTTATTCAGGCCAAAAATAGACAAACAGAGCAAAACTTTTAGAAACTCCTACAAATCATTCCAGATAAAAATTGACGATACAACAGTTCCGCAAAAAAATCTAGTACGATACCTCGGAATTTACTTAGATAACCGAATAATACTAAACGAACACATAAAAATACAAATGGAAAAAGCTAGAAAAGCATTCATGGCTAACAGCAAAATATTCCATTCCGATTACCTAAATCCGCAAATTAAAAAATTATGTTACATGCTCTTGATCAGACCTATAATCTCATATGGTTGCCCTATTTGGTTTAACACGAGCCCACATATAATAGAATCTATTAGAAAATTCGAACGTAAATGTCTAAGAGCGTGTACGCGTGTATATAGGAGTAGAGAATCGAATTTCAAAAAATTCGAAACATGTAAAAAACTATATGACACGGCAAATATACCAAGGATAGATAGCTTTATGATAAAATTAAATAGAGATTATTTCGCAAAAATTAGACATATAAGAAACAACAATTTAATTTCTAGTTCGCTATACCCAAATGACGAATATTACACAAGAACGTGCAATACTGGAAATATCCCTCCAGAAGCTTTCCTATTATTAGACAAAACGGGTAGAATCACAGATTCAAATAATATACCTATTATATACCATATAGAGAGGAAATCTAGTGATAAAAGGATCCTATATCCACATAATCCTAACAGCAATGACCTTTCTCTCAGATCAAAACTAGTCTATAATATGTCTCTCCCTAAGAGAGATATCGAAGATAAATACTACAAAAACACCAAAATATATTGGTGGCTAAAAAGCGAGTAAATAATAAGACTGATGCAGGCTGCGACAGCTAAAGTTTGTTACTAAATATATATAAATAAGATAATCTAGATCTAGATAGCAACATCTTTAGTATACCATATATAGATATCAAAAAGTACAAGATTGAATGAATGAATGAATGAGTATGTAAATTAATAGTGTGCAAGTGGTAGTCAGATAAGTTATCCGCATTGTTCTGTATATATGTATATATCCCGCAACCCGATACATAGAGGTTAAGAAATTAAAATTCCGTCTTTTTCCTGTTATCTTTTTTTTTACGGAAGAATTAGAATGCGCAAAAAAAAGAATCCAGAATTATGGATAATGCTAAAAAATAGTTATAGTTATGTATAAGACCAGCCTTTAAGACATAGAATAAGTTAAAGTGGTTGTGAGCGTTAAATTATATTGACCATTCAACTCGTTTATATATAATTTTTTTTCTCCGATATGTGTTGTAGTATATTCTCTACATGTAACAATGTGCAATCTTGTTTATCATTGTTTCCTGAATAAAGCTTTTAAAAAAAAAAAAAAAAGTGGGTGAAGCGCGCGCCTGCGGACTCCGTGGTCGCAGGTTCAATCCCCGATGCCGGCACCTCTGGAAATTGTTCCATGTGCCTTTTAAAAACTGTGGTGACCCAAGGTGGTCCGGAACCCACCTTTATAAACTGTAGGCCCCGCTGAAAAGGCGATAGTAATGAGAGTGGAAAGGATAGGGAGTTGGTAAATGGATTTGAAACCCTGAGGGGATCAAATAATTAAAAAAAAAATTCTTAAGAAAATAGGATCACTTGTCACTTACATTGACAATGTAGTTTTCACTAGGAAATATTTATTACTTATTACGCTTTTTTGAAGGCGAAGATAGGCCCCTGTGCAATATTTGAATCGTTTTGAATTCGCGGATAACGGAGACAGAGCCGTATGCTGAAAGAAACGAAAGCTTACAAATTTGTAACTAATAAATAATAAATATTTCCCAAAATATAATGTGTGTATTCAATAAATAATAAATATTTCCTAGCGAAAACTACATTGTCAATGTAAGTGACAAGTGAACCTATTTCTTAAGAGTTATAATTTAATAAATAATAAATATTTCCTAACATATGCTTTTTGTTAGTTCTTTTTAGACATTTCCATTGAGTAGGTATCTATTATAATTACCTTTTTTTAGTGCCATTTTAGCGTTAAGTAATTGCAACTACCAATTATAATTACTTGTAATTGCAACTATCAATTACAATTGCTTGTAATTGCATTAAAATTACTTGGAAATTGCAGAAATAACAATTACAATTACGTATAATTGTAATTGGTAATTGCAATTACTTTGGCTCAACCAGTAATTGTTGGAGTAATTGCAATTACTTAACACGATTACAGTAATTGTAATTGAGTCTAACAATTACTTCAGTGTAATTGTTCTTTTAAACCACTAATTTTTATGTTTTGGACCATTTAACCGTTTTCTTATTGTAATTATAGTCCACTTTTGCACATGTAATTGAAGATGTAATTAAATACTCATGTAATTAATTACTGTCCAACTCTGGTCTAGACGCAGTGGCTCACGGAATAACAAAACGCTGTGTCGAGACGCGCAAAGAAGATCCGACCTTTATTAAAGAGTGTCCGGGATTCTTCAGAAATGGTGAAAACCGATCGAGAAAACCGATAAGAGTCACTGTTGCAAGTAGGAATAGTTGAGACTTACTTTGCGGATAAATACTTAAAGTTTGATTTGTTCGGTAAACCTCGGAAACGGTCACAACGAAAACTGAAAACTCTGCGGAACTGAGGAGATCACCGTCGACTTTCTTCAGAACCGATCGGGAAAATCGATAAAAAGCAATGTTGCAAGTAGGAATAGTTGTGACTTACTTTGCAGTTAAATTCTCCGATTCTTCAGGATGGTTCTTCGTTCAGAAATTAGTTTGACCGCGTGAAACGTTGGATTCGTTCTTTGTGAAGCGTGCACTGATTGTCACGTAGCGTAGCGAGCTTGGCGTAGGTGCGGTAAGACCTGTCGGCGAGTTCCCTGCGAATTACGGAATATTAACATATGTACGGAGCGTATGAGCCGATATTTTATAATCGAGTAAAACCGCGCAGAAACGAAATCTCCCACACACAACGTTCGTGTGACCAATAGGCTGCGTCAAAAGTTTTTGACTCACGAAGCCACGGATTCCGTCACGTCCCGTGTGCGCGTAGTGGGGCCCGATATATAATATTATAATAACAAGAAGGTTATTACACGGTCCAACAAATTACAACTTTTTTTTGTATTTCGATTCCCACTATGCGATTCTTATAGTGTTTTTCGCGCTGATTCCGAATCTGTCCTTACTTTTTCTCCTAGGCGTACACTTTTTGAGAAAATTGAGTTTTAAAAAAAGACATATTTCTCAACTTTGAACAAATATTGTGATGTTATTATAAAAGATATTGAATTGTTCTTTACAGCAGAAGATTCTGTAGGCTTTCCCGAATACATGTTTAACATGTTTAAAACATGAAAACATGTTTAAACAATCATTAAATACGGAGAGACACCACTTTTGCACCAATTTTTGCGGATATTTTTGAATTTATCTAAAAAAATAAGGGTCCAGCGGAAAATCGAACTACACCACCCGAAAGAGCACACATTTATCTTGAGAAACCACCCTTTCAAGTTTGCATGGTCGACGTTTTTTTCGAACCAGAAAGCAAAATATTGACATTTACAAAGTTTGTATTGCTTCATAAATATCCATCTACCTCGAAAATATAGAAATGAATACAATAAAAGTCGCGGACACAGAGACACCGCAGAGACGAACTCGTAAACACGTCCTCACTCGATGACGGTTCGATCAAGACTCGGAGTGATAAAGTTAATACTCACAAGTATTATTACATGCAGCAATGGTATTTATCATAGAAGCATAAAATGCAAAGTATACGAAAGCATCTAGCACATCTATTAAATGCAGGTGCATTACATGCATGCACATTTGCTTTTATTTATTTTCTTTGTGTGCATCTCTTTATGTGCATTTGCTTTCGTATCTTCATATCTTCTGTATAAATAAAAATGTAACTGTTTATTTGTTCATAATCTAAGATCTCCGAAACCGCTGAATGTAGAAAGTTGGGGTTTGAGCCATTGGACGCAGCGTTTCTTCGGGAAGGTTTTAGGACAATCCATTAGTGACCAGAGACGACTTTTTCGCCCCTTTCGGGCACGTTTCTGCTTATAACTTTTGACTGATAGCACCAATATTCAATTTGAGGTACTCATTGGGAGAGAGAGGGGGGAGAGTGAGAGGGAGAGAGGGAGGGAAATACGACACGCATCTAAAGATGTACGATTTTGTGGATTTTAAGCAGAAACTGATCAAAAATCGTGTAAAACTACGATTTTCAACATTTTTAATCGCTTGTAGCTCGTGTGTGCGTTAATCGATTTTGACGAAATTTTCAGCATGTGTATAACTAACATAGATCCACAAAACATATATTTTAAATTTTCTTCAAGGGCCCTAATAAAAAAGTTTAAAAAATGACTTTTTTATCTTTGCATGTGACTTTGTAAATTATAATTTTTTGGAAAATCTTTTTTGCATGCCATTTCATAAACCAGTGCTTCTAATTGATTATAAAATATCAGGTCGTTTGTTACAATTATAAAAAAGTTATTCTGTTTTAAAGGGCGTTCGAATACTTTCGTGAGCCACTGTATCTCTGCGAAACGAAAGAAGACTTTTAGAATAACATACTTACCAGTGTACAGTGTACACCGAGTTTTTTTCCGGAGGCATGCAGAATTTTTGTGCATAAACTTCGGAGCTTCGTGGAAACAATATAGGTAGACGTTTTCCGCTGTTTTCTGTATGTGGTCAATATATTATGTATTCACATATAATTTCCCTAAGTGCGCGAAGCTTTTATATAAGGCATCTGTGCAACGTTGTAGCTCAATGTTTATTGAAACAGAAAACTTCCGCTCATTACCTAAAGAAATGAAATATTTATGAGAGCTACGGGAGAGATAATAGAGCGAATTCGGTAATGCTAACAATTACGCTACTTCTACACGAAACCAATGATAATGCAAACCGAGAGAAACACGCCTAATCGGGCACGACCAAATTCTTGTGTAACACGTCCTCCGTGTTTATTGAATAAGCTTGAGTAAGAAGTCCGGATCACAGTGCCCAGTTTTATCCTACTTAAATTATCCTACGAAAATTGCTGGTATTTTTACGTAGAATAAGATCCCATAATAAAAAATATAGGCTTCCATCTGAAAAAGCAACGTTGACTTTCAAATGACCTTGAAAACGCCACGCAAATAAAAAACTGATACTGCCCCCTCTTTCTCTCTCGAAATCCTTGACACTTTTTTAATATCTTTCATACTTTTCGAGATATTTGGCTGGAAAGTTTTCAAATTAACACCCTGTATATACAGGGTGTCCCAGACCACCTGTACCACTTATTTATAATCTAGAAAATAGGTTATTTTCAAACATTCAAAGTGTTTCTTTTATAAATCAGATGCGCTTTATCAACTGGTGATATTTTTAACTTCCGGTTTCGCCCGGAAATAGGTAATTGAGGCCGGAAGTTACACTTTTCAAATGGAACATGGTATATTTTGTCTGAAACATTTTTTCAAAAAATGTCACTTTTTACGTCCTTCAAAATTAGTCTTGGCGAAATAATATTTCCACTATCTGCTCTTGGCATAACCCAAAAAGATGCCAAAAAGATGGCAAAAGTTCATCGAACAAAGTGGAAAATATTTTATTGATTAAAGTTTGAATAAAAAAATTGGGCTATATGACACAGATAATGAAAACACTATTTCGCCAAGACTCATTTTGAAGGTTACATAAAGGACATATGTTAGGATTATGATTTAATTGCACAGAGAAAATCAAACCAGGATTTTTTGCTGTATTAGAATTATTTGCTGAAGTTTCAGGCAGAGCAGCTCTAGAACCTACTAGTAGTAGTAGTAGCAGTAGTAAGTGCGTTTGCCGGGGAAAGGCGGGTCGGCCGCCCCTCGCTTCCTTAAGGCACACCGGATCTTTCATCACCAGTATCACAATTGGCGCTGCCGGCACTCGGCCCTTTTGCGGGTTGCAGGTATCCACGTTTTTCAGCCGTCCCCTCTGTTTTATTTGGCCCGGGCCATTTTCAGAGTCGTCGACTTACTAGACGGGTCGGTCATCATTGATGAGCGGGCCATGCTAACTAATTTTTGTCAGTTTTTGAGCTGTTTTACGGCTCGGTGTGAACGTCGGGCCCCTCACCTTCAGACCTGCAGGGTGTCTCGCCTGCCCTTTCAGACTCCCCCCACTTCACCATAATTTTCATGTCGAATTTGTCAAGTTTTTGAAGCCCGTCCCTACTCTGTTTCCGGATAGTCCAGAAACCTGCCCACACCCTCCCCTAGGGCTAATCCCTCCGCCTGTGCTGTGAGTCTATTGGGAGTTCAAGATGCAAGGGACCGCGTATTGTTTGACCATTGGCAGGAAGTTGCTGCTACTTGGGATCCGATCCGACTTTATCGAAATCACGGCTGGGCCGAGATATCAATTCCATACGGTCTTCTCTTGCCGAGTCTACTTCGCGCTGGGGTTGAGAAGGAAGGGTTCACCAACTTTGCCGAAATCTGTCTCCTGAGAGATTTGATATCGGGTTCGTCGAGATCTTCCTTCTTGGGTGGGCTTGATACATCCTAGAAAGTATGGCTGATTGTTTGGATGTGACCATCTCCTCGGTTCTGGTCGGTGTTCAGCAATTAGCTCCGTCCACCCGGCCTTTCCCGTAAAGGTTTCTTAATTCCGTTTGCGTTTCTTGATTCCATTTTTTAGTAGGGTCCATGACCAGTTTCCACAGTGGTACCATTTGTTCGCTGACCACCCCCTTTTCCTTACTCTATCCCCCAAACAGGGGAGATAGAGCAGCGGCGGGTGCACTTATTGAAACGGGATGGCCAACTTGGGCTTCCAACTGTTCACCGATTCCCTGGATGAAGGGGAAATTATTGCCATTGGTTGCCCTATGACCCCGACAGTAGGTACCGAGCCCGTAGCAGGAGAAAAAACCACCTTGGAAATTTATGCCACACCCGGGAATCGGAACCCTGGCCTTCCTGCTACGAATCAGACACTCTACCACCTGAGCCACTGACCCGCCTTGCGAAGAACCTACTAACCCACCTATAGAATTTTTCACCCAACCAACTAAATCATTTATCCATGAAGATTTTTGACTTGCATTGCTTGTTGCTATTTCAGGTTGATTACTTGAGTCTATAGTAATCAACCTCTCTGTTAATTCTTTAATAATGGAATCTGCTAAACTTCTATGACCTCTTCTTTCTAGAACCTCTAAGGGTACTTCATCATTAACTTTCAAGTCAATCTTAGCGCCTTTCTCTATAAGGTATTTCACTACATCTAGCTTACCAATAATAGCAGCAAAGTGCAAAGGTGTGTCCCCATAATTATCCTTTACATCAATATTAGCGTTTTTCTCTTCTATAAGGTATCGTACTACCTCTAGCTTACCATGATCAGCAGCATAGTGCAGTGGTGTTCTACCAGAATTATCCTTTACATTACAAAAGAGCAACATCAGCACCTTTCTCTACAAGGTATTTTACTACTATTAGCTTACCATTACTAACTGCACATTGCAAAAGTGTTTGTCCGTCACTATCTTTCACCTTAACACTAACTCCTTGATTTATAAGACCCTGAACTTCACCAAAATCATCATATTTTACTGCATCAAACAACTTGCATGAAAAAAAATTTTGTTGGTATCTTATGAGCCCCATTTTACCATTCAACTTTCTCCTTCAGACATTTGACGTATCTTTAAAAACAACAAAGATATTCAAGGTGGCGAAGTTAGCTGGGACACCCTGTATATTTATTGATAGTAGTTTCAATGTTTCTTTTTAATTTATTTAAATTGCGATCCGCGGAGTATACTAAAATATCTTCCGCGTATGCAATTACATTAACTCCTTCTGGAAAGTTTAAATTTAGCATCTCGTCATAGAGAAGGTTCCACAATATAGGTGATAACGCCGAGCCTTGGGGAACTCTTTTTTGCATATTAAAATTAGTGTTATTATCTGCGGCTTTGTATATTATATTTCTATTGTGAAAAAAGTTTTGTAATAACATTTGTAAGTGTTCTACCCCAGCGAAGACCCGACGCGACGGTGCCTCGATTTGAAAAACAATGTGAGTTCTCGTGTGCGAGGATATAGTGGGGAAATTCACCTGTTCGACCGGCGAGAACCGTTAACGCCGAATTTAGATCAGCTGTAACCTCCTTAGCGAGTATACGCAATATTTTCAAAAGTTTCAACCGAGTTACGCGACCGTGCGCATACCACATAACGATCTGAATCAACAATAGTTTTAATATCGTCATTAAACGTGGACTGAAATCGGAGACACCCGGTTCAAAGATTAAAAAACCGTGAGTTGTCCATTTCGAATTCATCACGATCTAGACCTAGCTTCCGTAAAATTCCTATCACTCGATCCCGGCATCTTTATTGTAATACCATTTGCTACAACGCGATCGGTGTAACAAGGTAAACTATCGGTAGCTCTCCTTTACAACATCATGGGAATAGGAAACGTTCCTGCCACTTGGTGAATTCTTCTTAATAGATAATGATTTTAAATAATCATTAGAAACAATATTAGACATTTTGTTCGGCGTCGACCGACGGTCGGAGGCGCCTGATGCTGGAACCGCTCAGAATTGACCGCGCGAGGATGGCAATGATGGATCGTGCGAATGAGGGATAAAAGCGATATGTCCAATGTAAATCACAATTGCACTTTATTCAAATGGATGATATATAGAGAATCGCCGGTCTCGATTTGCGGATATCTTGCGCGTGCGAGATTCTGTCTTGTTGTCGCTCGACGGAAATCTTGTGCGTCCCTTAACGAGGGCCGCCGTGAACGGAGATCTTCAACGCGCCGTCGGAAATCTTAACGCGGGCAGATGCACGGATCGCGACGAGAAATGATGTAGAATCGACGACGACTCGAACTATCTTTCGCAATAAGCAAATTGAAATAAAGAGCAATGATTGTCTCTAATAACTGAGAAAGAACGTGATTGATTAACTGTACACAGCGAAAGAGGCTCGCTCCGCCAAGGGAGGGCCTTTAAGGAGCGTTTATAGTCCGCTTCGCGCGTATGAGAGGTTACATTCGATTTGCTGCATCATAGGACGTTTCAAATTTGGCGCGTCTTGCCAGACGAATAGGCGATTTCGGGAGTTGTCGGGTTGTGTCGACATTCTTCGTCTCCTTCGTTCGTGATAGATCGTTTTCAATGTAATTCTATAATTTTGGTGATGAATCACAAGTGTAAAGATGTACGTTAATCTTATAATTATTGTATCGCTGAGCAACTGCAGTGCTTATGCAGTATATATATTTTCTGTTAAATAAATTCTTTATGTGTCCATCGCATGGCCTGTGCGTAAATACGCACGATATTTCTCACATAACCCCAACAGCGCGAGACGTTTCGCGCGATTTTTGGGACGTGGCGCGAAAGCGGGTCATAAATTTCGAGCGGGTCGACGGGCCCGCTGTGCCCCCCGCTGTGCGTGGCACAAAAAAGGGTCTCCGAAGATATCCTACCGCCGGAAAGCTATCGGTGGTTTACCTAAACGAACCGTGAAGCTGTAGAGACATTTTTTCGTGCCTCGCACAGCGGGCCCGTCGACCCGCTCGAAATTTATGACCCGCTTTTTCGCGCCGCGTCCCAAAAGTCGCGCGAAACGTTCCGCGCGAAGCGGACTATAAACGCTCCTTTAAGGGTGTGCGCATACCAGAGCGTCTCGAGAAGGCCGCGGATCGTTTCGAGAAGGCAGGGAGCCTTGGAGGAAAGGAGCAAGGAGTCCATGCGTCAACAAATCTCTAGCAGGTAGACGGAGAGCAAGGCTCCGCGGCCTTCTCCAGACGCTCTGGTATGCGCACACCCTAAATCTTCTTCGGAACGGCAGGCGGGGTCGCACGCGATTGGTTCCGGATCAATCGCATGATCCGGGAAGACGCAACGTTCGAGATTCAAACCATGGGATTTACCGGTGATGGGCGCTTAAAAACACCTCGCGGCCGTGCGCAACGGTAACGAGCGATCGCTACGCGACTCTAAACAGGCTGAAAAAAGCCAGAGCAAATGTAGCTCGACGGTTGGCGTAACGACCGGCAAATCCCATAATTCGAATCTCGAACACATTTCTTTGTTCTGCAAATGTTTCCACCGGTTCAAGCGTGAAAAAATGTTTAAAAATATAGTCATATTCACGATTTTTTCTCTTTAAAATACCGTGTTTTTGTTCATTATTTGTAACAACTTGTTGCTATCATTCAGGTAACCTGTCAATTCGCGTATCCCAATGACTAATTAGCAACATGTGTTTCCGATGTACAAGCAAAATTACATACTTATTTGAAATGCGACAAAACTTTTGCAAGGAAAAACGCTGCATATAACAATTTCAAAAAATTCGAGTTTACGCATTAATTGAGCTTTATAGTATAGGATTTACCTATTTATCAGAAAAAAGTCATGAAAACAAAATTGAAAGACTCCAAAAAATAATGCAATTTAACCGATTTCCAATGTCGAAGCATTAGCGATGAAAACTTAAAACGGCAATATCTCGAAAGTGAAAATATGTGACATGCGGCATTCTTCCTGACAACCACAGATATATGATATCAAAAATTATTTCAGATACACCGGAAAACATTAAAATACTCATTTTAGGGAAACCAATAGTGTCATTTCGCCTACTATGTACGTACTCTGCAACTCTGTATACACACTATACACCATCTAAAAATTTCATACGGCACACATGAGATGTGAAGGTAATTATTTACATTAGGGGCTTCCTCTCAGAATTTGATTAAATTTAAATATGTTACAGATCTCTACGTTTTGAACGACTTTTTCCTATACATGTTACCGCCGCTCGATTTTAGTTTTCGAGATATTCGCAAAAAACTATAGCTAATACTGTATTGACTGTTTCGTATTCCTGCATGCTCTGCGACAACGTAAGCCTGTCCCGGCGCGGCGTTTGTTTACTTTTTGTTTCTAAACACGCTGTGGAGATGAGAGAGGAAAACCTCTATTTTCAGAGTGAGACCATCACTCTGGTTATACATATACATATTGTGACGGTTACATCCTTCCTGGCGCGAAACTATTCCCGCCAATAGAGCACCGTCGGAACTCCGCGCCTACTAGCCAGCCGCGAGACCGCGACCGCGAGAGGGCCACCGCGACGAACCGGTTTCTCGCGAGTGAAGATGAACGCGTCCGCGGATAAGTACCCCGGACAAACGCCGATTCAGGGTCTTCGGCAGGGGGTGTCGACTCTGGTACTTTTTCGAAGCACTGTTCAAGGCGCCCTCTCAGCTAAGATCGGAAGCCGAACTACAACGTATATGTGTGTGGTGATCACACAAACGTGTACTCATACATAGTTAACCTTGCATGTACGTGTTAGCGTATTCTTCGCTAGCTAATGAAGGTTATATGAATCTGTTTTCGTAGAAAATTAATTTTCTACGTATAAAGATTCTAAAAATTATGATATTATAAAAATTATGATATTATAAAAATAGTCATATAAATTCTCAGAATTAAATACAGAGTGCGGCAATAACTCCCATATTTCAAAGGAGGATTGAAAATAGTGGTACGAGGTATTACCAGAAACTTTATTTCTCAAATAAAACTAAATGTGGGAGTTATTTCTGCCAAACCCTGTAGAAAGAATTCGCAAAAATAGTCTGAAATGGCAAATATTGCGTCCAGCGATGTCGATGGGCACGTGGAAAATGGTTGAATATTTAGTTGGACAGCTGGACTCCGTCAAAGTGGAGATACAGCTTCTATCCCCACCGCCAGGTGCGGCCAGGGGCGCTACTGTGCTGCCAATAAGCGTAAGGATCGATGAACGACTAAATTCGTTTCCACTTTTTAACAAAGGAGTCGACACCTCCTGGTCTTCGGTCCCCCGTTCCTGATCCTCCGTCCACGACCGACCGACCATTCCCTCCACCTCAGTGGCGAAACGCCGAGCAGGTACCAATCCAGCCCCAGTGGTGAAAGCCGAGTGGGAATCCGCCCCAGTGTGGCCAGATTCATGTTGAAACTTGAAACCAACATCTTTTCCCCCTCCAGGCTCTCCCCCTTATCCTATTCCACCGTTCAGTCCCTACCGCGCACGCGGAACGTGTCTTCCATTCGCCTCACTCTGCCTCACTCTATTCTCGTCGCGCAACGTGTCACATATTACTCTGGTCATCAGAGAGGGGGTACTTGTATTCCCCCCGATTCCTTTTCGATTACCCCTGTCTGGACACACTGATCCGCCCCTCCGCCGCTACGCCGCTAACGCCGAGCTACAGCGCCTCCGCTATACCGAGCGCCGCACCTCCGAGCAAGCGCTATTACCGGCACCGACGAGATACTATTAAAGACTGCCAGCCCCTGTGTTATTCCGCGGGACCGGTAAGTGGGCGCGAGTGGGCGCGGGGATAACGGGAAAGTTACAGTGATCTGATATACCACAGCGGTAAAAGTTCCACAATCGACGAGATATTCGTCAAGTTGAAGAAGAATGATATAGTAGAATGCTGACATTACCTATTCTGTAATTGCCTTATAATACTATATATAATTCTCTTATTGCATTCTTATTTTCCTTATTATCACCATTGTAATAATTGTTTACAATATAATCGATAGTTTATAGATGTAGGAAAAATGGAAGTAATTACTACGTAATATTCTACAAATGTATTGGAATTTAAAAGTAATTTGAACATTATTGCGTTATATATAAAATAATGATTCTTAAAAAATATTTTGTTATGTTGTGTAATGACAAAATTCAATCGTTCTTATTAAGATCCTTAGTAGGAAACAGAAAATTAATTTTTTTACTTATTTATCCCATACTTGTAATGCTCGACAGCATTATTGACTGCAATTATTAAAGTAGAGGTAGTAACAAGATAAAAGTATTAACTAATTAAACTAATTTTCGAGGGCTCCTATCCATACAATGTTATTTAGAGGCAGTATTTCGTACGAAGATATCTAAAAAAATAATTCTATTTGACTCTATACGAATATTTCTTGCACCATATATGACGCTATTTAAAAAGTGCGTGTAACATTATTTTGTTTCATTCTGAACTGAACCACTTCCTGAAACAAGATTCATTTATGAGTACATTGTGCGACGAGACGAAGAGCTAGCAGACGAAGTCGAAGTCGAAATCTTAAAAGAATAAGGACTCTCCGCGTCTCTTTTTTCCCGACGCTGTCCTTCTTTGTGTCCGAAACTTGCGTCGCTCATTGCATAAGCAAATATCATCGGAATTATATAATTTTGGTATCATTTTCATAAAAAGAAACAAAATTCACCAAATATGTTAAGGAAAATCCTATAAAAAAATAATGATAAATAATTAAGCTTTGTTGTTTGATTAGTAGTCTCACACCGATATACCCGACCCGACCCGTATCATGTTACAATGTTTCACTCCACTCCACGGCGACCGAAGCCCCCGAGCTTCACTTCCCTTTTCTCCGTTCGTCATCATAGAATAGTGTTTCCTGAAAATTGAATGTCTCTGGCCAGACTCGAGTTTTCGACATTTATAGCAAGCTTGCTATAATCTTATCTTATATGTCAAAATTTAGTTTTCTATTTAAAATATTTTGTTGTTAAAACTCATTAATAGTTTTAAATAGTACTTGAATATATTTAAAATGATATTGGAATATTGGAATATTACAATTTGGAATGAAGGGCCTAGCCGGACGAGATATTCCTTCGAATTATTTAAACAGTCGTTGTGCCATTCAATTTTCGGTCCATTTTCCCCATTTACTTGCATTAATTTAATCATATAATTGCATTTAATTGAAATTGATATTTGAGATTTTTTCCCGATTTTTTGGTTCAAAATGTTAATTACACAAAGTGAAAAACACGCAAAAATTCGACAAATGCAGGTTTTTTAGAGAAATTGAAAAATAGCATTGATCATATTTTTAGACTATCAACATATGTACCAGAACTTTTTTTACGACAGCTCGTAAACGACAAAGAGGGACTGAGGTACGAGGCAGCCGACACAGTTCAAAAGGCTGCGTACCGATTACATCAATGCACATAGGAAAGTTTTTTATTTTTCAATCTTTTTTACGGAATTACCAACGTATTTGTGAGATCCTTCTAATTAAAATGAGCCTCAATACGGCATAATTTGAGCCATATTTACTTATTTAAAGTGTGATAATAATTACCTAATATAGGTTATTATAATATAGGTCATTTAATATAATATATTTATAATTATAAATAATTTAGGGATGTGCGGGCCGCTCGATGTTCGGGTGCGAGTCGGGTCGGGTCGCAGAAAGTCCGGCGGCGCGGCGGCCCTTCGATTCGACTTCGAATTCGTCGGGCGGGTACGAAAAGAATCGAACAAGTTCGGGCGGACGAGTTATTGCGTTATCCGAGATTCAAATACTCTGCGTTCTTATGACATAGATAATGGTAATAATGGTTTTCTTTCTTTACTTATAACGTGATTTTTAATATACTTGGTTTTTTTATAACTACATTAGGTATATTCGCCAAACGCGTGCCTGCTCTTTATTTGTATTAAAGCTTGAATAATGCACGTTTCATGTGAAAAACTTAAAAGACAATATTTCTAGCTTTTTAACGAATTTTCTCCGGATGAACTTAGATATGTATCGATAATATCATTAAAATGTCTTTACGGAAGTTATACAATACACCTAGAAGATTACAATATGGTAAAGTATGGCAATAATTAAAAACGAAATATAAATATAAACATTATACGTATTATATTTCGTGTTTATATTTTATTCTGTATTATCTATAGGCTCTATATAATTAACTTCCCGATTTTATAGGGAAGTTATTGTAATGACCCCGAAAATCGAAAATCGATTTTTTAGCAGATCATCACGTTTCATGGTCATTGCAGTCATTTTAGACTATTTTCAGCAAAATGTTCGTGTGTGTGTGTGTGTGTGTGTGTGTGTGTGTGTGCGCGCGCGTATGGTCGTTTCTATGTAATCAAATTTTTCGTTAACGTTTTCAGAAAAAGTAACAACGCGATCAGGATGATGAATGATGCAATCGATATGCCCCGCTGTAACTTAGAGCTGATTAGATTTTGGTCCATTTTGGTCAAGTAGTTTTTTAGTTTTTTCGAAAGAAGTTCATTCAACAATGCAATTTATACGAGAGAACGGAAAGTTTTTACCGAAGAAACAAACGTAATTACACAAAAAAATTTTTTTCGATTACTTTAAATTTAAAAAAAAAAAATTTTTTTTAAATTTTTTTTTGTACCTTACGATGATGTTTCCGCTTACAATAATCGAAAATTATCCAAATGCAAGAGTGAGTTAATCATCTCTACTCGCGAGAATACATTTTCAAAGAATATCGATGAAAGTACAAAAAAAAATTTATATTACAATCTTTAAAAAAACAATCAGTTCAAAACGAATTATTAACTGAGATTAAATTGAAAATTAATATAAACTATATGATAATTATTAATAACATTGATGTTGAAAACGGATTGATTAATGGAGCACACATGCGGAATATTAAAATTTATTACTTTTCAAGAAAATACTAAAATTCCGTCTATATTGTGGTTAGATTTTCAATTGGCCAGAGTAGGAGTGAAAGTAAGAACTCGTTATCGTGATTATATGAAAAATGCACAAATATTGATCAAAATTTTACACCAATAATAAAAATATCGAATCAAGTAAATATGTCGAGTGAGGAAAAATATCAAATCACACGTAGTCAATTTCCAGTGGTTCCTGCTGAAGCGATTACGATTCATAAAAGTCAGGGACAAACATACGAGAAAGTATGTTTGGATTTTAAAAAATCAGAAAGGCGAACTTTACAAATATTGTATGTAGCACTGAGCAGAGTTTCAAAATTGAGCGCAGTTTATATATTTTGGGACAATTTAAATTAACAGTATCGAAGAAAACCAAGATCACTACTGCAAACCCGGATAATGAGGAGTTGTATCGTTTGCGAAAAACTAATTAAGACAATTTATTTTGCAACATTAGTATGCTATAACAAGGAACCAAGCGAGCAACGAGCATACGATGTTGGTTTAATGTGACGCCATATAGCAAACATTTTGATAAGTAGAAAACTATTGAATTTCCCTGAAAACGTATAATCTTCTTAAAACGTACACTTAATAATGATAATAATATACTGCAACTAACGAATCGGGAAGTTCTTTGTGTGGCTCGTGGAGAGTCACACACCAAATAAAAAAAAAACATTAATAGCTATAGGTACTACTAGCCATGCGTACCACTAACCCTTTCGCAAGAGCAGTCCTATCCGCGAGCGAGCAAAGCGAGCGAGCAAAAACAACCCTACTCGCGAGCGATCGAAGCGAGCGAGCAACAATAACCCTCTAGTTTTTTATTTTATATGATTTTATTTTAAGTTAATTTCTATTTTATTTTATATTGTATACTATATATTATCTTTTAAGAATTTGTGTAAGATTAATGATAGTTAAGTAGGTTACTTAACAGTTAATAAAAACATCACCCACTGAAAAGTTATCATAACTTATTACATACCACGTTGTAAATATTTTCTTATAATTTTTTCACGTGAAACGTGCATTATTTCAAATTTTAATACAAATAACGATCATGCACATGTCTGCCGAATATACCTAATGTACTTATATAAAAATCACATTATGGACAAGTTATGAAAGAAATACGTACCATTATTATTATTATCTATTTCATAAGAACGCACAGTTGATTCTCGGGTATCGCGATAACTCGTTCGCGCAATCTTGTTCTATTGTTTTAGAAGCCGCCCGACAAAGGTGAGTACACTGCGGATCTTTATGCAAAATAAAAAATGTTTGCATTGATTGCACGGCACATGAGCCAAATATAAATTGTATTCTTCTTTTAATTATCCTATTAAGCTGAAACTAATACATTGATGTCCTTAAATATTTTTAACATGTCCACTGCTTTAAATTGAACGTGTATATTTTTGTCATACATGCATAAAATCCGCAGTCTAGTCATAAGCTTCCCGATGTGTCTGATGTATCGCGTACCCGACTCGAGTCCGATAGGCGAAAAACCAAAACAAGGTAATAAAAGTAGTGGTTTTTCCCCCTCCCCAAGTTAGCACAGGGTCCTCGAGGTCGAAAACTGAGATTCGACTCCCCAGAGTACCCCTAAATGACGTGTCAAAATTTCATTAAGTTCGGAATACTTTCCAGGTAGACGCCTTTTTTCGACCTGCCGACTGGACTATATGAAAAAACTTGACGACACTGAGGAAAATGAAAAATTGAATAACTCCAAGAAAAATGGAAAACTTAATGACTCCGAGAAAAATAAAGAACTTACTGACTCTGAGGAAAATGAAAACTTTAATAACTCTCAGTTAATAAGCTGTCTTCAATGCCTCTTAAAAATGCAATTAATCGCATGTAGGGATTGATCAGGTGTTTCTCTCTCTATATTAAAAAATATTTAAAAATCCTTTGACAAATCTGTTTTGTGGCGTCAGGATACTGCTGTCGATATTCCATCACAGTTTGCATAGTATATATTATTTCTCCACTTTGTTTCTATATAAAATTTTAATATGATCCTCCATTAGTTTAACGCCCCGTTCAGCGGTATCATTGACCACCTTCAGTCTATGTTTCAGTCAGTCTACTTATTATTCATAATAACTTCTTTTTCCGATATTTTAACTGTTTTTCTTTTGTAGATTGGAGCGTATTAATGAATTTAGTTAAGGTAGTAGAGAGACTTCCAGGATTGCAAGATATTCATTTACTCATTTCTCGATAATACAAACACGGGGTTTTTCACTAGTCAAAAACGCTAGATAAAACATCGATCTAGGGCGCTATCTGCCTCAAAAGTCCTATTTTTTCGATTACGAGGCGTAATTTTCATTATTCGGCAGCATGTAGCTATGAAAATAGCTATATGCGCAGTTGTATGCTTCCGAATAATGCAAATTACGCCAATTAATATCTCTGTCAGTTATGTATATATAAAAAAACTCTTCAAACAAAAGTTGTAGTATATAAGGAGGTGGATATAGTATCAGAGAAAAAATTTTTTTTCAAAGTAATTATTTCAAGTTTTCAAAGTCACGGATGTTTTTTCTATCAACAACTGTTTATGCTACATACGGATTCTTAAAGAGAAAAAAGACAAATTCAACGATATATCATAACGTCTATTTATGTAAAGATTTAAAAAATTCAAAATTTTCAAATTTGCTGCGCCTCATTTTCCCATGATCCAATCGGCCCCAAAATTTTTCCAGATCATTTTCTCAACATTTGTTACAATTCTGGTTTACGGGACAAAAAAATTTCATGGTCGAAAAATAAGGTCCACCCTAATGTCCATATACGTAAATTACGAGAAGCAGTAAAGGGTGCTTAACGTCGAAGAAGAAAATCCTGGTAATTAAAACTTAATATGTACTACATTCTACGTTATTAGAATAATTGTAGTTTAATTATGATACATTTTATATCAACATTTTTTATTTACACTTAGAAACGCACTGTCTCGGAAGAAAATGGACATTCGAGAGAAGCAATAAAATTAGAGCATCATCGCGAAAAAAGATGAGTTTGCAATAACCTCAATATTTTATGAAATTCTATTATAATTATAGTTATGACTGTGTTTTTTTATTATAGGAAGACAGAAGATCAAATAAACTTGTGTATGCTAGTATAAAATCAATTTATATATATTATACAATTTATTTTATTATTTGTTTGACAACTAATAAATCTACAAATTGTTTCATAAACTAAAAAATACTTCCTGCATTTTCGTATTCTCCAATCAGTCCAAATAAATACCATCAACCTGTTCTCGATCTTATACCAATTTTTATTAATGCAATTATGACAGTAACAAAACGTTTCTATTTAAAATGAATACATATTTTGAACATCGTTTTAACATTTTTAATTTTTTGGAAGGTTAAAAAATGTAATTAAAAAAGTAATGAAAAATAAAAATAAAAAAAAAATCCTCGCTGCACGGGGACCCGAAGGCTAGCTCCAGATTGCGATTCATACGCTCGACGGCTCGACAGTCGAATTTCAGTTTCGTTTCCGTAAGCCGTAAAGCATGGCAACATGGCAAGTTCTAAAAATAGATTGTGGCTCGCACAAGCAGCGCACACGGATATAGTAAAGGTACGCTGGTGAGTGTAGCGCGCGGGCGCGTTGCTAACACGATACCAATACAGTGTCTTCTGCACCGACGAAATGCCGTCGTTGGCCTCCTGTTTCTCACTCCAGTCAGAATATATCCTAGAGGGCGTAAGAGAACACCGAAAAATTCAAGTCCCGCCAACTCCCGTAAGGCTGGCAGTCTTTAAGGGTGTGGGTCCGGCTTGAGCGAGAGTGTGGTGGCACCCTAACACACCGCTAGACACTGTATATGTACACGAGGATTGCAAGGGTTTCGTACTTTACAAAGTACGTCTCGCTAATGCACATTTGGAGCCTCTACGTAGTCACAATCGATAGATAAAAGACCCACCAATTGCCGTTGCTGTCTAAAATGGCCTACTTTTGCGTTTTCGAGGCGTAATTTTCATTATTCGGCAGCATGTAGCGGAGTTCGACAAAAATTGGGCGTCGCGACAGTGCTGCCACTGTCGAGACACATACATTTTCTTAAATATCGAGAAATTTAGGGTTCTTATAGAAAAATCAAACAGCAACAGAAGTTTTGAGGTCACATACAATGCCAATGCAACGTTTATTATGTTAAACCATACGTGTTTAAACACACACTTTGTAAAGTACGGAAACATACCCCTAAACGGAGGTTTAGGATCCAAGTATAGGTCCGGCATTTTTCGTTACGGGGCGCTAACATCTGATTCTGCTGTATCGGTAAAACAGTGGACGAGAAAAAGCATGTTCCCGGTAAGTTGGGCTTCATACGTAAACGTGACGTCACTATACGGCTCACGATGATGCAGCGTCAGTGTGTAACTGACAAACCATTTCTCTATTATACACATTTGGAACCACTACGTAGTCTCAATCGCTAGATAAAAGATCAATCTAATGCGTATGGTGTCTAAGATGGCCAACTTTTGCGTTTCCGAGGCATAATTTTAATTATTCGGCATCAAGATGTCTGTACCGCGCGGCGCACTCACACACTCGTCACTCGGGCAGCGTGTACGTGTGCCTAGGCGGATCGCAAGGGTCCGGTTCTAGTAAAAGTACGTCTCGCTAATGCACATTTGGAGCCCCTACGTAGTCTCAATCGCTAGATAAAAGATCAATCTATTGCACATGGTGTCTAAGTTGGACTAATTTTGCGTTTTCGAAGCGTAATTTTCAATCTTCGGCAGCAAGATGTCTGTACCGCGCGGCGCACTTACACACTCGCCGCTCGGGCAGCGTGTACGTGTGCCTAGCCGGATCGCAAGGGTTCGGTAACTGACAAACCATTTCTCTATTATACACATTTGGAACCACTACGTAGTCTCAATCGCTAGATAAAAGATCAATCTATTGCGCACGGTGTCTAAGATGGTCTACTTTTGCGTTTTCGAGGCATAATTTTAATTATTCGGCAGCAAGATGTCTGTTCGGGAGGCTCTGCAAGCAGGCTTGACTTTGACCAGCCATACCGCGCGGCGCACTCACACAGTAACCGCTCGGGCAGCGTGTACGTGTGTCTAGGCGGATCGCCAGGTTTCGGGAAGCTTCAAATCATTTTTCGTTCTTCGCCGCCTCCTGCACTAGGTATACTATATCTATATCTATGCCATGTAATACCTTCCTATACCTGGTATATCATAGAGCACTATAAGGGTCGTTACGGGGAGCGAGACGCGCGGGAAGCACGAACACTGGTTGAACAATGCTGGCGTTGCCGACAACTGCTGCAAACCATTTCTCGTCCTCCGCTGCATCCTCCGCCGTATCTTCCGCCGCATTATAAATTGTTATTATTATTCTATACATTATAAAAATTCAAGCAATTATTTTAACAATTAATTATTAGATTGGAACGAAAGTTCGTAGCGTTTTTAAATAAAAATTCAAAGATGAAATTAAGATATTTATGTATTCATAGGATCATTGAATAACAAATACATTATAAAAATTGATTTATTTATTAATAGTATATTTAAATATATATATATGGTTTGTACGCGCGCCGGTGAATCTCCGGGGAATGCAAAGTGCACATTTTATAATTTATAATTTATTATAATTTATTGTAAAAGTAAAAATTATACGGGCCGCCTCTTCGGCCTCCGTCGCGCCGCGCGCTGCCCCGCGTCCTATCAACCCTTTGAAGACTTCCTTCAGTGCCTGTCTCCTTAGTATTTTCTGCAACATATAATAAAAATTAATGATAATGAAAATAACATAGGATACCTAGTTGGGACCTGGGATTGAACACTGTTATGATATCGGTTCCGGTTCTCGAAACAGTTATGAAGAATCTAAATGGTGTTGTAACTGTTACGAGTATATCGGTTCTGGCTTACATATGTAAATATCGATTACGGTAATGGTTTTGGAGAACCGATATTATTTCGGTTTTATAATTGTTAAATTTCGGTTCTGGATGTCGGTTCCTGGTTTCCGGTCTGTATTATGTATTGTGTTCGGCCTTATATATTCATTATTCAAGTAGTTCTTTATTGTTATTCATAATTTAAACAATTTTTAAATGAATAAATTTTTATAATTTGTCTCTACATGCATTAATTGAATTATTATTCCAATAATAATTTGTTGTTAAAACAATTGTTTAAATAAACATTATTATGTAAATGGTAATTTAAACAATGAATATAGAAACAAACTATACATTATGAAAATTGATTTCTTTAAACTATTGTTTCAACAATAAATTGTTATTCAGATGATAATTCAAATAATGCATGTAGAGACAAATTATAAAAATTTACTAATTTAAAAATTATTAAATTATGAATAACAATAAAGAACTACTTGAATAATGAATATACATATGTATAAGGCCGAACACAATACAGAATACAGAACCGAAATCGGGAATCGACATCCAGAACCGAAAATTAACAATTATAAAACCGAAATAATATCGGTTCTCCAAAACCGTTACCTTATCCGATTTTTACATATGTAAGCCAGAACCGATATTCTCGTGGTGTAACAGTTACAACACCATTTCGATTCTTCATAACTGTTTCGAGAATCGGAACCGATATCATAACAGTTTTCAATCCCTGGTCCCAACTAGGCCTCTTATGTTATTTTTAGTATCATTAATTTTCTTTTAAATGTTGCAGTAAATACTAAGGGTGCGCCTACAGTGCATCCTACGACCGACAGACATGGTGACGTCAGAGCCGTCTGGCAGACATTTCAAATGTGTGGGTAGGCCCAGGTAGGCCCGTCTGTGAGAGGCCCTTCTAGTTTCGTCCTGCATCAACCGACAGGACGGCCCTTGCACCATACAATATTTCGGTGCAGCGTTCACTTCAAATAATTTTCATGTCGCCAATTTTGAAGTATCCGTATTTTTAAAAACGGGGCCGTAAAGAGGACACTTGGGGCTATATTATCATTATTTTTATTTTTTTTATTTTCTGGTGCTTTCATAGCAATGCACCTGTTTAAAACAATTGCAAAATAAACTATGAAAACAAATATTTTCTGAACTGAAATAATTTTTATTAAATACTCTGATGGTTTCACTATGAGTAACCAAAACTAAGTTTCATCAATTTGCTAGTTTAGCCGTTATAATTTAATGAAAAACTTGTGACACACAACTCATATTACATGTCCGTAAAACCAACAGTTTTCAAGATTTCAAAGAATTCTTCGAGATACGTCTATATTTTGCTAAAGACTGCAACATATTCAAATTTGAACAAAATTCGAAACAGTAGTCTTATCTCGCATGGAAAGATTCATGTGCACTAATTGTATATGTATATGTATGTAGATTAACTCTCATGGAAGTATGGATACTCGAAAATAATTAAAAATTAAAACAATTAGAAGAAACTGCGATTTACATAGATCAATCGTAAACAAAAAAATTCAAATTGCAATTTTTGAGAGAAAACCTCTCTTAAATCCATTTACTTCGTTATTACTTTATTGTCGGAGCCACGAAGAAAAACTCGGACATCTCCCTATACCTCAATAGCAATTATGTGCTATAAACCTTGCAGACCTCCACGGTCAGTTATGGGCTGCAGCTAATCATCTTGGGGTTTCCCGTCAAACCCGCACACCATGTGCAGTGACTCTTTTATCTGTCTTCCACTTGGAAGACACTTTTGGCCAAGTAGAGATGGGACACCTTCCATGTAGTGAAAAAACATTTTCAATTTGTTTATGTCCAACAAGTAGTCCAATACAATGCCCGAATTACTATATAATTGAAATACAATGTAATTCAATTCTGTAATTGAATTAGCAAAACTCTGAGTGGGTTAAGATATTACACCGTTACCGCCCACTACTACGCGATTGTCGGGGTGGCAAGGCGCCATCTCGTATGGGTCCGAACTGGTGACATTGTATTGATGCGAGCGTGAGAAGAAGCGTCCCAGGCAGGACTACGGTGACGTGTCTCTAGGAACGAATGAGCGGCCGATTGGATCAGAGCGGAGGAGGCAGACCTCGTTTCACACGCATTTTCGGCTGTCGACGAAATATTGGCTACAGCGGCCACACATACCATGTAGCGTGCAGCGTCGAAGTCAAAACATTGGGACTACGGGCGCGGCTGTGGTGGCAGATAGGCAGACCTAGCAATGATAGGCTCGATTTGTTTATGTGCCGTTCCCGAGGCTGTTCTCTATGGAGAGGTTTATGACAGGTCATTACTATTGAGCTGGAAGTCGACACTTTATCGGACATGACGTGTTGACTTGTTTTAAATTAAAAAGTACTTTACAGTAAAACATTATGAGTAGGACGCGTTAAAAACAGCTTTCTGGAAAATAGCTTCGCTGTCGATCGCCCAATAATGACCCGACCATTTGCATGCCCAATGTTTTACAGCCGCTACGCTATCGTACGTCGTACAGTGGTGCAAAATCCCCAAAACATGGCAATAATTCGTTTATTATGTCATTTTTAAAAATCTATGTGTATTGAAATACATTACAGTATTAATGCATCGATCATAGATTGTAATAGAACCTAACCCAAACACTGACATTGGAAAGAACTGTGACATACATTTGAAGGAAAAAATTTTGTCTCATTTCTTTGTTGTTTTTGCGTATATGCACTCCTTGATTTTCGAAAGTTTCATAGTGTAGATATTACTCAGTGCGGTGAGTACATTACTTTAAATTATAAAAAATGCAAAGCTAATCATTAATTTTTTTTGTATACATATTATTAAGACCCTATGGTGCCACCGATTTTTATTTGGTTATAATCCAAAAATTTGCGACTTTATGTTACTTTTCCACAAATAAGGTCACAATGGTTTTAGAAAGTGCGAGATAAACGATTATTTCGAATCCACATTTATTAATATTAAGATTTTTAAAACTAAGAAAATATGAAAAAACTATCCGAATACCCAAAGTCACAAGTTTTTCATTAAATTATATCATAGTGTAACCATAAGAGTATTTAATAAAAATGATTTCAGTTGAAAAAATATTTGTTTTCATAGTTTATTTTGCAATTGTTTTTTAAACAGGCGCATTGCTATCATACCGCCAGAAAATTGAAAAAAAAAATTATGATAATATAGCCCCAAGTGTCCTCTTTACGGCCCCGTTTTTAAAAATACGGATACTTCAAAATTGGCGACATGACAATTATTTGAAGTGAACGCTGTTTCGTCCTACGCCGGACGAAAATTGAAATTATTTGATTTTCCTCCTACGTCGTCAGACGGCGAGGCCCCATGATACCCCAAGATACGGCGGAGGATGCAGCGGAGGACGAGAAATGGTTTGCAGTAGTTGTCGGCAATGCCAGCATTGTTCCCCATAGCTCCCCGTAACGACCCTAGTGCTCTATGCTATACAAGGTATAGGAAGGTATTGCATGGTATAGATATAGATATAGTATAGGTACCTAGTGCAGGAGGCGGCGAAGGACGAAAAATGATTTGAAGCTTCCCGAAACCTTGCGATCCGCCTAGACACACGTACACGCTGCCCGAGCGGTTACTGTGTGAGTGCGCCGCGCGGTACGGCTGGTCAAAGTCAAGCCTGCTTGCAGAGCCTCCCGAATAGACATATTGCTGCCGAATAATGAAAACTACGCTTCGAAAACGCAAAAGTAGACCATCTTAGACACCGTGCGCAATAGATTGATCTTTTATCTAGCGATTGAGACTACGTAGTGGTTCCAAATGTGTATAATAGAGAAATGGTTTGTCAGTTACCGAACCCTTGCGATCCGGCTAGGCACACGTACACGCTGCCCGAGCGGCGAGTGTGTAAGTGCGCCGCGCGGTACAGACATCTTGCTGCCGAAGATTGAAAATTACGCTTCGAAAACGCAAAATTAGGCCAACTTAGACACCATGTGCAATAGATTGATCTTTTATCTAGCGATTGAGACTACGTAGGGGCTCCAAATGTGCATTAGCGAGACGTACTTTTACTAGAACCGGACCCTTGCGATCCGCCTAGGCACACGTACACGCTGCCCGAGCGGTGAGTGTGTAAGTGCGCCGCGCGGTACAGACATCTTGCTGCCGAATAATTAAAATTATGCCTCGAAAACGCAAAAGTTGGCCATCTTAGACACCATACGCATTAGATTGATCTTTTATCTAGCGATTGAGACTACGTAGTGGTTCCAAATGTATATAATAGAGAAATGGTTTGTCAGCTACCGAACCCTTGCGATCCGTACTACTCTTATACTACACTATACAGTGTATGCGCTTGAAGCGTGAAACGGAACGCACCCTTACTGATGCAGTGACGGCAGACAATGTACCCAGCTCCCCTACTGGACGAAAATGTTATTACTTAGGTTCTACTAGCGGCCGCTCTTTCGTTTTTGGCGTGACCATCGAAAAGTCGTCAAGGTCAACTGGGGATCCACACCCTTAACAGTATCTCGTCGGTGTTACCGGCCGTCAACCGCAGTGTAGGTCCACTTTGGCTCTTCGAGGTTCCGCGACCTTGGACAGCCGACTGACGCGGCAACACCTTCCAACGCACCGAGTAACCGTCACAATATGTATAGAGTGAGCTTTCAATTTTGAAAGACTATTCCTGGATTTTCGTATGCGTGGTCGGGCCGGCCCTCTCCGCCCCCCACCACCTAATTCTAACTAATTCTGATAGCATGATTTTTCATTACTAGTTCAAATCCTGTATAACGGCCATATACAGGGTGTCTCAAAATTCCTGAGATAATTTCAAGCGACATTTTCCTTTGAAAAAATGTCGTCCGCGGCTTCGTTAACGAGTTATTAACGAAAAACACGGACCAATGAGAGCGCGAGCTAGACCCGTACAGCCCAGCGTGCCGGCAGTAGGGCAGCTGAGCGTCGGTGGCACGCCGCACAGTGGTGCCAAATGGCCAAAAAGCGGAAAAAAATCTATAAAAACCAAACCATCCAACACATTTGCTTGAAAATTTGTGGAAAGCATGCCACAGGTACAACGGTTATGTGGCAAGAAAATAAATATTTATTTATTTATTAATTAATTTATTTTTTCATTAAATTTTTTTTTACTTGTTTTACTGTTCTCCGATTTTGATGAAATTTAAATATGTTATAGATTTCAACATTTTGAACAACTTTTTCCTTTTCCAATATAGGGGGGTCGCTTTTAGTTTTCGAGATACTCGCATTTTCGTGTGCAGGAACTGACCAGGAGCCGTAAGAGCTGTGTACATACATATGTGTACATACCAAGATTTTCACCACTTTTAACCACTTATACCTCGTGTGTATGTTAATCAATTTCGATGAAATTTTCAGTATATATATAACTAAGATAGATCTACTAAACGTATATTTTAAATTTTCTATACGGGGACAAATAAAAAAAATTTTTAAACTGCCTTTTTTTACGTAATTGCTATTCTTTCAAAAAAATTTTTGCACGTTATTTAGTAAACAACTGCATTTAATTGATCACAAAAAATCAGATCGTTTGGTAAAAGTTTAGAAAAGTTATTCCGTTTTAAAGAGCGTACACGGATACATGCGTCTGACTATAGTTAGAAAAAATTGGTCGCAGAGCCAGGTTCGCAGGAGTTCGCAGCCAAAACCTGGTTGGATATGTACTTTAAAGTGTGTTGCATTATTTGCAACAAGTTTTATCTTGGCGCTTTTTGGCGCAAACAAGTTATGTCAAATTGAACTTTAATTCTACTATTCAAAATAGCTCTTTTTCAATTTGTGTTTTAGATAAATAAATGACACTTACATTAATTAAAGCTACGTTAAATAAATCATCTATTATAAACACAATCAAATTATAATATTGTTCAAGTGTTATAATGTTTTAGATTCTTGTGACTGCGTTTATACGTAGACGCATTTAAGGTGAGCGCATACTAGATGGTCGCGGGAAGGCCGCGGGAAGGCCAAAGCCGCCGATGGACGGCCAAAGCCGCCGATGGACGTCCATGCGGTAATAAATCTCTAGCGGGCCGACGGCTCCACAGCAGGGAGCAGGGCTACCTGCTGTGCGCGGCAGAAAAAAAAGGTCTCCGTGGGCTCCCCAACTCTTTTAGGTAAAAGGGCCTATTGCACTGTGTATTTCACGATGGCCGTGGCCGGCCGGGCCGTGGCCTAGTACGCGCAGACGACTCTTAGGTAAAAGGGGCCACTGAATTTGCCACAAAATTGCCACTGCCTATTGCACAATGTAGATTTGCGTAAACATCATGCTGCACAATAATTATTGCGCAATATGCTTGATCGTGAATCAGAGTTGTGCAGAATTACAATTGAATTACTCCAGGAATTAATAATAAGAAATTAATAATAAAAAAGACAATTTCATTAGTTAAGTTCGCAAAAAATTCGATTTTTTTGCAAAATTCTGGGGTCGTAGACAAAGAAAATAATTGATCGCTCTATCTCATCTCTATCGAAAGTTTTTGGATTTTGACACAGATTTCGTCCACATTGCCCACCGTGCGGCACACACGAGATGTGAAACACTCCAGTAACTACAAACAGCTGTTAGGTTTGAATTGTTTGTTATTTCGGGTCCATGAAATTGGTGAATATTCTTTGGGATAGCGTTTGTCACAAAAATTGCAACTTTTACGTGGCGAAAAAACAGAACGCGTGGAAGGAGACGTGAGATGTCGTTTATTTTACCTAAATTGTTGTTGGAGTGTCGTACACTCCGAATGTGCAGTACACAGGTTGATACCGTCCATACTAACTTTGTTTTTTTTTCGTGCACTTACAATTGCCGAAATCGCCGGACGCGAAATGATTTTTTGATGAATTGTTGATTTTACAAATCGACGACAATGAGTTTTTGGGAGTTTATATTGGAAACATTCGACATCACAGAATTCCTCCTATCCGTAAAAAGACCTAAAAGTTATTTGTCTCCTACATTGTTCAAAATCAGTGGCTCGTAGGTAGAAGGCACCGTTCGTCAGTTAGCTTCAGCCTTAAGCCCCCATAAATTTTATTACTGGTAATAAGGACGGGTAAATACTGGTCTACTTTAAAAATGAGGCTATTGTAAAAATTTGTTTTTTGACGAGCATGAATTACTTCATGACCACCGTCCGACGAAAACACGAGGAAAAACACGTGTTGGAAGGGACTTCCTCATACTACATTATAACGTATCAACTCAGAAACCATAACAATACATAGATTTCCACGTTGCCCGAAAAGGCGTGGTGTATTGCCCGCCGATTTGTTTATGTTTCGAGTGGTCCAATACACTGGCCCGTACGAGCGACAGCGGAACAGCAATGGGCTAAGACCTACGATATTAAATCGTTACCGCCCACTACTACGCGATTATAGGGGGTGGCAAGACGCCATCTCGCATGGGTCCGAACTGGCGACATTGCATTGATGCGAGCCTGAGAAGAAGGTTTCCAGGCAGGACACGGTGACGGGTCTAAGTAGGTACGAGTGCGCGCGGCCGATTGGATCAGAGTGGAGGAGGCAGGTCTCGTTTCACACGCATTTTCGGCTGTTGTCGAAATATTGGCTACAGCGGCCACACATACTATGTAACGTGCGACTATATGTATACGGCGTATTCCCGGAAGAATGGAAGGCCGCCAAAGTAATTTCTATAGCTAAAAAAGGCAAAGATCCTACAAACCCAAACAGTTACCGCCCAATCAGCTTACTCCCGAACATAGGAAAAGTATCATTAACTAACACAGTTAGGATATATTATATTATATGATCTCATTAGAGTAGTGTAACCAAAAACAAGCAGACATCTGCACCCCTTATTCTATATTCTTGTTCTTTTTCTTCTTTTTCTCCTCGCTCTGTAAATAGCCTCATTGCATCACTATCTCACCTGTAAATAGCATCACACATATCATTATCTCACCCATATCTCACTTGTAAATATACATCACCTCACCGCAAATACCAATCACCCTGTACTATCATTTAAAAGTAAGCTCCTAGTTTTATAAGGCGTTTTTCGGGAGCAATACAAGTGCAAGATAAATTAATACGGCTGTGAACCGAATAATGTATTACTGTGATACGCAGTAATTACTACGAGGAGTACAGATAAACTGCTCCTCGACGTACAAAACCGTCACAAGTAGACCTCTAATGTGCCTTTACATTAGTAATAATTAGAAATTTATTTAGCAGAGTAAGATACTTTTCGTTTATTTCTTTTAGTATTCAACCATTGTTAAACATTCTTATGCCTGAAATAAACAATTTTTAAACAGCAAAACAATGTAGCGTGCGACGTCAAAGTCAAAACATTGAGACTGTTGTGGGGATAGGCAGACCTTGCAATAGGCGCGATTTGTTTGGGTGCCGTTCTCAGGGCTGTTCTCTATGGAGAGGTTTATGACACAGGTCATTAATCTATTGAGCAGAAAACCGGCACTTTCGGACAACACGTGTTTACTGTAAAGTAATTCGTCGTCGCTACAGCGTCCATCCCCTGTGGAGAAATCGAGGTGCCGAGGGCGAATTGGTTTTATTCCGACAGATGTTAATGGACCACGAGGAGAAATTTTATGGCTATTTTCGCATGAACAGGGGGTGCTTTAATATGTTGCTAAGCCGAATCGAAGACAAGCTGGTGAAGAAAAGCACGCGATCACGAAATCCAATTGCTCCGAATGAACGATTGGCAGTTTGTTTGCGGTAAGTGATTTTTCAACTACTGAGTGACCGAGTCAACGACTGAGCTTCTTATGTTTTGCCATCGGTGACAGCTGCAAACCGAAATATTTTTTAATTAATCATCTATCATTGTTTTAGATACCTAGTAACGGGTGACTCGTTCAAGAACTTAAGCTACAGTTTTCGGATGGGGCATACGACCGTGCGTCAAATTGTGCACGAAACATGTCGAGCAATTTATAGTACATTATTCAAGGAGGTGATGAGACTGCCCAACAAGGAAAAATGGGAAGCCATCAAGCAGGAATTTTGGGAGAAGTGCCGGTTCCCCAATTGTTTAGGTGCGATTGACGGAAAACACGTGAACATTAGGAAACCACCGAACTTGGGATCTCAATATTTTAATTATAAGAAAACCCATTCCATCGTACTGATGGCCCTGGCCGATGCCAGTTGCAATTATATTGCTGTGGAGGTAGGCGGGTATGGCAGAAACAGTGATGGGGGAATACTGGCAAATTCAAAACTCGGCGAGAAACTGGAAGACGGCAGCATTCAATTGTTGCCCGACACGGACTTGCCGGGCACAACCATTTCCGCACCCTGCGTAATTCTCGGCGACGAGGCGTTCCCGCTGAAGCGGTATATAATGAGGCCGTATCCAGGCAATCAATCAGAAGGACACGCTGATAAAACTATATTTAATCATCGGCTTTCCATGGGGCGGCGCGTTGTAGAAAATACTTTTGGGATCATGTGTCAAAAATTCAACATTTTTTACAAACGGATCAATGCCCTTCCCGAGAACATTGACTTCATTATTGCGACCGCTTGCATCCTACATAATTATATAAGAATGTACGAGAGATCGACGGTAGGATCGACGGAAGAATCCGCGAGCCAGGAGGAGGAGGAAGCGCCGAGCCAGGAGGAGGAGGAAGCGCCGAGTAGGAACTCGCAGAACCCGCAACGAGGCAACGCGGCGGAGGGATTTGAAGCGAGGGAGAAATTTAAAAATTTCTTTTCTGTAAGGGGCCAGCGCACCGAACAATAATTGCGCATGACGAAAAAAGATGCGTTGCGTTATAGTATGTGTGTGTAATTGTTTTTATCGTGTGTGTGTGTGTGTATGTATGTGTAAGGAAAGATCTAGAAGGAATGAGAGTGTGTATGAGAGAGAGGGATGCGCGGAAGAATAGAGTATAGAGAGAGCTACTGTGGAGCGCGTACAGAGTGTAAAAAGAGTGTGATTAATAGAGTGAATATAAGAGAGAGAACATTACTTTATGTACTTTATTCGTAATAAACATATTGTTAATCATTTACTCATTAACCACACGAGTCTCTTGAACCCGGATCCAACATTCTTACCATCTTTTTATACAGGGTGGTCCACGCAACTTGCACACCTATAATAAGTTCGAAAATATGCGTTGCACGAAAAAGTTTTGTATACTGAAGTTGCATGGTCTGAAGGTGTACATTATGTAGTGTATTTATTTTTTTTACAGGCGGCCGCGTAAAGGACATATGAAGGTCAACTTAATTTTTTCAAATGGAATGAGGTATTTTTTAATACATCAATCGATGCAGCTGGACACTCGTTATAAAAATGTACTAAAAAAATACCTAGTACTTAGTTTAGTACGAAGTACTAAAAATACCTATGTATGTCGAAAGGTTAGTAGTTCAGGAGATATTTCAATTTAAATGACTCAAAAATACCATTACTGTCGTACTAAGACGTTAGTGTTTACTTACTTGTGTAACATCTTAGCACACACACACGACAGTAATGGTATTTTAGAGTTATTTAAATTGAAATATCTCCCGAACTGCTAACTTTTCGCCATACATAGGTTAGTACTTTTTTATAACGAATGTCCAGCTGCATCGATTGATGTATTAAAAAGTACATCATTCCATTTGAAAAAATTAAATTGACTTTCATATGTCCTTTACGCGTCCGCCTGTAAAAAAAATAAATATACTGCACAATGTATCCCTTCAGGCCATGCTACTTCTGTATACAAAACTTTTTCGTTCAACGCGTACTTTCGAAGTTATTATAGGTGTGCAAGTTGTGTAGACCACCCTGTATAACTCCGAGCGGCGAAGCCTTTAGAAGACTTAAAAAAGACTTGCTTAAAAATACTTTATTTGTAAAAGGTTGAATTTGATTTGCAGAAGGGAGAAAGTAATTTGCAGACGGGTGATATGGAGTTGCAAAAGGATGAAATTAATTTACAGTATTTAATATATTGTCGTATTTATTTAATATATTAAAATTTTTAATTAATTTTGCACAGGCGCTTTATACCCCTGTTTCGTCACTGCTTGGTGTGTTGGCATCTAAAACGAAAATATTAATATAAATTTAGTGATTCTCCTAATCATTAGTAAAACAACTATTTATTATAAATATAAAATTATACTCACTGTTGGCAAGTGTTTCGTTGTAGATTTCCTCCTGTAGTTCGGACACTTTTGCCAAGAGTGCAGATTTGACGATGTTTTGACGCCTCACGTCAAACTGGCAAACCTCCAGCGCCATGCTTTTAAAAAACAGGAGCAATCTGGCTCTTACTGAGTTCTCGGTTTCGCCGCTGCTGACTGTTCTTTCGATCAGCCCGGTACATCTGCTTATGCAGTCTATTAACCCTGTTTGTCTTGTCTCCTCTATTCTGCTTCTTTTGGGTGGTGGTTGACACTCCACATCCTTGTCACTTTCCTCAAACACAGTGTCCGTATTTGTGGTGGTTGCACTTGAATTGTCGTCAGTGGAGGCTTCCTGTGAGCATTCCTCGACACTAGATTTCATTCTCCTCTCTTGAAAATATGGATCTAAAAAATCCAGGGCGTTGCCGAATTTATGATGTTTGACGGTGCCTGCCGCCTGCCCGCTCCGCGTTTGGGTGCGTCCTCTATGCTTTCTATAGCAACTTCTGATGTTCTGCCATCGCCTTTTACATTCTTCAGAACTGGTAGCTGCAAACGGAAAAATTTTTTAATTAATCATCTGTTATTGTTATTGAATTGTTGTTGTTGGAAATTTAGGTGTACCCTACGTGCACGTGGCGTATTGGGCTGTATTGGACTGTATTTAATATTCGGACACTCTTCAAAAGATGATTTGGGCCCCATTGCACATTAGAATATTACATTTTGTAGATCAGTTTGAATTTTCTTTGCGGTTCCGACCAATTGCAAGTTTTTATGAACATTTTTTACTACTTAACTTCTGGATTCTAAGTTCCAGCCTCGCCAAAAATATCCACTTCGCAGAGTCTGACATTACAAATATTGTCGCTTTTTTAAGAGTGTCCGCATATTCAAAATAGGAGCCGCGGCCAGCAGTAATGGTAATAAAAAGGGGGGCTATATTTGGAGCTTTATTTTTTTTTAATGTGAAAACTTTTTTGCGGTATACTAATTCTAGATATCCTGTAGTTTAACACCACATAACTTTTATGCCGTTGCGATGAGTTACATATGTTTAAAAACACTAATTTATGCAAAAAACCGTCATGAAAATCTAAGAGCTCTTAACCAGGATTGGAAATCGGTAAAAATACGTATAAAAAAATTTTAACATTGACACAGATATACTTAATATGATGTAGATACCTTCTTGTAACAACATCTATTCCAACTTTCGTCACAAACATCACTTTCAACATAAAAATTATAACAAGAAAGAGATGCGTATGAATGGAATGCTACGATCAAAGGCGTGTGTATCGAACAAGTGCTATGTTTTAATTGGTGACACGGGTGACTGTTTGTATAAACAATAAAAAGGAGTGCACCACGTAATGGCATGTTTATTTATCTATATTGGGGCGTAATTACAACATTCTATGTAAATATTTACAATATTGATTTTTGGCCAGCTTTTCAGGTCTAATACCGCACTGTGCGGTGTGGCCAACGAATTGGACCATACGTTCTTATCCAACGATTTGTAAACTTGTTATTAAGATATCCCCTAATTATAATAGCATTGTGGGCAGGACACCCGTTTTGTTGAAGGTACGCCCTAATTATGGCGACAACGAAAAGTATAATACAAAGAGCGGAGCTCTGTATCGCAGAAGGTGGATCGCAGTTCGAACATTTGATGTAACTTGCTTTGTTTTGTAAGAAATAATTCTTCATTAAAGTTACATTTGTACAAATCTCTCCCCCGCGGACGACCCAGTACAGTAAACCCGAGATTACTGCAATAATAGCAAGTTAAGCTCGTTTAAACATTTCAAAAAAAGATAAAAAGATTTTTACTACGATTTTGACTTAGAGTGCCAATCATTGTACAGTTTACCCTACTCCGACTCCGTGTGGAATGACCATCAGAAATGTATAAACGAAGTTGTTAATAAAATATAGTGAATACTGACCTGGCAGACCCAATTCATCCGCGATCTCCCTCCAGAGGATCGATTTCAACTTGCTATCCATATATTGTGAATGCTGCAAATTATATAAGCACTCGCGACTCCGCACTGCTTCAATTAGCTTCTCGTCTTCCATGATTTTCAAAGTGCACTGGCCGGCAGTCAAACTAGCAATATTCCCACGACGAACTTTCGTCAAAAAGGTAACCTCGCAAATTAGCCCCTGCGTGGGGGTAAAAATGGCGTCAAAAACACGTGTTTTCAACTGAAACAACTCGAAGCACGGCAAATGTGCAGCCGTCATAATGCAATAAAAAAAGTTTGACAATTTACTGTGCAGGTATATAGAAACAGCGAACATTCATAGCAGGGACGACTGAACGTGCTGGTTTTTAGATTGCTCGGACATAGCATTTTTATATCTCGCCGAAGAAGTCGGGGCCTTCACAAATTACTTTACAGTAAACACGTGTTGTCCGAAAGTGCCGGTTTTCTGCTCAATAGATTAATGACCTGTGTCATAAACCTCTCCATAGAGAACAGCCCTGAGAACGGCACCCAAACAAATCGCGCCTATTGCAAGGTCTGCCTATCCCCACAACAGTCTCAATGTTTTGACTTTGACGTCGCACGCTACATTGTTTTGCTGTTTAAAAATTGTTTATTTCAGGCATAAGAATGTTTAACAATGGTTGAATACTAAAAGAAATAAACGAAAAGTATCTTACTCTGCTAAATAAATTTCTAATTATTACTAATGTAAAGGCACATTAGAGGTCTACTTGTGACGGTTTTGTACGTCGAGGAGCAGTTTATCTGTACTCCTCGTAGTAATTACTGCGTATCACAGTAATACATTATTCGGTTCACAGCCGTATTAATTTATCTTGCACTTGTATTGCTCCCGAAAAACGCCTTATAAAACTAGGAGCTTACTTTTAAATGATAGTACAGGGTGATTGGTATTTGCGGTGAGGTGATGTATATTTACAAGTGAGATATGGGTGAGATAATGATATGTGTGATGCTATTTACAGGTGAGATAGTGATGCAATGAGGCTATTTACAGAGCGAGGAGAAAAAGAAGAAAAAGAACAAGAATATAGAATAAGGGGTGCAGATGTCTGCTTGTTTTTGGTTACACTACTCTAATGAGATCATATAATATAATATATCCTAACTGTGTTAGTTAATGATACTTTTCCTATGTTCGGGAGTAAGCTGATTGGGCGGTAACTGTTTGGGTTTGTAGGATCTTTGCCTTTTTTAGCTATAGAAATTACTTTGGCGGCCTTCCATTCTTCCGGGAATACGCCGTATACATATAGTCGCACGTTACATAGTATGTGTGGCCGCTGTAGCCAATATTTCGACAACAGCCGAAAATGCGTGTGAAACGAGACCTGCCTCCTCCACTCTGATCCAATCGGCCGCGCGCACTCGTACCTACTTAGACCCGTCACCGTGTCCTGCCTGGAAACCTTCTTCTCAGGCTCGCATCAATGCAATGTCGCCAGTTCGGACCCATGCGAGATGGCGTCTTGCCACCCCCTATAATCGCGTAGTAGTGGGCGGTAACGATTTAATATCGTAGGTCTTAGCCCATTGCTGTTCCGCTGTCGCTCGTACGGGCCAGTGTATTGGACCACTCGAAACATAAACAAATCGGCGGGCAATACACCACGCCTTTTCGGGCAACGTGGAAATCTATGTATTGTTATGGTTTCTGAGTTGATACGTTATAATGTAGTATGAGGAAGTCCCTTCCAACACGTGTTTTTCCTCGTGTTTTCGTCGGACGGTGGTCATGAAGTAATTCATGCTCGTCAAAAAACAAATTTTTACAATAGCCTCATTTTTAAAGTAGACCAGTATTTACCCGTCCTTATTACCAGTAATAAAATTTATGGGGGCTTAAGGCTGAAGCTAACTGACGAACGGTGCCTTCTACCTACGAGCCACTGATTTTGAACAATGTAGGAGACAAATAACTTTTAGGTCTTTTTACGGATAGGAGGAATTCTGTGATGTCGAATGTTTCCAATATAAACTCCCAAAAACTCATTGTCGTCGATTTGTAAAATCAACAATTCATCAAAAAATCATTTCGCGTCCGGCGATTTCGGCAATTGTAAGTGCACGAAAAAAAAACAAAGTTAGTATGGACGGTATCAACCTGTGTACTGCACATTCGGAGTGTACGACACTCCAACAACAATTTAGGTAAAATAAACGACATCTCACGTCTCCTTCCACGCGTTCTGTTTTTTCGCCACGTAAAAGTTGCAATTTTTGTGACAAACGCTATCCCAAAGAATATTCACCAATTTCATGGACCCGAAATAACAAACAATTCAAACCTAACAGCTGTTTGTAGTTACTGGAGTGTTTCACATCTCGTGTGTGCCGCACGGTGGGCAATGTGGACGAAATCTGTGTCAAAATCCAAAAACTTTCGATAGAGATGAGATAGAGCGATCAATTATTTTCTTTGTCTACGACCCCAGAATTTTGCAAAAAAATCGAATTTTTTGCGAACTTAACTAATGAAATTGTCTTTTTTATTATTAATTTCTTATTATTAATTCCTGGAGTAATTCAATTGTAATTCTGCACAACTCTGATTCACGATCAAGCATATTGCGCAATAATTATTGTGCAGCATGATGTTTACGCAAATCTACATTGTGCAATAGGCAGTGGCAATTTTGTGGCAAATTCAGTGGCCCCTTTTACCTAAGAGTCGTCTGCGCGTACTAGGCCACGGCCCGGCCGGCCACGGCCATCGTGAAATACACAGTGCAATAGGCCCTTTTACCTAAAAGAGTTGGGGAGCCCACGGAGACCTTTTTTTTCTGCCGCGCACAGCAGGTAGCCCTGCTCCCTGCTGTGGAGCCGTCGGCCCGCTAGAGATTTATTACCGCATGGACGTCCATCGGCGGCTTTGGCCGTCCATCGGCGGCTTTGGCCTTCCCGCGGCCTTCCCGCGACCATCTAGTATGCGCTCACCTTTATAAGCCAAAATCGCAGGTTTTCTTTTTCCAAACTTTCATGTCGTATTATTCCTAGAAATAAGTGATACTTATAAAAAATTTGTATTGGTTTAAATACTCCAACTATATAGTAAACGAAATTGCAATGAAAAATCTATGTACCCAACATTCGGAAAATTGATTTTTTTCCCTGCTCGCACCACTGTGCGGCGTGGCGCGGCGCGACGCTTGGCAATAGGACGATCAAAGGATCCCGTCTCGCGAAGAGATCCCCGTTTCACGTGTATGTAAATACACGTGGTACGTGAAACGTGTAGTGCGAATTTAAGGATCCGTGAATACGAAGCCGCGAATGTGGAACACGTGAATACGAATCCGTATAACACGGACTCGTGTTACACGGGGCTGCGAACACGGATCCGTCAACACGGGTCCGTTCGGCACGTTCGAGTCCGACAACTGAAGCGTTATTGTTTTTAGATCGAATTCTTTTCTACTGTTGACGTTAGAAGTGAGACAATAATAAAGTTGCGGTAAATTGTTCGACGTTAAATGACCGCATATTAAAATGCATATGTAAAATAAAAATACGAACATTTGTGAAATTAAAATACACGGGTACCCGTGTACTTAGTATTATATTACGTGCATTAAAATTCGGATTCGTTTATTGCACGTGAAATAGGGACCTCTATTAGATGTGATTCCGGAAGCGGGTAGCGCAGATGGAAAGAGATACTGAATAAATTCGCGGAAATAGCGCACGAAATAAAACAGGTGTTAGAAGAGCGATGCGTTTATTACGAAATAGAGAGCTATACTGACGTGAAAGAGAACAATAAGAAGAAAAAGAAAAGATTACATAGACAGACATAAGTATGGATTTAAAGACGACAGCATTGGTGACGCGTAAATATAAACAGAGAACGTATTTATGTAACGCCTGCGTTACTTGAGGCGTGAGCGTGATCAACGACTGTCCAGAGCTAACATACATTCTGAAAAACAAATTTTTGAGCTACAGGTAACAAAAAATAATTAACACAATTTTACGAAATACAATTTATTCAATTAATTTTCTATTTTGGTACAAAAAACCTAAAATGTTTACATTCTCAGGTAGTAAACACGTCCTTTTTCAAAATTCAAAGCTCACCTTATATACATACATATGTATCACCGTATATATAATAGAATATCGTTCAACGATCGTAGTGATATACAATGTATATCTGTAGAAACAGTTGACGAGCGGTCGCATCATGCTGACGCATACGCACAGCACGGGCGTGCATGTATAGACAAAATTAAATGTATAGTACTAGTACTACTGCAGTTTTTCGCAAATATCTCAAAAATTAAGGCTGAGCGGAAGTTACATGTATAGGAAAAAGTTGTTCACACACATAGAATCTTCACCCTAACAACATATTAAAAAATCATCGAAGTCGGTGAGGTGGGACCTTTTATGCACAATTACCTTACAATTTTTATATAATGACGACATTGTTGACATGTCCGACATACACGGAGAATACGAAAAATATATTGCGGAACCACAGTTACGGTTTGATTTATGTCCGTATGACTGGTGGAAGTCACGGATACGCAAATATCCGACAATTGCAAGACTTGCAATTAAGTATTTGGCGATACCGGCAACGTCGGATAGTTCCGAACGTTGTTTTTCAACTGTGTGAAATATTGTAACGCGAAAAAAACGCGTTTTACCTGAAAATGTAAACATTTTGGTTTTTTTTATATCAAAGTAGAAAATTAATTGATTAAATTTTATTGCGTAAACTTTTGTTAATTATTTTTTGTTACCTGTAATCCAAAAATTTGTTTTTCAAAATGTGTGTTAGCTCTGGACAGTCGTTGTTCACGCTCACGCCTCAAGTAACGCGGGCGTTACACAAATACGTTTTCTGTTTATATTTACGCGTCACCAATGCTGCCGTCTTTAAATCCATACTTATGTCTGTCTATGTAATCTTTTCTTTTTCTTCTTATTGTTCTCTTTCACGTCAGTATAGCTCTCTATTTCGTAATAAACGCATCGCTCTTCTAACACCTGTTTTATTTCGTGCGCTATTTCCGCGAATTTATTCAGTATCTCTTTCCATCTGCGCTACCCGCTTCCGGAATCACATCTAATAGAGGTCCCTATTTCACGTGCAATAAACGAATCCGAATTCTAATGCACGTAATATAATACTAAGTACTGTTGTGAGCTGACGAGAAGATCCCTGGCAGGAATGCGGTGACGTAGGCAAGAATGCGCACCCGATTGGTTGGCTTGGAGGGGGGGCGCCTAGGCTCACACGCAGTTTCGACTAGAGCGTTCTATTGGCCGACGCAGTCACCCCCACTACTCGAGTCGCGTGACGAAGAGAGGGAATCAGACGTACCCTAGGGTACTCAGTGAGGGTACTCAACGGCGTAGGCACAAAATTCAGAATACTGCTGAAAAATTGTCATGACGTAAAACTTTCTTATTTTCCTATTCTTATTATAAAATGTTCAAATCAGTATTCCCTAGTAGCATTTACGGTTGGCGTTTCGTTGGGCCTACGTTGGGGGTTTGCGTTGGGCAACCGTTAGAAATGTCGCTCTTTTTTGTAGTTGGGCCAACAGTCAGGGCCAACGTTGGGCCAACGTTCAGCCAACGTTGCGCCAGCGTCGGGCCAACGGTAATACCCAACGTAGGGCCAACGGTAATACCCAACGTAGGGCCTACATTACTATAATACGATAAGCCAACAAAAGGATTCTTTCTGTAGGGTCAATTAATTATATACATATATATATGTGTATTATAAAAATATTTTATTTTTATATCTCACAATCAGTCATTTTGTGAGGTAACAATTTTTGCCTCACATATTATATTAATATATAAGTACTAACTTATTATGCACGCTAGCATATAACGGATTTCTTACATATATGTGTACGAAATGTATACATATATTACATATTATAAAAGTAAGATTCCTTACATTACATATTATATTACGTACATAACACACATTGCACATTAGTAATATGACATTACATTCATATTCCATACATAACACGTTGCACATTAGTAATATGATATTACATTCATATTACACCTCTTCAATAGTTCTGATAATTACAACAGTTCCGCTTAAGATGGTGAAACAAGAATCGGATAAAGACGTACTTAAAATACAACTGTTTTTCGCAGTTATAGATATTGGCGTAGCTGCATGGCTGATGATCCATCGAACACTTGTGCCTCAGTAAAATCTGAAAAATGACATAGAAATTAATCTTACAACAAGAAAAGCAAAAGGAAACAAAATTGTTAATTGCAATTGAATGCATGCATAAATTACACACATTCTTTAGAAAGTATCTATAATACGTGGTAACACGTATAATTAAGTATAGGTATAAATAATTGTTAAACTAAACCACTCATTACTAATTTAACAATATACTTACAAATATTTGGCGTAGCTGCATGGCTGATGATCCATCGAACACTTGTGCCTCAGTAAAATCTGAAAAATGACATAGAAATTAATCTTACAACAAGAAAAGCAAAAGGAAACAAAATTGTTAATTGCAATTGAATGCATGCATAAATTACACACATTCTTTAGAAAGTATCTACAATACGTGGTAACACGTATAATTAAGTATGGGTATAAATAATTGTTAAACTAAACCACTCATTACTAATTTAACAATATACTTACAAATATTTGGCGTAGCTGCATGGCTGATGATCCATCGAACACTTGTGCCTCAGTAAAATCTGAAAAATGACATAGAAATTAATCTTACAACAAGAAAAGCAAAAGGAAACAAAATTGTTAATTGCAATTGAATGCATGCATAAATTACACACATTCTTTAGAAAGTATCTACAATACGTGGTAACACGTATAATTAAGTATAGGTATAAATAATTGTTAAACTAAACCACTCATTACTAATTTAACAATATACTTACAAATATTTGGCGTAGCTGCATGGCTGATGATCCATCGAACACTTGTGCCTCAGTAAAATCTGAAAAATGACATAGAAATTAATCTTACAACAAGAAAAGCAAAAGGAAACAAAATTGTTAATTGCAATTGAATGCATGCATAAATTACACACAGTCTTTAGAAAGTATCTACAATACGTGGTAACACATATAATTAAGTATAGGTATAAATAATTGTTAAACTAAACCACTCATTACTAATTTAACAATATACTTACAAATATTTGGCGTAGCTGCATCCATATGGCTGCTGTTCTACCGAACGATGATGCTGAATTGAATTAAATTAATGGTGTTGAATTAAATTCCACCACTTTGTACATTATCAAAATTTTTTGTTAATGAAATGAAGTAAAACACGCGACACAAAGAACGACCACTTCGACAGTTCGACACAGCACAGAAGAATGAAATAGTGAAAATCGACAAATACCAAATGACGATCGACGCTACATATATCTTGAACGACGGGTATTCGTCGTTGGTCCTATGTTGGGTATTCGTCGTTGACCCAACGTTGGGTATTCGTCGGCAAACTGACGTAATTTTTCTTCGTTGGCCTTATGTTGGGTATTCGTCGTTGGCCCTATGTTGGTTATTCGTCGTTGGCCCAACGTTGGGTATTCGTCGGCAAACTGACGTAATTTTTCTTCGTTGGCCTTATGTTGGGTATTCGTCGTTGGCCCTATGTTGGTTATTCGTCGTTGGCCCAACGTTGGGTATTCGTCGGCAAACTGACGTAATTTTTCTTCGTTGGCCTTATGTTGGGTATTCGTCGTTGGCCCTATGTTGGTTATTCGTCGTTGGCCCAACGTTGGGTATTCGTCGGCAAACTGACGGTAATTTTTCTTCGTTGGCCTTATGTTGGGTATTCGTCGTTGGCCCTATGTTGGTTATTCGTCGTTGGCCCAACGTTGGGTATTCGTCGGCAAACTGACGTAATTTTTCTTCGTTGGTCCTATGTTGGGTATTCGTCGTTGGCCCTATGTTGGTTATTCGTCGTTGGCCCAACGTTGGGTATTCGTCGGCAAACTGACGGTAATTTTTCTTCGTTGGCCTTATGTTGGGTATTCGTCGTTGGCCCTATGTTGGTTATTCGTCGTTGGCCCAACGTTGGGTATTCGTCGGCAAACTGACGTAATTTTTCTTCGTTGGCCCTAGGTTGGGGATTTGTCGGCAAAACCACTAACCATGCCCCACCATTCCCCAACAAACTCCCAACCGTTGGCCACCGTTGGCCAACCGTAAATGCTACTAGGGTTGACATTAACATTCTACAGCACATATTAATAATCGTATATATATTATAAGCTCTCTCTCTCCCGCTCTCTCTCTCTCGCTCTCTCTCTCCCGCTCTCTCGCTCTCTGTCTCTAATGTAAAAAGCTAAAAAAAAGTATAAAAAAAGTTACCACGACGGGACTCGAACCCGAGTCCACGGCATAGCAGTTCAGCTCGCTGCCGCTACGCCACACCATTACTTACAATTAGTAAAAGAGTGAACTATGTAAACTGACATGTTGCGTCCACAAAACTTTAATTTGCAAATATCTTGAAAATTACTGAATAGTTGCCTCTATAATGGGGTATATTCGTAATCAGGGGAACGAGATCTGTAACTCTGTAAAGTCTCAACTAAATCTGTGACGCGAAGGCTTTGCATTCTCCTTGTGTAAATTGTCACTTTTCATGACTGCAATAGGATCCTCGTATTCACGGCATTGAATATTGGCTTTAAGTCGTGAAACATCGTAGCCCTCTGTAAATACGGGAATCCTACTACTATGCGTCGTGTGACGTAGCAGCTGAAAGGGCGTGGTCACGCGGCGAGTACGGGACCGTCAGAGGTGGGGGTAGGCGACGAGTACGGACCGTCAGAGGTGGGGGTAGGCGGCGCTAGCTGGAGACCCCTCTTGCCTCTGTACCCCCCCGGGGATCTTCTCATCAGCTCACAACAGTACACGGGTACCCGTGTATTTTAATTTCACAAATGTTCGTATTTTTATTTTACATATGCATTTTAATATGCGGTCATTTCACGTCGAACAATTTACCGCAACTTTATTATTGTCTCACTTCTAACGTCAACAGTAGAAAAGAATTCGATCTAAAAACAATAACGCCTCAGTTGTTGGACTCGAACGTACCGAACGGACCCGTGTTGACGGATCCGTGTTCGCAGCCACGTGTAACACGGGTCCGTGTTACACGGATCCGCATTCGCGGCTTCGTATTCACGAATCCTTAAATTCGTACTACACGGTTCACGTACCACGTGTACACGTGTATTTTAGTACACGTCCAAAACCGCGATCTCTAAATTTCATACGGCATATGACGGTCTTTTGTTACAACATATTCGATTTGAATTATTAATTTTCTATTAATGCGGATTTACTCTTGTGTCGTAACGATCAATCGTATTAGAATTCGTGTCGCGCGATAGAGAAATCAAGATTATCTAACTTCCGCTAAAATTAATTTTGATTTTATATTCATATTGAATTATACAATATTTATTATTAGTTCTGATTTAGTCTGTAACTGTTAGTAGATTGAAATTAATGAATTTGTTGATTCTGTTAGATATTCCGAGGGAAAAGAATCCATGGACTCTATTAAATGCTACTCGGTGCTTTCTTCAAGCAGGAGAGGAGGTAGGAGGTAGGAAGAGGAGAGCGCATGTACAATTAATGAATAATAACAATTAATAAATATTCAACTTCAATTATTTATTTTCTATTGAGATTAAATGAATTTATTCTTTCTGTTAAAGAGCCCTAAGGGTATAAAAATTATTTTGTGCCTGTTTGTCTGGATTGTCTGGATGCCTAATGCTGCCTACCTTGATGACCAAAGACGACGTCGATAGCAGAGATCGAGGGCAACGTGTTGTGCTTTCTTCAAGGGGGAGGGGGGGAATGTAAGTACCAAGTTTATCTTCACAATTAATCTTTATTATTGAACATTTTCTTTCCAAAGTATTAACGATAATTTCTCCAGCTTACACGAGTTGAATACATTTTTCATATAACAAAAGTTAAGAATAAATTTTTCATATTATATTATATCAATTACTTTCCACCCGCCTTTTCCTATTTTTATTTCGACAATCGCTTAAATAGACTCTTAATATCCCGATGGACTTGTATGAATTGAAGAATTCATCCAACTATCCAAACATTACATTGATATTGATAGTCTACGTCTGGTTTCTACAGTTTCTACAGTGTCGTCAGATCACGACTAGTCTCGGTTCACAGCTGTCCGGTAGAATCACGCAGTTTCCGCCACGACAAGCGTATCTTGAGTTGTGGAATGTGTTGTATTTTGTTAAGCGATAAATTAAGTATAGAAATTTATACGCAATTTTTCCTACACTATATGTATACATTTAAAATTTTAATGTTATGGTAGTAAATAAAGAATATTTTTACAACAAGTTAAAGTGTTCTTATTTCCCAACCTGCAGAAATTATGGGAAAATCTAGAAGATATCTACAAATCCAGAAACCCCGAAAATTTTTCGGAAACTTTGAAATTAGAACTCTCCTAATATAAATACAACAAGTTTCGAGAATTTTAGACCGCCTGACTTAACCTTGAATTGTACTACTGAAAAATTCATGCCACCTCCTTCGCTATCATGTTCTCCTAATACAAACACAAAAATTGCCAAAAATGGTTGAAAACCTCGAAAGTTGAATTGTTTGCATCGTCTCGCGAAAGTGAGACACGCCTGTGCCTGTTGACCTTATTTTTATGGTCACCTATAACTTCACTTTCACTTGCTAAAGCAAAGAAATTAGAAAACTTTTCCTCATTTGCCCCATGTTCATTTATTCTATTATAATGTTATCAGGATCCCTATTTCCAGCTCCTCCTTCATTAAATTTGTCTATTTCTTCCCAATTACACAACTCTCTATTGCACACCTATGTCTTCTAGACTGGTAACCACAAAGTCTAGATTTTACTGCTCCTATTATTTTTTTTAAACGCTTTTTCAACTACTTTCAGTGCAATATCCTTATTTTTTCATTCCTTTATCAATACTTCCCTTATTATCTTGGTAATATCACTTGTTAACATAGGATCTTCATCATCATTAACAAGTGCACTACCATGTGAAAAGTAATTACGTATTGCTTTTGCTGTACTACTAGATCCTGTTTTATGGCCGTCCGCAAAATTCTGAGTCCTTCAAAAGTCTTTCTACTATATCATAAAGATTAAGAATTTGACACTTGATTGCGTAGCTGTTCTCCAGTTTTTTAACAAATTAAACTCAAATTTTATTTTCTCCGAATAGAAGTCTTTTTAAATAGCCTGTTGTGTTTTTTCAAACATTTTCTTCCATGAGCAAGCATCAATGGTGTTCTATGGCCGGTGTCTCTATTGATGTTATCTCTCAAATCACCAGCCTTTCTGTAGATGATATTAAGCAACTTGACCTGCACAAGTAACACCTTTCAAGCCTTTATTATTTTCAGGTTCTACAACAATGCAATTAAGTGAAAATGGAGGTATTTTATTATCCACATTAGCTATACCTTGCTCCTGATTATTACAGTTAACCGTTTGCTGCCTATCTAGCATCTTTTCAATATTGCCTTTTAAAATACTAAGAAACTTCTCATTTTTCGGACAAGCTGCTTTTGCAGCTGAATATAAAGTATTTGGGATTTGAGAGTACCTCTCGTTCCACACATGGTCTGCCACATCTGAATATACTTTAAAAAAGTTAACATCTTTTATGAACACACCAGATTGTTTAGCTGTTTTTTCAAGTGTCTTTTCAAATTCTCCTAGGATATTCAGTGTGTTAGCCAGAGCTTCTTCATAGGTAAAGGAACAGAACTTAGGAAGAGGATATTTTTTATCTAGGAATCTTTGTAATAAGAAAAATCCTAATCCAATATTGTTATTGATACAAACTTCACTGCTAAATTGGCTAGTGTATTGGTTACCAGGATTTTTCGCTGTATTAGAATAATTTGCTGAAGTTTCTGGCAGAGCAGCTCTAGAACCTAATAACCCACCTATAGAGTTTTTTACCCAACCAACTAAATCATTTATCCATGAAGATTTTTGACTTGCAATGCTTGTTGCTATTTCAGGTTGATTACTTGAGTCTATAGTAAGTGGCCTACGCGATGAGTGATGACGATTACGATCTCCATGATGATAACGACGTTTGCGTTGTTGATGCTTTTCTCTTTTTTCATTATGTTTTCTCTTTAAATATTCTACAACATCACCACGTCTGTTGTCAGTAGCTAAATTGAAAGGTGTTTGTCCAATATCATTGGTTACATTAATATCAGCACCTCTCTCTACAAGGTATTTTACTATCCCTAGCTGACTATTAATAACGGCAGAGTGCAAAGGTGTTCTATCAAAATTATCCTTTACATTAACATCAGCACCTTTCTCTACAAGGTATTTTACTATCTCTAGCTGATCATTACTAACAGCAGAGTGCAAAGGTGTTCTACCAAAATTATCCTTTACATTAACATCAGCACCTTTCTCTACAAGGTATTTTACCTTCTCTAGCATATTAGTCATAGCAGCAAAGTACAAGGGTGTTCTACCAAAACTATCCTTTACATTAACATCAGCACCTTTCTCTACAAGGTGTTTTAATATCTCTACCATATTAGTCCTAGCAGCAAAGAACAAAGGTGTTATACTAGAATTATCCTTTACATTAACATCAGCACCTTTCTCTACAAGGTATTTTACTACTTTTAGCTTACCATTACTAACTGCACATTGCAAAAGTGTTTGTCCGTCACTATCTTTGACCTTAACACTAACTCCTTGATTTATAAGACCCTGAACTTCACCAAAATCATTATATTTTACTGCATCAAACAACCTCTCTGTTAATTCTTTAATAATGGAATCTGCTAAACTTCTATGACCTCTTCTTTCCAGAATCTCTAAGGGTAGTTCATCATTAACTTTCAAGTTAATCTTAGCGCCTTTCTCTATAAGGTATTTCACTACCTCTAGCTTACCATTAATAGCAGCAAAGTGCAAAGGTGTCAGCCCATAATTCCCCCTTATATCAAAATCAGCACCTTTCTCTATAAGGTATTTCACTATCTCTAGCATACCATTAATAGCAGCAAAGTGCAAAGGTGTTCTACCAGAATTATCCTTTACATTAATATTAGCGTTTTTCCCTTCTACAATAAAATATCGTACTACTTCTAGCTTACCACGATCAGCAGCATAGTGCAAAGGTGTAATCCCATCATTATCCTTTAAATTAGCATTGGCACCTTTTTCTTCTAGAAGGTATTTTACTACTTCTAGTCCATCATACATAGCTGCATAATGCAAAGGTGTAATCTTATACATATCCCCTACATTAAAATCAACTTGTTTCTTTTCTATAAAGTATTTTACTACTTCTAATCCATCATTCTTAGCAGCATAATGCAAAGGTGTAACCCCAGAATTATCCTTTACATTAAAATCAACGTGTTTCTCTTCTATAAGGTATTTTACTATCTCTAGACTACAAGTCTTAGCAGCAGAGTGCAAAAGTTTTCGCCCATTATTATCCTTTACATTAATATTAGCGTTTTTCTCTTCTATAAGGTATCGTACTACCTCTAGCTTACCATGATCAGCAGCAGAGTGCAAAGGTGTCTGTCCATCATTATCCTTTACATTAACATCAGCACCTTTTTCTTCTATAAGGTATTTTACTACTTCTAGTCCATCATTCTTAGCAGCATAATGCAAAGGTGTAACACCAGAATTATCCTTTACATTAAAATCAACGTGTTTCTCTTCTATAAGGTATTTTACTATCTCTAGCTTCTTACTCTTAGCAGCAGTGTGCAAAGTTGTCTGCCCATTATTATCCTTTACATTAACATTAGCAGCTTTTTCTTCTATAAGGTATTTTATCACCTCTAGCTTGTCACTCTTAGCAGCAGAGTGCAAAGGTGTCTGCCCATTATTATCCTTTACATTAATATTAGCGTTTTTCTCTTCGATAAGGTATCGTACTACTTCTAGCTTACCATGATCAACAGCAGAGTGCAAAGGTGTCTGCCCATTATTATCCTTTACATTAACATTAGCACCTTTTTCTTCTATAAGGTATTTTACTACTTCTAGCTTGTCACTCTTAGCAGCATAATGCAATGGTGTCTGCCCCTTATTGTTTTTAGCATTAATACTAACACCATGATTAATAAGCTCCTTGACATCACCAATATTATTTCTCCCGATTGCTTCAAACAGTTTTTGTTTCTTTATCTCGTACATTACAGCTTTATAACTATCAATCCTAGCTTCCCTCTTTAATTCACTAAAGTTCCCAGCACTACTTATCCTTTCGATTTCTTTCCGTAACAATATCTTCTTATCATTAAACTCTATTTTTAGAGTCTGCATCTTATCTTGATTGTACTCATGGTAAAACTCATTTAATATAATAGTAGAAAGGTTATTTTTATCAGCACTAGAACTCAAAGAGTTGGTTATAATTAAAGTATCCTTATAACGAGCAAACGTATAATCTCCTATCTCTTTCTTTACTCTTATCTTGTTTCCTTCCACCACATCTTTTGGACTTATGACATAAATAGTTTTACTATTATCATCGAAAATTAAAGGTTGTGGAGTTAATTCAAATTCTTCTAGAATCTCTTCAATTACGAATATGCTATCGATTACTATATGTACTCTCTTGTACCAATTATTCTCTAATGCACCTTTTAATCTTATCTTAACTACCTCTATTTTAGACGCATCATCAAGAGATAAATTAATCAGTAAATCGCTATTACTTTTACTAACCTCTGTGTTGATTTCACTATCAATATCCTGCTTTAGTTGTTCCTCTATTTTACGTAGATCTAAAGTATCTATTTTTTTCTCTTGATCAAAATCATAAATTATCACATCAGAAATTGGAAGCTTTGCAAGAGTTAATTTTTCATCACCTGGGCTAACAACAAATACATTCTCACCACCGCCACCAACTAAGTGACTTGCTCTAGCCTTAGGATCATTCATCAATATATCATGATGACTATGTCCTATTGTAAGAACTTCACCGTTCGAATGTACAATAACATACATTTGTGACCGTTCTGCTATAGAAGAGTAGTCTTTCACAAGACTATCGATTGACTCTTCTGTGTTTTGCATTGCATACACATTATTTTGACCCATTACAATTTTGGTATTATCAATTAGATTATACGTAGTTATGTTTTCATCGGCAGCACTAACAGTTAAATTAAAACTACTATCCACATTTATTTTCTTTTCCCTTTTGTAGAATTCTTCTACAAAGCTAAAAGTTATATTTTCCTCATATTTATCGATAGCAGCAATATCTTTTAGTGTGTAGTTAAAGACAAACGCATTGTTACTTTGTGAATTTGGATCTAAATCAATATATGCTTCCTTTCCCTTCTCTCCTTTTACAAAATAAGTAAAGTTACCATTAATTGCACTATTAGTAACCTTAGTGTAAGGATTAACTATAATTTTCGTATCATAAAAACATGCATCACCTTTTGGAATTGTAATGCTATCTAAATAATTTTTATTTTCTCCTCCTTTACCATCCATATACTTAATACCACAGGCAGATACCACATGATCTACTCTACCTTTTCTCCCCAAGAATTGATTTATATTACTTATATTAAGAGCAACATTAGATGCATCTTTTAAAATTCCCTGACGAAAATCAGCAGAAACTTGGCACCTACCTCCTCCCTCACTTCCCTCATCATGTGGAGTGAGTCCACCAACATCAATTGTATTAATTCCTCCACCCCCATCTAAAGAACCTTTAATTTCTCTATCTACAAGTGCATTAACACTCTTTCCTCCAAAAATAAAGTTATCATCTTTATTTCCCCCAGTCATTTCTTTATGCCCATCACCTAAAACAAAAATATTACTACTCTCTTGAAAGCCCTTTACTCTATCCTTACCATCACCAAGGCTTATCAAGGTATAATTTCCAGTCCTATTATTTGTATACTCTACACCAATCGCACCATCGCAGTAATAAGTTCCATTCGTTGGAACAGATTCCCAGTTCCCTTTAGGTAGACAAAACAAATCAACTCCTTTTAAATATAAATCATCTGGCCTTGTTCTACTCCATTTTATATCATTTCTCTTTTGATCTAGCAACACTACATTATCCAAAATTATTTCGCAATCATGTCCAACAACCCTTCTACTAGGAAAAACATATCTTTGAATGTACGGATTACCTTCAAAAAAGCTTATCGTACTATTGACTGCTTGATTATTTGCTCCTTTCTCCTCGATTAACCTTTCGATATCTTCCGAAGGTTGTATATCAAGAAAAGCACGCCACCCTTCAGTAACCCTTTCCCATCCTGTTAGATGAATTTGCTTATCAATTTTCTCAACTTTTCGTACTATCATGTAAATATAAGTGCCTACAAATATTGAACCTCCTATTGCCGTTCCTATAGGACCAGTTACTGCAGAAACTCCCTCCAAGAATCCTAACCCTAATCCTTCTCCAATCTCTATTCCAAGTACAATAGAATCTACCCCAAGCTGCAAACTATCCCCTATGATAGGAACTAAAGCATCTTTATTACCTTTTTCATATTCTTTTACTTGATTATACAAATCATATGCAATAAAAGCACTAACTCCCCTTGCAAGAAATGGAGAGGCAAACCTTAGCGACTTACCAAGCAATGCTCTGCCTTCTAACATATAACCTGCCCCTTTCATAGATACTGTCTCTGCAAGTTTTGCTAATCCTTGACTACCAGCAAGAAAAGCTGAATTTATCGCAAGATCTTCATAATCACCACTCAATAGATCACCAATCATATTTTTTGCAATTATTCCATGCATAACCAAACCAGAAACTTTTCCTACTCTCTCTAAATGACCAAGGTACTTGTGATTATCAGTGAGCATGTTGACCTTATCTTTATAGTCACCTATAACTTCACTTTCACTTGCTAAAGCAATGAAATTAGAAAACTTTTCCTCATTTGCCCCAAGTTCATTTGAGATACTAGAAATAAACTTTTCACTATCTATTATAATGTTATCAGGATCTCTATTTGCAGCCCCTCCTTCATTAAATTTGTCTATTTCTTTCCATGTTAAGCAACTCTTAATTGCAGACCTACGTCTTCTAGACAGGCCAATACCACCACAAATTAAAACTTCTACTCCTCCTAGTACTTTTTTTAAACGATCGTCTAATCTAACGCTTTCAATCGCTGTTTCAACTACTTGCAGTGTAATATCTTTATTTTCTAATTCCGTTATAAATCCTTCCCTTAGCAACTTGGCAACTTCACTCGCTAACGCGCGATCTTCATCAACACTAACAAGTGCACTACCATGTGAAAGGTAATTACGCGTTGTTATTAATTTTTTTATTGTTGCTTTCCTGTTACCTTTTTTTTGCGCGCTCACAAGGCTGTCATGTCTTTCTACTATATCATAGAGATTAAGGATTTGAGACTTGATTGCGTAGCTGTTCTTCAGTGTTTTCAACAAATTAAACTCAGATTTTATTTTCTCTGAATAGAAGGTTTTTAAATGCTGTATTGTGTCTACTGAAACGCGTTCTTCGATTTCAAGTTTATTAAGACGTTTTTCTGTCGCTGTACCATCAATTATTTCATTATATAATGACTCAAGGCGATCGGCTTGAATTGACTCTAATCCTTTAACATTTTTAATTACATCATTCTTAAGCCCTTCGCGTAACTTCTCTATATTCTTAGATGTATCAATATCTTCTTCAAGTGATGAACTGATTAATTTTTTCTCTTCACTGAAAGTAATTTTTGAAACTCGCTCTGTTTTGCTGGAAAAGAAGCGCTTAGAAGAATTCATCTGTTGAGCATTTTCATAAATTTCATCTATTAACACTTTATCCTTAGCTTCCAGAGACTGATAACTGTCTTCTTGCTTTATTAATTCAAGAGCCTTAATAAGGTCAGGAATATATTTACTTTCATCTGTTATATCTAAACTCCGCTTAGTTACTACTATTTCCTTGAAAGAATTATTTTGGATGTTGTTGAAATTTCGATCAATGATACCCCTAATAAACTCATGTTCTAATTTCACTATTTCACTATCAATAATATCTTTAACAGCAGGTAAACCTTTGTTGATTATTTCATCAACTCTTTCGTTTTCAATCAGAGAAAATAACTGTTTATGTATTAACATATCTCTAAATTTAGTTAGATTTTCAACCGGTATTCCTTTTTCTTTCAATTGTTCTCTGTGCTTATCGTCTAAGTTCGGAGTTTGATCTGTACCCTTCAGGTATTCGCCACTAAGACGAAGAGCTTCTTGTACAGCTAATCTTTTTTCATCAGTACTTGTCTCTTCTCCTTTTATACTTTCTAAAATCGATTCAATTCCTTCAGATATACTATAAAGAGAATTTGAACTTTTCCTTATTTGAAAGTAATCATCTAGTGCATCTACTGATGTTATCTTAGTTATTTCCTTATATTGACTATCTTCGCTATATTTTTCATCAAGCTGTTTTAGGTCTTTTGATGCTAGATCCCTATAATAGTAAATAATAGCCTTTGCTAATGACTTATTAAACTCTAGCTTAAATTGGCCTTCTCCGCTATTCAGTGTTGACTCGTAATCAAGTAATGCAAGCCCGAGAATCTTAAACTTGTTAGCATCCTTTCTAAGTAGAGATTTTGTCATTTGTTTAACATTATTTTTTATCTCTTCAGCTAGCTTCTGCCTACTTTGAAGTGGAAATGAAGTATCTCCATTTTGTATAAGTTTGTCTATACAATATAGTTGCAATCCTATTAACACCATTGTAGAAAAGTGTTTTAATTTTGATTTATCAATTTCTTCGAGACCTAAACGATCTATTTCTTCCTCATATGTACAATCAGCATCAGTAAATAGTGCCATTATATCCCCCTTGTTGGAATTTATTTAAGAAACAAATTGGCAAATTAATCTTTCGAGCGTCGTCCGTTTTTCTAGAAAAAGCGATCCTCACTCGTGTCGAGTTTGTCGAACAGTAAAGACGTGCGTCACAACGTGACTTCAAAGATACATTACTTAGAATAAATTCTATGTGATATTATAATAGATTGTGGTTTATTATATACCGATATTCCAACAAGTTATGTACCCAGGTTACGTTGCATACCGTATTACGTCGTGTGTAAGAAACATTTTCTGAAAAAAATTACGTTGTGAGATAGTTTGCCGTGTGTTAAATATCGTGCATAGACACAGTGAATTTAAGAAACTCAAATAAGACAAAGGAAAAGAAAAGGAATGTCAAACCATTCGACGGCAAAAAATATAGTGTGTGGAAGTTCAGAATTCGCCATTGACAACACTCCGCAAAAGCTATAAATACGGAATTGATTCGGGCTGAGAATATCGCCAAAAATGTTATCATAGAATATTTGTCGGACTCATTACTTAGTTTAGTAAACACAAATAAAAGTGCTAAAGAAGTGTTATGTAGTTTGGACGCTATTTATGAGCGTAACAGTGTTGGTACGCACCCAGTAAGCAAAGTGCTCGATTTTGGACGGGAATTGGGCATCTGCGTCCGCAGAAGTATTGCTTTTTGCTCGCAGCTTGTGCCGGCACACGTGCCAGAATAATCGTCGATTCTAACCCAGGTTTAAGTGACACTGTCCGTAACCGAGAATGACTGAGCGGCTTGGCTCCGATACTTTTCTTGGAGACTGAGAAGACCATAAAGGTCTTTGCACACTATACCGTCACGGCAGGTAACGGCAGCGGACCGCTAGGCCGTTTTGGGTCTCTCCTCTGTATTTCAATGGGGATGCGGACAATAGGCCGCATCGCCGCAGCAGGTAGACGGGATAGAGAGGCAACGTATCGGGACGGGAAAAAGTGCGCACACGATATCGGCAAGCGCCGACATTTCACTTTCTTCTATATAGTTTCCATGGAGGTGCGCGCACTAGACTGGCACCGTTCAGCACCGACACGACGCACAACGTCTTGGCAAAAGGGACATTCTCGGCGAGAATGTTTTGCCGGCCGCTCGATGTGGTGTTCGAACGGAAAACGACTAAACGAATAAAATGAAGATCGCAAACAATAAAATTGGTTCGTTGATTTCGTATATTTGTCAATTCATGACAATTTTAGTTATACTATAGTTAGTTATTTAAAGTTTTAAATATTTATAAAAGAAATTTTACTCGCATAACATAAAAATACTGCCAATTTTGCGATGATTGTTATCTAGACGCCATAAACAATAGTCTCTTTTTAATTTGATAAAAAAATCATTTATAAAAAGTTCATATTTTATCACAAGGAATGCAGTAATCGTTGGATTTCACAAAAGTTATTCGGGAAATCTAGTTAATTGAAAATATTAAATTTGCATTTATCGATGATAGACATTATCATTGACTGATAAATATCCATTATAACGGACAACAATTCTTTTTGGTCATATGGAACCGCTATCGATGATGGAAATAATTTTTGGCTATTAGTATTAGTAATCATTGTCGAGGACAGAAATTTTATTGGGCTACTAATTACACTAGTTTACAAAATGAAATTGATTTCATGTACATTTAGGAGAGTACACGGTGGGAGATTTCACCAATAAATTAAGACCATTGAGCGATGCTATCAAGGGTTTTACATATCGTTCCTCGCGAGAGAAACGGATCCCAAAACCAACCGAAGACAGAGCAAGAGCCAAAACTATTACTAAAATATTCTAAAGAATAAAGAGAGTTGGGTTCTTTCGTATGTTTTTTGCAATCAAAAATGTGTTGTTTTATTCAAAACGAAATAAGTTTTCGCTGTAGCAGTGGCATCAACGTGAGAACAAAAGAAACCATTGCCGGCATGGCCACTTGTCGAAAAATGAATATATTCAGAAAATGTGGGATTTGGATTTATTCACTCAATCGCTAATAACTGTATCATTTTTCGGCCGATTTACTTCTGGTTGGTGTTATTTTTTGCTTTACGTATATGTATAAAGAGAAAGCGGACATTTTTGTCGGTTTCTATTGCCACAGAATAAGCTTAAAAATTTAATTTTTTTTAAAATCTGGACTATTTTCATCAATATCTTTTGAACCGCTTAACCAATTAAAGATGCCACTATACATATTTACTCATCATTTCAATGTCTTTCATTTGGTACCAAGAACGACCAAATCGGACACATCTTGCTCCAGGTATGGTTTTTAAAGTGAAAAGGAATGAACAAATTGAAAAAATCAAAATATCTTAAAAGCTGTTCCGTAAAAAGAATGTTCACCTTTATTTTCGAATTCAGCAGGAGAAAATCCATAGGAAAAGTTACCTCTCATCAAATGTACATAAAATCAATTTCATTTTGTAAACTAGTGTTATGCGAGAGTCAGAATAGATCCAAGTCAAGATCCTGTTTGTGGATATATCCGAAATGGCACATTGATATGGAAAAGAAAAGAAACGACTCGCGCGAGCTTCGAAAATTTTCTTTTCATCCCTCTAATAAAATCGTAGTCGTTACAGTAAAATAAGAAGCGATTGTGTAGGCAGTGCCAATGCTGGCCACTCGAAAGTAACTGCGCCCAAACCCCGGTAATCCGCAATAACCAAATCACTACAGCGTGTCTTTACAATACAGTCATAGAGCAATAAAAACTCGACCGTACGCCCCAACATTATTACTATTGTCGGACTTGCACCCGGACCGTCTACCTGCGTATAGTGAACTGGTGCCCTACCGTCGAACCTACAGAGGTGTCTTGGCAAAATATCTTCGCTCGACACGAGTTGCCGCCAGCGCAGTGGTGTTCACCACTAGAACGGTCTGGATTAGGTCGTTCGACGGGTTACGGCCAGTTACGGCGCGGCGAACGCTCGCGCTAGTGATGAGCGCCACTAAAAGTGTCGTTGCCGGTCCGTCAGTAATGTACGGCAAAGACCACCACCGCGGTGCCTTTTTGACCGCGCGGTCCGTTGCCGTTAGCTGCCGTGACGGTATAGTGTGCAAAGACCCTAACTCTCGAGCGGGTTGACAGTTCGATAGCTCCCTGCTGTGCGTGGCACAAAAAAAAATGTTTTTAGGGGCTCCACAACTCCTTAGGTAAACTATGGGTAGCTCCCCTTTACAACATCATAGGAATAGGAAACGTTCCTGCCACTTGGTGAGTTCTTCTTAATAGATAATGATTTAAAATAATTATTAGAAACTATATTAGACATTTCTTTGTTCTGCAAATGTTTCCACCGGTTCATGAGTGAAAAAATGTTTAAACATATAGTCGTATTCTACGATTTTTTCTCTTTGAAATACCGTGTTTTTTAAAATTATTTGTAACAACTTGTTGCCATCATTCAGGTAACCTGTCAATTCGCGTATCCCAATGACTAATTAGCAACATATGTTTTCGAGAGAGATGTACAAACAATATTACATACTTATTTGAGATGCGACAGAACTTTCCTTCGAACCTAATATCTGTGGTTGCAAGGAAAACCTACGCACATAACAATTTTAAAAAATTCGAGTTTACGCATTAATTGAGCTTTATAGTATAGGGTTTACGTATTTATCAAAAAAAAGTCATGAAGACAAAATCGAAAGACACCAAAAAATAATGCAATTTAACCGATTTCCTATGTCGAAGCATTAGCGATGAAAACTTAAAACGGCAATATTTCGAATGTGAAAGTATGTGACATGCGGCGTTCTTCCTGACAACCACAGATATATGATATCAAAAATTATTTCAGAGAGAGATACACCGGAAAATATTAAAATATTCACATTTTAGGGAAACCAATAGTGTCATTTCGCCTTCTATGTACGTACTCTGCAACTCTGTATACACACTATACACCATCTAAAAATTTCATACGGCACACATGAGATGTGAAACACTCCAGTAACTACAAACAGCTGTTAGGTTTAAATTATTTGTTATTTCGGGTCCATAAAATTGCTGAATATTCTTTAGACATTCTAAAATAAGGGACGACAGCGTTTGTCCTAAAATTACACCTGTCACGTAGCGAAAACATATTTTCGGTAATTAATTACATTAGGGGCTTCCTCTCAGATTTTGATGAAATTGAAATATGTTATAGATTTCTACGATTTGAACGACTTTTTCCTATACATGTTACCGCCGCTCGATTTTAGTTTTAGAGATATTCGCAAAAAACTATCGATAATACTGTATTGAATTTTTCGTATTCCTGCACGATCTGCGGCAACGTAAGCCTGTCCCGGCGCGGCGTTTGTTTACTTTTTGTTTCTAAACACGCTGCCACCTAATCCTAACTAATTCTGATCTCATAATCTTCCCATTGTAGATATTCAATTAATTGGTTTAACAATTGAAGGACGGACATAAGATAGAAAGTCGGTAAGTCGGTAAGCTAGAGACCGACATCGAAATGATAAAAATTTTTTTTCGAGTCGCCAAAAATTCTTCCGACAATCATCATTTTAGTCAAAAATGAACCTATTTGCAAAATTTCATCCAATTCTAATGGTGGACCTAAACGGAAACATAGCCAAATATTTGTCACACTTGAACCGATGGAAAAATTTGCAGAACAAAGATATGTATGTCTAATATATTTTCTAATAATTATTTTAAATTATTATTTAAGATGAATTCAACAAGTGGCAGGAACGTTTCCTATTCCCATCATGTTGGAAAGGAGAGCTACCGATAGTTTACCTAAGGAGTTGTGGAGCCCATAAAAACCTTTTTTTGTGCCACGCACAGCAAGGAGCCGTCAACCCGCTCGACAATATAATAAAAGTATCGGAGCGGAAATGCTGGAGACGCTCAGGTATTAACTGTTTCACTTAAACCTGGCTAAGGATCTCGGTCCGGTTATCTGAACCGGGGATGTATGAATCGACCCTAAAGCATACTTCTGCGTCCGAATAAGTATCGCTTTATGCTGGCAGGGTGCGCTGTCCATAATCGAGCAGATTCCGAGCATCGTCAGCTTCGAACGCGTTCTAACAGCATAATGCTCGCCATCTGCTGATGCTGACATCGTACAATTGCAGGCTGTGCTCGGTATTTACTCGAGGCATCCCTGGCTAACTGGGTGCTTTCAGATTTGTAAAACAGTAACAAATAATTTCTGGCGATAATCAAGGTAAACATCCGAGTATTATACTATTTTTACTTTTCCTGATTGTTTATTTTTAGATTCGTTTTTACAAATATGAAGGTCAATCCGATGAACGTTATAAACATTTGGATGGATACGTACCACAGCAATGATAACAAGGAAACACTCAACGTCCGGAGAAATTCGCAGGCGAATTGGCTATACATAGAAGTCGATATCCTTACTCCGCCGCGGTAATTAGCACCGCGTCATACTGCTACCTGCGCCAACTTCTTTAGCTACTCATAAAACAATAAACGACATATAATCCAATGGTACTGTTCAAAATACTATACACGTTTATACTAAATGCTTATATTTCTATAAAACAACCCAGAATTCCTTCCTCCGCACACCAGGTACAAGATTATCTTCCTTTGTGCATAATTATTGTTGAATGGCAAAAAAAAGAAAAATGGCAAAAAGCAAGAGAGATAGAATTTTGAGACACCCTGTACATGTATGTTTCAGTACCGCCATATTTGAGCATTAGCAAATTAGTACAACTGATAAAAGGAAGAAGCTCAAGAAAAATACAGCAGAGTTTTCCAGAATTGAGGAAAAAATGTTGGGGAAATTATTTGTGGGCAGTTGGCTACGTTGTTAGGACTTAGGACTACCGAAAATGTGACTGATCAAATGATAAAAGACTATACCGAGAATCACTCTAAAAGAGAAGATAAATTTGGTGACATTCAAGTCTAAAATTAGCATTATTTTCTCTCTCTCAATCTATGGATTTCAATCCATAACGGTTGAATTTTAAAATTGGTTTTACTGTAAATTGTCTCAATTTTTCTTTTTATTCTCAAATGAGTTAATATTGACTTAGTAGTAACATATTCCCCCAATAACCTAAACCTAAATAATACATATACCCATTTCCAGCAGTAAAAACTTTTATTTATAGTAACTTTACTATATACGCTGAAATAAGCTGTGTATTAGCCTGCTTCAGCCATATTTACATATCAACTAGTTTGCCTAACTTTCTTGCAACAAATTTTACCTTTTTATTTTTACAACCCTATTTTACGAGGCTTATTCTCATAAACATTTTTACGATTTTGAAGAGAGTATTTCTCTAAAGTGTCTAGATCTACTTTTCTCTAAATATCAAACAATATCACTTTGTCACTATTAGTAGTACCAGTATCTGCAACCTCTTTTAGAATATAAGATACTAATTTGTTATCTCCAGTCAGTTCCTCGCTTTTTTGCACGATCAACTTTTAACAAAATTATTTCTGATAAATAGCATAATTACTCCTACATTCCAATATTGTTCTTGATTTGATACTATTCTCAGAATAATCCGCTGACATTATGTATAATGTATATATGTAGCCTTATCAGTAGACTGCGGATGTTTATGCAAATGCATATTTATATAGAAAAATGATAAAGCAATGCGACTTGAACAGAAACATGTTTTGCGAATTATGTAATGCAAATGTTTTTCAAAGAGAAATATGCACAAAACATATTATTTTAATTAATTAAATATTCGGGCGCCGGAATATCAATTCATAACGCGATACTGCGGGCCCACGATGACCGGGATTTGCTCTGAATAGCGTACGAACGGATGCAGGGTTCTATATGGGAAAAACACGAGGCGTTCCCCGCGGCGCGGCGCGGCGGGAAGGTTTCTCGCGAGAAAAGCGTACTCAAGATATCGGCATTAACAATCGTTTGTTGAACGGACGGTGTGCGCCAGCAGCGTTAAAAAATTAAGCCGGCGCGTTACAAATTATTTTGCGACGGATGTTAGCTGCACGTGCTCTGTCTCAAGGACGTCTCTAACTACGCGTCGAATTTGACAAGAACAAGGTGTTCGCGTTTCCGTAGGCCAGCACGGCAAAACTACGCCCAAATTCCGATGGAATACGCGATCTCTAAATGGCTGCTGTCGTCTGAACTAGTCACGGAACGGAACGAGGCTGATGTGAAATAAACGACGGCACACGGGTCTTTCGCTAAATACAATCGCTAAATAATATTCTTCCACGTGTGCTCGCTGACCAACGGATTCGTACCCCTCGCGACTCTACGTTCTCGCGAGTGCCGGTACTCTCGAAGCCACGGTGATAATTTCCGCAACACCAACGCGGACCCGCTAAAGAGCTATCCGAGCCAACGTGAAACAATGCACTGCAATATTAAAGGGAGATCTGACTAGGGCTTACCAAAGGCAACAGGTGGTCGGCAGCGGATATCTTCTCGCTAGTAGGCCCTCTCGTCCGCCTACGTTCACAAAAGTGCTTGGGCCTTAAGCAAGTCAAAACGTCTAATCGCGACACAAGTCAACGAAGCAGTGGTCCAGTGATGCCAGAATAGAGGACTAGGGGCAGTGATGCTAGATGAGGGGAATCGTGGTTAGATTATATACCCTCTCTCTGATGACCAGTCTGCCACGGTTAAAGAGTCACGGATTTTTCTGAAACTTGCATAAAATTTTTCTTAATTTAGCGCGCACTTCTCAAGATTTTCCGAGAAAATTGTGTGCGTCTCGGAAAAAGTACCAGTGAGCGGTAGGTTGCTCATTTCGCATGCCGCTTTCAATATTTTTTTTTTCTTGAAATTGATAAATACCTGTATTATATCTTGTACGCTTTTTCTGTCCGTTACCTTGAATGACCTTGAGTAATTATAGTCACTGAATTCGTAATGAAAGGCACTATCATCATAGATGTTTCAAAAAGGATGGTTCCATTTCAAAAAATGAAGGTGACCTTCATATCTCTAAAAGAAATTGCATAACAACAAAAATTGTTTTGGTATCGTATGAACCCTATTTTACTATTCAACTTTGTCCTGAAGACGTTTAACGAAAGTTATCTTTTATTTGTACTTATTTTTCTGAAATACACATATTCGACATAGTTTATCTGTAGGATACTCTCCAGAAATTTCATTCGTCATCTGTAGGTTTATCGAAGCTCGAAGCACCGACGAGATATACAGAATAGACCTATAACACTGTCCAACAGCCAAAAAGTATTTCGATTCCCACTATGCGATTCTTGTAGAGTTTTCTGCGCTGATTCCGAATCTGGTTTCAATTTTTTTCCTATACGTCCAGTTTTTGAGAAAATTGAGTTTAAAAAAAAGACATATTTTTCAACTTTAAACAAATATTGCGATGTTATTATAAAAGATATTGAATTGTTCTTTACAGCAAAAGATTCCTTAGACTTTCCCGAATACAGTGATATGCAATATTAATACATTATGATTGTTTAAACATGTTTAAACAATGATTAAAGACGGAGATGCACCACTTTTGCACCAATTTTTGCGGATATTTTCGAATTTATCTCAAAAAATAAGGGTCCAGCGAAAAATTGAACTATACCACGCGAAAGAGCAGACTTTTATCTTGAGAAACCCCCCTGTGAAGTTTGCATGGTCGACGTTTTTTTCGAACCAGAAAGCAAAATATCTTCGCCCGACATGAGTTGCCGTCAGTGGTGCTCTTCCACTAGCGCGGTCGTTCGACGGGATACGGCGATGCATTCGCTTTAAGCGCGCAATTATGTCAGCTTATTTAAATGTTATATTTATTATTGTTATTTATTATTTTTTACTCTATTCCCATTCTATTAATATATTTATTCTTTATATATTATTTTATAGTAAAAATAGGAATGTACAAGACAGAAAACATACCTAAAATTTCGTTCTTTTTGACTGACGTTTGTGAGATGTTTCCGCTTCTTGCATTAAATTCCAACAATAGTCTGCAAGCATGGTTGTACTATCTTTTCCCAAGTATCTTGTTTCCATAACCAAAATGTCTTGATGGAACCTTTCACCGTGTTCATCACTCACATCACCAAGGTTGCACGGAAAAAAGTCTAAATGCGAATGTAAAAAGTGCATTTTGAGAGACATATTACATCCCAACTTATAGAAGGAATCTATTCGTTTTTTCACTATTTGAACGTAGTTTGGTGAGCGATTCTTTCCCAGAAAATTTTTGCAAACATTTTCAAAAGCTGTCCAGGCTCTTTTTTCAGACTCACTCATTGTGTTGAAGAATTCTTCATTGTCTAAGAGTGTTCTTATTTGTGGTCCTACGAAGATTCCTTCTTTTATTTTTGCTTCGGATATTTGTGGAAATTTTGTTTGTAAATATTTAAATGCCGGTGTATCATTATTTATGGATTTGACGAATGCTTTTATTAGACCTAATTTTATATGTAATGGAGGTAAGTATATTTTATTCGGATGGACTAAACGTTCGTACTTAATATTTTTCTGCCCTGGAATATGGGTCTTTCTTACTGGCCAAGTTTTGACTTTATAATGCTTCGTTCTAGCCCGGCTATCCCATTCACACAAGAAACAGCAATGTTTGGTATATCCAGCTTGCAGTCCCGTAACAATTGCAATCACTTTCAAATCTGCGCATACATACCAATTGTATTTATTATAATTAATTTTTTCAAATAACATTTTAAAAATATCATAGGTTTCTTTTAATTTGGCGCCGTATGCAATGGGAATTGATGGAGAAATATTTCCAATATGAAGCAATACTGCTTTTAAACTTCTTTTAGATGAGTCGATGAATAGCCTCCATTCTTCCGGTCGATGTATAAATTTTAATTCTCTGAATAATGCATCTGTATCTGGACAATAACACAGATTGTCATGTACTGAAAAATGTTTCTTTAATCCTTCACTTCGTTTCCGGAAATGTGAAATAGTCGTGCCATGTTCAAGGAGATTCCACTGTTGAAGTCTGGAACCTAAAACTTCTGCCTTCTCCTTGGTCAAATTCAAGTCTCGCACTAAATCATTCAATTCTGTTTGACTGATCAAATGAATTTCTGTGTTCACATTGTCATCTAAAACTGCGTCGTCCGATGATTTACTGCTATCAAATGTGTTTGAAGTTGTAGCAGGCACAGGCGATACATGCATTTCGTCTTCCCGAACAGGTCTTAAAGCTGATAAAACATTAGGATATGTCGTTTTCTTCCTATCTTTTCTTCTACGTCCAAAGATTTTCGTTAAGCAAAAGTAACAATCCGTTGAGTGATTGGTTGGCTCTCTCCATATCATCGGGACAGTGAAAGGTATCTTCTTTTTCCCACTGTTTACATATATCAGTAACGATGTCGCACAACTTGTGCAGCACACATGGGGGGCCCAATCCTTATCTTGATCACCAAGTTTGCATCCAAAATATTGTTCGTAAGCTATTTTTATTTTTTCCATTATATTTCGTCGCGTTTTCTCAGCAGTTATTTCACCACACACGTAACAAAACGAATTTGGATTGTTCAGGCAATTACGCGACATTGTAAGATATAGAAATTAAATTAACTGTACAATCCTAAAAATACTTTTAACTATATAATAATAAAACTATAAAACACGATTGAAGCGTCCGAAATGCGGGGTCGTAAATGCCGTTTCGTTTGCTCGCGACGATACTCGGGACTTTGACGAGCTTACAAGGTTCGACTGATTTTCCAGATCTGATATTCGGTGTCGCGTCTTTTCTTATTGGCTATCTTTAAAATACATGGGTTAACTAAATGATTTCTATTGGTGAGTGGGTGGTGCATTTTGGTCGTCGAAGTAGGGGCGTTGGGTAAAACTGTTGGGTAAGACTATGCAATCAATTGGGTGAGAAAGACATGGGAAAACGATAGGGAAACTAAAATATTTGCTTGTATAAGATCGCCCTGACAATGGGTTCGCACACGAGGAGGTCTCGAAGTGGTGTCCGATGACACCCAAATCATTCTGGGACCGTCGCGTCGTGTCGAGTGCCTCAACCTATTGCAGCCGACTGTGTCTAATATATATGTATATCTAAATCTCACGTTCGGTCTGCTTGAGGCTGAACAACGATTAAAATATTTACACTAAAGTACACACAAATTGACACGTTGCTGTTTCTTGTGTGAATGGGATAGCCGAGCTAGAACGAAGCATTATAAAGTCAAAACTTGGCCAGTAAGAAAGACCCATATTCCAGGGCAGAAAAATATTAAGTACGAACGTTTAGTCCATCCGAATAAAATATACTTACCTCCATTACATATAAAATTAGGTCTAATAAAAGCATTCGTCAAATCCATAAATAATGATACACCGGCATTTAAATATTTACAAACAAAATTTCCACAAATATCCGAAGCAAAAATAAAAGAAGGAATCTTCGTAGGACCACAAATAAGAACACTCTTAGACAATGAAGAATTCTTCAACACAATGAGTGAGTCTGAAAAAAGAGCCTGGACAGCTTTTGAAAATGTTTGCAAAAATTTTCTGGGAAAGAATCGCTCACCAAACTACGTTCAAATAGTGAAAAAACGAATAGATTCCTTCTATAAGTTGGGATGTAATATGTCTCTCAAAATGCACTTTTTACATTCGCATTTAGACTTTTTTCCGTGCAACCTTGGTGATGTGAGTGATGAACACGGTGAAAGGTTCCATCAAGACATTTTGGTTATGGAAACAAGATACTTGGGAAAAGATAGTACAACCATGCTTGCAGACTATTGTTGGAATTTAATGCAAGAAGCGGAAACATCTCACAAACGTCAGTCAAAAAGAACGAAATTTTAGGTATGTTTTCTATCTTGTACATTCCTATTTTTACTATAAAATAATATATAAAGAATAAATATATTAATAGAATGGGAATAGAGTAAAAAATAATAAATAACAATAATAAATATAACATTTAAATAAGCTGACATAATTGCGCGCTTAAAGCGAATGCATCGCCGTATCCCGTCGAACGACCGCGCTAGTGGAAGAGCACCACTGACGGCAACTCATGTCGGGCGAAGATATTTTGCTTTCTGGTTCGAAAAAAACGTCGACCATGCAAACTTCACAGGGGGGTTTCTCAAGATAAAAGTCTGCTCTTTCGCGTGGTATAGTTCAATTTTTCGCTGGACCCTTATTTTTTGAGATAAATTCGAAAATATCCGCAAAAATTGGTGCAAAAGTGGTGCATCTCCGTCTTTAATCATTGTTTAAACATGTTTAAACAATCATAATGTATTAATATTGCATATCACTGTATTCGGGAAAGTCTAAGGAATCTTTTGCTGTAAAGAACAATTCAATATCTTTTATAATAACATCGCAATATTTGTTTAAAGTTGAAAAATATGTCTTTTTTTAAACTCTATTTTCTCAAAAACTGGACGTATAGGAAAAAAATTAAAACCAGCTTCGGAATCAGCGCAGAAAACTCTACAAGAATCGCATAGTGGGAATCGAAATACTTTGAAAAAGTTGAAATTTGTTGGACAGTGTAATCTTATGGGACAGCATCTTATTGTGAAAAAGGACTCTTCAGCACAATTAGTGAACTTTGAGCGCGGATATCTCGGAAACTATGCGAGATATCGAAAAACTGAATGGAATCAATCTTATGGCACATTTTGTCATCTTTAATTTCGTATAGAATGGTCTTATCGCTAGGACACATAGTTTCCGAGATATAAGCGGAAAATCGAAAAAGGGGACCTTCTACGTGCCCCCCTGCACCCCGCTCATCTCCTAGGAGTAGGGACTTTTAGTATGTTTACCTCCTAACTAGTCCAAACAAAGACCCATAGTTAAAAATTGTGTTCCTTCCATTTCTCTCTACACCCTTCTTATGAGCATTCATTGACTAGACTACATGTTTAGAGTCACGTAGCGATCACGCGTAACCGTTGCGCGAGACCACGGTGTGTTTGTCAGCGCCCGTCACCGGTAAATCCCCACGATTCGAATCTCGAACAGTCGTCTCCCTGGATCATGCGATCGACCCGGAACCAATCGCGTACGACCCCGCCTGCCGTTCCCAAGAATATTTAAAGGCCCTCCCTCGGTGGAGCGGCTCTCTTCCGTACTCAGCTTTTCGACCACGATCAATCATTCTCACGTTCTACTTTTCTACATTGTTCTTTGTTCGCGACGATAATTTACGCTTTATTCGGTCAAGCTTATTCGACGTTCGTTTCGAGTCGCCGTCGATTTCTTATCCTTTCGCGTCGCGATCCGTGCGTCTCACAGTGGTCGGAAACAGGGACAAACGCTAAATTATGAAAGTCGTTATTTCAACCAATGCATCTTGCTATGAAAATGGATCTATGTTTTTCTCTTGCCTAACGGAGAGAAATTAGATCTAAAGTAGACCTCTCAGATTCTAGTTGGATTTGTACAGATTACTAACCACACGTTCGACGTTATTCTTTCATTTTTGGGGACATTTATACATATATGTATGCTATACAGGGTGAGGAGCCAGAAACAGGCCACCTAAATAACTCGGCTGCTATTGGTGTTAGGAAGGAATGCATCGGATGGAACTTGCTTGGTTTCGAGGGGTCATTAATCTGATGTTAGTAGCTTTTTGTAGGTGGACGCGTAAGGGACCTATGAAGCTCACCTTCATTTTTTAAAATGGAATAGTATGTTTTTTTATGTACTATCGTGTAGAGCCTTTTATGACGCGTACAATGACCTATAGGTCAAGGTCATTCGTGGTCTGGGTTAAGCCAATTGTGATGGAAAATAATTTATTTTGAGGGAATGATCGAACACTTCCTTGCCGCCTCTGGTTGTTGATATTACTTCATCTCTGTCTCGTAATCTCTTGTTATGGGTCGTTGAATGAAAATAAACATTCAATCACGCTGTATCCCAGATAGCACAGTCCGTCTTTAAGTCGTAGTTCTCTCGTCTTTTTTACGTCTTTACGTCTTACGTCCCATAAAAACGTTTTTTACGCGTCTAAAAAGATGTCTTTTTGCAGCCGTCGTTTTTACAGTCGAAGGAAGACGGCTATTTTGCGTCTCATTTATGCCGTGAAAAAGACGGCTTCAAAGTGGCCTCTTTTACAAATCTGTAAAGTCGTCTTTTCTATAGCTAATGGAAGTGTATATGGTTGTTTGAAGAGAAGGTGTTACTAACTTATGCGATAAGAAAATAAGGTATATATATGTAAATAAGGTATGTATATATTTATTTCAACACGAAAACGAAAATATACAAAAGGAAAAATTATAAAATGATAAAATGAACGCAATGGTGAAATGAACACATAAAAAGTGGATGGAAAAAATAATTCATATCTTAACGCACGCTTTTCATTTATATATTATTTATTATAAAAATAAGGACAAGAACAACAAGAACAAGATGATCTATGAATCAACTCGCACAATATATGGTTTATTAAAATCGCAAAAAACCTTTATAAAAAGGAAAATAAAAAGTGAGAAAATAACAATAAAAACTAAAAATTTCTAGTTTTTATATATTTTTTATATAATATATTATATATAATTTGTATATAATAATTATATAATTATTAGAAGAGATGAACTTCTGTTAAAATATTTTTTATGTAATAATATACAGGGTGTCCCAAGACCCCTTCGACTCCGGGAAATGGGAGGTTCCTTAGGTCATTTGAAGCAACATTTTCCTTTGCACCAATGTCAGCCGGGGCTTTGTTTAGGAGTTATTAACGAAAAACACGGACCAATCAGAGCGCGACCTAGACGCGCGATGGCACGTTCAGCCCGGCGCGCCGGGAGACGAGCGCGGTGTAACGCCGCGATGCCGCAACGAACAAGAGTTTCTTGAGATTATGTGAATCTTCCCCGATTTGGATGAGCTTTGGATATGTTGTCAAGACCATGATTCTGAACAACATTTCCCTTTACAGTTTTTGTCGGCCGGGTTTAGTTTACGCGATAAGTAACTTGTAATTGTAAATCGATCGATGTACTATCTGAACTATCTCCTCTCCGATTTCGATGAGCTTTGGATATGTTGTCAAGACCATGATTCTGAACAACATTACCCTTTACAGTTTTTGTCGGTCGGAAGAACTTTACTTGTCAATTCATATGGGTGGATCTCTTTACCCGACTTACGGCAACTTTACCCGAACGAGGGAAAAAGCAGAAACTGATTGTATTAAAACCTCACTTATTCAGCCGTAAATCCATTTGCTGCTTCGAAATGTGTGTCACTGGGTCACTCGGTGACGAACTGCACAGATGTCTTCAGGTATACGACAGTACCGAAAGCTAAGGGACGTACGGCCAGGTCGACGAACTGCACAGCCGGTGGTAAAAGGCCTAAGGGATGCGCGGTCAAGTCGACGATCCAGAATTTCACTTTCACTTTCGAATCGATAAATAATTCGTATGTTTATTTCACACAGATGCCTTGAAATTTTTCCACACTCACAATCACTGTTCACATTTGTCAACACATAGTTATGCACTAATAATAATTGCTTAAACTAATTAAACGATTATTTAATCTAATCACTAGACTGCGGATCTTTATGTAAAATGAAAGTTGGCTGCCGCTATTACAAGGGACAGGAGCCAGACAGATATTTGATTCTTACTGTGATCATTTTAAGAAGTTGAAAATAATACATTGGTGTTCTGACATTACTTTAATCTCTCTAGTGTCTTAAAATGCACCTACTCATGTTTGCTACAAATGCATGAAATCCGCAGTCTAGTGATTGCATTACCTGATTGTTGTGATTTGTGCAGCAGGACAAGGGATATGGCAATTATTATTAGTGCATAACTATGTGTTGACAAATGTGAACAGTGATTGTGAGTGTGGAAAAATTTCAAGGCATCTGTGTGAAATAAACATACGAATTATTTATCGATTCGAAAGTGAAAGTGAAATTCTGGATCGTCGACTTGACCGCGCATCCCTTAGGCCTTTTACCACCGGCTGTGCAGTTCGTCGACCTGGCCGTACGTCCCTTAGCTTTCGGTACTGTCGTATACCTGAAGACATCTGTGCAGTTCGTCACCGAGTGACCCAGTGACACACATTTCGAAGCAGCAAATGGATTTACGGCTGAATAAGTGAGGTTTTAATACAATCAGTTTCTGCTTTTTCCCTCGTTCGGGTAAAGTTGCCGTAAGTCGGGTAAAGAGATCCACCCATATGAATTGACAAGTAAAGTTCTTCCGACCGACAAAAACTGTAAAGGGTAATGTTGTTCAGAATCATGGTCTTGACAACATATCCAAAGCTCATCGAAATCGGAGAGGAGATAGTTCAGATAGTACATCGATCGATTTACAATTACAAGTTACTTATCGCGTAAACTAAAGCCGGCCGACAAAAACTGTAAAGGGAAATGTTGTTCAGAATCATGGTCTTGACAACATATCCAAAGCTCATCGAAATCGGAGAGGAGATAGTTCAGATAGTACATCGATCGATTTACAATTACAAGTTACTTATCGCGTAAACTAAAGCCGGCCGACAAAAACTGTAAAGGGAAATGTTGTTCAGAATCATGGTCTTGACAACATATCCAAAGCTCATCCAAATCGGGGAAGATTCACATAATCTCGAGAAACTCTTGTTCGTTGCGGCATCGCGGCGTTACACCGCGCTCGTCTCCCGGCGCGCCGGGCTGAACGTGCCATCGCGCGTCTAGGTCGCGCTCTGATTGGTCCGTGTTTTTCGTTAATAACTCCTAAACAAAGCCCCGGCTGACATTGGTGCAAAGGAAAATGTTGCTTCAAATGACCTAAGGAACCTCCCATTTCCCGGAGTCGAAGGGGTCTTGGGACACCCTGTATATGATTTGATATGGTTTCATTCCCCCAAGTGTGTGTTCTTAAACATCTACCTTATAGAATTGTAACACACCTCACAATCCTATTCAATAACGCGATAAACAATAGCTACTTCCCCAATCTTTGGAAAATAGCCAAAGTTCTCCCAATCGCTAAAAAAGGTAAAAATCTCTCAGACCCATCTAGTTACAGACCAATTAGCCTTACCCCCAGTCTGAGCAAAGTCTTTGAAGCCATCATAAACGAAAAAATAACACTCTTCTGTGCCAACCACAAAATTATCCCTGACTGCCAGTTTGGATTCAAGCATCGTCACTCCACAACCCACGCCATCCATAAATTTATATCAGACATCAATTCCAAAATCAGCAACAACCAACTAGTAGGCGCAGCCCTGCTAGACTTCGAAAAAGCTTTTGATTCAGTCTGGCTCAACGGCCTCCTATATAAACTTCACAAAAAAGAATTCCCAAAGTGGCTTCTTTTCATAATCTGGGATATGATTACGAACAAAAGCTTCGTCACCTGGAACGGCAAAACCTCCTCAACAATAGAATTTCATATAACCGAAGGACTCCAACACGGAACCGTGAACTCCCCCATCCTCTTCAATATTTACACCAGTGACGTTTGCATATGACACTGTTGCCTATATCTCAAGCAATAGAGTCAACATTATTCAATCAGAGCTCGAAACAACAGTTGAAAAAATTAACAATTATTACTGCACCTGGAACCTTAGATTAAATCCATCTAAATGCGAAACTATCCTTTTTCGAAAACCTGTTCGCTTCCTCTCCTCCAATATTAAAGCTGGTTACAACAAATTCCAAATTCAGACCACAGTCCCAGGCACCTCAATCAAGAAAGCTATACCACAAAAAAACTGTTAAATATCTTGGTGTACACATTGATTACCTCCTCCGAGGTAACTTCCATATTGTAGGATTTAAGTCGTCAATAGAATAGAAATATTTTAATACGTAATTTGAAATATAATGAATACAATTAATTAAATTATCCCGTCTGAATCTCCATCCGAGATCAAACACGTCTTTTCGTTTTTCGTACGTCGAACCAGAATGACAAAGAAATCGCATATTACAAATATGAATAACGAAATCGATAAACATAATAACAAATATCGAATCGTCGCGTCGCACAGTGTGTCGTCCAATGGAAAAAAGTCCGAAAATCAAAGTGTAAGATCGGCAAATTTATGTATCCTAAAATGTTCGTAACATTTTCTATGTTCTAAAACTGTCTTAAATTTTAACTGAATAAATCAATTTGTTATTAAAATTGAGGCTGAAACTTTACTGTCAAATTCCGTGCATTTTTTTAAACATGCGTCCCTCGCAAGCTATTTGGTTTTTTAATTTGGTTTTTACAGGGTGTGTTTAACATTATAAGACCTTCAATCTCCCAAAAATTTTTTTTTAAATAATCGCAATTTGTCCTAATTTTTTATGTTTAACATTTATCATCTTTGATTAGAGTTTTAAAAAAAGTACATCAAAGTACACCCGTGAATTTTTTTACAGTAATTGGTGGCATATTAAACTTTAATTTCGCGTTGGTTTAAATCTGCTCACATTTGCTCAAGCGAAGAAAATAATAAAAAACCATATTAAGACGCTCGCGCTCGGCGGCTTTCTGCGTAGTCTTTCGAAGAAATTTGTTGCAATTATTTTTAAACGCATGCCATTTGATAAGTACTTACATATGTGTGTGTTCAATTTTATTCTTATAAATTATATATTTAGTTTTAAAATTGTTTAAATATTTACAATCTTTCAATTGAGTATTAAAGAAAGTACCAATACGTTCCTTTGAGATTTTGTATTATATTAAGTTAAAGCACATTCGACTTGATATGACGGTCGACCTTAAGTGCATAAATATACACAAATGTTAAAAATAGTAGAAAATGTTGACGTTGAGACGCGTGCGTTCGCCGTCCACGCCTTTAACGTAGTCTATCGAGTTCCTACTGCTCCTACTGTTCCTACTTGAGTCCGCGCGAAACGATAAGACAATATGTTTACTCATTATGTTATTCTAAATATACAGTCCATTATTTTCAATTGTTTATACGATAGCCGTCGTGGTCAAAAGTATCGGACGTGAAACTGAAGCCGAACATAGTCAATCGCAAACGCGTCCAAGTTATTAATAATCTGTAAATTCATTTCTACAGTATTTATTTTTATTCTACATATTATATTTATAATATTCTGTAATAGTATTTTTGTTATTGTGTGTTGTATTGTATGTATATCATTTAGTTTATGCGTATTATTTATATAATATGTTCCGTCGTGGAACAATGACGACTTCAACAAGTCCATCGAAAATAACTCAATAAAAAAAACATAAAAAACAAACTTGTCGCATTTGAAAAAAAAAAATTTTTTTTTAAATAATTAGAAAAAATTTTTTTTATATACCAATCGATTCGTCTTTGCATGTTATTTCAAAAAGTATTAAGGTACCTTACTCGAAAATTGCATAGTTTAAGAGTTATGACTTTTTTCCCGAATTCCCATATACTCGACACACTGTGCGTCGTTACAGTTACTAACGTCGTGACATTCGACGGAATTCTCGCCGCTCAGAGATGGCATCACGCTACAATATTAATAGTCAATTAACCAAAGCAGGAGCAGCCTTCAAAGCCAATAGTCGTCTCTTTCATAACAAATATCTTTCAAATAAAGCAAGAACAATCCTCTACATGTTATTAATCAGACCCATAATCACGTATGCAGTCCCCATCTGGTGGAACATCAACCACACCACAATGGAGAGAATTAGAATATTTGAACGGAAATATTTAAGAGCCTGCAATAGTTTATACAGATCTTTTACAATACTCTAGAATAGACCTTTTCACTATACGCTTAACCAGAGAATACTTCAGAAAACTACCACACATTGACAATCAAATAACCAGTAACCTAGTTCTACTCGACGAAGCGACTACATACGGAAAACTGACGAACGGCTACATCCCACCACAAGCCTTCACATTATGTGATAAAATAGGCCTTATACAAGACCACAACAACGTGCCTGTAATCTACCATTGGCGCAGGAACAAAGCGGATAAAAGAATAGCATATTTAAGCAGAGAACACTTAACTCACAGAGGTAGATTCAAATTCTCAACCACCATCCCGCACCGAGATTGGACCAATTTTGAACGCCTTAACTTCAAGAAATATTGGTGACTCTCTATCAACAGCACCCATATGATAGAACTCCATAACCGCAGAGCCTCTAGCAGAATATCATAACCATGTTCATCATACACATAATCTCATTAGAATTAAAACGTCTCCCAAGTTAGCCAATAAGATCGCACGGCCTAGACCCATTGTATATAGCCTTAAGTTTTAAGTATCATTTAAATTTGAGTCTAATTTATCCTAGTTTATAAGTTTATAAGACCGATTTTTGGGGTTTTACCATGTGTAGCACACTGTTTTTTCCCAAAATAAACTAAGTGTTCCTTAAACCAAAGTACTTACCAAAAATTTTTTTCACTACTATTACATTAAAACAGTATTGTAATGAGTATTGTAAACGTGCAATCAATTATGTATTAATCCCTACGATTCGTTGGTTATTTTTTGTTATGTTTACCCGTTGGTACCACTAATTTTAAGAGAATGTTATTATGTAAACCAATAAACATATTTTCAAAAAAAAGGAAGCCATCACGAAGTTGAACGGTAGTCTCGAGTTCGAATCCCGCCCAATTGCATAAAAATTTCTAAATTATAATAAGGTTTTTTCGAAGACAAAGTGGAATATTCTCTCAAGCAGTGCATGAAGGTAGTAATATAAAATAAAAAAAGGTAGTAAAATTTTTTTTTATTTTTTAAAGTTGTCTGAAAGACCCCTAAAAAGACGTATAAAAGATGCCGAAAAGAGGTCTTAAAGCTACATCTTTCAGACGACATTTTTAACAAACAAAAAGGCGTAAGTCGTAAAAAACAAAATCTGTAAGTCGCGTGAAAGTCGTATAAAAGCGGTATGTAAGACGTAACATTTGTAACAAAGACGTGTCAAAGACCAATTAAAGACGAGTGAAAGACGAGAAAACGTCTTTACATACGTCTTTAAGACAGACTTACAGCTTGCGGCAGGCGTATAAAAGACGTATGTCAGCCAGCTTTGTGCTATCTGGGACGCTTCACCTGTACATATGATTAGATGTACATATGAAAATCTCTGCCGAGCGAAGTACATCTTAAGTTTCCGAAATGCGTTATTCAATAACGAAGAAAGTAGATATGGTTTTTGTTTATGGGGAATGTCGCCAAATTGTAAGAAAAGCAGTCAGTTTGTATGCTGAACGGTTTCCCGAGCGTAGCAGACCCTCACGATCTGCCTTCACGAATGTTATTAAAAGTTTTCAAGAAACTGGAAGTGTAGGTAACAAAATACAAAGAAGATCCAAGACAGTAATTAATGATCGAAATACAGTGAACATTTTAGCAGCTATAACACACAATGCCCATGTTAGTACAAGGCAGCTAGCACGTGGAAGTGGCATCAGTCAACGAAGTGTTTTACGAATATTACATTTAAATAAATTGCATCCTTTTCATGTTTCACTTCACCAAGAATTACATGGGAGTGATTTTCAAAACCGTGTAAATTTTTGTGAATGGGGTCTGCGGAAATTACAGATTGATCAGGCGTTTTTGACTAGAGTTTTGTTTTCAGACGAAGCCACATTTACAAACTGTGGCCAAGTCAATCGTCATAATATGCATTATTGGTCAATAGAAAATCCGCGGTGGCTGCGAGAAGTGGATAAACAAAGACCTTGGTCTGTAAACGTTTGGTGCGGACTTCTTAATACTGAAATAATTGGCCCTTATTTTATCGATGGCACATTAAACACTTCGAGATATAAACACATTTTAACGGAAATTTTACCACAGCTGCTAGAAAATATTCCGCTTCGCATACGGCAAACTATGTGGTTCCAACAGGACGGATGCCCTGCTCATACTACACGGATAATTACTCAATTCCTCAACGTGAAATTCGGAGATCGTTGGATTGGTCGTGCAGGAAATCATAAATGGCCTGCGCGTTCTCCAGATATAACACCTCTGGACTTCTATTTCTGGGGAAAATTAAAACAGCAAGTGTATAATGAGATACCAACAACTAGGAAGACATGAAAGAGCGTATAAGAAGAGCTTGTGCCGCGATAAACCCAACTGAAATTCAACAGGCTGTATTATCCGTTAAGCAACGCTTAAGAGCATGCATCAATGTTCAAGGTCGCCAGTTTGAACACTTGTATTAGTCGTGTATTACTGTTAGATACTTAAATCAACGATGCTCGATCATTTCCTCAAAGCAAATTATTTTCCATTACAGTTGGCTTAACCCAGACCACGAATGACCTTGACCCATAGGTCATTGTACGCGTCATAAAAGGCTCTACCCGATAGTACATGAAAAAACATATCATTCCATTTAAAAAAATGAAGGTAAACTTCGTATGTCCTTTACGCGTCCACCTACAAAAAAGCTACCAACATCAGATTAATGACTCCTCGAAACCAAGCAAGTTCCATCTGATGCATTTCTTTCTCACACCAATAGCAGCCGAGTTAGGGTCGATTCATAGCTCACCGGTTTCTGCAGCCGGGCTGATATTCTTACCCAGGTTTAAGTGGCACAGTTCATATCTGTGCGATTCCGGCGAATCGGCTACGATTCTTTTCTTCGAGCCGATGAGGCCATATCTCTCGAGCGGGTTGACAGCTCCACAGCAGGGAGCAGGGCTCTTAGCTGTGCGTGGCACAAAAAAAAGGTTTTTATGGGCTCCACAACTCCTTAGGTAAACTATCGGTAGTTCTCCTTTACAACATCATGGGAATAGGAAACGTTTCTGCCACTTGGTGAATTCTTATTAATAAATAATGATTTAAAATAATTATTAGGAACAATATTAGACATATCTTTGTTCTGCAAACGTTTCCACCGGTTCAAGTGTGAAAAAATGTTTAAAAATATAGTTGTATTCTAAGATTCTTTCTCTTCGAAATTCCGTTTTTCACATTATTTGTAACAACTTGTTGCCATCTTTCAGGTAACCTGTCAGGTAATTCCCGTATCCCAATGACTAATTAGCATTGAAATGCGACAGAACTTTTCTTCGAACCTAATATACGATATCAAAAATTATTTCAGATACACCGGAAAATAATAAAATATTCATTTTAGGGAAACCAATAGTGTCATTTCGCCTACTATGTACGTACTCTGCAACTCTGTACACAGCACCTAAAAATTTCATACGGCACACATGAGACGTGAAACACTCCAGTAACTACAAACAGCTGTTAGGTTTGAATTGTTTGTGACTTCGAGCCCATAAACTTGCTGAATATTCTTTAGATATTCTGAAATAAGGGTCGACAGCGTTTGTCTTAAAATTACACCTTTCACGTAGTGAGAAAACATTTTCCATTTGTTTATGTCCAACGCGAGTAGTCGAATACATTGCCCCGTACGAGCGATAGGGGAACAGCGTTACCGCTCTCTACTACGCGATTGTAGGGGGTGGCAAGACGCCATCACGTATGGGTCCGAACTGGTGACATTGTATTGATGCGAGCCTGAGAAGAAGCCTGCCCAGGCAGGAGTACGGTGGCGTGTCTAGGTTCGAATGCGCGGCCGATTGGGTCAGAGTGGAGGAGGCAGGTCTCGTTCCATAAATATTGGCTACAGCGGCCACACATACTATGTAGCGTACAACGTCCAAGTCAAAACATTGGGACTACGAGCGCGGTTGTGGTGGGGATAGGGCGACTTTATGATAGGCGCGATCTGTTTAGGTGTCGTTCCCGGGGCTGTTCTCGATGGAGGAGATGTTTACGACAGGTCATTACTATTGAGCTGGAAGTCGACAGTTTCTCGGACAACACTTGTTGACTGTCAAGTAATTTGTAGGCACCCGACTTTTCCGGCGAAAGATAAATATAAAAATGCTACATATCTATATCCGAGAAATCTCAAAAACGTTCAGACCTCCGCTGTGTTTACCTGAGATGTTTGACGAATTGTTTCACTGTACAGTTTGTCAGATGATATTCTTTTTTTCGTTAGCATAGAAATAAATTGTTATTACGTTTAAATTCCTTAACAACGTATTCTCCACCTAATTAGCACGACATACTCTGAAAAGCTCTAGGTAATAGCTTTTTAAATAAATGTTATATTCTGCCTTCGTGCCGTCCGGTTTCTAGCACAGTATTCTTGAGAAGGAAGTCTTCCGGTTTGCCGGTGGGCATTGGCATAGGCATCTCCTGAGGTGTGGAGGGGAGTAAAGGGTACCAGGAACCCCTGGGGTTAGGGTAGCAAGTGACACGATTTTCGGCACTTGGCCTTCTCGGGTTACCGTAAAACCGGAACGGTAAGCTATGAACACGCAAAACCCGTCCGGTCGCCGGGCCGGTGAGCTATGAATCGACCCTTATTCAGGTGACCTGTTTTTAGCGCCTCACCCTGTATATGGGAATCACAGTGAGCGAAGAGAATAGAAAAAATGGGGATGGCAAGAGGAGGTATGTTAATGGGGGTGAAGAAAGAGATAGAGATAGAAAGAGGAGAAAGTGGAGTGAGAGAGGGATTGATGACGGTAAAGGTGAAGATAGAAGAAGAATGGTGGAAGGTGATAGGAGTATACGTGAATGGATCTATCTCAGGGAAAGAAGTCAGAGCAGTTAAGTGAATGGATGGAGGGATTAATTAATTAATTAATGTTTTTATTATGTGCAACAAAGTTATTGCACTAAAAATAATCGAGCTCTTACATCTTACGCAAAAATATCGGGAGAACTATTAATTTTGTTTGCTATGGTACCCTAATAATTTTTTACGGAGAATGAACAGAGGAATCCGTTATTGTAACAAAGAATATGAATTTCTATTTAAGGAAATGATGCAATTGTTAATTGCACACATGCATAGTTGCACCTTAAAAATCATTGATGACCTTCAAAAGACCTTAAAAACGACTACAATCGGAAAATTTTTTTATATCACCATATTTGCCACCTTTAACAATACAACTTTTCTCTCTAACATTTTCTTCTATCTCTAATCCTAACGTAGCTATTTAGGTGGCCTGTTTGTAGTGAACCACCCGGTATATGTATACATATGTATATACAGGGTGTCCCAAAACCCCTTCGACTCCGGGAAATGGGAGGTTCCTTAGGTCATTTGAAGCAACATTTTCCTTTGCACCAATGTCAGCCGGGGCTTTGTTTAGGAGTTATTAACGAAAAACACGGACCAATCAGAGCACGACCTAGACGCGCGATGGCACGTTCAGCCAGGCGCTCCGGGAGACGAGCGTGGTGTAACGCCGCGATGCCGCAACGAACAAGAGTTTCTCGAGATTATGTGAATCTTCCTCGATTTGGATGAGCTTTGGATATGTTGTCAAGACCATGATTCTGAACAACATTTCCCTTTACAGTTTTTGTCAGCCGGCTTTAGTTTACACGATAAATGTAAAAACTTGTAATTGTAAATCGATCGATTGTACTATCTTCTACCCGATTTGGATGAGCTTTGGATATGTTGTCAAGACCATGATTCTGAACAACATTTCCCTTTACAGTTTTTGTCGGCCGGCTTTAGTTTACGCGATAAATGCAAAAACTTGTAATTGTAAATCGATCGATTGTACTATCTTCTACCCGATTTGGATGAGCTTTGGATATGTTGTCAAGACCATGATTCTGAACAACATTTCCTTTAGACTTTTTGACGGTCGCGGAAGAACTTTACTTGTCAATTCATATGGGTGGATCTTTTTACCCGACTTACGGCAACGTTACCCGAACGAGAGAAGAAGCAGAAACTGATTGTATTGAAAACTCACTTATTCAGCCGTAAATCCATTTGCTGCTTCGAAATGTGTGTCACTGGGTCACTCGGTGACGAACTGTACAGATGTCTTCAGGTATACGACAGTACCGAAAGCTAAGGGACGTACGGCCAGGTCGACGAACTGCACAGCCGGTGGTAGAAGGCCTAAGGGATGCGCGGTCAAGTCGACGATCCAGAATTTCACTTTCACTTTCGATTCGATAAATAATTCGTATGTTTATTTCACACAGATGCCTTGAAATTTTTCCACACTCACAATCACTGTTCACATTTGTCAACACATAGTTATGCACTAATAATAATTGCCATATCCCTTGTCCTGCTGCACAAATTACAACAATCAGGTAATGCAATCACTAGACTGCGGATTTCATGCATTTGTAGCAAACATGAGTAGGTGCATTTTAAGACACTAGAGAGATTAAAATAATTTCAAAACACCAATGTATTATTTTCAACTTCTTAAAATGATCACAGTAAGAATCAAATATCTGTCTGGCTCCTGTCCCTTGTAATAGCGGCAGCCAACTTTCATTTTACATAAAGATCCGCAGTCTAGTGATTAGATTAAATAATCGTTTAATTAGTTTAAGCAATTATTATTAGTGCATAACTATGTGTTGACAAATGTGAACAGTGATTGTGAGTGTGGAAAAATTTCAAGGCATCTGTGTGAAATAAACATACGAATTATTTATCGATTCGAAAATGAAAGTGAAATTCTGGATCGTCGACTTGACCGCGCATCCTTTAGGCCTTCTACCACCGGCTGTGCACTTCGTCGACCCGGCCGTACGTCCCTTAGTTTTCGGTACTGTCGTATACCTGAAGACATCTGTGCAGTTCGTCACCGAGTGACCCAGCCACACACATTTCGAAGCAGCAAATGGATTTACGGCTGCATAAGTGAGTTTTTAATACAATCAGTTTCTGCTTCTTCCCTCGTTCGGGTAACGTTGCCGTAAGTCGGGTAAAGAGATCCACCCATATGAATTGACAAGTAGTTCTTCCGACCGACAAAAACTGTAAAGGGTAATGTTGTTCAGAATCATGGTCTTGACAACATATCCAAAGCTCATCCAAATCGGGTTAAAGATAGTACGTCGATCGATTTACAATTACAAGTTTTTACAATTATTTATGTCGTAAACTAAAGCTGGCCGACAAAAACTGTAAAGGGAAATGTTGTTCAGAATCATGGTCTTGACAACATATCCAAAGCTCATCCAAATCGGAGAGGAGATAGTTCAGATAGTACATCGATCGATTTACAATTACAAGTTACTTATCGCGTAAACTAAAGCCGGCCGACAAAAACTGTAAAGGGAAATGTTGTTCAGAATCATGGTCTTGACAACATATCCAAAGCTCATCCAAATCGGGGAGGATTCACATAATCTCGAGAAACTCTTGTTCGTTACGGCATCGCGGCGTTACACCACGCTCGTCTCCCGGCGCGCCGGGCTGAACGTGCCATCGCGCGTCTAGATCGCGCTCTGATTGGTCCGTGTTTTTCGTTAATAACTCCTAAACAAAGCCCCGGCTGACATTGGTGCAAAGGAAAATGTTGCTTCAAATGACCTAAGAAACCTCCCATTTCCCGGAGTCGAAGGGGTTTTGGGACACCCTGTATATATCATAGCAAAAAAATTAATAGTTCTCCCGATATTTTTGCGTAAGACGTAAGAGTTCGATTATTTTTAGTGCAATAACTTTGTTGCACATAATAAGAACATTAAGTAATTAATATATATATATATATATATATTAATTAATTAATGTAATATATATGTATACATATATTATAAGTACACATACATACCATACTTAAATCTATTGTAAAGTTTTATAATTGCTGCAATATAAGGGTAGGGAATTATTTCATATTATTGGGTGGGAGATAATCTCTTCGGACGAGGCTATTCATACATATAATTACGATCGAACTTCACGTACACGTAAGTTCGTTTGATCGTTTAATATTATATTATTACTTTGTTTAAATAATATATTAATAATCATTGATTTATTACATATTTTTTTTATATGTTCGTGAAAATTGCCTAACACAGACTACTATAGAAAACACCTATAATGTTTTATTAGAAACAAAAACCAAGTTTTCAATAAAACTGGAATCGTCAATAACAGTATCGGCGTGCTATTTCCGTTGATTTTTCGTTTATTGCTCGTTTAATCTCTAGACCTTAAATATCGTGATTAGCAGCAGCGTACATAGTGTAGATTTATATTGTTTTATGCTGGTTCTCGGCATGAGAAGGCACATCTTTATCATAACTCGTTACCATGTATTATTATCGTTTTATCAGAGTGACATTAATGTACGAAAGAGCTGACGAAAGAAGAGGGGAGCGGGACTTCAATTCGCTTACTCGTGACTTCTGTAACTATCAACATACATACATATGTACAGTAATGCTCACATCAAGCGCTATAGATATAGTATCGCAGTATACCCACAATTTCGTCTATTTCATGAATGATGGTGATCCTCCTTGCTACAGGAAATCCCAAAAATGTTGTACAGTAAAGTCGCCCTCTAGCTCCCTGAGGATCTCCACGACAACTGTCCCTATGCCTACCCCTTCCACTGTGGAGCATCCCCGCGAGGTGTTTACATGCTGTCCCTTTCTACGTTCGGTATCCTTTGTACTTTCGGCACGGTTGGGCCGGTCGCAGTGCCGGATTAAGCCAGCGCGGGGCCCGTAGCAAATGTTATCGCGAGGCCCTAGGTCCCCAGGCTTTGTATCAGGGCCGCTTGCGTGCAAATGTAGCGCATCTTTTTAAAGGTGACGGTCCGAATTTGACCTCGGTCGAGCAAGAGTGTGGTGGCGCCATTACACACCGCTAGATACATATCCCGTAAATTTCAAATCACGTTTCGGTAATGCACATTTGGGGCCCCTACGTAGTCACAATCGCTAGATAAAAGATCCACCAAGTGCGTTTGGTATCTAAGATGGCCTACTTTTGCGTTTCCGAGGCGTAATTTTCATTATTCGGCAGCATGTAGCATTGGGCGGCGCAACATTGCTGCCACTGTCAAGACACATACATTTTCTTAAATATCGAGAGATTTAGGGTTCTTATACATTGAAAAAGCATACACCAAGCACACTTGCAGGGACACATACAATGTCAATGCAACCTTTATTATGTTAAACTATACGTGTTTAAACACACAGTTACTAAGATGTTCTCTATAAATGATTTTTAATGATTGAAGTGTATTTATGACAACGTACAATGTCCTTCGTAATCCTTCTGTGTAGGATACAAACTTGTTTCACGTACCCATGACTGTGCAATCTTAATTTCTTGATAGGATGACTTGCACAATCAGAACCAATTACTGTAGTTATGGATAATGGAAGTATTATTTTAATGCAGTTTATCAAGAACACTGACAGACTGCTTTTAGAATTATATTTTCTTTGAAAACAAAAATTTTCTTTACAGTCAAAAATCGACTGATATATTTTTAAGCTTATCGATGGGTGGAAACAACGACAAATTTAAAGTTTGATATATTGCTTAAGTGTTAGGATGTTATCACTCCTACTCCCCCAGATAGCACAAAGATATCTCAGACATCTGAAAGACGTCTGCCGCAAGACGTCTCATAGACGTTTGTTACGTCTTTAACACGTCGTTTTCACGTCTTTAGCATGTCTTTAACACGTCCTTGTTACAAAACTGTGTGTCTTCAAGCCGCTCTCACATATCTTTTCGACGTCTTGAAGATGCCTTGTAAAGACGTCTAAAAAATTGCCTGAAAGACGAATCTTTAAGACGTCTTTTTGGCATCTTTTGGGCATCTTTTAGGCTTCTTTTTGAGGGCCTTTTAGGCTTCTTTTATGCATCTTTTACACGTCTTTTTACGCGTCTTTTGGGGCATCTTTGAAGCGTCTTTCCACGCATCTTTCCGGCATCTTTTAGACGTCTTTTTCAGACGCATAAAATTTTCAAATATAAGAAAAAGTTATACAAAAAATTAGAATCTATATGTATATATACAATATATGTATATATATCTACTTTCTAATATTCCAGTTTGTCTTCGAAAAGACCTTATTACAATTCAGAAATTTTCATGCAGTTGGCGGTATTCGAACTTGGGGACTACCGTTTAACTTCATGATGTGCTTCCTCGCTGAGTCATGCGAACCTATATTGTTACATTCTTTACTTTTCATTTTTAAAAGCTCAAATCATATAATTATTAGAAGAGATAAACTTCTGTTAAAATATTTTTAGGTAAAAATCAAACTACTTTTTTTTTAATGAGGCATGGTATTAGTATATTAACGACTAAGAGATATACATATTTTCGTAAGTACTTAAATCGTACGTAAGCATAAAAACACATACAATGTATTTGCAAAATAAACAAAAACATTTTATTGTGAAAAACATGTATTGTTATAATATACAGGGTGTTTCATGCAATTGTTTCAAGCCATAACTCCGTTATTAATCATTTACAAAAAGCATCATAAAAGAGAGATAAATGGTCCGGAGAGCGTTATATATATAAAACAAAATGATCGTATACTAATTGGAATTTGCATTTTTTTATCATAATTATAGTTATTACATGTTAGTGCTAACAATTTTTCTCGTTCCATAATTCTCGTGTATAACATTCGGTATTCAAAAGCTGGGCACACCGAGATTAGTGATCCTATTAACCTTGCAAACTCTCTAATCGAACAGTTTTTTATTTTAAGAAACTTTTTAGAAAAAAAAAACTTTGAGCGCGGATATCTCGGAAACTATGCGAGATAGCGAAAAACTGAATGGAATCAATCTTATGGCACATTTTGTCAGCTTGAATTTTGTATAGAATGGTCTTATCGCTAGGAATGATAGTTTCCGGAGTATAAGGGGATAACCAAAAAGGGGACCTTCTACGTGCCCCCCTGCACCCCGCTCACCTCCTAGGAGTAGGGACTTTTAGTATGTTTACCTCCTAACTAGTCCAAACAAAGACCCAAAGTTAAAAATTGTGTTCCTTCCATTTCCCTCTATACCCTCCTTATGAGCATTCGTTGACTGGACCACAGGGGTATTAGAGAGTGATGTGAAGCGTATCCTAATCGAATTGTTCTATTTTTTTATTCAATTGCATGGGTTCTATTGCATTATGTAATTGACCGATCGTTTGGCAGTCAGAGGAATGTGTTAGTCACTCTCGCATTATTAATTGTGTTGGAGTGACGTAAGAGTCACACATACTTCATGCGTTTGTGTGCCTGTGATCTGATGCGTGCGCAGCATAAGCGGATCTCTCCCCTGCGAGTTTCGATAATGTTCTATATTATGTGATCCTGTTATGTTTTACTTTCTTCTGATGGACCACTCGCCTTTTATCCGTGCAGTGTGCAACATCACGACTTTTATATTAAACTACACAATTTACGTGTGTCCTTTTTATTTTGAAGTAACCCACAGTCCTCAACAAGTTGTGGTCGAGCAGATTCAAGCAGCACGAGTGTTAAACGTCACTCACTCTCTTCTGCCGTGGTTATGAGTGGGGAGAACCAGTAAGGTACCTTCAGTGCGTTCCAGAGCGTTTCTATGCCAGTCTTGTGTTGTCTACGAGCGTAGCTTGCAGTTGTACCAGGTACAGTGTACCAGGTAAGTCAGCACATTAATATTGCTGTTTCTATTTTCCATTTAGAGCTGCTCATTTACAATATTTTTGATACAATTAGACTGCGGATGTTTATGCAATGTACCAAAATAAATAAGAACTTATTTATTACTCCAACATTGTTTGAAAATTTTTATAAGCCATAAATGCATAAAGATCCGCAGTCTAGATATAATTTAATCCGGGTACACACGCTTTAAGCATTCAGAATATCTGGTGAATTATTATAAATTCCGGTATGGTGACACACGAATAGGTAGTCGAATAATACTTAGGTAAACAAATCATGCGTTACTACGTCGAGAACCAGTGTGGTTTACACGATCCTGTTTTGTTTTAGTTATATCAAGTCTGGTTCTTCTTATTTCTTATTTAAACTTATCCAAGGTACTAACAATAAATGACAGTTGTACAGGCGTAAATACACTCCACGACAAAACGATAAGACACCTCTAGATTTCTAATGTTTCTCAATACCAATGATGTGTACAAAGATTTTATATATAGATCTGTATAGGGTATCCTCTGGTTATAGTAACATACGAAGTAACTGCTATTATTTATGTTGTGTCTTACAATTAGGAGTTATATCAGTTTACATGAAAAGCCTGCGCGCCAAAACGGTAAGACATGCTGAAGAAGAATAGTGATTTAATTACACTGTCCAACACCAAATTTGTTCCACAATTACTGTTCAGTGGTTCTTGTAGAGTTTTTTGCGCTGATTCCGAATCTGCCCTTAATTTTTCTGTTTAACATGTTTAAACAAGCATTAAAGACGGAGAGACACGATTTTGCACCAATTTTTGAGGATATTTTTCAATTTATCTCAAAAAATAATGGTCTAGCGGAAAATCGAACTATATGACGCGATAGAGCAGACTTTTATGTTGAGAAATCACCCTTTGAAGTTTGTAACTATGATGTTTTTTTCGAACCACAAAACAAAATATCTTCGCCCGGCATGAGTTGTCAATTTATGTTGAGACCGCGCTAGCGGCATGTGCGAAGATATTTTGCAATAGATAATTGATGCATGAACAGTTCATCTAAATCCGTAACAATTTTATTGCACTGCAAATGATATGAGCTGTTGTGCGAGTTTTCTCAGCGGCAGCTATTCTCTACACTCCTTACTATGTATTATCTTGCGCCCCACATTTTTCGTTTTAAATCTTACAACTATCTTCATAGCTATTAAAAATTCACAATCACAAATTTTCAGGGCTATCTGTATGGGGTTAGGAATCTGTATGTAGGGCTAGGAAAAATTATTTTTTACTTTCCAGTCCGTTTTAAAAAATTTATTTTTATTTAAATAATTATTTTTTGCATTTTAACACGCGACGACAATCAATAGTTGCAATTGTCTACGCACGTGAACTTATCCTGCTTTTGTTATATACACGGCAGTTTGCAGTGACAGCTCTTTAGAAACAATTACCGCAAGTATAGGTAATTATTGCAAACAGGTCTGCGTCCTCCGCTTTTGATGAAATTTTAATATGTTATATGGCAACACACATTTTGAACAACTTTTTCCTTTTCCAATATGGGGGGGGGGGGGTCGCTTTTAATTTTCGAGATATTTGCAAAAAACTATTGCTAATACTGTATTGAATTTTTCGTATTCTTGCACGCTCCGCGGCAACGTAAGCCTGTCCCGGCGCGGCGCACACTGGGCTAAACCAACGAAATCTGTGTCAAAATCAAAGAACTTTCGATAGAAATGAGATAGAGCGATGAAATTTTTTTTAAATGAAAGCTGAAACTTTGCAGAATATGGAATAATTATGGAGATTGTGGTACGAACGTTTTTTAAAGTTGAGAAAATTCGTTAAACTTTCACAATTTCAAGAAAATTGTGGTTTTTTCAATACCACGCGCGGAAATTTTTTTTTTATCACGCGACACATCATTTCTCGTAGATTTTTTCACGCTGATCTCCAATCTGGTTTCAAAATTTGTCTACGACCTCAGGATTTTGCAAGAAATCAATTTTTGTAAACACAACTTCTGAAATCATTTTTTCGTTGAAATGAATTGGTAATGCACTAGTTTGAAGGAATATTGTATTCTCATATATAAAACACATTAAAAATAATCATAATGAAGTATTTGAACGTTTACTTAACGTATATCACTTGACGAACGATCACTTGACGTATCGCTGCGATTGTCGCTGGCACTCCATATAGGCTATGCGTGAATGTAATGCATTACAGTCACGCTGTATGATTATTTTATGATTATTTTTAATGTGTTTTATATATGAGAATACAATACTCCTTCAAACTAGTGGGTTACCAATTCATTTCAACGAAAAAATGATTTCATAATGTAAGGAATAAGCCGTATTTATTTGTAAAACATGACACACGGATAACCATTCGTTGACAGACGTGTTTCTCGCGAAAGCTCGTTTTGATCTGATCTTCTTTTTACAATTCGTTAGCAATTACAATTTTAGAATTCTTCTGTTCTGATTCTCTATTTTATAAATTTAACTATACATAGGGTTATTTGTTAATACACACATGTACATACATATAATACACATACATCATTCGTACTTTAACCCTATAATAAGTTGTGTTCACAAAAATCGATTTCTTGCAAAATCCTGAGGTCGTAGACAAATTTTGAAACCAGATTCGAGATCAGCGTGAAAAAATCTACGGGAGATGATATGTCGAATGTTAAACAAAAATTTTTCCGCGCGTGGTATTGAAAAAACCACCATTTTCTTGACATTGTGCAAGTTTAATGAATTTTCTCAACGTTAAAAAACGTTCGTACCACAATCTCCATAATTATTCCATATTCTGCAAAGTTTCAGCTTTCATTTTAAAAAAATTTCATCGCTCTATCTCATTTCTATCGAAAGTTCTTTGATTTTGACACAGATTTCGTCGGTTTAGCCCAGTGTGCGGCGTTTGTTTACATTTTGCTTGTAAACACGCTGCAGAGATGAGAGAAAAAACAGGGTATCACTCTGACCATACGTACAGTGGCTCACGAAAGTATTCGAACGCCCTTTAAAACAGAATAACTTTTTTATAATTGTAACAAACGACCTGATTTTTTATAATCAATTAGAAGCACTGGTTTATGAAATGATATGCAAACAAGATTTTCCAAAAAATTATAATTTACAAAGTTACATGCAAAAATAAAAGTCATTTTTTTAACTTTTTTATTAGGGCCCTTAAATAAAAATTAAAATATATGTTTTGTAGATCTATGTTAGTTATACACATGCTGAAAATTTCGTCAAAATCGATTAACATACACACGAGCTACAAGCGATTAAAAATGTTGAAAATCGTAGTTTTACACGATTTTTGATCAGTTTCTGCTTAAAATCCACAAAATCGTACATCTTTCGTTGCGTGTCGTTTTTTCTTGCGTCAACCGATTTCGATTTTCATTTTTTGGATAATCTTTTTTGCATATCATTTCATAAACCAGTGCTTCTAATTGATTATAAAAAATCATGTCGTTTGTTACGATTATAAAAAAGTTATTCTGTTTTAAAGGGCGTTCGAATACTTCCGTGAGCCACTCTATGTATGTAGGGTGAGCTTTCAGTTTTGAAAGTCTACTCCTACATTTTCGTATGCGTGGTCCACCCCCCACCACCTAACCCTAACTAATTCTGATCGCATAATCTTTTCATCCTATATAGCCGTCATACAGAAGTTGAACTAGTAATGGAAAAATCATGAGATCAGAATTAGTTAGGGTTAGGCGGCGGGGGACGGAGAGGGCCGGCCGTCAGGCCTGCCCAAGCACGCATACGAAAATCCAGAAGTATTCTTGCAAAATTGGAAGCTCACCCTATATATGTATGACCAGAGTGAGACCCTGTTTTCTCTCTCACATCCACAGCGTCAAAATGTAAACAAACGCCGCACCGGGTCAGGCTTACGTTGCCACGGAGCGTGCAAGAATACGAAAAATGCAATACAGTATTAGCGACAGTTTTTTGCAAATATCTCGAAAACTAAAAGCGACCCCCCTATATTGGAAAAGGAAGAAGTTGTTCAAAATGTCGAAATCTATAACATATTTTTTCATCAAAATCGGAGGACGCAGACCTGTTCGCAATAATTACCAAAGTATACATTCTGTCAAAAAAGTACCGGGAATTGGTCAATGAAACAAAATTTGTATTATTCATCCAAATTTATTGTATCGCCTTCAAAGTAGGCCCCTTTCGAAATAATACACTTATGCCGACGAATAACCCAATCATCAAAACATTCTTTTAACGCATTTTTTGGAATCAACTTCAGTACTCGCCGCGAATTCTCTGTTATGTCATCTATCGACTGAAAACAGGTGCCTCGAAGTGGTAATTTGAGTTTTGGAAAAAGAAAAAAGTCGACCGGAGCCATATGAGGGGAATACGGTGACTGCTCGATAAGATTTGTTGAGTTTTTGGCCAGAAATTCGTTCACAATGATAGCCTTGTGAGATGGTGCGTAATCGTGGTGCAAAATCCATGAGTTTTCTTTCCACAAATCTGGTCTTTTTCGACGAATTTGCTCTCTCAAACGCCGCATAACGCTCAGATAATATTCTTTATTTACTGTCTCACCTTGTGGCAAGAATTCCGAGTGCACTACACACTAAACGAAAAAAACTATCAACATCACTTTTGATCACTTTTGATCGACTTTAACGTGCTTTTTTCGTTTTCGGCTCAATTGGAAGACGCCATTCCGAAGCTTGTTGACTGGTTTGCATGTGAAACTCGTAAACCCATGTCTCATCACCAGTTACAATGCGTTTTATGAATGTGGGGTCGGCATTGACTCGTTCTAATATGTCTTCAGCGACCTTAACGCGATTGAGCTTTTGCAGAAAATTCGCAAAAATCGCAAAACACACTTGAAATGAACTTACAAAATAGCGCACTGTAAACAAACTAAATGACAAGTGACGCTTAAACTCCGCGTGAGTATAGAGGACAGTTGTTCCAACTTAGCGACAAAAAGAATTTCAACAATCCCTTTAAGTGGGATTTTTAAATGATCGATTCCCGGTACTTTCTTGACAGAATGTATATGTATAGAGACAAAGTTGCTTCCTTTGCAAAGTTCACTGACTTTGGTTCAAGCTATTCGCATTAACACAAAGTGTACACGATCGGTCAAGTGTCCGGTTTCATGGTTTTATTCCAGGCCTGGCCAACACGCGGCCCGCCACGTTAAGTTGTGCGGCCTGGTCGGCGAATTTATATTTTTGTTGAAATTTTTGTTTCTCGTTGTATGTATACAAAAAATATTAAATAAATGAAGTGTCATTGTTCTAATGCGCAAGTGCGACTACGAACTCCATTTCTACATATATTTAATATCTTTGATATAATTGAGTTACAATGCAACAAAGAAATGAAACAAATTTTTGCGACCACATCAAAAATTAATTTTTACTATACTTATTATTACACACGGGAGACATTCCAACTTAAGATATTTTACACAACGAGTTGTAACTGCTTTTGGATCCACATATGTTTGTGAAACAGTTTTTCGAGATGAAATTTACGAAGAGTTCATCACGTGCTTCATTAACTGATGCCAATTTAGAGAACCAGCTAATAAAAGATGTGCAACGTCGAACATAAATATTGATTTACAAAAATTAAGTGGAAGAAAGGATAAACAAATATCTCATTAATTAAGACTCGATAGTTAATTACATTGAACTATAGTATAACAATAAAGTTTTATTCATTTGGTATTTGAATTACATTTTTTAAAATCATGTTTATCTAAAGTGCGACCCGCTGTAACGTTACCTGTCATCAAAGTGACCCGCCAAACCATTTCGGTTGGCCAGGCATGTTTTATTCCATAGTTATTGCAGTTATAAAATAAATTTTTTCATTCGAGCACATATTGTTAAAAATAGTGAAAAACTTAAATGAATTCAGTCTTGTATTTTTTATAAAACAATGTATACCGTTCCTCCAACAAACATAAACTGTTCGTTGCCGGACGAATGCAATGTGAACACTTTGATTATTTACATAAATTATGCAGTCGTGGACATTCATTTGTTTTGAGAAGGCCAATATTATGAAGAAAGTCGTGGACAAAAATACAAAATATAATATAAAATAATATGAAATAATCAAGACGAAGTGCATTAGACCCATTAATTCGTTATCTTTGTAGTTTAAGAATATGATCAAGAATATTTTTGTATTTTAAAGGAAGATAATATTTTCATAATATTTTCTACGGCCGCAAATTCTTCATTCAATACTAATGTCTAGACTATGGATCTCTGTGCAAAATAAAAATTGTTTGCATTGATTGCAAGACCCAGGAGCCAAATAAACAATTTCTATTCAGCTTAATTTTCTTATCAAGCAAAATAAATAAGTCCACAATTGTTTCTCTGATTTTGGACACTTTATTTTCTTTCGGTTACCTAAAGGCCCCAATAGTAAACAGATAGAGCGGAGAGACACTTGAAACCACCATACATAACACTAGGATTACGGAGAGAGAGAGAGAGAGCTCTAGAAATAACTATTTCACATTATTCTATAAACATAACAAGAATGTCTCTGTTTAAATTTCTGACCATTTTCCCAATAATATATAGTCGTAAGAAACAAATTTGGTAAATAATTCGTCAGGGAAGCATCTTCACAATCTTATAATTATTATTATCTTTTTATCCACAGTAATTGTTGTTGAATATTATCTGTATTATTAATTAACTTCCCGATTTTATAGGGAAGTTATTGTAATGACCCCGAAAATCGAAAATCGATTTTTTAGCAGATCTTCACGTTTCATGGTCATTGCAGTCATTCTAGACTATTTTAAGCAAAATGTTCGTGTGTGTGTGTGTGTGTGTGTGTGTGTGTGTGCGCGCGTGTGTGTGTGTGCGTATGCTGTTTCTATGGTATCAAATTTTTCGTTAACGTTTTCTGAAAAAGTAACAACGCGATCAGAATGATGAATGATGCAATCGATGTGCCCCGTCGTAACTTAGAGCTGATTAGATTTTGGTCCATATTGGTCAAGTAGTTTTTTAGATTTTTAGTTTTTTTCGAAAGGAGTTGATTCTACAATGCAATTTATACGAGAGAACGGGAAGTTTCCACCGAAAAAACAAACGTAATTATACCAAAAAATTTTTTTTTCATTTTTCTTAAATCTAAAAAAATTTTTTTAATTTAAAAAAAATATTTTTTTTGTACCTTACGCTAATGTTTCCGCTTACAATAATCGAAAATTATCCCAATGCAAGAGTGAGTTAATCATCTCTACTCCCGAGAATACATTTTCAAAGAATATCGATGAAAGTACAAAAAAAAATTTATATTACAATCTTTAAAAAAACAATCAGTTCAAAACGAATTATTAACTGAGATTAAATTGAAAATTAATATAAACAATATGATAATTATTAATAACATTAATGTTGAAAACGGATTGGTTAATGGAGCACACACACATGCGGAATATTAAAATTTATTACTTTTCAAGAAAATACTAAAATTCCGTCTATATTGTAGTTAGATTTTCAATTGGCCAGAGTAGGAGTGAAAGTAAGAACTCGTTATCGTGATTATATGAAAAATGCAAATATTCATCAAAATTTGACACCAATAATAAAAATATCGAATCTAGTAAATATGTCGAGTGAGGAAAAATATCAAATCACACGTAGTCAATTTCCAGTGGTTCCTGCTGAAGCGATTACGATTCATAAAAGTCAAGGACAAACATACGAGAAAAGTATGTTTGAATTTTAAAACATCAGAAAAACGAACTTTACACATGTTGTATGTAGCACTGAGCAGAGTTTCAAAATTGAGCAGTTTATATATTTTGGGACAATTTAAATTAACAGGATCGAAGAAATCCAAGATCAATACTGCAAACCCGAATAATGAGAAGTTGTATCGTTTGCGAAAAACTAATTAAGACAATTTATTTTGCAACATCAGTACGCTATAACAAGGAACCACGCGAGCAACGAGCCTACGATGTTCGTTTAATGCGACGCCATATAGCAAACATCTTGATAAGTAGAAAACTATTGAATTTCCCTGAAAACGTATAATCTTCTTAAAACGTACTAAAAAATAATGATAATAATATACTGCAACTAACGAATCGGGAAGTTCTTTGTGTGGCTCGTGGAGAGTCACGCACCAAATCAAAAAAACATTAATAGCTATAGGTACTACTAGCCATGCGTACCACTAACCCTTTCGCAAGAGCAGTCCTATCCGCGAGCTCGCGAAGCGAGCGAGCAAAAACAACCCTACTCGCGAGCGAGCGAAGCGAGCGAGCAACAACAACCGTCTAGTTATTACATTTATATGAGTGTATAAAAGAAATATTGTAGCAAGAGTTACATTAGGATGCCTTATTTTAAATATGTTAGGTGTGCAAATAAGTTGCAAATTTTACGTACATAAAATGTAATAAAATCTTGCCTGGTGTGTGTGTGACTCCCAATCTTTCTGCCAATTCTTCTTGCGTCTAGGTCGGATTTTTGTTGAGCAATTCCTCTAACTCACCGTCATCAAATTTTCTCGGTGCACCTGGACGATTGTCGTCTTCCAAATTAAAATTTCCGGCTTTAAATCTTTGGTATCACATTTTGCATGTTCTGTAAGATACAGCGTTCTCTCCCAGTGCCGCACAAACCAGTTCGGTAGCTTCAGCAGCTGATTTCCTAAGCTGGAATGCAAAGAGTAAGCAGTGACGCAAATGATGCTTCTCGCACGCCATATTGCTCGTAATATTGTTGCATAGGACTGTAAACTCTTAGAGCGCTCTCTCTCTCTCTCTCTCTCTCTCTCTCTCATCACGACTCTTCATAAAACTAAAGGAAGGCTCTTTCAGATGGCACCAAAATCGAGAAGTAATTCGAATACGGTCAGAAGTTATGATCGTAGTAAAAAAGGGAAAGGAACTTATTTGCACACCTAATATTTTGTATATTTTCGATAAACTGAAGGTGGTCAAATACTTATGGACGGTGGTGTATACAGTAGCGGACAAAAGTTTAAGGCTGCTCTATAGAAGACAATAACTTTTTTAATATTGTACTATACGATTTGAACTTTTTTGGGAAGCTAGAGCAATTAGTTTACTAAAGGATGTGAAAAGAAATTTTTTCAAAAATTGCAATTGATCGGAATTGTTGAAAAAATACTAAAAGTTGAATTTTTAACTTTTTTATGTGGGCCTATATTGAAAATTTAAAAAATACGTTTTGTAGATCTGTGTCAATTAAACATATTCTGAAAATTTCGTCAAAATTGGTCTACGTTGCAATGAGCTACAAACGTTTAAAGATGGTAAAAATTGCAACGTCGACCGATTTCGATGAAACTTTCACAGTGCATCTAATTGACAAAGATCCACAAAACGTATTTTATAAATTTTCAATATAGGCCCACATAAAAAAGTTAAAAATTCAACTTTTAGTATTTTTTCAACAATTCCGATCAATTGCAATTTTTGAATAAATTTCTTTTCGCATCCTTTAGTAAACTAATTGCTCTAGCTTCTCAAAAAAGTTCAAATCGTATAGTACAATATTAAAAAAGTTATCGTCTTCTTTAGAGCAGTCTTAAACTTTTGTCCGCTACTGTACATATTATAGAGCACCCTGTACATTACTGCGCAATTGATAGTGTTGGCCGATCTCGGCGAGTTGGTAAAAGGAGAATACAGATTGTTGTTGCAAAATGAACTTTCTTATATTGGGTCACACATTTTATTATTGATATTGTGGCTAACTTTAAGACATTATCTCTTCGTTAGTAACCAAAACCGTATGAGAGAAATAATAGTTCTGTCCAGTTTCATTAATATCTACAGTGACACAAATGAATATTTGTACAGGGTGTCAAGAAATAATATGTCGCGATTCTACTAACTGTAAGTTGACCTTGCCTTTGATAGCCAAGGTCAGAAAACAAAATATTTTTTGTTTAGATTGCAATTGGTAGGAGTAATAGAAAATTTTTAAAGTATGATGTTCCTTCAACTTTTTTATCTGAGCCTGTAACGATAATTTAAAAAGTGCGTGTTCTGTAGATTTCGGTAACTTATACGCGCACTGAAAGTTTTATCAAAATTGGTCAATATTTCGATGAGCTACACACATACGTTTAAAGATAGGAGCTCGAAATCGCAAGTTTTCCTTAAACGTTCATTGCAATGATCATTGCAACATTCACCGATTACGATGAGATTTTCAGTATGCATACGAGTTCCCGAAATCTATGGAAGGCATTTTCTAAATTATCGGTACAGGCTCGGATAAAAAAGTTGAAGAAAGATCATTTTTTAAACTTTATACGATTCCTACTAATTGCGATCTAAATAAATTTTTGTTTACTCATTCTCTAGCACACTAGCCGCTCTAACATCTTTAAAAACTTCAAGTCCTTTGGACCAATTTTTAAAAAATTATGCGATTTTTAGAGTGTTCACTTAATATTGTCTCCGACTGTATTAACAGTTTGCTGAGTTCCATGTTCATACTGATGACTCGACAAGTCTCATAAATTAAGAAGATATTTAGAAGATGTTCTTTAAGTATGCTATCAGCGCCTAATCGTTGCACCGTCATTGTTGACATTTCTTCTCGAGTTGTTTTCCTCGTGATAACTGACGGCTGTCCTCGCATATATACATTTGAAAAATGATTAATTCTTCAAGTAGGTGAGTCAACGGAAATCAACTGATATTATTGTATAATGTATATAAAGTTATCAATATAAATAAAAATCAAATGCTGTTCGTTGGTAAGCGCATCACTTGAGAACGGCTGGACCGATTTGGCTAATTTTTTTTTAAATGTTCGTAATAGTCCGAATAAGGTTTTAGGGAAAGACAAATTGGAAAAGTAGCCCGGAAAATGGAAAATTCGGGAAAAACTAATAGTGCTTTTTGAATTATATTTCGATACAACAAGAAAACACACGTCGCAACTTGTAATCAATATTTCAATAGGAATTTACATTATCGACGTGACTGTTCGCATTATCGACATTATCAACATCCGCCAGTTAGTTTATTTCTATTCCAATTTATGAATTTACATTATTGACGAATTAAACTATGTGTGTATAATTTTTTATCATATTGTCAAAAGTCGTGGCGTTATTAGTGCGCCCATTGTGCGCCTCCCGCCAGGGCATCTCGCCCGGAGGGCCTGGCTGCAAGGGTGTGCCGAAGGCACGCCACAAGCAGTTAGTAGATAATATAAAACAACGAATTACAGGGTGACAAGAAATAACGGAGTTAATCATTTCGTATTATAATTCTGTCAAATTGACGAATTTTGAAAAACCAAATAATAACAACCATAACATGGACCTTTAGTATTCATATATATAAGAAGTTTCGAAATGGCCACCCTTTGTGCCGATACAGAGGCTCAAACGTGTCTTGAAATTTTCGGCAATGGGCCGCAGCTCTTCTGATGTCATTCGGTCCCACTCCTGGTACAGAGATTTTTTCAATGACTCCAAATTTTTATGGGGCCGAGCACAGGCCCTGGCCTCCAAAATCGACCACACGCTGTAGTCCATCGGGTTGAGATTCGGTGAGTACGGCGGCCATTCCACAGATGTGATGAAACCTGGAAAATGGGCTTTGCACCACTCCTGAGACGTTTTCGCCCTGTGGGCCGCCGCGGAATCCTGCTGTAACGTCCATTCCGGATCGTCGAGGTGCTGTTGGGCCTACAGAAGTACGGCGGCTTCGAGAATGTCCCGTCGATACACTTTTTGGTTGATTTTGACCCCTTGATCCACGAAAACCGTAGCAAATCCCATTTTCCAGGTTTCATCACATCTACGGAATGGCCGCCGTACTCACCGGATCTCAGCTCTATGAACTCCAGCGTTTAGTCGATTTTGAAGGCCAGGGCCTGTGCTCAGCCCCATAAAAGTTTCGAGTCGCTGAAAAAATCTTTGCACTGGGTGTGGGACCGAATGACGCCAGAAGAGCTGCGGCCCATAGCCGAAAAATTAAAAACACATTTGAGCCTCTGAATCGGCTCAAAGGGTGGCCACTTCGAAAATTCTTAAATATATGAATACTAAAGGTCTATGTTATGGTTGTTATCATTTGGTTTTTTAAAATTCGTCGATTTGACAGAATTATAATAAGAAATGTTTAACTCCGTTATTTCATGTCACCCTGTATCACGATAAAGTAGTATCAACTCGTCAAGCACATAACTGTCTATACTGTGTTTCTCAGAAGAAAAATAAATAATCATGCGAATAATTGAACACCAGTTATTAGCATCCATTAAAAGAGTGAGAAATATTTTCTCTAATTTTTACTTGTCATGGTATGCAAAAGTTTCGAGAAGGTAAATCAAGTTACATGTTATTCATGTTAATTTTGTATGGTGTATTATATTAAATATTATATATTCGTTCTGGTTTATTTAAAAGTAGTTTAGCAGTAAATTATATTTTTTTAGTTTTACACTTTACTGCAGATATAAATACGATTATGTCCCTCACGTAAATAAAATTGTAATCTCAATATACAGGGTGTCTCAAAAATTTCGGAAAACCTTGGAAGAGATGGTTTCTGAACTCACTTGAAGTAACTTTTTCCTTGGCGACAACTTTTCCAAGCTATAATATTTTACAGCTTTATCGCAGTATCATAAATTGCACTGCAGCAGTAAATAGCTTCTCTCGACATTGTATGTATACACCGATAGCAAGTCATTCTTCCTGACAGAGATTTGTATGGTTCTGCCTAGTGCAGAGGTCTCCAAACTTTTTCGTCTCGTCGACCACGTGCCAATTTTTCTGTTTTGGGTAGACCCCCGCCTTTCTAATATTGAATTGTGACAAATTCATCAACTTCAAATGTGTTTTTGACAGCTGACACAGTGCTACTCACTTTGATAGGTTTAACTGTAGAGTGAAAAAGTAAAAAAAAACACATGTTAAGTTTTATACATTCATTAATTAAAACGACACAAAATGCAAATCTATTGTAGTAAAATTATAACATACAATAACTGCACAGAATAAAAAAATATATATAAAATCTTTTTAAAAACCACGCTTATATTAAAGTACACTAAAAAGGAGAAAATAATTTTTTTAGACATCAGCGACAATAAATAAAAGCGTGGAACGCTAAACTATATCGACGCAATCTTCGTGGGCGCTCCACGCTTTTATTTATTGTCGCTAATGTCTAAAAAAAATTATTTTGTCCTTTTTAGTGCACTTTAATATAAACGTGATATTTTTGAAAAGTTTTTATATATATATATTTTTTTCTAACCAAAGCAAATACATCCACCTTAATCAGTTGCCTGAAGCAAGCTTATGATAGGTCGATTTGGTGTGTATGGTATGTTCACATCAAGGTCGGATGTTTTCAACAACGATATGTTTTTGCTACTACCAATATCATCTATGTGGCAGTCTACGAACTTTCTGAATGACCTAGTACAGTGATGACGAACCATTCTGAAGTCAATTATTTTTATTTCATTTTTAAATACTAGCCCGTAGGTCATAAGTCAGTAGCTTCAATTAGAAGGCGGGTGAGGGGGAGTGTGCCACTTATTTGGAAACATCAAACATTTTATTAAAAGATAAAGTTGACAGTTCAATCTTTTCCGTTCTCACTTTTGAAATAATCAAGAAAAAGTTTTAGTTTCTTTTTTTGTAATTATTTACTTTCAGGGCTTCCTCACCGATTTTGATGAAAAATATGTTATAGATTTCTACATTTTGAACAACTTTTTCCTATACATGTTAGCGCCGCTCGATTTTAGTTTTCGAGATATTTGCGAAAAACTATCGGTAATACTGTATTGAATTTTCCGTATTCCTGCACGCTCTGCGGCAACGTAAGCCTTTCCCGGCCCACCATTTGTTTACATTTTGCTTGTAAACACGCTGCGGAGATGAGAGAGAAAACAGGATCTCACTTTGACCATACATATACATATAGGGTGAAGTGCCCTAAGTCTGGACAGTCCAAAAATAATACCTAAATCTGGACACTTGAATTTTCATAGTAAAATCAGTAATTAAGAGATTAAATAATTGTATTATATTAGGTGAAGTAAAAAAGAAGTTCTTTATAAATAAAGCGAAAAACGCTCAGAACTTTTTACTTCACCTAATATATTCTGAGGCCTTAGCTACAAGTAGGTGTGAATATTATTTCATTATGACATCAATTGAAATTTAAAAATAAATTCAGTTCATCTGAAAACAGTATACAAAGGTGAAGTAAAATGAAAAAATCATTGTTTAGGTTAATATCTTAATTGTATTAACAAGAATAATTCAAACCTGGGGTGGTAGTTGGACATATTAAATTCAATCTAAGCTAGTACCTGGACAGAAGTAAACCCTACACTGGGACAAATTGAATTTACATATAATCTGCAACAGAGAGACACTACATATAATGCTCCAAGCACTATGGCCGCTACGGGGAGCGAGACGCGCGACCGGGAGGACTGGGGTTATTCCTTGAGAATGCCTCCGATCGAGCAAAAATTTGCCCATGCCTATAACATCGAACTTTATTAAATCTTTAATGATGCACATATGAATATATTATTATTGTATATTACATTCTGCCCTTAATTTGTTGTGTAATTACCTTTTTTCTTTCGTGTAAATTATTATTGATTTCTTGTTCCTGTTCTTTTTTAATTTTGTATCTCTCTCTTTCCTGCTTTTTTGACAAATGTTCTTCTGCTATAATTTTTTTTCTTGCTCCTTTTTTCAAGATCTTTCTTCTGTCTTCGACAGTACAGTTGGTGGTCCTTTGTTAGCATCCACCGAACTTAAAATTTTCATTCTAGAATGTGTGCTTTTTGGAATCTTAAACTGGCTTACTGTATTGAGAGCTTGTACTTGTACGATGGATTCAACAGAATGAGATTCTTGATTTCTCTTCAATTTTTTATTTTTATTCAGTCTTCTATCCTTATCCTTATAAATATCCTTAGATTTTATGTATACTTTTGGCTTTCTCTTACTTTAATCTGTTTTTTTATGATACTTATTAATTACTTTTTTCAACTTGAATCAAAAGTTTTGTTTCTAATGATGGCCATTATCAAATTTAATTTTTAAAGCAAGTTTACAATCTGAGAAAAACATTTTTTAAGAACTATATCGACATGAATAATTAATTTTTGAGGTTAGGTATTAATACTGATAGATTTATGACATCAAAATTAAGTATTATTAACGTCACAGCCGGAACACATTTTCTACATTCGTTATACAAGCTAATAGAAGACTACTACGTACTTATACGTACATTTAGTTAAATAATTTGCAAACAATGCGTTGATTTTATTCACAAACGCGTGTCCGGCTTCAGGCGTAAGCACATTGCGTATGAGCTTAGAGTGGAACAGCTACTGTCATCGCGTCCCAGTATGGAGTACTTATATTTGAAAACAATCCTAATCTTCGACATCTAATATTTGGATTAATAATTATTATTTACGTTCAGTTTGATTGCCAATTTATTTTAAAATATCAATTATTTTTTGTCTGAGGGCTTAAATTATATCTTTTTTTCTAACAAAAGTTCGAACTATAAATGCACATGATTCGCATGTAAATGGACTATTTTGTATACTGTCTTCAGATGAACTGAATTTATTTTTAAATTTCAATTGATGTCATAATGAAATAATATTCACACCTACTTGTAGCTAAGGCCTCAGAATATATAAAACAATGATTTAATATCTTAATTACTGATTTTAATGGTCTTCCATGATGTTATAAAGGAGACCTACCGATAGTTTACCTAAGGAGTTGTAGAGCACATAAAAACCTTTTTTTTGTGCCACGCACAGCAGGCAGCCGCGACCCTCGTCGAGAGTTTATGACCTGACGGCTGCGGCCCGACGCGAGAAAAAATTTCGGAGAGAAATCGGACCGGTACCTCTGATGTCCGTCGCCCTATCCTTAAGCATTGGTGTCGGCCGGAGGCTGTGGTAAACTAAAGAGTCCTTAAGGGAAACAGACGTATATCTCGGAAATGCAGCATTTTAGAGAAAAATGTTTCAGATAAAAGTTGTATGGTTTCAAGGGGGACATAAAATGGTGTCATTGATTTGATCTTGAAAAGTCGTTCAAGAATCACGTGAAGGTCATCTTCAATTTCTTAAATAGAACTCTCTATTTTTTATCTAGAGACGCGGTAGCGTCTCGACGCCAAGTACATGAAAAATTACCAAACACCCTGTACCGATGTCGACTGTCGCTACCGTGTATCTTTACTCGTAAACCGGGCATTCTAACCTAACCTGAAACTTCTTTAGTTAATATCTCATCACGCCTGCAATATTTTCTAAATTGAAAGGCAGTTTGCTCATGTAAATCGCATATAAGCTTTCGAATAAGACCATATTCAATAAAATCGGTCCTCGTATGACAGAGATATCGTAATATCATGTCATGGATGGGTCAAAATTTTAGGATTTTTCTTCTTCGTCTTCGTCAGGAAATTTTCGTCAACACAATACGTATACGCGTTACACGCACACATTCAGCCAAATGGACTTTTTTTTTTTGTTCCTATTATTTTACGTATAGGGAGTTTAATCTTTATGACGTGCCCCGGGACCATCACAACCCCGGGGTGTGAGGGGACTCCCTCAGCGATGCCCCTGAAATTAATCAGGTGGCATGTGCAATGCTCAAAGATGCGCCTGTGTGTGGTGGTGCAATACACAGGTCGCACGAGGGCTACCCCACTAAAACTCTCCCTACACGCCAATCCTTGACCCTGGCGGGAATGGCTAAACCGGGACTGTCCGGGGACTTTACTTCGGTTAGTCATTGTTTTCCCTGCTGCTGTCGTTGAAGCTGGAAACTTGTTCTGCATCTTTCCCTCCGGGTAGGTTTCTTTGGATGTTGTCGTTTCCTGTTTGTGTTTTTTCCTCTTTTCTTTTCCTTCTCCTTTTTGTCTCTTCTTTTCCGTCGCTTTGTTTTTTGTATCTCTTCTCTGTTTCCTCTTTTCTATATTCCGTATTGTTTGTTTGGTGTGTCCATTTGGATCGTGGTTGTTAGGGTGGTCCCATTTGGCGTGGGGTGGCTGTAGGTCGTGTAGTTTCTATGAGGTTAGGTTGTGTGTCTTCTATGTTTTGCTTGGTTCATGCTTCATGGTTCTTTCCTTGTTGGTTTGTGAACTTGACTATACTATTTCGTCCGCCATCTTGATGGCGTCGCTTAGCCAAATGGACTACCACACGTGTTTCGTTCGTCGACTCTCGGGATCATTCGGCAGGGCTCGGGCTCGAGCTCGGGCTCGGTTTCGTCGACGGCGTCACCTACCGCGGTCACCGCCAGATGGACAACGCGACGTAGCGTTTCTCGCAAGTAAAGTGTTGCGCGGGCGGTATTAATATATGCGTAGCGAACGCGGATATTCACCAATATCGGCACATATTGATGATATTTCATGCGCGGAGAAAGAAAGAAAAACAGGCATACAGACTGAGATAGAGATAGACAGAGTTATATAAACACAAGTATTATATAATTCGTCATGTCTGTAATTAATAGTATTACTATCCTACCGCTCAGTTTTAATAATATGCAAATTATCATTAAAGATGAATGACTAAAAGATAATCATATTGAATATTTTCATACATTATTAAAAGTTAACTCTAATTATAGACCACGCGAAACATGGAGGGTTCAATGCCCTAATACAATTCAACCAGTTCCTGAAAATCAGGATCACATACAGATTTTGCACAAATGCGATAATTTTGAAACCAATGCAGGGGGACACTGGATTTGTAACTTTTATAAATATACACAAATTACTATACATATAAAGGTCGGCAATGCGGTGGACATGGTTTCTTTTCGTAGTTGTTAAACTTACGTAGAATTTATCCTTAATTCTGTCCCGTCATAAGATTGATCATGGCTGTTGATGATAAACCTTTGTAATTTATAATTCTTGTAAAAAGAAGTGAGATCCCAATCAAAACTTCAAAAAAGTAAAAAAATTACGCCAAGTACATGAAAGTGGAAAATGGAAAAAAGATAGAAGATAATAAACAAGAACAATATAAAAAATATGTGAAATCGAAATGAGCTGCAAGTACATAAAGGTGCTTTCCAGTAATGTGCAAAGGCGACACTGTGTAACACAATGTAAGATTCGGTGAAGATAAAATGTAACATTTAGACATTTGCCTAGATGTCCGCGGCCTGGAAGTCAAATACTTGGCGTGGCCAGGCAAGGTCAAGGTGTCGAAGTGTCGATGAATAACAATTATTTGAAAACCGCAAACTAATGAAAGTATACGCAATGTGTCAAAGCTTTATTTAAATTGATGAATTATCTGAAATCCTGCGAAAGGCAAGGTATTGAGATGTCGACAAATGATCTTAGAATTATTTAAAAACGCAAAACTGTACTCCTATTGTCAGTTTTAATTAAATGGACAAATTATTTTGACCTTGCCTGGCCACGCCAAGTATTTGACTTCCAGGCCGCGGACATCTAGGCAAATGTCTAAATGTTACATTTTATCTTCACCGAATCTTACATTGTGTTACACAGTGTCGCCTTTGCACATTACTGGAAAGCACCTTTATGTACTTGCAGCTCATTTCGATTTCACATATTTTTTATATTGTTTTTGTTTATTATCTTCAATCTTTTTTCCTTTTTCCACTTTCATGTACTTGGCGTAATTTTTTTACTTTTTTGAAGTTTTGATTGGTTGCATATTCTTGCAACTTGTTTCGAGATCTTTAAAAAACACTAGAATAAAATATTTTTTCCATAAATATTTGGTAATTGTGCATAAAAGGTCCCACCTCACCGATTTCGATGATTTTTTAATATGTTGTCAGGGTGAAGATTCTGAACAACTTTTTCCTATACATGTAACCGCCACTCAGCCTTAGTTTTTGAGAGATTTGTGAAAAACTGCAGCTACTACTACATTTAATTTTGCCTATACGTGCACGCCCCTGCTGTGCGTATGCTTCAGCATGATGCGACCGCTCGTCAACTGTTTCTACAGATATATCACTACGATCGTCGGACGATCCGATATACCGCGTGAACTTTTTAAATCATATGATGATGAAGAATGAGTACATATTATATTACGACGACACCACACACACCCACCCAGTGCTTAACACGCACCCACTGTTTCTAAATTATACTCCAGATTCTTACGTATTTTCACGTGCTGATTACGAATATGATATTGAAAATTTGCACAAATGTTAATTTCTTAACGGAAACCTTCTTTTTAGAAACATTGGGTGCGTGTTAAGCACTGGGTGGGTGTGTGTGGTGTTGTCGCTTCTCATCTCCACAATGTCTTTACAAACACAAAATAAACAGATGCAAGTACTTTTCTATATAATTACCCTGTGATCATACATACATAGACTGAGCTTTCAATTTTCAAAGACATCTCCTGGATTCTTGGGTTCCATCTGTTTATTTTGTGTTTGTAAAGACATTGTGGAGATGAGAAGCGACAACACCACACACACCCACCCAGTGCTTAACACGCACCCAATGTTTCTAAAAAGAAGGTTTCCGTTAAGAAATTAACATTTGTGCAAATTTTCAATATCATATTCGTAATCAGCACGTGAAAATACGTAAGAATCTAGAGTATAATTTAGAAACAGTGGGTGCGTGTTAAGCACTGGGTGGGTGTGTGTGGTGTCGTCGTAATATAATATGTACTCATTCTTCATCATCATATGATTTAAAAAGTTCACGCGGTATATCGGATCGTCCGACGATCGTAGTGATATATCTGTAGAAACAGTTGACGAGCGGTCGCATCATGCTGAAGCATACGCACAGCAGGGGCGTGCACGTATAGGCAAAATTAAATGTAGTAGTAGCTGCAGTTTTTCACAAATCTCTCAAAAACTAAGGCTGAGTGGCGGTTACATGTATAGGAAAAAGTTGTTCAGAATGTTGAGTTTTACAACATATTCAAATTTTATCAAAATCGGTGAGGTGGGACCTTTTATGCACAATTACCAAATATTTTTTCAGTTATAACGCTTGAAAGTGACAGTTAAAATATTCCACTATCGCCACACTTTTTCATGGGTTCTCGACAATCCGACGAAAAAATGTTTCGAACAAAAGAGGAATAGTATTCAGACGTCCACAAATTTGAATATATGACAGTTGGAAAAAATTTTTTTACGAAACATTGAGGCGAATTTGATGTTTTAAATGCCAAAATGTGTTTTGGATTTCATAATGTTGTAGCTGATCTTAAGACGAATCCAACGATATATAATATTATAACATTGGGCCTATAAATAACGCTAAAATAGTTTTTTCCACTTTTTCTGGCCAAATAGACGTTAAGTCTTGTCTGACCACTCTATCTTTCCCTTCTACGGCGCTATTCCCCCATGTTTCCGGTAGGTCCCGATCACGTGACTATACAGGGTGTTCCAAAATTCCTTCAACAGCCGGAAATGGGAGGTTCCTGAGATCATTTGAAGCAACATTTTCCTTTGTAAAAATGTTATCCGCGGCTTCGTTTAGGAGTTATTAACGAAAAACACGGATCAATTAGAGCGCGACTTACGCCTGGCGCGCCAACTGTCTATTGGCCGACTGTGCCAACTCACGTCTAAGGGTACGCGCACAGTGGACCCGTTTTCGCCCGACGACCGACTTTTGCCCACACAGACGAGCGTTCGGGAAGCATGTGTTGGTGTCTTTTCGACCGATTTCGACCGAAAGGTGCTCACAGTGGAGCCGACATCGGGAAAAATGGTCAAGTTCAGCGGGGAGCCGAACCTTTTCGAGACCTTCGAGAAGGGTAACAATGGACAAACCCCATGGGGTCCCGACGCCGGTGGAGAATCAAATCATTTCGTTTTTCGCCCTACGTCGGACGGTGCAGCGTTCACTTTAAATAATTTTCATGTCGCCAATTTTCAAGTATCAGTATTTTTAAAAACGGGTCAGCACAGAGGACACTTGGGGCTATATTATCATTATTTTTATTTTTCCAATTTCCGGGCGGTATAATAGCAATGCGCCTGTTTAAAAAAACAATTGCAAAATAAACTATGAAAATAAATATTTTTTCAACTGAAATAATTTTTATTAAACACTCTTATGGTTTCACTATGCGCACCCAAAACTAAAATTGTCATTGTTTTGTTAGTTTGGCCGTTATAATTTAATGAAAAAGTTGTGACACCTCATATTCCACGTCCGCGTAGAACCATCAATTTTCAAGATTTAAAAGAATTCTCTTTGAGATACGTTCATGACTTTTTCGGATTATAACGTTCATATTAACGTCCAGTTCTAAACGAAAAAAATTAATAATTAGTTTTGTATTTTTTATAATTTAGAGTAATGCACTCACCGCACTGAATAATATCTACACTATAAATGTTTAGAAAATCAAGGAGTGCATATACATTATAACAACAAAGAAAGTAGAAAAAATTTTTTCCTTCAAATGGATGTCGCAGTTGTTTCCAATGTCAGCGTTTGTGCTTAGGCTCTATCTCTTATAATCTACATATGATCGATGTATTAATATTTTAATGTATTTCACTACATATAGATTTTTGAAAATGACGTTACCATAGTAAACGAATTATTGCCACGTCTTGGGGATTTTGCACCACTGTGAGACGTACGATAGCGTAGCGGCTATCGGCACGTGCAATAAAACATTTGGCGCGTCCAATTCATAATTCTTTACTGTAAAGAAATTTTTTAATTACTTTACAACTGAGTTAAGTAAAGTACAACTCGTGTTGTCCGAGGAAGTGCCGACTTCCAGCTCAATAGTAATGATCTGTCATAAACCTCTTCATTGAGAACAGCCCCGGGAACGGCACATAAACAAATCGAGCCTATCATCTGTAGGTCTGCCTATCCCCACCACAGCCGCGGTCCCAATGTTTTGACTTCGACGCTGTACGCTAGATAGTATGTGTGGCCGCCGTAGCCAATATTTCGACAACAGCCAAACATGCGTGTGAAACGAGACCTGCCTCCTCCACTCTAATCCAATCGGGCGCGCATCGTACCTAGAGACACGTCACACAGTGGTCCGGATCGAAGAAGTTGGTGCCATTTAGCTAAAAAGTCAACTTTCTCATATCGATTTCTAACAAATTTGTATTGCTTCCCAAATGTCTATCAACCTTGAAAATGAAAATATTAATTCGGTTTACCAAGAATTGTAATTAGGACGAATACTTAAAGCGTAGACATTTAGAGACAGTACTTTTCACTAAGAAAATTGCTTCTCTTCTTCGAGGTGCCCTGTTCACATCACTTAATATTTCTTATTTTTTTTTTGTTTACGATGAAGAGCACTCTTTTGTGATACAAAATTAACATCGACACTAAAAGTTATTGTTCACAATATGTTAAAAGTTAATACTCAATGAAATAAAAAAATTGGCCTCATTTTTTACATTTGACAAGGAATATCTACAGGGTCATAAAAAGTCACGGTTTATAACAAATTGGATCATTTTCAGTATTCTTTCCCGTATATAATCGTGCAAAAATCTTGTCCTACCTCGTCCTACCTTGCAAGTTATCAACGTTCAAAGCTGTCAATGTTACTTCGCGACGCGTTTCGCTTGCGTAAAACAGGCTCGTATGACTGATCAAATGTTCCAAATATGAACGTTTCTGCAATAACACATTATAAGAGATAAATAGAGTATATATATACATATACAGGGTGTCCCACCCGATTTCGACATATTGATTTTCTCGCTATTGTTACTCGTAGCAAAAAATGTTTCAGCAGAGACTCGAACGGTATCGAGTGGAGCATATTTTGATGTTATGAGTTTTTTCGTGAGTGGACGCGTGAAGGTCATATAAAGGTCAACTTTGTTTTTTTTAATGGAATGAGCTATTTTTTAATACATCAATCGATGCAGCTGGACATTCGTTATTAAAAAAGTACTAACTATCAGGAGACTAAATATCAGGAGATATTTCAATTTAAATAACTCTAAAATAGCATTACTGTCGTACTAACAAGAAGACGTTAGTGTTTACTTACTTGTGTAACGTCTTATTGTTAGTACGACAGTAATGGTATTTTAGAGTTATTTAAATTGAAATATCTCCTGAACTACTAACTTTTCGACATACATAGGTTAGTACTTTTTTATAACGAATGTCCAGCTGCATCGATTGATGTATTAAAAAATATCTCATTCCATTTAAAAAAACAAAGTTGACCTTTCTATGATCTTTAGGCGTCCACTCACGGAAAAACTCATAGCGTCAAAATATGCTCCACTCGATACCGTTCGAGCCTCTGCTGAAACATTTTTTGCTACGGGTAACAATAGCGAGAAAATCAAGATGTCGAAATCGGGTGGGACACCCTGTATAAATTGACTTCGACAGTCACTTCTATTTAGATTGAAATTATTGTTAACATCTGACCCGTACATGTCACAATTAAGAATAACATGTAAAAGAAATCCTAAAATACTGAATCCTGAGGCAGTAGAATTAATTAACTAATTCAATCGATCATCATACATCATCACGAAAGACAAATTATGGTATGTTTATTTTATTAGCTTACTTTTTTATTTGTGGTAATATTGACTGAATATAATGTTAGTACTATTTTAGTCGCAATATGTATTTAAAATATTTCTTTTTTTTACACAGGAAATCATTCTTTTATGTGTTAAAGATTAAGACCAACACTAAAAATTATTGTTCATAACAAGTAAAAAAAGGTTGAAAAACTATATTTGAACAATTCATTTTTTAATAAAAAATATCAATGAAAAGTTATTAAAAATTATTGTTTAACAAATGCAAAAAATATTTAATTATCTCTAGGTAAGAATTACTATTTTTTAAATATTTTTGGTGAAAATTTCATTACGATATCTCTAATAGTTCAAAAGTTATAACAAAATGACACCAACTTCTTCGATCCGGACCACTGTGCGTCACCGTGGTCCTGCCTGGGAACCTTCTTCTCACGCTCGCAGCAATACAATGTCGCAAAGTCAGACCCATACGAGATGGCGCCTAGCCACCCCCTACAATCGTGTAGTAGTAGGCGGTAACGGTTTAATATCTTAACCCACTCAGAGTTGTGCTAATTCAATTACACTATTAAATTACATTATATTTCAATTATATAGTAATTCAACTACGTCATCACTGAATTACATATTACATGAAAATACAGCTCTCCAAATTATAGTCCAGAACTTTGAAGAAGTGCGGATATATTTTTATGTTTTTCTTTCATATGCTTGTTGGCTGTATATGCGGCGTAGTTTCTATTCCTCGTCCTCTATCCATTTCGTCTGCAAATGGTCGAGCCATTATAGAGCGATGGACAGCGAAGCTGTTTTTAAGAAAGCTGTTTATAGCTCGTCCAATGAATATTGTTGGGAAAAGTATGTTCCGTCCTGAGTTTTCTGCTGTAACTGTAAATCCTGGTACATATCATAAACCCCGAGTTTCCAAAAGGCTTCGCTGAACGTGGTTCGGCGGCCTACACAACTTTTCCGCGAGGGAAACACATCTGTTTCATTTATGATGTCAAGAAGCAAAGGTCTTGATTTATATGTCAAAATTGCGGGCCGGTTCCGAAATCTTTTTAACTGCTTTATGCCCACCGTAGCTTGACAACTGCATTCCAAAACGTCCTATAACCCGGACCTGCAATAGACCAGTGAACGACGACCGGCCATTAATCACGACATCGTCAACACGTGCGAATACGAAAAGTTTTTTTTGACATTTTCCCACTGGCGGAAACTCATGTCGTGCGAAGATATTTTGCTTTCTGGTTCGAAAAAAACGTCGATGTCGCAAACTTCAAACGGGGGTTTTTCAAGATAAAAGTCTGCTCTTTCGCGTGGTATAGTTCAATTTTTCGCTGGACCCTTATTTTTTGAGATAAATTCGAAAATATCCGCAAAAATTGGTGCAAAAGTGGTGCATCTCCGTCTTTAATCATTGTTTAAACATGTTTAAACACTCATAATGTATTAATATTGGATATCACTGTATTCGGGAAAGTCTACAGAATCTTTTGCTGTAAAGAACAATTCAATATCTTTTATAATAACATCACAATATTTGTTTAAAGTTGAAAAATATGTCTTTTTTTTAAACTCCATTTTCTCAAAAACTGGACGTATAGAAAAAAAATGAAAAACAGATTCGGAATCAGCGCGGAAAACTCTATAAGAATCGCATAGTGGGAATCGAAATACTTTTAAAAAGTTGAAATTTGTTGGACAGTGTTATTATCTTGTTCAAAGAGACAAATTCTTCACTACTTCGTCTATGTGTTTTCATTTAGTATATTAATATACCTATCCGCATTTATAATTCCGCCAATTTGTATGTGGTAGCAAATATTGCCCCGTTCCCGGGGCTGTTCTCAATGAAGAGGTTTATGACAGATCATTACTATTGAGCTGGAAGTCGGCACTTTCTCGGACAACACGTGTTGTACTTTACTTAACTCAGTTGTAAAGTAATTTAAAAATTTCTTTACAGTAAAGAATTATGAATTGGACGCGCCAAATGTTTGATTGCACGTGCCGATAGCCGCTACGCTATCGTACGTCTCACAGTGGTGCAAAATCCCCAAGACGTGGCAATAATTCGTTTACTATGGTAACGTCATTTTCAAAAATCTATATGTAGTGAAATACATTAAAATATTAATACATCGATCATATGTAGATTATAAGAGATAGAGCCTAAGCACAAACGCTGACATTGGAAACAACTGCGACATCCATTTGAAGAAAAAAATTTTTTCTACTTTCTTTGTTGTTATAATGTATATGCACTCCTTGATTTTCTAAACATTTATAGTGTAGATATTATTCAGTGCGGTGAGTGCATTACTCTAAATTATAAAAAATACAAAACTGATTATTAATTTTTTTCGTTTAGAACTGGACGTTAATATGAACGTTATAATCCGAAAAAGTCATGAACGTATCTCAAAGAGAATTCTTTTAAATCTTGAAAATTGATGGTTCTACGCGGACGTGGAATATGAGGTGTCACAACTTTTTCATTAAATTATAACGGCCAAACTAACAAAACAATGACAATTTTAGTTTTGGGTGCGCATAGTGACACCATAAGAGTGTTTAATAAAAATTATTTCAGTTGAAAAAATATTTATTTTCATAGTTTATTTTGCAATTGTTTTTTAAACAGGCGCATTGCTATCATACCGCCAGGAAATTGGAAAAATAAAAATAATGATAATATAGCCCCAAGTGTCCTCTTTGCGGACCCGTTCTTAAAAATACTGATACTTGAAAATTGGCTACATGAAAATTATTTAAAGTGAACGCTGCACCGAAATACAAGCGCGCGGCGGGGGTCCTGCCGGTCGACGTCGGTCGAAGCTAGAAAGGTCTCGCAGACGAGCCTACCCACACATTTGAAAGGTCGGGCCCGATGCCTCTTACGTCATAGTTCCGACCGATGTCGGCTCCACTGTGCCCGTACCCCAGAGTTGGGCAGGAATTAATTACATGGGTAATTAATTACATCTTCAATTACAATTACATGTAACTGTAATTGTATTTCTGCAATTCCAAATTACAGTAATTGGCAAGTAATTGTAACTGTAATTGAAATTACATTTTGCCCAACTCTGCCGTACCCTAAGGGTACGATCACAGTGGGTCCTACATCAGACAGACTTGGTGACGTCAGAGTCGTCTGGCAGACACTTCAAATGTGTGGGTAGGCCCAGGTAGACCCGTCTGTGAGACCCTTCTAGTTTCGTCCTGCATCGACCGACAGGACGGCCCTCGTTTTGGAAACTCGGAGTTTATTGTACCAGCATTTGCTGGCCGTTCCCGGGGTTGTTCTCTATGGAGAGGTTTATGACAGGTCATTCCTATTGAGCTGGAAGTCGACACTTTCTCGGACAACGCGTGTTGACATAGTAAAAAATTATGAATTGAACGCGCTAAAAACAGCTTTCTGAAAAATAGCTTCGCCGTCGATCGCCCAATAATGACCCGTCCATTTGCATGCCCAATGTTTTATTGCACGTGGCGATAGCCGCTACGCTATCGTACGTCGCACAGTGGTGCAAAATCCCCAAGACGTGGCAATAATTCGTTTATTATGGCAATGTCATTTTGAAAAATCTATGTGTATTGAAATACATTGCAGTATTAATACGTTACAGTATTAATGCAACGATTGTAGATTATAATACAACCTAAGCACAAACACTGACATTGGAAACAACTGCGACATATACCTACTATTGAAGAAAAAAAATTTGTCTCATTTCTTTGTTGTCTTTGTGTACATGCACTCCTTGATTTTTAAAAGTTTCATAGTGTAAATATTATTCAGTGCGGTGAGTACATTACCGCCGGACCTCGTTCAGCGAAGCCTTTTAGAAACTCAGAGTTTATTGCACCAGCATTTGCTGGTGTAGCAAAGTTTTTATTTTTTACAATGACCATTATCATAATGTTTTTAGCGCGTCCAATTCATAATGTTGGACAAAGCATGCTCCGTTCTTTACAATAGTTTGTTTTCGGCTGTACCAGCAAATGCTGGTACAATAAACTCCGAGTTTCCAAAAGGCTACGCTGAACGAGGTCCGGCGGGCTGCAACAGCTGTCTTGCCAGGAAAAACCATTTGCATCTTGTATGATTCATCTTGAATCAAAGTAACAAAAATCAGATTGAAGCACTATACATATGCCCCCTAGGAACCATGCAACATTTGTTTGAACATTTTTTTCGCACGAGAAATAGCTTGCGAATTATTTGAGATCGTCGTGTTGTCAGGCTCACCCTGCAAACTACAAACAGCTGTTAGATTTGAATTGTTTGTTATTTTGAGTCCATAAAATTGCTGAATATTCTCTAGGCATGCTGAAATAAGGGTCTACAGCGTTTGTCCTAAAATTACACCTTTCACGTAGTGAAAAATCATTTTTAATCGGTTTATGTTCAACAAGTAGTCGAATACACTGCCCCGTACGAGCGATTATACCGTTACCGCCCACTACTACGCGACTGCAGGGGGTGGCAAGGCGCCATCTCGTATGGGTCCGAACTAGTGTCATTGTATTGATGCGAGCCTGAGAAGAAGCTGTTCAGGGCAGGAGTACGGTGACGTGTCTAGGTTTGAATGCGCGGCCGATTGGGTCAGAGTGGAGGAGGCAGGTCTCGTTTCACACGCATTTGCGGCTGTGTCGTCGAAGCATTGGCTACAGCGACCACACATACCATGTAGCGTGCAACGTGGAAGTCAAAACATTGGGACTACGGGCGCGGCTGTGGTGGGGATAGGCAGACCTAGCAATGATAGGCTCGATTTGTTTATGTGCCGTTCCCGGGGCTGTTCTCTATGGAGAGGTTTATGACAGGTCATTTGTTCGGCGTCGACCGAAGGTCAGAAGCGCCTGAGGCCGGGACCGCTCAGCAATGAGCGCGCGAGGAACGGCGAGGATGAGGTAGTGTGACTGAGTGAGAGATATTGAGTCCAGATGGGTTAACCCTGCACTTTATTCAAGCTTGTTGATATAGAGAATAGCCGAAGTCTCGAGATGCGGATATCTTGCTCGTGCGAGATTCTGCCTTATCCGTTGCTCGACGGAAATCTTGTGCGTCCCTTGACGAGGGCCGCCGCGAACGGAGATCTTCCACGCGCCGTCGGAAACCTTGACGCGGGCAGATGCACTGATCGCGACGCGGAAGAATGATGGTCGGTGGCAATTCGAAAGAAACTTCGAATTGGAATTGCGAGGAATAACGCGCAGTGATTTCGCGAACAACTAACAGATCAGAGCGTGCTAAATGAATAATCTGGTGGTCTCGAATGACTGAACTGAAAGAGAGCTCGTTAACAGTCTACAGCGAAAAAGCGGCCGCTCCGCCAAGGGAGGGCCTTTAAATCTTCTTCGAAACGGCAGGCGGGGTCGCACGCGATTGGTGCCGGATCGATCGCATGATCCGGGAAGACGCAACGTTCGAGATTCAAATTATGGGATTTACCGGTGATGGGCGCGTAAACACTTCGCGGCCGCACGCAACGGTAACGAGCGATCGCTACGCGACTCTAAACACTGTGAAAAAGGCCAGAGCAAGTGTCGCTCGACGGTTGGCGTAACGGCCGGCGAATCCCACAATTCGAATCCCGAACATACCGCCCGCCTCGAAACACTAGTTTCGAAACGCATCGAAACCGCAAGAAATACATGGGAATGACGGGTGGCATCGCGACGACGAGACTTAAACGATAAAGGGAATGCGTGTTACAATACCCGCGCACGCTAGACCCAAAAAAAAGCAATTTGAAAACCGCCCGCCGTGGAAACCGTACATAGAAATAGAGACGTGAATTTAATGTATTTACAGGAACGCAAAGGAATGTTGCGAGGGCCGCCCGCCCTGTCGGAGTGCGGGGGCGACGTTTACATTTGTACGCAGGCGCGATAGTGCGAGAACGAAGGCGCGAGCGCGCGAGAGCACGAGAGTGCGAGTGCGTAGGCGCAATCGAATGCGCGAGAGCGGAGGCGCAGACGCGCGAAATCGCAGAATGAATATTGATAGACTATATTTACAGAATGTTACACTACATGTCAATACAATGATTATACAACACTAGGACTATAGACGCTAGGGTACCGGAGAGTTGTCTAGATCTCGGAGTTGCACGTGACTGGCAAGGGGCACACTTTTACGATCGGTCGCTTGAAACATGCCGTGGCCGTTTTTATGGTGACTACGCGAGTATGATTATCGTCGCCAGGATGCAAATGTACGACTCGTCCGAGTTCCCACTTGCACGGAGGCAGAGTTGAATTTCGTACAAGAACTAACTGGCCAACAGCTATTGGGGGGCACGGGCTCCGCCATTTTCCGCGTTGTTGAAGCGTGTTGAGGTAATCGTGCTGCCACAATTTCCAAAAGCGCTCTGCCATGTGGCGGACGAGCTGCCATCTTGAGAGGCGATTTTCGGCGATATCAAGAAACGAAGGTTGCGGAGCGGTTGTGAGGGCGGACCCGATAAGAAAATGACCCGGCGTAAGCGGCTCGTAGTCGTCGATAGTGTCGCGAAGTGGAGCTATGGGTCGGGAGTTGAGACAGGCCTCGATCTTGCATAGGAGCGTCGTAAATTCTTCAAATGTGAGCGTTCGATCGCCTAGGACGCGACGGAGATGGTGCTTGACGCTCTTTACTCCGGCTTCCCACAATCCGCCGAAATGCGGCGCAGACGGAGGAATAAAGTGCCATGACACTCCGTCGATGGCGGTTTGATTCTGAAAGTCAGGGTCACGAAGCGCGGCGCGATAAGACGAGGTCAACTCCCGATCGGCTCCAACGAACGTTGTTCCGTTATCGGAGTACATATTTCCTGGCAAGCCTCGACGAGAACAGAAACGAACATACGCGTTTAAAAAGGCTTGGGTGGAATAATCCACTACTAATTCCAAATGCACGGCTTTGATAGCCAAACAAACGAAAAGTGCTATGTACGCTTTGCGGGAAGTTATCCCGCGACCAGCTGAAGCTCGAATCTGAATGGGTCCGGCATAATCTACACCGCAGTGCGAAAATGGTTTTGAAGGGGATACTCTCGGTGAAGGGAGGTTTCCCATGAGTTGAGCCGGGACCGAGGCTCGTTCTCGCACGCATCGGACACAAGCATGTATGACCGATTTAACTTGACTACGACCTCGGAGCAGCCAGTAATCTTGGCGAATAGTGTGGAGGGTAAGCTGTAAGCCGGCGTGCAAGGCTCGAACGTGGGCTTGCTCAATGATCAGGCGGACCAAGGGATGAGTGGTCAGCAAAATGGGATACTTTGAATTGAGAGGAATCGAAGCGTTCCGTAGCCGACCTCCAACTCGAAGAAGACCGTCCTCGTCGAGAAACGGGTTGAGCGACTCTAATGGATCGTTTGGCGATAGCGACTTCCTTGTGGCAAGAGAGGCAATTGTGGTAGGAAACTGATTCCCTTGTATGCGTCGCAACCAGAATAGTTTGGCGTTTTTGCACTCAGTCGCTGATAAGGCGCGTCCTGGAGACCGAATTTTATCTCGGGAATTACGCACGAAACGTTGCACATAGGCCGTGACTCGAAGTAATTTGGGCCAACTAGAAAAGCGGGATTCTAAATCCCAGGTAGGGACTGGAATCGTGCTATGAAACACGACTTTTACTTCGGATGAATCTTCCGTTGCGAGGTTTCGAGGTTGATTTGGCCATTCCGGAGGGCTTTTGAGGAGCCAAGATGGTCCTTGCCACCACAGATTGGTATTGAGAAATTCATCGCTCCGAAGTCCTCGCGAAGCGCAGTCCGCGGGATTTTCAGCGGTCGGCACATGTCGCCACATGGCTGTAGGTAGACTAGTTTGAATATTGGCAACACGATTGGCGACGAACGTTTTCCATTTTGATGGATGAGAGTGCAACCATGCAAGTGCCACTGTCGCGTCAGTCCAGCAATAGCATGGAAATTCGCGAAGGTTAAGGGAGGACGCAACGAAATTCATTAACCGTGTTAAAAGAACCGCAGCTTGCAGTTCAAGGCGTGGAATCGTCACAGGAGTCAAGGGAGCAACCTTTGACTTGCCCGCAAGCAGAGAGATGGTAACGCGTCCGGTGATCGAGGTACAACGAGCGAAAACGACGGCGGCGTATGCGACCGACGACGCATCTGCGAAGCCATGAAGTTCAATCCGCGACGCGTTCGGAATTGACCCGATCCATCGAGTGATTTGGAGTCCGTTCAATAGTGGAAATCGTGAGTAAATGGCCTTCCATTTCTCGAGGAAGTGTTGCGGGATGGGGTCGTCCCATCCGATTCGGAGGCGCCACAAGTCTTGGATTAGAATCTTAGCGCTGATTATTGCAGGTGTGACCCATCCAAGGGGATCGTATAACCTGGCGATCGACGATAGAATGGCGCGTTTGGTGGACGGGAGCGGTTCGGATATCTTGACGTGGAATTGAAAGGAATCACGGGAGGGATTCCAACTGATCCCAAGGATTTTTACTCGATCATCGGGAGCGAGATCTTTGGAACAGGCTAATCCATGATCTTCTGGGTCAATTTCCGAAAGGAAGTCGACTGAGTTGCTAGCCCATTTTCGCAACTTCATATGCCCGCATTGAAGTAGGTGTATGAGCTGGTCACGGGACTGGCGAATTTCCGAGAGGTCATTTCCGCCGAAGAGGACATCATCAACATAAATGTGCGACCGAAGTATTGGTTCCGCGAGAGGGTACCGTTTTCCTTCGTCGTCGATGAGTCTTTGAAGTACTCGAAGGGCCAAAAAAGGAGCGCATGTCATGCCATATGTAACTGTTAGTAATTGAAACGCTTGAGTTTCCTCAGAGGGAGAGCGTTTCCAGAGGATACGCTGATAATCCACGTCGCGTTCGTCGACTAGAATCTGGCGGTACATTTTTGCAATGTCTGCTGTATAGACGAAGCGAAAAGTTCGCCACCGAAGAATTACAGCGGACAGATCAAGCTGCAGTTTTGGACCCGGGAGAAGGTGGTCATTGAGAGTTGACCCATTTGAGGTGACACTGGAGGCGTTAAAAACAACTCGAAGATGTGTGGTGACGCTATCTGCGCGTAACACTGGATGATGCGGAATGTACACGAACTGAGAAGATGACGACGTAACAGGTGCGCGACGCATGTGTCCAAGATCTTCATATTCTCGTAGAAATTCCTTATATTCAACGGCTAAGGAAGGTTGCAGGAGAAATTTGCGATGAATGGAGTGCAGGACCTTGTCAGCTGACGATCGCGACTGGCCGATGTCAATCGGAGGGTCAGTTCGAAACGGAAGCCGGACCTTGTACCGTCCGTCGGAAGTTCGCGATGTGTGAGTGCGAAAGTGCTGCTCACATTGCTCTTCCTCCTTCGTGAGGGGGGAATTCGACGGAATTTCCTCAATTTCCCAGAATTTTCGCAGTTCAAGTGATAAAGAATCATCTTGGACACAGTGATGCATGGATATGGTTGAACCCGAATGAGGAAGGGGACTGGATTCTCGTATATTGAATGAGTGCGACGAAGTGGGGCCAGAGATGACCCAACCGAAAATTGTATTCTGGGCCATGGGTTGGCCAGCAGAGCCTTTCCGCAGACCGTCCAGTATGATACTAGGATACACATCGGCGCCGAGAAGGAGATGAATCTCCGCTGAACTTGAAGGGTCATCATCGGCCCAGCTCAAGTGAGATAAATGTTCGAGAGCTCGAGAGTTTGAAATGCGCTTCGGCATGTACGTCGATAGAGATTTGATAACGAGCGCGGTGGTCACGACCGAGGGAGCTGCGGAATTTCGAGGAGCGACGTGGAGGCGCACAGTGTGGCGCAAAGTGCCGACGTGGATTCCGCCGACTGCGGATATGGATGTCGCGACTCGAGTACGAGTTGCACGCAGGAGGTTCACCATGGCTTCGGTGACGAAGCTGGCTTCGGAACCTTGATCGATCAAGGCTCGGACAATGACGCAGCGACCCGACGGAACGCTGATTTGGACCCACGCGGTGGCCAGGAGGATCCCTGAAGTAGAGACTGCGAGAGTGGACGCGAGGTGCGAGCTGACCTCGGTAGACGGTGACGCTGAAGCAGTCGCGAACTCCGGAGTCGGCGTCGGTGGAGAAAGGGCATCGTCATGTAGGAGCGAATGGTGCCGCTTGTGACACACGCGGCACGAATATTTGCTTGGACAGTCTCGGAGGGCGTGACTGTGGCTCAGGCAATTGAAACAACGAGAAAATCGTTGGACGAGCTCGCGACGGCCGCTGGGATTTTTCGCCTTGAATTTCGGACAAGAATTAAGATAATGAGGAGCCCGACACAAGGGGCATGGTGTACTCGAATTCGAAGCGGACGTCGAGGCGATTGTAGCGTGAACGCGGGAGGAATTGGATGCGCTTCGAGACGTTGCGATAGTACTGGCGGAGGACGTGTCATCGGAATCATTAAGAAATTCCTCCAAACCGCGAGCGCGAGAATCTATAAACTTCGACAGAGTATCGAACGAGGGTGGAGTTACGTCGTCGCTTATTTTCATTTTCCACGCCTTTCGCGTTTTAGGGTCCAGCTTTTTTGAGACGATCACGACGAGAATGTCGTTCCAAAGGTCTTCAGGTTTTCGCCCGAGCTTCTTTAAAGAGTCGATGGTGCAGCACACCCGGTCACGAAGATTTTGAAGTTCGGATTCCGATTCATGAGAGAGCGCGGGAAGTTTTTGCAATGCCGACAGATGAGCTGTGATTATACGCCTCGGATTGTTGTACCGCGACGTTAGAGTATCCCACGCGATTTGGAAATTACCCGCGGTTATCGGAAGATTCCCTATACTATCGAGAGCGGGACCTTGCAAAACGGAAACGAGATGATGCATTCGCGTTACATCGTGAAGCTTTTGATTCTGAATAATTAGCGCGGAGAATTTATCGCGGAAAGCTTCCCATTTTTCATATCGACCGTCAAATTGAGGTATATTGATCCGTGGAAGTTGCGTATCGGGGACCGAAATATCCGTTGCTTCGGCGGTCGGCGCACGGGGCTGACTTACTTTTTCGCTGGTTAGAGAGTTGAGTTGCGTCTGCATGAATGAGATTGCGTCCAGGTAGGTCTCCTGTGTAGCATCGAAATGGTCACCCTGGAAGTAAGGCAGGGTTGCTCGTTCCTCCCGTGGGATGATCGAGTAGAGTAGTGTGTTTCCCGCGAAGAATTTTTCCCACTGGAGCTTGAGATGATCAATCCGAGTCTGCAGCAGGGTCGGTGTCCAATTATTCTTCCCCAGCTTCTTAAGGTTAGCGACAGCACGTTCGATAGAATGCTGCTGCTGCAGCTGATTCTCGAGTTTGTCCGCCATCAGGATCGGATCTCGAGCACCTCCTCACCTGCCGATTCACTGCACGATCCGGCTCGAAGGACCAAAATGTTCGGCGTCGACCGAAGGTCAGAAGCGCCTGAGGCCGGGACCGCTCAGCAATGAGCGCGCGAGGAACGGCGAGGATGAGGTAGTGTGACTGAGTGAGAGATATTGAGTCCAGATGGGTTAACCCTGCACTTTATTCAAGCTTGTTGATATAGAGAATAGCCGAAGTCTCGAGATGCGGATATCTTGCTCGTGCGAGATTCTGCCTTATCCGTTGCTCGACGGAAATCTTGCGCGTCCCTTGACGAGGGCCGCCGCGAACGGAGATCTTCCACGCGCTGTCGGAAATCTTGACGCGGGCAGATGCACTGATCGCGACGCGGAAGAATGATGGTCGGTGGCAATTCGAAAGAAACTTCGAATTGGAATTGCGAGGAATAACGCGCAGTGATTTCGCGAACAACTAACAGATCAGAGCGTGCTAAATGAATAATCTGGTGGTCTCGAATGACTGAACTGAAAGAGAGCTCGTTAACAGTCTACAGCGAAAAAGCGGCCGCTCCGCCAAGGGAGGGCCTTTAAATCTTCTTCGAAACGGCAGGCGGGGTCGCACGCGATTGGTGCCGGATCGATCGCATGATCCGGGAAGACGCAACGTTCGAGATTCAAATTATGGGATTTACCGGTGATGGGCGCGTAAACACTTCGCGGCCGCACGCAACGGTAACGAGCGATCGCTACGCGACTCTAAACACTGTGAAAAAGGCCAGAGCAAGTGTCGCTCGACGGTTGGCGTAACGGCCGGCGAATCCCACAATTCGAATCCCGAACATCATTACTATTGAGCTGGAAGTCGGCACTTTCTCGGACAACACGAGTTGTACTTTACTTAACTCAGTTTGCGACATTTTTAACTTTCCGATAAATAAGGTCACTATCGTTTTGAAAACAGCGAGATAAACGATTTTCTTGAATCCATATTTATTAAGCTTAACATTTTTAAAACTAAGAAAATGAAAACACCATCCGGATGTGGCGTGTTTCAGTTTTTTTAAAAAATCAGACGATCAATGGAATGATAATTAAAATAAACAACAATTAAAGATAATAATTCTGCTTACGATTGATCTAAAAATCGCAGTATCTCATAATTGTTTTAGTTTTTAATTATTCTCGAGTATCCATACTTCCGTGAACGTTGATCTACATACAATTAATGCACATGTATCATTCCATGCAAAATAGGACTCCTGTTTCGAATTTTGTTCAAATTTGGATATGTTGCAGTCTTTAGTAAGATATGAACGTATCTCAAAGAGAATTCTTTGAAATCTTGAAAATTGATGGTTCTCCGCGGACGTGGAATATGAGGTGTCACAACTTCTTCATTAAATTATAACGGCCAAACTAACAAAACAATGACAATTTTAGTTTTGGGTGCACATACTGAAACCATAAGAGTATTTAATAAAAATTATTTCAGTTGAAAAAATATTTATTTTCATAGTTTATTTTGCAATTGTTTTTTAAACAGGCGCATTGCTATCATACCGTCAGGAAATTGGAAAAATAAAAATAATGATAATATAGCCCCAAGTGTCCTCTTTATGGACCCGTTTTTAAAAATACGGATACTTGAAAATTGGCGACATGAAAATTATTTGAAGTGAACGCTGTTCGTCCTACATCAGACGAAAATCAAAATCATTTTAACTTCCTCCTACATCGTCCAGCGTCGAGGCCCCATGGGGTTTGTCCATTGTTACCCTCCTCGAAGTACCTGAAAAAGGTTCGGCTCCCCGTGATTTTGACCATTTCGTCCGGTTTCTGGCCCACTGTGAGCAGCTTGCTGGACGAAAACGGACGAAAAGACACCAACACATCCCTTCCGAACGCTCGTCTGTGTGGGCTGATGTCTGATGTAGGACGAAAACGGGTCCACTGTGATCGTACCATAAGGGTCTTTGCCCACTAGACGCCTCCTCTGCCTACCTGCGCCATCGCTCCGTCCCCGTTTTGGGTTTCGTCTGTGTATTTCAATGGGACTGCGCCTGCTATACCTGCAATGGCGCCATTTACCTGCAGGCGCAGGTATAGTAGGCGCAGTCCCATTGAAATACACAGAAGAAACCCAAAACGGGGACGGAGCGATGGCGCAGGTAGTCAGAGGAGGCGTCTAGTGGGCAAAGACCCTAAGGGTACGCGCACAGTGGAGCCGACATCGGTCGGAACTGTGACGTCAGAGGCATCGGGCCCGACCTTTCAAATGTGTGGGTAGGCTCGTCTGTGAGACCCTTCTAGTTTCGACCGACGTCGACCGACAGGACCCCCGCCGCGCCGCACGCTTGTATTTCGGTGCAGCGTTCACTTTAAATAATTTTCATGTCGCCAATTTTCAAGTATCCGTATTTTTAAAAACGGGTTCACAAAGAGGACACTACTATACCTGCGCCTGCAGGTAAATGGCGCCATTGCAGGTATAGCAGGCGCAGTCCCATTGAAATACACAGACGAAACCCAAAACGGGGACGGAGCGATGGCGCAGGTAGTCAGAGGAGGCGTCTAGTGGGCAAAGACCCTAAGGGTACGCGCACAGTGGAGCCGACATCGGTCGGAACTGTGACGTCAGAGGCATCGGGCTCGACCTTTCAAATGTGTGGGTAGGCTCGTCTGTGAGACCCTTCTAGTTTCGACCGACGTCGACCGACAGGACCCCCGCCGCGCCGCACGCTTGTATTTCGGTGCAGCGTTCACTTTAAATAATTTTCATGTCGCCAATTTTCAAGTATCCGTATTTTTAAAAACGGGTTCACAAAGAGGACACTACTATACCTGCGCCTGCAGGTAAATGGCGCCATTGCAGGTATAGCAGGCGCAGTCCCATTGAAATACACAGACGAAACCCAAAACGGGGACGGAGCGATGGCGCAGGTAGGCAGAGGAGGCGTCTAGTGGGCAAAGACCCTTATGGTACGATCACAGTGGACCCGTTTTCGTCCTACATCAGACATCAGCCCACACAGACGAGCGTTCGGAAGGGATGTGTTGGTGTCTTTTCGTCCGTTTTCGTCCAGCAAGCTGCTCACAGTGGGCCAGAAACCGGACGAAATGGTCAAAATCACGGGGAGCCGAACCTTTTTCAGGTACTTCGAGGAGGGTAACAATGGACAAACCCCATGGGGCCTCGACGCTGGACGATGTAGGAGGAAGTTAAAATGATTTTGATTTTCGTCTGATGTAGGACGAACAGCGTTCACTTCAAATAATTTTCATGTCGCCAATTTTCAAGTATCCGTATTTTTAAAAACGGGTCCATAAAGAGGACACTTGGGGCTATATTATCATTATTTTTATTTTTCCAATTTCCTGGCGGTATGATAGCAATGCGCCTGTTTAAAAAACAATTGCAAAATAAACTATGAAAATAAATATTTTTTCAACTGAAATAATTTTTATTAAATACTCTTATGGTTTCACTATGTGCACCCAAAACTAAAATTGTCATTGTTTTGTTAGTTTGGCCGTTATAATTTAATGAAAAAGTTGTGACACCTCATATTCCACGTCCGCGTAGAACCATCAATTTTCAAGATTTCAAAGAATTCTCTTTGAGATACGTTCATATCTTACTAAAGACTGCAACATACCCAAATTTGAACAAAATTCGAAACCGGAGTCCTATTTTGCATGGAATGATACATGTGCATTAATTGTATGTAGATCAACGTTCACGGAAGTATGGATACTCGAGAATAATTAAAAACTAAAACAATTATATAAGATACTGCGATTTTTAGATCAATCGTAAGCAGAATTATTATCTTTAATTGTTGTATATTTTAATTATTATTTCATTGATCGTCTGATTTTTGAAAAAAACTGAAACACGCCACATCCGGATAGTGTTTTAATTTTCTTAGTTTTAAAGATGATAAGCTTAATAAATATGGATTCAAGAAAATCGTTTATCTCGCTGTTTTCAAAACGATAGTGACCTTATTTATCGGAAAGTTAAAAATGTCGCAAACTGAGTTAAGTAATGTACAACTCGTGTTGTCCGAGAAAGTGCCGACTTCCAGCTCAATAGTAATGAACCGTCATAAACCTCTTCATAGAGAACAGCCCCGGGAACGGCACATAAACAAATCGAGCCTATCATCGGTAGGTCTGCCTATCCCCGCCACAGCCGCGCCCGTAGTCCCAATGTTTTGACTTCGACGCTGTACGCTAGATAGTATGTGTGGCAGCCGTAGCCAATATTTCGACAACAGCCGAAAATGCGTGTGGACTAGTGTGGAGCGAGGCCTGCCTCCTCCACTCTGATCCAATCGGGCGCGCATCGTACCTAGAGACAAGTCGCCGTAGTCCTGCCTGGGAACCTTCTTCTCACGCTCGCAGCAATACAATGTCGCAAAGTCAGACCCATACGAGATGGCGCCTAGCCACCCCCTACAATCGTGTAGTAGTAGGCGGTAACGGTTTAATATCTTAACCCACTCAGAGTTGTGCTAATTCAATTACACTATTAAATTACATTATATTTCAATTATATAGTAATTCAACTACGTTATCACTGAATTACATATTACATGAAAATACAGCTCTCCAAATTATAGTCCAGAACTTTGAAGAATTGCGGATATATTTTTATGTTTTTCTTTCATATGCTTGTTTGCTGTCTATGCGGCGTAGTTTCTATTCCTCGTCCTCCTTCATAATACGTACCGCTATTTTGTAATTGTACTCCAATTGCAATTACGAATTACATTGTACTTTAATTGAATGGAGATATGAATTATAATTTACAATATGACTGAATTACGATGTAATTCAATTGTTTTGTATTAGGTCGGAGAGAAAGTCCTTACGGTTTTTGTTATTTTGATTTTAGTTAAAAACCGCAAGAACTTTCGATTCGGCCTAATAATTTTGATTCCTGGAGTAATTCAATTGTAATTCTGCACAACTCTGAACCCACTGCTGTTCCGCTTCGTACGGGGCAGTGTATTGGACTACTTGTTGGACATAAACAAATTGAAAATGTTTTTTCACTACATGAAAGGTGTCCCATCTCAACTTGGCCACAAGTGTCTTCCACGTGGAAGACAGATAAAAGAGTCGCTGCACACGGTGTTGGGGTTGACGGGAAACCCCAAAAAATGAATAGCTGCAGCTCACAACTGACCGTGAAAGCCTGCAAGGTTTATAACACATAATTGCTATTGAGGCATAGGAAGATGTCAGAGTCTTCCTTCGTGGCTCCGACAATAGAGTAATAAAGAACTAAATGTATTTAAGAGAGGCTTTCTCTAAAAAATTTGCAATATATTCCGATACGTTGTCGAACTTTCGATGCCGTGGGTGTGGTCACGTCGATAAAAACGACATTGTTATTAGAAAAAAAGATAAATTAGAAAAAATTTTTTCTCATTTCTTTGTTGTTTTTATGTATATGCACTCCATGTGAGTACATTACTTTAAATTATAAAAAATACAAAACTAATTATTAATTTTTTTCGTTTATTATTGAGATCCTTTGAGTACCACCGATTTTTTTTTGTTTAGAACTAGACGTTGATATGAACGTTATAATACAAAAAAGTTTGCGACATTTTTAACTTTCCGATAAATAAGGTCACTATCGTTTTGAAAACAGCGAGATAAACGATTTTTTCGAATCCATATTTATTAAGCTTGACATTTTTAAAACTAACAATAAGAAAATGAAAACATTATCCGGATGGCGTCTTTCAGTTTTTTTCAAAAATCAGACGATCAATGAAATGATAATTAAAATAAACAACAATTAAAGATAATAATTCTGCTTACGATTGATCTAAAAATCGTAGTATCTTATAATTGTTTTAGTTTTTAATTATTCTCTAGTATCCATACTTCCGTGAACGTTGATCTACATACAATTAATGCACATGTATCATTCCATGCAAGATAGGACTCCTGTTTCGAATTTTGTTCAAAAACGATTTTTGAGGTCCTATATCTCGGAACCTACTAATGTTGGAAGATTAATGTTTTGTCAATATTGAGACATGATAGCATTTAACAACTGTACGAAATTACATCTCTCCATCTGCCTCCAGTGCCGAGTTATAAGCCTCTAAAAAACGGCTAAATTGTTTCGTGTAAAAGGTGGTAGTGCAAGAACTTGGCTAGTGCACTACCGTGCATCTAGAACAATGGTTCTCGAAACAGTATTCATTTCTGTATCATGACGTCACATATAGACACCCGAAGATATGGTTCCCCGAATGTATATGTACAAGGTGTGCAGTTCTAGGAACAGATAAACGACGTCATACAGGGTGTCCCAAAACTCGTGAAAATCCCGAAAGGGGGTGGTTCCTGAGACCATTCTAAGAGACATTGTCCTTTGCACCAATGTCAACTGCGGCTTTGTTTAGGAGTTATTAACGAAAAACACGGACCAATCAGAGCGCGCCCTGGCCCGGCGCGCCACGCCGCGCCGGCAAGCGAGTGTCGGTGGTACGCCGCGACATCGCAACGAACAAGAGTTTCTCGATAATGTGAACCCTCTCCGATTTCGATGAGCTTTGGATATGTTGTCAAGACCATGATTCTGAATAACATTTCTCTTTAGACTTTTTGGCGATCGGCTTTAGTTTACGAGATAAGTAACTTGTAATTGTAAATCGATCGATGTACTATCTGAACTATCACCTCTCCGATTTCGATGAGCTTTGGATACGTTGTCAAGACCATGATTCTGAACAACATTTCTCTTTAGACTTTTTGGCGATCGGCTTTAGTTTACGAGATAATCGTAAAAAAAGAGAAGAAGCAGAAACTGATTGAATTAAAAACTCACGTATTCAGCCGTAAATCCATTTGCTGCTTCGAAATGTGTGTCACTGGGTCACTCGGTGACGAACTACACAGATGTCTTCAGGTATACGGCAGTACCGAAAGTCAAGGGACGTACGGCCAGGTCGACGAACTGCACAGCCGGTGGTATGAGGCCTAAGGGATGCGCGGTCAAGTCGACGATCCAGAAATTCACTTTCACTTTCGAATCGATAAATAATTCGTATGTTTATTTCACACAGATGCCTTGAAATTTTTCCACACTCACAATCACTGTTCACATTTGTCAACACATAGTTATGCACTAATAATAATTGCCATATTCCTTGTACTGCTGCACAAATCACAACAATCAGGTAATGCAATCACTAGACTGCGGATTTCATGTATTTGCAGCAAACATGAGTAGGTGCATTTTAAGGCAGTAGAGAGATTAAAATAATTTCAAAACACCATAGTATTATTTTCAACTTCTTAAAATGATCACAGTGAGAATCAAATATCAGTCTGGCTCCTGTCCCTGTAATAGCGGCAGCCAACATTCATTTTGCATAAAGATCCGTAGTCTAGTGATTAGTTTAAATATTACTATCAAAAACACAGCTAATAGCAACCGTTAGCTTTGAATTGACAAGTCTTTGGAGATGTACTCTCTACCGCGGCTCGAACGACACTGATTTTCCGCAAGATTTTTCTAAAGAATTTAGGAAGGGCATTTAGAGTGTCGAAATTCGAAATGCACGCTGTAGCACGTTTACGAAAACGAAGGGACGGTTAGACGAAAAATAGGATACGAGAAGGACCGCTTAAAGATTTATGGCAATCACATGTTCAGTTTTTCCTGCAGATTGGTACGCAGAGTCAATGGGTAACCGTTCGAAAACGTCGTCTGTCCTTCTTTTAGAAAGTTTCTTAAGGAAGGTATAGGACAATAGGGATGCTCTCTCTCTCTCTCTACGCTGACCTGACATTTTTACCGCCTGCTGGGTAAAAGGACGGATGATTTTTCTGTTTTCGAACAGTTACCCATCGACTCTGCGTACCAATCTGCAGGAAAAACTATACATGTGGTTGCCATAAATCTTAAAGCGGTCCTTCGATCTCGTATCCTGTTTTTGTTCTAACCGTCCCGTCGTTTTCGTGCTGCAGCGTGCATTTCGAATTTCGACACTCTAAATGCCCTTCCTAAATTCTTTAGAAAAATCTTGCGGAAAATCAGTGTCGTTCGAGCCGCGGTAGAGAGAACATCTCCAAAGACTTGTCAATTCAAAGCTAACGGTTGCTATTAGCTGTGTTTTTGATAGTAATATTTAAACTAATCACTAGACTACGGATCTTTATGCAAAATGAATGTTGGCTGCCGCTATTACAAGGGACAGGAGCCAGACAGATATTTGATTCTCACTGTGATCATTTTAAGAAGTTGAAAATAATACTATGGTGTTTTGAAATTATTTTAATCTCTCTACTGTATTAAAATGCACCTACTCATGTTTGCTACAAATGCATGAAATCCGCAGTCTAGTGATTGCATTACCTGATTGTTGTGATTTGTGCAGCAGTACAAGGGATATGGCAATTATTATTAGTGCATAACTATGTGTTGACAAATGTGAACAGTGATTGTGAGTGTGGAAAAATTTCAAGGCACCTGTGTGAAATAAACATACGAATTATTTATCGATTCGAAAGTGAAAGTGAATTTCTGGATCGTCGACTTGACCGCGCATCCCTTAGGCCTCATACCACCGGCTGTGCAGTTCGTCGACCTGGCCGTACGTCCCTTGACTTTCGGTACTGCCGTATACCTGAAGACATCTGTGTAGTTCGTCACCGAGTGACCCAGTGACACACATTTCGAAGCAGCAAATGGATTTACGGCTGAATACGTGAGTTTTTAATTCAATCAGTTTCTGCTTCTTCTCTTTTTTTACGATTATCTCGTAAACTAAAGCCGATCGCCAAAAAGTCTAAAGAGAAATGTTGTTCAGAATCATGGTCTTGACAACGTATCCAAAGCTCATCGAAATCGGAGAGGTGATAGTTCAGATAGTACATCGATCGATTTACAATTACAAGTTACTTATCTCGTAAACTAAAGCCGATCGCCAAAAAGTCTAAAGAGAAATGTTATTCAGAATCATGGTCTTGACAACATATCCAAAGCTCATCGAAATCGGAGAGGGTTCACATTATCGAGAAACTCTTGTTCGTTGCGATGTCGCGGCGTACCACCGACACTCGCTTGCCGGCGCGGCGTGGCGCGCCGGGCCAGGGCGCGCTCTGATTGGTCCGTGTTTTTCGTTAATAACTCCTAAACAAAGCCGCAGTTGACATTGGTGCAAAGGAAAACAGAGATGGGCAGATTCGTATTCGTAAATTCGAATCCGAATTTGATTCACAGCACCTTAACGTGTCAATCCGAATACGAATACATTCGTATTCAAAAGTGTGAATTCGAATAGATTCATATTTGCAAGTGTGAATCCGAATACGAAATTTGGATTCACACCTATGAATCCGAATCCGAATAGATTCGGATTCGCACCTATGAATCCAAATAATTTCGGATTCACATCTATGAATACGAATCCATTTGGATTCACACTTGGATTCACTGAAAAATTCAATTCAAAAGGCCAATTTTGGGTGTTAGCGAATTTTCGGATGTATATTTATTGGTGTCAAACTAAGTAATTGACCCGAAAATGAATTTCCTACTATTTGGAGCCCCAAGTCGAATGCGACTGGTCCCAGGTTTGAGGAGTCCATAAATAGTTAAAAATCGTGATTTTATGGTCATAAACACTAAAAATATCTGCTAAGTTTTCGTAACAAATTTGTATTATGAACAAGTTTACCAACCTTTCAACCAAGTTAGCGTTTTTATTATTTACTAGTGAGTTTACTAACCAAATGTTTCACGAAAAACAGAAAAAGCGGAAAGGAAAGCTAGATGTCACAAAATTTTGCGTTGCTTTTTATTTTGTGTTTGTTTTTTTTATTTATTTTTTTTTTATTTTTACTTGAATTTCTTTGAATTGAATTATTTGAATTTGAATTTTATAATAAACTTATTCAACAGATACAGACTTATGATCTCATTTAGACCCTACGAAAGCCTCTATATTAAATTAAATGACCATCTTATTCAACTTCCAACCTTTGAACGTTCGCCGAATTACAAAAACGTATAAATATTACCGTTGTTACGAGCCAGGGCCGCGAGCAGCACGAGTGGCCGGCGAAGGGTTATTACCCTAGGAATATGATATAAATTTGTTAGTTAAGGAACGCGGACGAACCCAATGCGAAATTGGGGAGCCGCTAGGATAATTGACAGCGAGGACGAACCTGACGCGAAGTCAGGGAGCCTCTAGGAATGGAGTCAAACGCAGACGAACCCGATGCAAAACCGGGGAGCTGCTAGGAGGTTGTATAATAGCACAGACGAACCTGATGCGAAATCAGGGAGCTGTTAGGATGCGGACGAACCCAATGCGAAACTGGGGAGTCGCTAGGTTGGATAAATCTCTGTTCGGACAATTGGAATGTCGCGAAAGAACCTGATGGTTAATCAGGGAATTGCTAGGATAATTAGTAAGCTTCGTAACTAGTATAATTTAATTGATACAATCCGAGCGGTAAGATTGTATCATGTGGGGACGTTCAATTACTTGGTTAGGATATTGGACGATAATTATGGGTTTAATGAATTTGAGTTAATTATCAAAGAAGACAAATATATTCTTACTATAGAGTTTCGTTCTACAAGTGTATTTGTGTCGCGAATGAACTGAATTTAGAATAGGAAAGAAATTGAAAGGTGATATTACCTAAGCTAAGACGCACGGTGTTGACGCACTGGCAATGCGGGGGACTCGGAGCAACCTTGTCACTGCCTAACAGATTTTAGACCGAACTCGCGGAATCTGTACGGTTAAACTTTGATTCAAAAGGAACGAACGTCCGATCTCACTGGTAGTTGACTTCCGAGATGCAGCACGACGCGACACTATTCGTGATTACGATAGTACTAGCCCACGAGAGTAGAAATGTAAGGGCTTATATAGCCCTGCAATGACGGGTGGTACTTGTCAGTACCCTTCAAGTGAACATTCGTATTTTGTCAACGACCAGTTGGTCGTGCGTACGTTTGGGCGCTAAACTAACCTAAACAGTTATGTATGTTTATCTGGAGAAAAACTCTATTCGTTTATCTAGGACGGTTCCTGCCAGAGATGATATTGAACACCTGTTTGTCATCCGTAACACCGTATAAATCATACGGTAAAATAAAAAAAAAATAAATAAAAAAAAACAAACACAAAATAAAAAGCAACGCAAAATTTTGTGACATCTAGCTTTCCTTTCCGCATTTTCTGTTTTTCGTGAAACATTTGGTTAGTAAACTCACTAGTAAATAATAAAAACGCTAACTTGGTTGAAAGGTTGGTAAACTTGTTCATAATACAAATTTGTTACGAAAACTTAGCAGATATTTTTAGCGTTTATGACCATAAAATCACGATTTTTAACTATTTATGGACTCCTCAAACCTGGGACCAGTCGCATTCGACTTGGGGCTCCAAATAGTAGGAAATTCATTTTCGGGTCAATTACTTAGTTTGACACCAATAAATATACATCCGAAAATTCGCTAACACCCAAAATTGGCCTTTTGAATTGAATTTTTCAGTGAATCCAAGTGTGAATCCAAATGGATTCGTATTCATAGATGTGAATCCGAAATTATTTGGATTCATAGGTGTGAATCCAAATTTCGTATTCGGATTCACACTTGCAAATATGAATCTATTCGAATTCACACTTTTGAATACGAATGTATTCGTATTCGGATTGACACGTTAAGGTGCTGTGAATCAAATTCGGATTCGAATTTACGAATACGAATCTGCCCATCTCTGAAGGAAAATGTCTCTTAGAATGGTCTCAGGAACCACCCCCTTTCGGGATTTTCACGAGTTTTGGGACACCCTGTATATCAATGCATAAGAGACACCAAGAATTCAATCAATCATATTTACGCCGCTAATAACTACAATAATGATGTTCAAGAATATTATTCTTTCATTAGCAATATTTATATCAACACAGAATTTGGTTCGTTTCTTACATATGTAGAAAATCCCAATATATTAATTGAAAATTTAATTAAAGAAGAAAAATCCTAGGCTCTGTACACTGACGGCAGTAAGTCTAAAAATTCAGTTTCTGTAGGAACTGCATGTGTCTGTAATGACTTAGATATAACAGTTGTAAGAAGTTTAACCAAAAACGCGTCAATTTTCACTGCAGAATCTATAGTCCTGAACGACGCTGTAAAAATAGCTTTGAATCATCCCAATCAGAATTTTCTCATTTTTACGGATTCTCTCAACGCTCTACTCTCCTTACAACAACTTATTATAAACACAAAAACGAATCCCTATATTCTCGAAATAAGAAAAAATGTTTTCAAATTCGCCTCCGAGACCTCAAACGACAGTAAAATTAAATTTTACTGGGTACCGGCTCACACGGGGATTCTGGGCAACGAGACTGCTGACGCATTAGCGAAATCGGCGGCTAACACGATAGCAGGATCCTCCATCAAAATTCCCTTCACGGATCTAAGGGAATCGGCTAAATCAGTAGCAATACAAAATACATATAATACCATAGAGAAAGAAGGTTTATTCAAAGGTGTAAACTACTTCACACACTTCCACAACCGAAAGTCAAAACCGTAGTTCAGTCACATAAATCTCCAACGTGAGATTATTACTACGGTAAACAGATGTAGATCAGGACACTACAATCTTGCCAGTTCTCTCTTTCGTATAGGTTTCATAAATGATCCAAAATGTCATTGCGGTTATGAAACTCAGGATATTGACCATGTGTTATGGCAATGTCCCACGTTTGATGAACAGAGGTTGATATTTATCAAACAATTACAGAAACTGCATTTTTTTCTTCCGCTTTCATGCAATGTTCTATTCTCCAGACCTACGGTGGAAATATGCAAAATAAGTTACTCGTTTTTGAAGGCCTGTGATCTAAAAGTTTAAGATAACGGTACATCTTTAAAACTACTTGAGTATTGACCGACGTTCATTTATATTTATATTTTGTATTGTATTATAAAAAGTATCACAATGTATTGAAAAATTATGCATTGCAAAATAATGTCTACCTAGAGATTCAAATTGCATTGAATAAAAAAAAAAAAAAATATGAACGCGTCTCAAAGAGAATTCTTTGAAATCTTGAAAATTGATGGCTCTACGGACGTGGACTATGAGGTGTCACAACTTTTCCATTAAATTATAACGGCCAAACTAACAAAACAATGACAATTTTAGTTTTGGGTGCACATAGTGAAACCATAAGAGTATTTAATAAAAATTATTTCAGTTGAAAAAATATTTATTTTCATAGTTTATTTTGCAATTGTTTTTTAAACAGGCGCATTGCTATCATACCGCCAGGAAATTGGAAAAATAAAAATAATGATAATATAGCCCCAAGTGTCCTCTTTGTGGACCCGTTCTTAAAAATGCGGATACTTGAAAATTCTCGACATGAAAATTATTTAAAGTGAACGCTGCACCGAAATACAAGCGCGCGGCGCGGCGGGGGTCCTGTCGGTCGACGTCGGTCGAAGCTAGAAGGGTCTCACAGACGAGCCTACCCACACATTTGAAAGGTCGGGCCCGATGCCTCTGACGTCACAGTTCCGACCGATGTCGGCTCCACTGTGCGCGTACCAGGGACTGAAACGGTTCTGGAAATAACAGTTTCAAACTGTTTGTATACATAGAATCGAACCTTGATAACTCGAACCTCTTTAACTCGAAAACCTCTATAAGACGAAAATTTTGTTCATTCCCTTCCGCTGCACTTTAAAACTAAACCTACCGACCGTAAAATGTGACTAATGGGTATGGTACTATAAAAATAACAGGATCAAATTTATATATGTACAGGGTGAGTCCAAAGAAACAAAACACCTAAATATCTCCGTTACTTTTCGTTGTACAAAAAAACTTCTTCGCACAAAGTTACGCTGTTTAAAGGACCATATGTAACGGCGTAAGGGAAAAAATTTTCGAGGTCATTATTTTATGAGATTTCATGGTCATCGATATTTTTTTAAATGGAATGAGCTATTTTTTAATACATCAATCGATGCAGCTGGACATTCGTTATAAAAAAGTACTAACCCATGTATGTCGAAAAGTTAGTAGTTCAGGAGATATTTCAATTTACATAACCCTAAAACTGTGAGGTTGTTTTTATTGATAGAACAGAGTGTTAGGTTATATCGATCTATAAATCGATCGAAAGATATTTGAGGTTGGTAGCGACGCAGTGTGTTATGCGTGAGACGATTGGTACGCTTGGAAGCGTCGTCCCGAGCAGAGTGTGGCGGATTAGATACATATGCATTCAGAGAGTGTTCCATGTTTCATTATTAGTTAATAAATATTAAGTTGTGTTTCATCGGGAGTTGATTCTTTGTCTTCATCCATTCCTCGTGTCTCCACAAAAACACCATTACTGTCGTACTAATTGTAAGACGTTACACAAGTAAACGCTAACATCAACTTCAATTTCAACATCAACCCTTCAACTTCATTTTCAACTTCAATTTTTCAATTCCAACTTTAATTTCAACTTCAATTTCAACTCTTCCATTTCAACTTCAATTTCTATTCTTCCACTTGAACTTTAATTTTTCAATTTCATTTCGTTAATATCAACTTCAATTTCAATATCAACCATTCAAATTCAATTTCAATTCGTTAATTTCAACTCTTCAATTTCAATTTCAATTTCAACATCAATTTTTCCATTTCAACTTCAACTTCAACATCAACTCTTCAACTTCATTTTCAATTTCAGTTTTTCCATTTCAACTTTAATTTCAACTTCAATTTTAACTCTTCCATTTCAACTTCAATTTCTACTCTTCCATTTCAACTTCAACTTCAACTTTAATTTCAACTTCAATTTCAACTTTAATTTCAACTTCAATTTCAACTTTAATTTCAACTTCAATTTCAACTCTTCTATTTCAACTTCAATTCCTATTCTTCCACTTGAACTTCAATTTTTCAATTTCATTTCGTTAATATCAACTTAAATTTCAATATCAACCATTCAACTTCAATTTCAATTCGTTAATTTTGCTATGTATGCAGACGCTACTGTTGGTGACTCTTGACCCTTCCGGAGATATGTGTCGAAACAAAAGACCTATTTAAGAACAAAGGGCTCACTCAAAATCGGACCATAGAGGAGCTTCTTGCAAGCGATATAACTTCTAAGAATTCATTTCTAATCTCAGAAGTAGCACGTGGCCCCCACCATCGCTAGGTCCGATTTTGGGTACTATATAAGGGCATGGATACCTCCTATTAGTTGGGATGATTCAAGTGAACACGCGCAGTACGTATCGTTCCACGTCAAAAGTCACGTCAAGCAAGATCGGGTGCTAAAGTCTTTGTCGAGCACTCTGTGGTAGATCGCCCCCGCATTTCTCGGTGCATGAAAACTGAGAGCGTTTAGTCCGCGAGTCCGCGACACTTCACACTGAACATTTGTATCCTCAATTATTATCAACAATATATTACTTGTATTAATCTATTCGAAGTTCATTTCCATTAGGCATATTCCTTTTCGATCTTCCAGTAGCCAGTATTCTATGACGATACACCTTTGAAATTGAAGAGTTGAAATTAACGAATTGAAATTGAATTTGAATGGTTGATATTGAAATTGAAGTTGATATTAACGAAATGAAATTGAAAAATTGAAGTTCAAGTGGAAGAATAGAAATTGAAGTTGAAATGGAACAGTTGAAATTGAAGTTGAAATTAAAGTTGAAATTGAAAAATTGAAGTTGAAAATGAAGTTGAAGGGTTGATGTTGAAATTGAAATTGATGTTAGCGTTTACTTGTGTAACGTCTTACAATTAGTACGACAGTAATGGTGTTTTAGGGTTATGTAAATTGAAATATCTCCTGAACTACTAACTTTTCGACATACATGGGTTAGTACTTTTTTATAACGAATGTCCAGCTGCATCGGTTGATGTATTAAAAAATAGCTCATTCCATTTAAAAAAATATCGATGACCATGAAATCTCATAAAATAATGACCTCGAAAATTTTTTCCCTTACACCGTTACATGTGGTCCTTTAAACAGCGTAACTTTGTGCGAAGAAGTTTTTTTGTACCACGAAAAGTAATGGAGATATTTAGGTGTTCTGTATCTTCGGACTTATCCTGTATGTATACATTGTATGTATAAAAAAATATATAAAAAATACTTTTTAAAAACCACGCTTATATTAAAGTGCACTAAAAAGGAGAAAATAATTTTTTTAGACATCAGCGACAATAAATAAAAGCGTGGAGCGCCCACGAAGATTGCGTCAATATATTTTAGCGCTCCACGCTTTTATTTATTGTCGCTGATGTCTAAAAAAATTATTTTCTCCTGTTTAGTGCACTTTAATATAAGCGTGGCTTTTAAAAAGTTTTTTTATTTTCTACTTTTTAGTCTTTATATATCTTGTAATCGATTTTAATTAACTATTCTATCTAATCCCACTTCAACCTGTAAATTCAACCATCTTTTGTAAAAGGAAAAATATTGTGTCATGGCGGCTGCAAATCGAAGTTTCCATTCTGTAGGATCAATCGTTCAGGAGCTATTGCAGTGTTTTTAGTGCAGAATCGCCGTTCCTTGTTGCCCTCCGCCCCGACCGAATCCTAAGCAACTCAGTAAGTAAACTGACCTCCTACCAGCAGTGATGTGATCAGACCCACCGTAACTCGCGCATGCGCGGCCAAGACAGTAGCGTATCTACAATGACGCAGCCGAGCGGCCAGGGCCCTGACGCCTTGAGGCAGTTATTCTGGCGGGAATGTACCAGTGTTATTGGCGGGACGACTGATGGACGAGAGACGATTATGTATTCTTTTGCGTAGTTATTGCAGTGCTCTTTCCCTATCCCAGCCTCAAAATAAAGAATAAGTTTCAATTATAAAAGTCTGCGGGGTGCTCATGCTACACGATTTCATCGAAATAGTTACGCTACTGAGGCTGGAATTGCCGCGCATGCGCGAGTTACGGTGGGTCTGATCACATCACTGCCTACCAGTGATGCCAGAATCGAGGACGCGATGACGCTTCCCCTCCGACACAGGACCCCCCACTCTGACGGACCGTGGACGTACCGTCCTCGCCGTTGCTTCTGCTGCGCACGCGCTACACACGAATGTACTGCTACTCTGCCCGTGTGAGTGCCTGCTCGATTGCACGCGCGCTACACAACAAGCGTACCTCTATCATGTCCGTGTGACTACCTGCTCGACCGAACGACGCCGACACGTTCCTTCGATTTTCACCAATTTTCACGTTGCCGAAGTTTCGGAAGTGGAAAAGTCGGCATCTGGAGACAGCGCGCATTTGAATCCCTGGACGGCGCGGCGCGGTGTACATTTTGCTATAACTTTTGATCTAAAAAAGATATCGAAGCCAAATTTGGACTAAATTTTTTTTTTTTAAAACCGGGTTTAATGGTTCATCCTAAAATATGTTTTGTATTTCTTAAATAATTTTTTTCGTTGATTTTTAAAGTTAAGATGGTCCAGAGGGCCCCCAACACAAATTGATTTTTAGTCGAACCATGCTCAATAAACAATTACGAAAAAATTAATAAATATTCTACCTAATAGCACACATGACCGAGACTTTTTTCAGATTTTTCAGATCATGCAAACATGTTTTAAAAAATTGAAAATCTTCAAACATTCGAAGAAAATGCATACATATTTCGTATTGAAATTTTCGAGATACCAGTTTTATAAAAGTTCAGTGGTCAGATATTATTGAAACAATTGTCCTTAATTTTTTTCAGAATTTTTTATAAATTGTATCGGTGTTAAAAAAATCCAATTCAATTTTTTCGATACTTCTTTACTTTTTTGTAGATGTATTATGTATTATTGAATATTTTTATATTCAGAAAAATAATGTACAGACTTAATAATGCAATACAAAACATTTTATTTACATTATATTTCAATATATATGCATAGCTTCCAACACTTCCGGTTGGGGTAGGCGGCAAAGTCTTCGGCTGCGAACTTTTTGGCATAATTCTTTTTTTCTTTTAAACAATTTTTTTTGTTCTTTGTTTACATTAAATTATTGTAGCAACATTTCAAATATATTTTCATTGTTTTAAAAATGTTTTATGCAATAGTATCTCTGACTACGAAAATCCATCATGATGGCTCACAATTAGTTGCAATGTCTTTGACATTATGTACTACTTTCATTTGTTGATTCTGCTGAATGTCAAATGATATACAACTTCATATTTTACTATTGCCGTATATATGTTAGTTAGTTTCTTTTCATTTATCATTAGAAGAACTCTTAATTTTCAAATATTAGAAATTTGGTGTTATGTTATCTTTGCAATGGCAACTGATGTATCATAAGCCCACAAAGTTTGATGTCCTACGATTTCGAACCATTTATAACTGTTGTAACACTCAAGAAACGGCAAAGTACCAACGGAGAAATAGATGGTCATGTATATGGTATTTATGTGTAAAGTGAGGTCTTTGAATTTGATGAACAACGAAGTCAATGGGAAATTAAATGATTCCGACTCAAGTTCCAATCATTCATCTCAGATAGTAGAAAGTGGAAGTGAAGTAAAACAATCTCAGATAATTACAATGATGTTAAAAAGAACACAAAACATAAGGATGTTCAGACTACCGATAGCGATATGATAAAAATATGGAGAGATCCATTAATATTGAACGATCCCACAGAATCGGATTCAATTGAATCGCAAGATGCACGCGTTCAAGAGAAAATATCGCAAATATATAAAATGTACACCGCGCCGCGCCGTCCAGGGATCAAATGCGCGCTGTCTCCAGATGCCGACTTTCCGACTCATGCTTCCGAAACTTCGGCAACGTGAAAATTGGTGAAAATCGAAGGAACGCGTCGGCGTCGTTCAGTCGAGCAGGTAGTCACACGGACATGGTAGAGGTACGCTTGTTTGTGTAGCGCGCGTGCAATCGAGCATGTACTCACACGGGCAGAGTAGAAGTACGTTCGTGTGTAGCGCGTGCGCACCAGAAGCAACGGCGAGGACGGTACGTCCACGGTCCGTCAGAGTGGGTGGTCCTGTGCCGGAGGGGAAACGTCCTCGCGTCCTCGATTCTGGCATCACTGAGTCCTACGCCTACGATGCGAAGTGAGCCAGTGGAGTGGGGGTGAGTCGGAGTGGGAACACGTAGTGCAGTAGGTAAGCGCAGGCGCGCGGAGTGGGGATCGCTGTCCGCGATGACGTACTACCGAGCGTCGCGCGGGGAGGTGTAATGGTTAAATTTTTAATAGTTTATATCTCCTAAACGCATAGTTTTTTAAAAAAATTTGTTTTTTAATATTGCATTGTCACCCAGTTCTGAGCTATGTTTAAAGTTTCAAGTCTCTAGGTCATCGGGAAGTGGTTTAAAATTCGATTACAAGATTTGACGCATACTACGACACGGCAAGTTAATATAAGCGTGGTAATAATAATAATAAAAAGAAAGTCCTGACTCACTGACTCATCAGCGACGAAGCTAAACCCTTGGACCTAGAAAGCTGAAATTTTACACAGAGGTTTCCTGCATGACCTGTACAAGGAATAAGAAAGGATGTTTCCAAATTCAAACCGTAAGGGGAAGGGAAGGGGTTGCAACGTTTGTATGAGGAATGTTTTATTTGTGGTCGGATTTGCTTGAAACTTAGTCTTAATGCTCTTTGATATAATTAATCAAACACCCATCTCGGCATTTTAAAAAATTCAGCTCCTAAGGGGGTGAAAAGGGGTTGCATCATCGACATTATCAACATCCGCCAGTTAGTTTATTCCTATTCCAATTTATGAATTCACGTTATCGACGAATGAAACTATGTGTGTACAATTTTTATCATAATGTCAAAAGTTGTGACGTCATTAGTGTGCCCATTGTGCGCCTCCCGCGCGGAGGGCCTTTCTTTTTTTTTTATCGTGTGGAAATGCCTTACGCATGCCTCGGCCCTCCTGGGGATAGAGCCGAGCTAACAAAGCTCGCCGATCCCCTCCCCCAGAGTACCCACTAAACCATACGCCCTCCTAAGCTATTGAGGAGGTGCCCGGATCTCGTCAGAGGTGGGGGTAGGCGGAGCTATCTGGAGACCCCACTTGTCTCTGTGCCCCCCGGAGACCTTCTTGTCAGCTCTCAGCAATACATAATATTTACTTTCCATACCACGAAAATCTATTACGTCCTACATATGTATATTCGTCCTTTTTTCTGTTACAGCTGGTAATTAACTATGATTTCTGTGATGACAAGTTGAAAAAAAATTAGTTAAAAATGACTGGCATCGAAATCTTTTGTGGCATCGTCGCAGCGCTTCTGCTGTTCTACTACTATTCAGTTGCAAATTACAACTTATGGAAGAGACAAGGTCTTCCTGGGCCTAAACCAATTCCACTTTTTGGTAATGTTGCACCAGTAATGTTCTCGAAGATGTCCGTGGGTGATTGGACGCAAAGCGTTTACAAAAAATATAAAGCTGAACCTATGGTTGGCATATTTGTAAGGAGAAGTCCAGGATTACTTATAAATGACCCCGAACTAATCAAGACAATACTTATCAAGGATTTTGCGAAATTTGCGAATCGTGGAGTAAGCGTCAATGAGGTGGTAAGTGTACTTTATCATATAACAATTTAGTTATTCAGGTTTTTAAACAATTACTTCACATTATCGAAAATCTTGTTATGTAAGAAAAAAAGGATTTATTGTTTTATGTATCTGTAAAACTACAACAGAATTTGTACAATAGAATTAGTCTAATACATACATACGTTTCTACGTTTCTATTATTTTATAAAAATATAAATTCACTTAATACATATATCTGTTTATTTCGTTTATACCTAACATTTGGATAATTTTGTATATACTTATTGTTAGTGTCAATATTTTACACTTTATTAGAGTACATCGCGTTTAATACAATGTTGTAATTAGACTGCGGATCTTTATGCAAAATAAAAAGGATCCCGCACTAAACCACATGAAATGGGTCCTCGGCGAAAATGGCTGAATTTGAAATATGTTGTACCTTTTGGATCACTGAACAAATTTATGTCAGGCAAAATGTCAAAAAATGGACAGTTTCGTTGTTTCAACCCTTCAAAGGCCTGAGGTCAGGCCAGCAAAGATATCACATTCGGATCAATGCGGTTACTATTATAAGGGAACAATATGCATTTTTAGTGAACAAAATAGTTAAAGAATAATTTTTTGACAGTATTGTTTAAACAATTTGAAAATGTCATTATTTGCAAGAACTGATTGATGATTTAAAGTGATTTAAAATAAATAAATAAACAATAAATAATGATAATAATAATATTAGAGTAGAGCACGCGTGCACAACTCGCAGCTCTAACAATAAGAGCGGCTCAGGAGCTGACAAGCGGTTCCCGTGCCGTTCACTAGCCGAGACCTAGCTCGGACGTATGGAAGGGGAACCCACTGATTGTGAGCGTGACTTGTAAGTGCGCGAGTGTCACCAGCCGAGTCGAGAGCTCCCGCTCCCAAATCGTTCGGTTGTGCTTGCCTGGTGTAAGGTATAGGATAGAGAATCATCCGATGTAAATTTTATTTCAATTGCGATGATAGAAGCAGTTTAAAAATTAAATGCTCAATTATGTCATTATCTTATTATTTCTCTTAATGTTCGATTTTCTCAACGCAGGCGGAACCACTTTCGCAACATTTGTTCGCTCTGGAGCCGAAAAGATGGCGGCCGTTAAGAACTAAATTCACGCCAGTATTTACAACCGGCAGGTTGAAGGAAATGTTCGGTATGATCGTCGAATGCGCTAACACCCTTGAGAAACATTTGGAAACAGTGGTAGCAAAAGGAGAACCCATCGATTGCCGTGAATTGGCAGCCAAATACACTACGGACGTCATTGGCTATTGTGCCTTTGGAGTCAACATGAATTGTATCTCGGATGAAGAATCGAAATTTCGTCAAGTGGGGAAAGAGTTCTTCTCCACCTCGTTTCTGCGCCTACTAAGAACCAGGCTTAGAGATTCTATACCAAAGTTATACACCTTACTTGGTTACGTGATACCGTACTCCTACGGCACCGAGTTCTTTATGAACACTGTTTTGAGCGTGATGGAACACAGGAAGAAAAATAATATCGTTAGGAACGATTTCATCAACACGTTGTTAGAAACTCAGGCTCATCCTGAGAAACTAGGTGATATCGGTATGTATGTAACATTAATAATATTGATAACCGTATGTATCTGTTTGTTTGTGTCCGTATCGTGTTTTCACTTGTTGATATTATCGCACTAGCCAAGTGGTTTTCAAACTCATCACGCCCTCCTTTTAAAAAAATCTTTTTACAATACGTTCCTCGTTTCACGTTAACAATCCAGAAATTTTTAACATTTTTTATATAATCCTATATAAGATTATAATAGTAAAATTGTGTTTTCCTGATGAAATAGTTACAAAGAAGCTAATGCAGAACTTTGATTTATTTTTTCTAGAATTGACAGATTCTCTGCTGGCATCGCAAGCATTTGTCTTTTTCCTTGCTGGTTTTGAAACTTCATCAACAACAATCAGTAATGCACTTTACGAATTGGCCTTGAATCAGGACATACAGGATAAATTGCGAGAGGAGATAAACGAACATTGCGAGATTAATAATGAAGAATGGCACTACGAGAACGTAAAACAGATGCCAGTTTTAGATGCCGTATTTAAAGGTCCGTATCGCACCAGAATACTTTAATCCAAGAAAATTAGAACAGTTCCCTGGGATAAGCTTTTCTTAACCAAAAATTTTTGTCATTCTCCTATAAATTTTTACCTTTTCCCTGTGTTATCCAACAGATTTGGACGAGAAGATGCGACAAATCTAAGTTTCGATCCTCCAGGATCAATGTTTCAAATGTTATAAACGTTTAAAGTTGAGCAATTTCCATTGTTTTTGACAGATTAGCGCCGCCATGTTGTGTGTAGTCACGGTCGCGCACCGCTTACCGAGCGTAGCCGCTAGGTAGCATCACAAGCACGCGCTGATGTTGATCCGGAAGATCCCCAAGCCGGCCCTCCTCTAGTAGTAGTAGTAACAGTTACTGCCGGGGAGGGGCGACCGAGCCGCCCCTCGCTTCCTCAAGGCACACCGGATCTTTCATCACCAGTATCACAATTGGCGCTGCCGGCAATCGGCCCTTTAGCGAGTTGCAGTTATCCACGTTTTTCAGCCGTCCCCTCTGTTTTATTCGGCCCGGGCCATTTTCAGAGTCGTCGACTTACTAGACGGGTCGGTCATCATTGATGAGACGGGCCTTGCTACCTAATTTGTCAGTTTTTGAGCTGTTTTACGGCTCGGTATGAACGTCGGGTCCACTCACCTTCAGACCTGCAAGGTGTTTCGCCTGCCCTTTCAGACTCCCCCCACTTCACCATATTTTCATGTCGAATGTGTCAAGTTTTGAAGCCCGTCCCTACTCTGTTTTCGGATAGTCCAGAAACCTGCCCACACCCTCCCCTAGGCTAATCCCTCTGGCTGTGCTATCAGTCTATTGGGAGTACAAATGCAGAGGACCGCGTATTATTTGACCATTGGGAAGAAGTTACTGCTACTTCGGATCCAATCCGACTTCATCGAAATCACGGCTGGGCCGAGATATCAATTCCATTCGGTCTTCACCTCCCGAATCTACTTCGCGATGGGGTTGAGAAGGAAGGATTCACCAACTTCACCGAAATCTGTCTCCTGAGAGATTTTGATATCAGGTTCATCGAGATCTTCCTTCTTGGTGGGCTTGACACATCCTAGAAAATATGGCTGATTGTTTGGATGTGACCATCATCCTCGGTTCTGGTCGGTGTTCAGCTATTAGCTCCATCCTCCCGGCCTTTCCCTTAAAGGTTTCTTAATTCCGTTTGCGTTTTTTGATTCCGTTTTTAGTTAGGGTCCGTGCCCAGTTTCCACAATGGCACCATTTGTTCGCTTGACCACCCCCTTTCCTTACTCTATCCTCCAAATAGGGGAGATAGAGCAGCGGCGGGTACCCTTATGAGGCGGGATGGCCAACTTGGGCTTCCAACAGTTCACCGATTCCCTGGATAAAGGGGAAATTGTTGCCATTGGTTGCACTATGACCCCGGCAGTAGATACCGAGCCCGTAGCAGGAGAAAAAACCGCCTTGGAAATTTATGCCACACCCGGGAATCGAACCCTGGCCTTCCTGCCACGAATCAGACACTCTACCACCTGAGCCACTGACCCGCCTCGGCCCTCTTCTAACCTATCAGATACAGAAACACTGGAAATCGCTCAACTTTAAACATTTATAACTTCTGAAACATTGATCCTGCAGGATCGAAACTTGGATTACTCATTAGAGATCGCGGTTTTGGACGTGTACTAAAATACACGTGGCACGCGAACCGTCTAGTACGAATTTAAGGATCCGTGAATGCAGATCCGGGGGAAGTTTCCGTTTATGTCCGTGCTCAGAATTGGATGAAATTTTGGGAATAGGTTCTTTTTTTACTAAAACGGCGATTGTCAGAAGGTATTTTGGCGACTCGAAAAAATTTTTCTACCATTTCAATGTCACTGCCTACCTTACCGACCTGTATTTTCGTATGCGTGGACGCACCGACGAGATACTATTAATAGTATCTCGTCGGTGCCCGGGCGTGAGCACTCTCATATACTCTCTGCCAATAAGTGGGCGCAAGTGGGCGCGGGGATAACGTGAAAGTTACAGTGATCTGATATACCACATCGCTAAAAGTTCTAAATAGTGCCAAAATAGTGCCAAAACATCGTCTGAAATGTGGCGGAGAATGTAACATTTAATAATAATCGATATGGTTTCGTGATAATTCGCATTCTCACCGATACATCGCGACGAGAATCTCCTCAGTGGTCTTCTTTACCGACAAAATGCCGTCGATGGCCTTCTGCACCGACGAGATACTGTTAAAGACTGCCAGCCTTACGGGAGTTGGCGGGACTCGAATTTTTCGGTGTTCTCTTACGCCCTCTAGGATATATTCTGACTGGAGTGAGAAACAGGAGGCCAACGACGGCATTTCGTCGGTGCAGAAGACACTGTATTGGTATCGTGTTAGCAACGCGCCCGCGCGCTACACTCTCCAGCGTACCTTTACTATATCCGTGTGCGCTGCTTGTGCGAGCCACAATCTATTTTTAGAACTTGCCATGTTGCCATGCTTTACGGCTTACGGAAACGAAACTGAAATTCGACTGTCGAGCCGTCGAGCGTATGAATCGCAATCTGGAGCTAGCCTTCGGGTCCCCGTGCAGCGAGGATTTTTTTTTTATTTTTATTTTTCATTACTTTTTTAATTACATTTTTTAACCTTCCAAAAAATTAAAAATGTTAAAACTATGTTCAAAATATGTATTCATTTTAAATAGAAACGTTTTGTTACTGTCATAATTGCATTAATAAAAATTGGTATATGATCGAGAATAGGTTGATGGTATTTATTTGGACTGATTGGAGAATACGAAAATGCAGGAAGTATTTTTTAGTTTATGAAACAATTTGTAGATTTATTAGTTGTCAAACAAATAATAAAATAAATTGTATAATATATATAAATTGATTTTATACTAGCATACACAAGTTTATTTGATCTTCTGTCTTCCTATAATAAAAAAACACAGTCATAACTATAATTATAATAGAATTTCATAAAATATTGAGGTTATTGCAAACTCATCTTTTTTCGCGATGATGCTCTAATTTTATTGCTTCTCTCGAATGTCCATTTCCTTCCGAGACAGTGCGTTTCTAAGTGTAAATAAAAAATGTTGATATAAAATGTATCATAATTAAACTACAATTATTCTAATAACGTAGAATGTAGTACATATTAAGTTTTAATTACCAGGATTTTCTTCTTCGACGTTAAGCACCCTTTACTGCTTCTCGTAATTTACGTATATGGACATTAGGGTGGACCTTATTTTTCGACCATGAAATTTTTTTGTCCCGTAAACCAGAATTGTAACAAATGTTGAGAAAATGATCTGGAAAAATTTTGGGGCCGATTGGATCATGGGAAAATGAGGCGCAGCAAATTTGAAAATTTTGAATTTTTTAAATCTTTACATAAATAGACGTTATGATATATCGTTGAATTTGTCTTTTTTCTCTTTAAGAATCCGTATGTAGCATAAACAGTTGTTGATAGAAAAAACATCCGTGACTTTGAAAACTTGAAATAATTACTTTGAAAAAAAATTTTTTCTCTGATACTATATCCACCTCCTTATATACTACAACTTTTGTTTGAAGAGTTTTTTTATATATACATAACTGACAGAGATATTAAGGGGCGTAATTTGCATTATTCGGAAGCATACAACTGCGCATATGTATAGCTATTTTCATAGCTACATGCTGCCGAATAATGCAAATTACGCCTCGTAAACAAAAAAATAGGACTTTTGAGGCAGATAGCGCCCTAGATCGATGTTTTATCTAGCGTTTTTGACTAGTGAAAAACCCCGTGTTTGTATTATCGAGAAATGAGTAAATGAATATTTTGCAATCCTGGAAGTCTCTCTACTCCCTTATAAATAAATTCATTAATATGCTCCAATCTACAAAAGAAAAACAGTTATAATATCGGAAAAAGAAGTTATTATGAATAATAAGTAGTCTGACTGAAACATAGACTGAAGGTGGTCAATGATACCGCTGAACGGGGCGTTAAACTAATGGAGGATCATAATAAAATTTTATATAGAAACAAAGAGGAGAAATAATATATACTATACAAACTGTGATGGAATATCGACAGCAGTATCCTGACGCCACAAAACAGATTTGTCAAAGGATTTTTAAATATTTTTTAATATAGAGAGAAACACCTGATCAATCCCTACATGCGATTAATTGCATTTTTAAGAGGTATTGAAGACAGCTTATTAACTGAGAGTTATTAAATTTTTCATTTTCCTCAGAGTCAGTAAGTTCTTTATTTTTCTCGGAGTCATTAAGTTTTCCATTTTTCTTGAAGTTATTCTATTTTTCATTTTCCTCAGTGTCGTCAAGTTTTTTCATATAGTCCAGTCGGCAGGTCGAAAAAGGCGTCTACCTGGAAAGTATTCCGAACTTAATGAAATTTTGACACGTCATTTAGGGGTACTCTGGGGTGTCGAATCTCAGTTTTCGACCTCGAGGACCCTGTGCTAACTTGGGGAGGGGGAAAAAACCACTACTTTTATTACCTTGTTTTGGTTTTTCGCCTATCGGGCTCGAGTCGGGTACGCGATACATCAGACACATCGGGAAGCTTATGACTAGACTGCGGATTTTATGCATGTATGACAAAAATGTACACGTTCAATTTAAAGCAGTGGACATGTTAAAAATATTTAAGGACATCAACGTATTAGTTTCAGCTTAATAGGATAATTAAAAGAAGAATACAATTTATATTTGGCTCATGTGCCGTGCAATCAATGCAAACATTTTTTATTTTGCATAAAGATCCGCAGTGTACTCATGACTCACCTTTGTCGGGCGGCTTCTAAAACAATAGAACAAGATCGCGCGAACGAGTTATCGCGATACCCGAGAATCAACTGTGCGTTCTTATGAAATAGATAATAATAATAATGGTACGTATTTCTTTCATAACTTGTCCATAATGTGATTTTTATATAAGTACATTAGGTATATTCGGCAGACATGTGCATGATCGTTATTTGTATTAAAATTTGAAATAATGCACGTTTCACGTGAAAAAATTATAAGAAAATATTTACAACGTGGTATGTAATAAGTTATGATAACTTTTCAGTGGGTGATGTTTTTATTAACTGTTAAGTAACCTACTTAACTATCATTAATCTTACACAAATTCTTAAAAGATAATATATAGTATACAATATAAAATAAAATAGAAATTAACTTAAAATAAAATCATATAAAATAAAAAACTAGAGGGTTATTGTTGCTCGCTCGCTTCGCTCGCTCGCGAGTAGGGTTGTTTTTGCTCGCTCGCTTTGCTCGCTCGCGGATAGGACTGCTCTTGCGAAAGGGTTAGTGGTACGCATGGCTAGTAGTACCTATAGCTATTAATGTTTTTTTTTTATTTGGTGTGTGACTCTCCACGAGCCACACAAAGAACTTCCCGATTCGTTAGTTGCAGTATATTATTATCATTATTAAGTGTACGTTTTAAGAAGATTATACGTTTTCAGGGAAATTCAATAGTTTTCTACTTATCAAAATGTTTGCTATATGGCGTCACATTAAACCAACATCGTATGCTCGTTGCTCGCTTGGTTCCTTGTTATAGCATACTAATGTTGCAAAATAAATTGTCTTAATTAGTTTTTCGCAAACGATACAACTCCTCATTATCCGGGTTTGCAGTAGTGATCTTGGTTTTCTTCGATACTGTTAATTTAAATTGTCCCAAAATATATAAACTGCGCTCAATTTTGAAACTCTGCTCAGTGCTACATACAATATTTGTAAAGTTCGCCTTTCTGATTTTTTAAAATCCAAACATACTTTCTCGTATGTTTGTCCCTGACTTTTATGAATCGTAATCGCTTCAGCAGGAACCACTGGAAATTGACTACGTGTGATTTGATATTTTTCCTCACTCGACATATTTACTTGATTCGATATTTTTATTATTGGTGTAAAATTTTGATCAATATTTGCATTTTTCATATAATCACGATAACGAGTTCTTACTTTCACTCCTACTCTGGCCAATTGAAAATGTAACCACAATATAGACGGAATTTTAGTATTTTCTTGAAAAGTAATAAATTTTAATATTCCGCATGTGTGTGCTCCATTAACCAATCCGTTTTCAACATCAATGTTATTAATAATTATCATATAGTTTATATTAATTTTCAATTTAATCTCAGTTAATAATTCGTTTTGAACTGATTGTTTTTTTAAAGATTGTAATATAAATTTTTTTTTGTACTTTCATCGATATTCTTTGAAAATGTATTCTCGCGAGTAGAGATGATTAACTCACTCTTGCATTGGGATAATTTTCGATTATTGTAAGCGGAAACATCATCGTAAGGTACAAAAAAAAAATTAAAAAAAATTTTTTTTTTTAAATTTTAAGGAAATCGAAAAAAATTTTTTTGTGTAATTACGTTTGTTTCTTCGGTGGAAACTTTCCGTTCTCTCGTATAAATTGCATTGTTGAATGAACTTCTTTCGAAAAAACTAAAATAACTAAAAAACTACTTGACCAAAATGGACCAAAATCTAATCAGCTCTAAGTTACAGCGGGGCATATCGATTGCATCATTCATCATCCTGATCGCGTTGTTACTTTTTCTGAAAACGTTAACGAAAAATTTGATTACATAGAAACGGCCATACGCGCGCGCACGCACGCACGCACGCACCCACCCACACACACACACACACACACACGAACATTTTGCTGAAAATAGTCTAAAATGACTGCAATGACCATGAAACGTGAAGATCTGCTAAAAAATCGATTTTCGATTTTCGGGGTCATTACAATAACTTCCCTATAAAATCGGGAAGTTAATTATATAGAGCCTATAGATAATACAGAATAAAATATAAACACGAAATATAATACGTATAATGTTTATATTTATATTTCGTTTTTAATTATTGCCATACTTTACCATATTGTAATCTTCTAGGTATATTGTATAACTTCCGTAAAGACATTTTAATGATATTATCGATACATATCTAAGTTCATTCGGAGAAAATTCGTTAAAAAGCTAGAAATATTGTCTTTTAAGTTTTTCACGTGAAACGTGCATTATTCAAGCTTTAATACAAATAAAGAGCAGGCACGCGTTTGGCGAATATACCTAATGTAGTTATAAAAAAACCAAGTATATTAAAAATCACGTTATAAGTAAAGAAAGAAAACCATTATTACCATTATCTATGTCATAAGAACGCAGAGTATTTGAATCTCGGATAACGCAATAACTCGTCCGCCCGAACTTGTTCGATTCTTTTCGTACCCGCCCGACGAATTCGAAGTCGAATCGAAGGGCCGCCGCCGGACTTTCTGCGACCCGACCCGACTCGAACCCGAACATCGAGCGGCCCGCACATCCCTAAATTATTTATAATTATAAATATATTATATTAAATGACCTATATTATAATAACCTATATTAGGTAATTATTATCACACTTTAAATAAGTAAATATGGCTCAAATTATGCCGTATTTAGGCTCATTTTAATTAGAAGGATCTCACAAATACGTTGGTAATTCCGTAAAAAAGATTGAAAAATAAAAAACTTTCCTATATGCATTGATGTAATCGGTACGCAGCCTTTTGAACTGTGTCGGCTGCCTCGTACCTCAGTCCCTCTTTGTCGTTTACGAGCTGTCGTAAAAAAAGTTCTGGTACATATGTTGATAGTCTAAAAATATGATCAATGCTATTTTTCAATTTCTCTAAAAAACCTGCATTTGTCGAATTTTTGCGTGTTTTTCACTTTGTGTAATTAACATTTTGAACCAAAAAATCGGGAAAAAGTCTCAAATATCAATTTCAATTAAATGCAATTATATGATTAAATTAATGCAAGTAAATGGGGAAAATGGACCGAAAATTGAATGGCACAACGGCTGTTTAAATAACTCGAAGGACTATCTCGTCCGGCTAGGCCCTTCATTCCAAATTGTAATATTCCAATATTCCAATATCATTTTAAATATATTCAAGTACTATTTAAAACTATTAATGAGTTTTAACAACAAAATATTTTAAATAGAAAACTAAATTTTGACATATAAGATAAGATTATAGCAAGCTTGCTATAAATGTCGAAAACTCGAGTCTGGCCAGAGACATTCAATTTTCAGGAAACACTATTCTATGATGACGAACGGAGAAAAGGGAAGTGAAGCTCGGGGGCTTCGGTCGCCGTGGAGTGGAGTGAAACATTGTAACATGATACGGGTCGGGTCGGGTATATCGGTGTGAGACTACTAATCAAACAACAAAGCTTAATTATTTATCATTACTTTTTTATAGGATTTTCCTTAACATATTTGGTGAATTTTGTTTCTTTTTATGAAAATGGTACCAAAATTATATAATTCCGATGATATTTGCTTATGCAATGAGCGACGGTACGCAAGTTTCCGACACAAAGAAGGACAGCGTCGGGAAAAAAAGAGACGCGGAGAGTCCTTATTCTTTTAAGATTTCGACTTCGACTTCGTCTGCTAGCTCTTCGTCTCGTCGCACAATGTACTCATAAATGAATCATGTTTCAGGAAGTGGTTCAGTTCAGAATGAAATAAAATAATGTTACACGCACTTTTTAAATAGCGTCATATATGGTGCAAGAAATATTCGTATAGAGTCAAATAGAATTATTTTTTTAGATATCTTCGTACGAAATACTGCCTCTAAATAACATTGTATGGATAGGAGCCGTCGAAAATTAGTTTAATTAGTTAATACTTTTATCTTGTTACTACCTCTACTTTAATAATTGCAGTCAATAATGCTGTCGAGCATTACAAGTATGGGATAAATAAGTAAAAAAATTAATTTTCTGTTTCCTACTAAGGATCTTAATAAGAACGATTGAATTTTGTCATTACACAACATAACAAAATATTTTTTAAGAATCATTATTTTATATATAACGCAATAATGTTCAAATTATTTTTAAATTCCAATACATTTGTAGAATATTACGTAGTAATTACTTTCATTTTTCCTACATCTATAAACTATCGATTATATTGTAAACAATTATTACAATGGTGATAATAAGGAAAATAAGAATGCAATAAGAGAATTATATATAGTATTATAAGGCAATTACAGAATAGGTAATGTCAGCATTCTACTATATCATTCTTCTTCAACTTGACGAATATCTCGTCGATTGTGGAACTTTTACCGCTGTGGTATATCAGATCACTGTAACTTTCCCGTTATCCCCGCGCCCACTCGCGCCCACTTACCGGTCCCGCGGAATAACACAGGGGCTGGCAGTCTTTAATAGTATCTCGTCGGTGCCTTCTGTTTCTCTGGACACCGACGAGATATAAGGATAGACCTATCATCTTATGGGACTTCGTGTCCACGCTATGAATTACCGACTGTGCAAAAAAAACAGAGGTTTTCGTATGCCCTCTACAATTTAGAGTGGCGAGTTTAGGAATTACGTAGAATTTCAGATATCGACGGCGTAGTTGCCAAAACACATTCGAAAATATTCGTCGCATAGTTGCCAATTTACTGTTACTGCCGTGTAATGCACAGCGCGTATTTTTGCTATTTTCCACGTTACAGCACCGACGAGATATATATTATATTGCCAGAGCAATTAGTTTACTACAGGATGTCAAAAGAAATTTTTTCTAAAATTGCATTTGGCCGGAATTGTAGAGAAAATACTAAAAGTTGTAAGAAAGCTGTCAGCACAAACGAGATATAGGAATCCTATTCCTATATCCCATTTGTACTGTCAGCCTATTTTAGCTGTCAGCAGCCCCGACGAGATCCTGCCTGGGGCTCCAAAACTGAGTTGGTAATACAGGAAATGACAAGAAAAAGAGGCCATGTGGCCTCAGCAAAGATGGCTACAAAAATACATTTGGTGATAGGTCTATCCTTATATCTCGTCGGTGCTCTGGATGGAGCCAGAATGTATCCTAGAGGGAGTAAGAAATACCGACATATTCGGGCAACACGAACTCAATAAGGCTGGCAGTCTTTAATAGTATCTCGTCGGTGGTGGACGGGCCTGACGGCCACCCAACCCTAACTAATTCTGATCGCATAATCTTTCCATTGTAGCTATTCAATTAATTGGTTTAACAATTGAAATTTTGAAAATATTTTATATTAATTTCCAGAATATCCATATTTAACTTCCCGATTTTATAGGGAAGTTATTGTAATGGCCCCGAAAATCGAAAATCGATTTTTTAGCAGATCTTCACGTTTCATGGTTATTGCAGTCATTTTAGACTATTTTCAGCAAAATTTTCGTATGTGTGTGTGTGTGTGTGCGCGCGCGCGTATGTCCGTTTGTATGTTATCAAATTTTTCGTCAACGTTTCCAGAAAAAGTAACAACGCGATCAGGATGATGAATGATGCAATCGATGTGCCCCGCTGTAACTTAGAGCTGATTAGATTTTGGTCCATTTTGATCAAGTAGTTTTTTAGATTTTTAGTTTTTTTCGAAAGGAGTTGATTCTACAATGCAATTTATACGAGAGAATGGAAAGTTCCCACCGAAGAAACAAACGTAATTACACAAAAAATTTTTTTTCATTTTACAATAATCGCTTACAATAATCGAAAATTATCCCAATGCAAGAGTGAGTTAATCATCTCTACTCCCAAGAATACATTTTCAAAGAATATCGATGAAAGTACAAAAAAAAATTTATATTACAATCTTTAAAAAAAACAATCGTTTCCAAACGAATTATTAACTGAGATTAAATTGAAAATTAATATAAACTATATGATAATTATTAATAACATTGATGTTGAAAACGGATTGGTTAATGGAGCACACACACATGCGGAATATTAAAATTGATTACTTTTCAAGAATATACTATTATAAAATTCCGTCTATATTGTGGTTGGATTTTCAATTGGCCAGAGCAGGAGTGAAAGTAAGAACTCGTTATCGTGATTATATGAAAAATGCAAATATTCATCAAAATTTAACACCAATAATAAAAATCTCGAATCAAGTAACTATGTCGAGTGAGGGAAAATATCAAATCACACGTAGTCAATTTCCAGTGGTTCCTGCTGAAGCGATTACGATTCATAAAAGTCAGGGACAAACATACGAGAAAGTATGATTGGATTTTAAAAAATCAGAAAGGCGAACTTTACAAATGTTGTATGTAGCACTGAGCAGAGTTTCAAAATTGAGCAGTTTATATATTTTGGGATAATTTAAATTAACAGTATCGAAGAAATCCAAGATTAATACTGCAAACCCGGATAATGAGAAGTTGTATCGTTTGCGAAAAACTAATTAAGACAATTTATTTTGCAACATCAGTACGCTATAACAAGGAACCACGCGAGCAACGAGCCTACGATGTTCGTTTAATGCGACGCCATATAGCAATCATCTTGATAAGTAGAAAACTATTGAATTTCCCTGAAAACGTATAATCTTCTTAAAACGTACACTTAATAATGATAAGAATATACTGCAACTAACGAATCGGGAAGTTCTTTGTGTGGCTCGTGGAGAGTCACATTAATAGCTATAGGTACTACTAGCCATGCGTACCACTAAGCCTTTCGCAAGAGCAGTCCTATCCGCGAGCTCGTGAAGCGAGCGAGCAAAAACAACCCTACTTGCGAGCGAGCGAAGCGAGCGAGCAACAATAACCCTCTAGTTAATATATTTAATTAATTGCAAAAATGGATCATCATCAGCTTTGTTGACCTCATAGCACCATAAAACTTCACACATGTGATCTATAATTGGATCATTCTTAATGCCACCCCTACTTAGACTCTAGAGTGACATTAAAATATTGTAGTAAAAAAATTTGTCGGTATGGTAGGGACTGACATTGAAATGATACAAATTTTTTTTCGAATCGCCAAAAATCCTTCTGACAATCGTCATTTTAGTCAAAAAAGAACCCATTCCCAAAATTTCATCCAATTCTGAGCACGGACGTAAATGGAAACACAGCCCGGATCCGTGTACTTACAGGGATCCACGAACACGTGGCTACGGATCCGTTCGGCACGGCACATTCGAGTCCGACAATTGAGGTGTTATTGTTTTTCGATCGAATTCTCTTCAACTGTTGATGTTACAAGCGAGACAATAATAAAGTCGCGGTAAATTGTTCGACTTTAAATCATATTATATATTATGCTATATATTGCTATACTCCCTTAAAAATGACGTATCTCGGATTTTTGTAAATATCGTCCATGCATGCTTCCTTTTATACGATTGTATTCCGGAAGTTTGGATATGTCAATCGTAGAATTCAAACGCGCGGGCAGTGTCGCCAGATGATGACTTGTGTCCCCACTTTACTTTCCCCTTCTATGACACTGTTCCCCACTCTTCGGTCGCGTCCCGGTCACGTGCCGTGGTTCATCTCTGTCGCGCATGTATCACAATATCATGTGACTAATCCAAGTAGTGGCAGAGAGAGGGTACTTTTCCCCCTTAATTCATGTTCCCTTCCCTCATTTGGCGACTCTGCGCGTGGGCGCAACGCAATACTCCATTTCCTGATGATGTCTCTTATTATTGCAGAAACACTAAGAAAATATCCACCACTGACAGTTCTTAATAGGAAATCAGTCGAAAGCTACACTTTCGAAGAAATGAAAGTTTCGATTCCGAAAGATACATACATAATTATACCTGTGTACGGAATACATACTGATCCAGATATTTACCCAAACCCTGATGTTTTCGATATAGATCGATTTAAGGATGAAGCAGTATCGAAGAGACATCCAATGCACTATTTACCATTTGGCGATGGCCCCAGGAATTGTATTGGTACGTAAACGTCTATTCTTAACCAGGGGCGGATTAAGTCAAGTGGACAAAACTCTCATTAAGTCATAACCAAGAAAGAAAAGTAATAAAAAATTCCATACAGTGCAACTTAGAGGCCATACACGTAACATTTTGATTTCACATTTGTTCAATTATTTAACCAGGAGGCCCTACAATGAGTGTCCTTTCTTTTCCTTCTTTTTTAGCAAAAATATCTGTTAACGGTAGGCAGCGCTGTTGCACAATTTGACAAGCTAAACATTTTCTGCTCCAAGTGCGGGCCCTCCGATTAGGATAATTGCGGACCATCCGTAAATAATGTCGGGCTCAAGGGACACCCCTGTCGCACGCCTTCGCTAGTCCAGAACTTGTCTCCTCCTTTATCTTTACCACATTTTCCGTTACCTCGTAAATTTCTTTTACTCTTTCTATCAGACCTTTCTTAATTCCTCTTTCTTCCGTTTTCTTCCAGAGTTCTTTCCTATTAACCTTGTCGAATGCGGCCTTAAGGTCCACAAAGAACGCGAACACCTTACCTCCTTCTTTTCCAATCTCCCTTTCTACGACGTGTTGCAAAACATATACGTTATCTATCGTTCCTCTTTCCTTTCTAAACCCTGCTTGGGTCTCGGGTAAGATATCCTTGACGTCTATCTCCTCCTTGAGTCTTTTATTCAGAATACTCGCGTACAGCTTGCAAACCGAGTCCAGCAGGGAGATTCCTCTGTAGTTTCCTACTTTACCCATGTCCCCTTTTTTATGAATGGGAAAGATCACCGCCTTTCTCCAATCATTTGGGAATCCCTCCCCTCTCCAGACTTTCTTCAAAATTTCTTTCAGCCGTTCCCTCGACCTTCCCTCACTGAAAATCCACGCTTCTCCCGGAATACCATCCTCTCCCGCTGCTTTTCTCCTTTTTAATCCTTGAATCTGCTTTTCTATTTCTTGGTCAGTCAGCTCGTCTTCTTCCTCTCCTTCCGAAATGTCTTTGTCTCTCTTCTCCCCTACTGTCTTAACTTCAGAGCCGCCTAGCAAACTACTGAAGTGTTTTTCCCACTCCTTTTTGCTTATATTTTCGCATATATCGCTTCGTATTCTTCTGTCCTTATTTATGTAACCCCAGATTTCCTTCTCAGTTTTTGCGTTTCTTATCTCCTCAATTTCCTCTTCCTTTTTCTTTCTTTCTTTTCCCTCACATAATTTTCTGAAGCTTGCCTTCCCTTCCAAATACTCCTCTCTTTTGATTCCCCCACCTTTCCATTTTTTATATAACGCCTTAACCTTTCTCTTTTCCCTCCTACATTCCTTATCCCACCACACTCTGTATCCCGTCTGTCTTTCCTTTATTTTGATACTTTTCTTGACTATACTTTTGCTTATACCTTTTTTCAACTCCATCCAGCTCTCCTCTACTCCGCTTTCTACCAGCTCTAGCATCTCTATATTGCTTTGGTAACGCTCCACATTCTCTTTTCCCTAGCACATAATTTCCCTAACTTTGCTCTTCTCCGCTTGTCTATTCTTTCTGCGACTCTTCGGAATTCGGAAGGTTATACAAATAGGCATGTGGTCTGATTCTATTCTACTCTCGACTTCCAACCCTATAATTTGTTCTAGCCCTGCCGTATTGCTTATAGCGTAGTTATTAACCGTAGTTCCTCTGCATCCCACATAGGTGTACTCGCCTTCATTATCCCCTTGTATGTTTCCGTTAGCCATGTGCCATCCCCTATTCTCTATTAGCTGCAGAAGCAATTCTCCCTCCTCGTTACTCCCTGTGTCCTTCGACTTCCTTTTCGTCTGATCCTCCCTTCTCTCCCCCAGATACATATCTCCTTTGCTACCAGTTCTTGCGTTCATATCCCCTGCGACGATCGGATATTCCTCCTTCTCCACCTGAACCAATTCGTCAATCCGCTTTTCAGTTTTCCTCATTCCGTCTCTGTTATAGACTGTAAGTATCTTCCAATTCTTTCCCCCCACCTTCAGCTTTCTTTCTACTACATCTGTTACTTCCGTTTCTGCCTTTCCCGCAAGCCACTCATTCCTAACTCCTGTAATTATTCCTCCTCTTGCCCTGCCCTTCTTGTATTCCCTCTTTGCGAATTGGCATTACCACTCGAAATCTGACGGCAACTTATTCTTTATTCTTTCCCAACGTTTCTCTTCCAACCATGTCTCGGAAAGACCCACAAACTCGAAGTTCTGAATATAATTCCAGAAATCACTGTCTTTATTTGAGATTCCTGCAACGTTCCAGAAGATCATTTTACCTGTTCTTTCCCCTTCGTTTGCCCTTTCTTTATTAGTGTCCTGGCTGCTCCACCGATTTATTGAAAATCCTGATGTCCCCTATTGACCGGTCTCTCTTTTACCTTGTCATTCCATTCTATCCATCTTCCCTCTACCATTAACTTCTGGTAACCTACTTTCGCACTTCTTCCTTTTTTCCTTTCCTCCCTTGCAGCTACTAAAATTTTACCTTGTATTTCTCTCTCTGCTTTGGTCAGATCGTGGTTTATAAAAACTTTGCTGCCCCTCAGCTTACTTTTCCCCTTCATTACTTCCTGTTTTTCCTCCCAGCTCTTTAGACCTATTATTATAGCTTCCTTTCCTTTCGGACCTACTACTCTTGCCCACAGTACGTCCACACATGTCTGCAATTTCTCTCTAAAGAAATTCCCGACTTCTTCTTTTGCTCTCTCCTTGTTTATCATTAGTCCCTTCATTACCACATTATTCCTTCTGTCCCTTCATTATCCTGCCATTCCATCATTCTGCTCATTCTTCCTACCTCTGTGTTCCTGTCTTCTAACTCTTCTATTCTCTTTTCCATAGATATGTTATTGTTACAGTCCTCCCTCTCCCCAAAATGCCCCACCTTATCCTCGAGTTGCTTAATCCTTTCCCGCAACTCTTCCCTCTCCTTCTCCCATCTTATCTCCTTCTCTCTTATCATCTTTTTTAAATCCTTTACTTCTCGTTCTAATGTGCTATTGTTTTCTCTCATTTCACCCCTTAAACCCTGTACCTCCCCTACTAAGTTTGCTAGGGCAGCTAATATCTCCGATATGTCCCCTTTTTGTTGTTTATCTCCTTGAGCTTCCTTCTTGCCTTGCATCTCTGCCCCTCGCTCATTCTCCCCTGCCATATCCGCCGCTCGACTACTCTCCTCCCCCACTTTCTTCTCAATTTTATTCAAAAATTCCTCTATCGTCCCCTTATCCTTACCGTTACCATCCTTTACTACTTTATCTACGTTTGCGGGCCGACCTCTTTTCGACTTCCTTATTTCATTCTTTACCGGTGTCCTCGATACCAACGGGATCGGGTTTACCGGTATCCCTGTTTTATCGGCTGTGCTGTCGCTGCCGACGGACGGCTTTCCCCACCCTAGCGCGCCATCCTCCATGTTCCTATCTATTGCTGTTTTTCCTAACCTTTACGACCCTCACTCGCTTCCAATCCACCCTACGCTCTAGCCTTTAGACCCACGCCTATCCCTCTTCTACCTCCCGCTCCCTACCCTATACTCTTTCTAGCACAACTTTTCACCGCTTTACATCTACTCCTACCGCTAATTATTTCGCTTTTTATCACACCTCGCTCTCACACAACGCTTACACTTACACGCCCTCTAACCAAGTCCCAACTATCGCTTACTTACTAACTTATATCTATTTCTTATCGCTATATTTACATTATTTATTTACATTAATTTACATTTTTTTGAGATCGAGAGAGAGATCTTTACTCATACTGTACACCCCCATTCGTTTATCCACATTCTTCCATCCACTCCCCCTTCCTCTCCCCCTTCTCTATTTTTCGGACTTCCCTTTCCGGTTTTCTTTTCTAATCTAACTCCATTCTCTATCATCTTTATATTCATTCTCTCTTTCCTATCCTTTCTTTCTTTCCCTCCCCTCCATTTTTCCTTTCTCTCCACTCTTCTATTTTCCTCATCCATTCCTGCCCTCCCCCAATTAATTTTATTAATGAAAATGTTGAAAAATGTATGTGACATGCAATTTGAAAAATGCAATAAAATTTGGTGGTAAAACTTTTACCTCGCTATCATGTAAAATGAAAATATTTTAATCACATCTGTTTGTTTGCAGGTGCACGTTTCGCAGTCTTCCAATCGAAAATTGGGCTGATAAAGATAATTCGTGGTTATAAGGTTGACGTATGCGAACAAACTGCCATCCCATACAAACATAATCCAGGCGCCTTTTTCTTAGCTCCAGCCCATCCTATATCTTTGAAAGTAACGAAAATTCAATCTTAAGTGAACGATTCGTTATTTTAACATATTATAAGCACTTAAAACTTCCTTATTGTAAATATAAATAATGCAGTCGAAACTCGATTTTTTATTATTACTAGCACGTATGCAAATCAAAGTTTATTTATAAATTGTTATTATATAGGATGAACAGAATTCATAGCGTATTTGGTTTAAAATTGGTCGATGTACATATGTATATAATTAAATAGGACCATTTTTTCTATAATAACTAAACATCTTTTAATTTTCTAAATTCATGTTTAATCGTATGAATGTAAATAAAGTTATGTAAAACATCGCTTCGTCTTTTGGTATTGATGTTTTGTACATTAAACAGAATTTTGACATGTAATAAAAAATGCAATAGCTGCTACATACATATGTATATTGTTAATTAGTGAATGTGCTAAAAGTTATTTTGTATACGCACACGCTTTTATCATATTTGTCATAAGTATATGAATAAACATATTGGATGCTCTGCATTTAAACAGTCAAACAGTACCAATATATGTATTTTGTAACTATAGATAAATAGATAGAAAATTATATTACACACTGTTGTCAGAAAATGTCATATTTCAATATTAAACTGAAATCGTTATATTAATTGAAGTTATTTATATAATTAATTATACTTATTAACTTTATTTAACAAACGCATATCTACATACAGTGTATACTGTTTGACTCTCAAACAATACAATTACAGTAAACCCTTTATAAACGCAAAAAGGCCGTACGCAATAAACGCAAACACATATCCTCTTCACTGCAGTAATCTGATCTGGGTTCGGGTATATCGGTGTGAACCACTACTAATCCAGTTACAAAACTTTATTTTTTACGAGACTATACCAACTTCTTCCTAGTATTTTTCTGATTAAAATAACAGCAAACATGATATCATTTCAACTGTATTTAGTGGTTTAATCGATGATGAAAGTTTCGGGCGCAAGGAAGGGCAGCCCGGGATTCCACTTCTGATTTCTCGATAATGCAAAGACGGGGTTTTTCAGTAGTCAAAACCTCGAGATGAAAGATCAATCTAGGGCGCTGCTTGCCTCAAAAGTCCTTCTTTTACGTTTCCGAGCAATAGTTTTGCAATATTTGGTTGCACGTTGTCCGTCGCATGTTGCCGGTGTACAAGCCTCTCCGACGGGCAACATGCAGCCGAATATTGCAAAACCATTGCTCGGAAACGTAAAAGAAGGACTTTTGAGGCAAACAACGCCCCAGATTGACCTTTCATCTAGCGGTTTTGACTACTAAAAAATACCGTCTTTGCATTATCGAGAAGTCAGAAGTGGAATCCCGGAACCTTGCAATCCTCGCGTACGTATATAGTATACGTGGTCTAGCGGTGTGTGAGTGTTCACGCGCGAGCGTCGTCTGTTGGAAAAGACTCCCTTATTTTTAACCGACTTCGAAAAAGGAGGAGGTTACTCAATTCGATCTGTATGTGCCTTTTTTCGCTTTTTTTTCTATGTATGTTCACCGATTACACCAAGATGGATGGACCAATCGGAACGAAACCTTTTGCATCTTGTAGAGTATGTCCCCGGAATGGTCCCGTCAAAAAAATTTTGCATTTTTTTATTCCTTACGATTTTATTTGCGAAAGTGTAGGATGGTGATGCCGTTGTGAACTCCGCTGAATGTCAACTATTAGAAACAGTAACGACGCGACGTCGTTACCGTTATTGATTGAGGCTTTCAGATATTTATAAATTACGATTTGGAATGTGACGGTTGACAGAGAAAGACGTTTTTGTAAATCTCAAACGGAGATTTGTGAATATTCAGATGAAAGATATTTTTGATTCTACATTTTTCATGTATGTTCACGGATTACTCCGAGATGGATGGACGAATCAATGTAGGGTATATCTCCCGATTGGTCGCTTGATAAAAAGCACTAAAAGTATAATACCCTCGGATTGTAACTAGAAAGGAACTATTTATCAATGTTATAAACTAGGGCTGTTCGAGTACTCGCAAAATGCGAGCTACTCGCATCGAAGCGAGCTACTCGCGCCGACGTCATCGGCTCGCATCGGTGCGAGTTACTTGCATCGATGCGAGTACTCGACCGGCTCGATCAATCCAGTCGAGCTTAGCTCAGCTCGCACCGATCCACAGTGCGCCGGAATGCCTGTTTCTTGGACAAAATTCTATAACTTTTGTTCTGTTCATGATAGAGACATGAAACAAAGTGGGTTTTTTTATTTATATTGAGAGCAATCACAATATGATATTATTATAAATATAGTATTTATTTAAACATTAAAAAACGATATTTACAAATAAAATACATATAAAATTCTGAAAAAAATTAAGAAAAATGATTTCGACAATATCCCATTACTGAATTTTTATAAAACTGGTATCTCCCATACTTCAACAGGAAATATGCATTTTTTTCGAATGTTTTAAAATACATATGCAATTTTTTAAAGACGTTCGCATAATTCGAAAATCTGAAAAGCATATGCATTAATAATCACGATGGGACACAACTAACATATTAATATAAACGAGTTATGTACTCTGGAAACTTTAATATAAAACTCATTTCACGGCTACACATCAGTTACATTGTATACATTGTTCGTTTCGTGTAAGCCGTTCGCTTCGGTGCGAGTAAGCTATCTTCTCGCATCAGTGAGATCGGTGCTTTGAAAAATATATTTAATATATCTCTACAACAATTATATGGTTAAAAAAAAGAAAAAAAGTGTTTAACGAAAAAGAAAATTATTCGGTGTGGGATTCGATCCAGGGCCGGAGATTCGATTCGCAGCGGGAGACCTTGCCGTCTGCACTAATCGTATCTGCTGGAAGTATTGTTCATATATTGAAATATAGGTAAATAAAATATTTTTAAAATTATTTTTTTAAGAGTATTGCATTTTTTTGAGTTTGTACTTTATTTTTCCGAATACAAGAATGTTCACTATTACATAGTACACCTACAAAAGGTAAAGAAATATCGGAAAAGGTTATTTTTATTTTTTTTAAGTACGATGCACTATATAAAAAATTCTGAAAAAAATTAAAAACGGTTGTTTCAACAATATCTCATTATTGAATTTTTATATACCTGATATTTCCCAAACTTCAATAGGAAATATGCATTTTTCCGAATTTTTGGTAATTTCCAATTTTTTAAAACCTGTTCGCAAAGTCTGTAAAATCTGAAAAAATATACATTAATAATCATGATAAGACACATCCAACATAATAATTTAAACGTGGCACGGCGAGAACTTCAATGGCGTATTACGCTTGAATTTATTTCGGATCAATTCCTTCATGCATGCCGTTCGTTTCGTACGAATCGCACGCTCGCCACAGTGCGCCGAACCATTGACAAAAATCGAAAAAGTCACTGCTTCATATCGATTTAAAACAATGTTCATACTATGTCAAAATAAATCAGTTTTTGAGAAAAAGATTTAAAAAATTCAGTAGGAAATTAGTTACAAGCGAATCTGTACGCGAATTTTAGGAAGATCAAATAGTAGACGTTTGTTGTTCAATTAACACAGATCTACAAAGCGTATTTGTTAAATTTTCAATATAGGTCCACAAAAAGAAGTTGTATAATGCAACTTTTAGTATGTCTTCCACAATTCCGATCATTTGCTATTTATGAAAAAAATTTAATTTAAAACGACGTTTCAGTTTCGGAAGAACTGAACTGCGAATTCATATATCTACTGAAAACCACCAATAAAACAAAATTTTGTTTATAAATATCGTTTTTTAATGTTTAAATAAATACTATATTAATAATAATATCATATTGTGATTGCTCTCAATATAAATAAAAAAACCCACTTTGTTTCATGTCTCTATCATAAACAGAACAAAAGTTATTGAATTTTGTCCAAGAAACAGGCATTCCGGCGCACTGTGGATCGGTGCGAGCTGAGCTAAGCTCGACTGGATTGATCGAGCCGGTCGAGTACTCGCATCGATGCAAGTAACTCGCACCGATGCGAGCCGATGACGTCGGCGCGAGTAGCTCGCTTCGATGCGAGTACTCGACTCGGCTCGACCAATCGAGTCTCGACTCGACTCGACCAGTCGAGTTCGAGCTTAGCTCGACTCGCCTGCAGCCCTATTATAAACCTCTGTGCAAAAAAAAAGTTTGGTAATATTGATAAACACGCAACTGCCTAATGAACACGAGATGGAGTTGCTTGCTATTTCCATATTCTATTCAGCTCGTCGCGAATGCTGTTACACAGGGCAGCTCGCACTAAGATTAGTGCCACCGATGAGAATATCTAACTCATCTGTGTCAGTTTTGCTATGATTCCACGTTGATAGCAGTGCAGCAGTGAAATGTTGCACAATATCGCAGCACTGATTGACAGTCCTCTTGACTAGGCGCAATCTCGTCTAAACGAACTGAACTAAAATTGGCTCTAGACTGGCTCTGCATCAGAGAGGACCTCTGTCTTCATGGGGAAATCTATGCTAATGTGAATGAAATCATGCGCCTCGACTTTTTGTCCTTATACGAGCATATTTTGAGCTGCACAAAGGTTCATTTGATAGAGGAATGTTCATCACGGGGCGCTATTCTCATCATATCAGTCAAAAAAGTCTCTTTGAGACAGAAAAATACATTGAAATCTGCGGTTATTTTTCTCGATTTTGTCTTTACTTTGGGCACTCACATTATTAGATATAAACATAATCTCGTTAAATCATGAGAAGAGCGGTCTGTATTTAACCTTCCTCTACAGAATGAGTCCTCACCCAGCCCAAAATATGCTCAAGTAACGACAAAAAATCGATTCCCGCAAACCCATGTTTCGACCGAAAATCTAGTAAGATTCTAGTTTCTTTCTAGTTACAATCCGAGGGTATAGTTCCCCCTTAAATTTAATAATCTAACGCAGGGCTCGGAATTTTTTCATCGCGACAGCCGAGAATCGGAGACTATGCGTCCCGCGCGTCTCGCTCGCCGGACCGGCCCTAGTGCTCGGAGCTGCTCAGGCGAGTACCATTTCATAGGCGCTATTCGTGGTGCATCATGATGACACTCGTGTCAATAGGTTTCCTCATTACACATTGCCAATGCGTTTTTTTTTTGTTAGTCCTATCTCCTGTAGGCCTACTCCACTATGTCGCACGATAATTTCGGACAACAGCTGTAGAAAATTAATTAGAAAAATAAATTCATAAGATAAATTAAAAAATTATAAATTTAGTAGGCCTACAGGAGATACCACTAACAAAAAAAACGCATTGGCAATAGTACCTCAATGGTAATGCGGAAACCTATTGACACGAGTGTCATCATGATGCACCACGAATAGCGCCTGTGAAATGGTACGCGCCTGAGCAGCTCCGAGCACTATGGCCGATCCGGGGAGCGAGACGCGCGGGACGCATAGTCTCCGATTCTCGGCCGTCGCGATGAAAAAATTCCGAGCCCTGATCTAACGCATTCCGAATGCTTTGTCTTTGCCAACGCTTTGGTGAGCACATCCGCTACCATTTTATATCGCGCGGTACTTAAATATTTTACATTTATGTCGCCATTTTCTAAAGCTTCACGAGAGAAGTGATATCTAATGTCAATATGCTTACTCCTAGAATGATATACGCTGTTTTTACATAAGGTGATTGCACTTTGATTATCGCAAGATATAATCGTTGGCCCTTGCACTAGACTTTCCAACTTCATGTGATGAATCAGTCTTCTCATATAAATAATCTCTTTGGTGACTTCGGACAAGGCTATATATTCTGCTTCCATAGTCGAAAGCGCTACGCATTTCTGTTTTCTTGTCCCCCAGCTGATTGGACAGTTTGCTAACTTTACAATAAATCCGGAACACGAACGTCTATCCTGTACGTCACCACCCCAATCAGAATCGACGTAAGCTGTTACCGCGCTGTTTACCTTTTTGTACGTGATCGCGTAATCGATAGTTCCACGTAAGTATCTCAGTACTCGTTTTCCCATTTTCCAATGTTTAATACGTGGTGTTTCACAAAAACGGCTCAACGCGCTCGCAGCTAATGATATATCGGGGCTCGTCGCGTTCGCTAAATATATCAGGCTACCTATCAACTCTCGGTAGTATGTACCGTCTGCTTCTAACGTTTTCTCATCTGCTTCGGATTCTTTTGATTGTGAGAATTTTTCGTTCGCTTCTAAAGGCGTTGTCGTCGAGTTACAATTTTTAATTTCAAATCTTTCTAACAAGTTTTCTATATACAACCTCTGAGACAATCTCATTTCACCCGTATGCCTATCTCTGTCTATATGTATTCCTAGAATGTCTTTAATTTCTCCTAAATCTTTCATTTTAAATTTCGCTTTTAACAATCTTTTGACTTTTAAGATCTTTCGAACCAATTAATAGATCATCCACGTAAACTATAATTATAACGTGGCTGTTTTTATTTGTATCTACGTACACGCATGGGTTCGCTGCTGTTTTCCTAAACCTAACGCTCATCATATAACTATGTAATTTTTCGTACCAGTTTCGGCCTGCTTGTTTTAGGCCGTACATTGGTCTGTTTAATTTGCAGACGTTACTTTGTAGACTCTCATTAACAAACATTTGCGGTTACACCATGTATATTTCGTCGCATAAATCTGCTTGAACATAAGCGGAGACAACGTCCATTTGGTGTACGTGCATGTCTTTCTCAACACAGCATGCTAAAAATGTCCTTATAGTGTCGTATCTGGCCACTGGTGAGAAAACTTCCTAGTAGTCGATCCCTTCTATCTGTCTGTCACCACGTTCAACTAACCTCGCCTTATATTTTGCTATTGTGCCATCTTGATTTTCTTTAACCTTAAACACCCATTTATTAGGTAAAACTGTTTTGTTTTTAGGTCTACTTACCAGGGTCCAGGTGTTGTTTTCGATGAGTGAGTCGTACTCGGCCCTCATCGCCTCTAGTCAGAATTCCTTCTCTGGACTGTCCATGGCCTCTTTCACATTACGCGGAGTATTATGCTGACAGAAAGCTGTATTGGAGTAATTAAATAGCTTTCTGGGCCTCCCTGGTTTCCCTGTCCTTAATAATTTTGGTCGTCCGGGACATGGCCTTTCTTGTGGTTTGGATGTTGGCGTGTCGTCTATGTCTTCTTCAGATTCTGGTTCGCTTACTATATCGTCCTCTGTTTCGGGTGCAACATCGTCTTTTGTTTGAATTTTAGTGTCTTCTTCTGCCACAGGAATTTCCTGATGGTTTTCTTCTGTCAAGGGGTTCGAGGGGGTAGCTCACATAATGTTACTTGGCTCACTTGTGGAGGTATTACGTCATTTTCCAAAAATCTGACGTCTCTATGCTTTACTATAGTGCCAGTCCCCCTCTCCCAAAGCCTATACGCCTTTGCCTCTTCGGAGTAGCCGACCAATTTGGCGCGAACTTGTTATGCCTGTACGTTTTCTTGAGGGCGATAACACGGCTTCCAAACGTTCTCATGTGGATTACATGTGGTTTATTCCCTGTCAACTTTTCATAAGGGGTTACGTTATCTAAAGCTTTCGTTGGGCAACGATTTCGCACATATGCTGCCGCATTGACAGCTTCTGCCCATAAATTAAATGGTAGTTGGGCATGTAAAAGCATGCACCTTGCCATCTCTACCAACGTGCAGTTTGCCCTTTCGGCGACTCCATTTTGTTCAGGAGTATATTCGACTGACAGCTGTCTGTATATTCCTTCGACCTTTAGAAAATTTGAAAACTCCCTCGATAAATATTCTTTGGCATTGTCAGTGCGTATCTTTTTTTATTAAATTCCCTGTTGACCTTTCTGCTTTGGCTTTGTACTCCTTGAAAGCTCTGAGTACGTCTGATCTTTGTTTTAACATGGCTACTTCTATATGTCGTCTTGTCATCGATGAAGGTAACAAAGTACCTCGCTCCCCCTAAAGATGGTACGTGCATTGGTCCACATATATCGCTGTGTATCAAACCTAATGTGTCTTTTTCCCTTGTAGTTGATGATTTATACGGCAGCTGATGTATCTTACTTTTACAGCATACCTCGCACGTTGCATGTGGGCCTCTACGATTTCCAGTCAGGCCAGTCACCATATCTTTCATTTTCTTTATATCGTTGAAATTTAAATGTCCTAGCCTGCAGTGCCACTTCATTAAATCACTGTCATGGATTCTCGATAACTGTGCAAACTGTTTTGTAGAGGTCTCTTGTACCAAGTATAACCTATCTTGTCGCATAGCTTTCATTGCTACGAGCCCATCGTCTTTTCCATCTTCTTTAACCACATTAGCACAATCTTTATGAAAAATGACTTTGTATCCGTTATCTGTAATGTTAGATACTGACAATAAATTGTTCCTGAACTGCGGTATAAGCATTGTGTTTTTCAACCTAATATTGTCTGTCTTGTTCGGAGAGTTTTGAACCTCAATGCATACTTCTCCTATTCCGGCAGACTCAACATTGTCCTCCGCAGCTGTATAAACTTTTGTAATTTCCTTTTTATCTAAATTTTCAAACCTCTTTTCTTCTTTGCACATGTGAGTTGTGGCTCCGTTGTCCAAGCGCCACACACCAGGCCTTTGGAAATTCACCTCTAATGCAGTCGCATGCATTGCAGCCTCCTTATTATGTTCATTATTTTCCTGCCTTGGTCTTGATTTACAATATTTTTCCCCCATTTTTCCACATATATAACATTTATAATCACGTTTCTTACCTTGGTGTGTGGATGCGTTAACCGACCTTGGTTGTTCTTTCCTGTACGGTGCCTTCTTGTTTGCGAAGAGTGCTTCTCCTGTATTGAAGTCACGCTCCTTATCGTTTTCGGATCTCCTTACCTCCTCTTCCAGAAGTCTAGTTTTCAATTCTTCTAATGTTGGCATTCGCTCCCTAGACTCGGTGGCAATGCAAAAATTATCATACTCACCAGGCAAGGCATTCAACAACCATACCGTCAATAAATTTTCTGGCAGTTTCATATCGCACTCATTCAACTGCTCTGCTATTTTCATAAACTCATTCATAAACTGAGTCATGGTTTGATTTGACGTTTTCCTCAGCCTATATAATTGCTTAAAAAGGACGCATTGTCTCATAGGACTTCTTGATTCATATACCTCTTTAAGAGCTTCCCACGCTGCTGCTGATGTGTTTGTGCCTTTGATATGACTGAACTGGTCTGGTTGCAGGCTCAAAATTATTAGATCCAGAGCCTTTTCGTCTTTACAGATCCATGCGGCATGGTCCTCTTCAAGCTTTACTATTGTTCCATTTACATAGTTCCATAAATCATTATAACGTAGAACACTCTTCATTTGCACCTTCCATATCTCATAATTGGTGCTGCTTAACTTCTAAATGTTTTCTACTTTGCCTATATTCATTTTTGGTAAATTTAACACGTGGCACGTGGCGACTTAACCTCACTTATTTTTGTTAATCGTGCTTTCTAGGCTATCTGGGCCCATAACCCGTTAAACTTGTGTATATGTAGCGTATAGCCGCACACAGACAACACGATATGTGTCTATTATAAATATACTTTATTGTATACCAAACACTTAATATTAAATATATAAAGTACAGGTTAACACGTGCGATCGGTAGAAAACCTCGGAGTGGACTGCACGATCGGTGGCGCTCGGAAACACGAGGTGCCTTCTGGGGAAAAACACTAGACAAAATAACCGCGAACTTCAACAAAATAATTTCCATTTAATTTATGTGAATACACACGAACTTAAATACAATACAATCTCTTCGGAGGCGGCGCAAAATTGAAAATTTTCGACACTGCAAATTACGAAAATCATTAAATTCTTCTACACACGCTTTCACATATTAATGTATCCTCTCTTCCCATCTACTGATTTCCAAGTCCACCATATTCCAATGAAATCATTCTCCGAGAAGATTGTATTGTATTTCAGTTCGTGTGTATTCACATAAATTAAATGGAAATTATTTTATACTTTTTAGTGCGTTTTTTCGAAGTCGGTTTAATTTTTGTTATGACAATTTCTCATTCATCACGAAAGAACAGTTGCACTGATAATATGTATACTGATAATTTTATTTATGAGAATTTCGCATTCATCACGAAAGAACCGTTGCATTAATAATATGCATACTAATAACATTGTCCAACAAATTCCAACTTTTTTTTGTATTTCGATACCCACTATACGATTTTCGTAGTGTTTTGCGCGCTGATTCCGAATCTGTTCTTAATTTTTCTCCTAGACGTACAGTTTTTGAGAAAATTTAGTTTTAAAAAAAGACATATTTTTCAACTTTAAACAAATGTTATTATAAAAGATATTGAATTGTTCTTTACAGCAAAAGATTCTGTAGTCTTTCCCGGATACAGTGATATCCAATATTAATACATTATGATTGTTTAAACATGTTTAAACAACGTTGTCCCCACGTTATCCCCGTGCCCACTTGCCTGTCCGCTGAATAGCACAGGGGCTGGAAGTCTTTAATAGTATCTCGTCTGTGGCACGTGGTCTGTAGAATATACGCGGTCGCGGTACGCCAGAACCATTTTGTGCCAGTTCACGTGCGGTAAAGTTGATGAATCTTCGTGGCCTTGTGTTTTCTGCGCGTTGATACACATTAATTTGTTAAAATGCCAGTGTGTATTGTGGAAGGTTCTGCTCCATGCTAAGAATGTACTGTAGCGTGACCCGTTGATCACGCGAACATAGTTACGATAGCGTTACCGCAATATAGGTTCGATTAATGGCGCTGAGAGGGAAATTTGAATATAAAGCATAACGTTTAGGTCAAAGTCGCGTATTTCATATACATATATTCTTTATTCGGGCACGATAGCTTAGACTTAGAATGAGTAGGGAAACAACGGAAGGTTCCCACAGAGATCCTTGACGAAACCAGATAGGCGAGACTAATCGAAGAATTTGGGTAAAGTCATGTAACTATTTGGAGGAGCTTCTCCAATTTCGCATAAATAGACAGTCGAAGTCTAGGATCGGTCAAGGACGGGAAGTCGAAAATTCTCAGTCACAAGGACCTCTTGGAACTCCCCCGGACCTCTCTCTCGCTCGGTCCCACGACCCTTGTTTTGACGGGCCTTCACCCTTGCGTGTACCCCACTCTCGTGCGTGCGCTATTGAGGCACCTCCACCACCAATCACCATCGAGCAGCAACCGAAGACGAGCCACCCGACGAATCAACGTCCAGCTGGAAGATCCGAATTTTCCTATTGGCTAAGGAAATGGATGCTGGAAGAAGATAAAATTTCAGGACGAGGCAAATACGAGGCAGATAGAATTCTCAGATCATAGAGTCGACAACTAAAACTTCAATTAAATAAAGTCTATATTTATTTTTCCTTTACATTACATTGTTCAAAGTTATTTTCTGCGAACCTTCCACGAGCACCCGAACCCAGCAAATTCCCTAATCCCACCACACTGCGACGTAACAGTACTACAGACTAGTATTTAAAGTCGCCTATAGAGCGCACCACAGTGTGGCCCCATGTGGGGTCGCGCGTACCACTCTGCATTGACAGCGTAGTGGGGAGCTGCCGCGCCTGCGCACGACCACTGACGCCATTATCGACGGCACGTCGATCGTGCCGATCGATCTCTTCTTCCTCGTGCTCTCGAACTGTATAGACGTGTTTTCATATTGCTCTATGGTTATTTCGATCAGCCATTGTGGCTCGTGGAACCGTTACATAGTAATTCGGTTTATTGCCTCGTTTCGGCATTGTACTGTTTATGTATCTTCTCAGTGCTTTCTGAATAAATTGTTGATATTGTTTACACTCGTTAATAGTGTCTACAAGTGAATTATTCCACGTGATGATAGTAAGGCTCACCACGTGTGATTCAAGACCATAAGTGATCCTTTCTGGACCAATCCTTACACCCATGTGGGAAAGCTGGTATAGGATTACCAATGTAGGACCACTATCTGAGAAAGGATAATGATCTTCAGAAGGAATTGGGAGAGTCCCACATACCTCTCCACGTGGTCGGTATAAAAGGAAATTGAATGTAACAACAATGTTCAGTCACCAGTGTTTAATCACGATGATGATCAATAAGATGATCAGTTGTACAGGATACTGAGGATATAATAATCGCATCCAATGATGCAGGAGCAACACAAGTACAATACTTTCACAGGTATAACTAAATCAACGTCGACGACAATACGTCCGCACACATCGAGCGTTGGAGCGGAAGAGAGCGAGCATTCGCTGCGCTCAGTAATTTCGGCGGAAAGCCGCGAGTGCGCAGGCGCGGTACCCCACCAAGGATCGGGGGTAAAGCCGAGCCCACACCCATGTGGAATTGATAAGGACACGGAGCAGGAATTAGAGAACGCCACGTTGACGGACACAACCGTTCCACACGGAGTCTCGGAACGAAGAGAGTGAGAGGGTTCGGCGGCGCCGATCCCCACTTTGCACATATATGGGAGTGGGGGACCGAGTCCCCACACACTCCGCCCCTAGTGGAACGACATTTATTAAACAATGAATATTTACAATATATGTGCAGTATTTACAACAACGTAAGAGTATATCGCTCTTAACAAAGCTTCTTCCATCGAGGGAAGGAAACCGCGACGAACGCGAGTATTTGAACCGTCTCAACCTCGAAGGGAGAACGCAACATAACCATGCAGTATCATGTGACAGGTTCGACAATGCGACACCGAAACACGAACGCAGAAAAATGTCTGAGCTCATTGCTCTTCACCATACATCTTCCATAGAAGGAAGCCAACCGCGACGAACGCGAGAATTTAAACCGTCTCAACCACGAAGGGCGAACGCAAGTTATAAAAATGTCTCAACCCGAAAGGAGAACGCGAATACCACCATGGGTACGCTATGTAATCACGCAATATCACGCAACAGGTTCGCCGACGCGACACCGAAGCACGAACGCGCGGACCATTTAAAGCGCGGACGCAAAACACGTACCATAAATCCGCGGTCACTAAAAACGCGATTGCAAACGCAAATTAAATTTGAAATGTGCGGAAATTACGCTCCAACAAGCAACATACACGCGCAAACTAATAGACAGCGCGCAACGCGCGGACGCAGAAAAAAAGAAAACAAGCGGAAAAACTTGGACAAGCTATGATAACAATGTCACGACCCTGCAAAAGCTGCGTACAACTACTTGGCAGATGCCAAAAAAAATGACATTACGCGCAAACAAGTATACCACGGACGCCATAATGAAACGCACTAAATTACGCTCTGACAGAAACCGTAGACGCGCTATATTAAATGGCGGCCTAATACTTAAGATGCGCGGGGGCACTAATAAGACCCATGCCAAAATATGGCGGCCCGCGGTCACAAATCGCGGACACGAGACGCGCGGTCACTATAAACGCAGACACGGCAACGCTCGGTTTTATTGCGCGAAACCGGACGGGCACGGGAAAACCGGCACAAACCGCACGCAAAATGGCGGACGACGTCACGCTGTTGTCTGAAGAGCCCTCATGCTGCGACGCTCCCCGTCCTTCACTTCCAGCGAGAATCGCGTACTCAGGAACGAGAGAATAAGGCGCCGTTGACGGTGGCTACTCCCCTTTAGCAGCAAAATTGGACGCCTCGTCCGCACCGCGTGGCGAGAACAATGGCGGCCCTGGACACAAAGCCGGGATGAAATCGCATGCAGCAGCATGCTGCCACCAAGAAATCGATCGAACGACCGATGGCCGTGCTCCTCGCTCCACGTGGCCTTTCCGCATCCTCTCCGGCCATCTTCACCGCACCAGAAGGAAATCCGATGCTCTGACTCACGTTGCGTGTACGACAAATAGTCGGTGGACACCAAAGTAGGATGGATGCGTGTTCAAACCAGTCGAGGGTCACCAATGTGGAATTGATAAGGACACGGAGCAGGAATTAGAGAACGCCACGTTGACGGACACAACCGTTCCACACGGAGTCTCGGAACGAAGAGAGTGAGAGGGTTCGGCGGCGCCAGCGGCTTCCGCCGATCCCCACTCTGCACATATATGGGAGTGGGGGAACCGAGTCCCCACACCCATCAAGGATGGCCACAGTCAACCATCCCTCCCCGCTCGCAGCACGCCCCCTGACACCCTTAAATCTACTTTACGCACAGTCCAGGTCCGTGGTTAAATGTCACTCACTCACTTCTGCCGTGGTTATGAGTGGGGAGAACCAGTAAGGTACCTTCAGTGCGTTCCAAACAGTGTCGCCGGTTGAGGCAGAAAGTTGCCTCAATTACTCTCCTCCTTTTCCCCTTCCACTATCCCATTCCAGCACCATGCGCACACTCGAACGTCCCCCACTAAGACCGTAGACCATGGTGCCCGTGCCGTAGACTGGACTGGTCATCAGAGAGGGGGTACTTGATTCCCCTCGATTGTTGGCGACCTGGCGACACTGGTTCTAAACAGTGTTCCGATTGAACCCACCGTTTTTCGCGAATGCGCGGCCAGGACAGTGGCGTATCTACAATGACGCAGCAGAGCGGCCAGGGCCCTGACGCCTTGAGGCAATTATATTGGCGGGAATGTCCTGGTGTTTTTGGCGGGGCAACTGATGGACGAGAGACGTGATGCGGAACGAGGTCAGTATTGTTAATACTTTTAAAAGCCTTTTTTAAAAGTTTGCGGGGTGCTCAAGCTACCGGATTTCATCGAAATGGTTACGTTACTGAGGCTGAAATTGCCGCGCATGCGCGAAAAACGATGGGTACATATACTCCTACATACCCCTTCCACTATTCCATTCCAGCACTGTGCGCAGGCGCACACTCCACGCTCCCCATCGCGCACGTGCAACGTGTCTCCCATTCGTCCCACTCATTCCCCATCATCAAAGAAGGGGTACATAATTTCACCGTGACTCCCCGCATATGGCATCACTGAATCGGAACACTAGTTCCAAAGCGTTTCTATGCCAGTCGTATGTTGTCTACGAGCGTTAGCTTGCAGTTGTACCAGGTACAGTGCACCAGGTAAGTCAGCACATTAATATTGCTGTTTCTATTTTCCATTCAGAGCTGCTGATTTACAATATTTTTGACATAATTAGACTCTGGATGTTTATGCAATGTACCAAAATAAATAAAATCCGTACTGAAGTCTACTGAATTTATTACTCCAACATTGTTTGAAAATTCTTATAAGCCATAAATGCATAAAGATCCGCAGTTTAGATATAATTTAATCAGGGTACACACGTTTTAAGCATTCAGAATATCTGGTAAATTATTATAAATTCTGGTATGGTTAACAGCAAATGGTTAACTGGTAGGTAAACAGGTCATGCGTTACTACGTCGAGAACCAGTGTGGTTTATATGATCGTATTTTGTTTTAGTTATAAGGTAAAGTGCCCTATGCCTGGACAGCATGTTTTTCTATTTTTAATTTTATCACTTTAAATAAACAAAAATAATTTTTTAAGAGTTTTCACATACAGTTCAGAGTTTGTAAAGTAATTTAAAATAAAAAATTATTGGTTAGGGTAATATCTTAATTGTATTAACAGGAATAATTCAAACCTGGTGGTAGTTGGACATATTAAATCCAATCTAAGCTAGTACCTGGACAGAAGTAAACCCTACACTGGGACAAATTGAATTTACATATAATCTGCAACAGACACTATAATGCTCCAAGCACTATGGCCGCTACGGGGAGCGAGACGAGCGACCGGGAGGATTGGGGTATTCCTTGAGAATGCCTCCTATCGAGCAAAAATTTGCCCATGCCTGATCTATAACATCGAACTTTATTAAATCTTTAATGATGCACATATGAATATATTATTATTGTATATTACATGCTGCCCTTAATTTGTTGTGTAATTATCTTTTTTCTTCCGTGTAAATTATTATTGATTTCTTGTTCCGGTTCTTTTTCAATTTTGTATCTCTCTTTTTCCTGCTTTTTTGACAAATGTTCTTCTGCTATAATTTTTTTTCTTGCTCCTTTTTTCAAGATCTTTCTTCTGTCTTCGACAGTACAGTTGGTGGTCCTTTGTTAGCATCCACTGAACTTAAAATTTTCATTTTAGAATGCGTGATTTTTGGAATCTTAAACTGGCCTACTGTATTGAGAGCTTGTACTTGTACGATGGATTCAACAGAATGAGATTCTTGATTTCTCTTCAATTTTTTATTTTCATTCAATCTTCTATTTTCCTTCAATCTGTCATTTTTAATAATATCCTTAGATTTTATGTACACTTTTGGCTTTCTCTTACTTTAATCTGTTTTTTTATGATACTTATTATTTACTTTTTTCGACTGGAATCAAAAGTTTTGTTTCTAGTAATGGCCATTATCAAATTTAATTTTTAAAGTAAGTTTACAATCTGAGAAAAACATTTTTTAAGAACTATATCGACATGAATAATTAATTTTTGAGGTTAGGTATTAATACATTTAGTTAACTAATTTGCAAAGAATTCGTTGATTTTATTCACAAACGCGTGTCCGGCTTCAGGCGTAAGCACATTGCGTATAAGCTTAGAGTGGGACAGCTACTGTCATCGCGTCCCAGTATGGAGTACTTATATTTGAAAACAATCCTAATCTTCGACATCTAATATTTGGATTAATAATTATTATTTACGTTAAGTTTGATTGCCAATTTATTTTAAAATATCCATATTATTATGCGTGATAATTATTTTTTGTCTGAGGGTTTAAATTATATCTTTTTTTCTAACAAAAGTTCGAACTATAAATGCACATGATTCGCATGTAAATAGACTATTTTGTATACTGTTTTCACATGAACTTTGAATTTATTTTTAAATTTCAATTGATGTCATAATCAAACTAGAGGGTTATTGTTGCTCGCTCGCTTCGCTCGCTCGCGAGTAGGGTTGTTTTTGCTCGCTCGCTTCGCTCGCTCGCGGGTAGGACTGCTCTTGCGAGAGGGTTAGTGGTACGCATGGCTAGTAGGGCCTGCAGCTATTAATGTTTTTTTTGATTTGGTGTGTGACTCTCCACGAGCCACACAAAGAACTTCCCGATTCGTTAGTTGCAGTATATTATTATCATTATTTTTAGTACGTTTTAAGAAGATTATTCGTTTTCAGGGAAATAAATAGTTTTCTACTTATCAAGATGTTTGCTATATGGCGTCGCATTAAACGAACATCGTAGGCTCGTTGCTCGCTTGGTTCCTTGTTATAGCATACTAATGTTGCAAAATAAATTGTCTTAATTAGTTTTTCGCAAACGATACGTCTCCTCATTATCCGGGTTTGCAGTATTGATCTTGGATTTCTTCGATACTGTTAATTTAAATTGTCCCAAAATATATAAACCGCGCTCAATTTTGAAACTCTGCTCAGTGCTACATACAACATTTGTAAAGTTCGTTTTCCTGATGTTTTAAAATTCAAACATACTTTTCTCTTATGTTTGTCCCTGACTTTTATGAATCGTAATCGCGTCAGCAGGAACCACTGGAAATTGACTACGTGTGATTTGATATTTTTCCCCATTCGACATATTTACATGATTCGAGATTTTTAGTATTGGTGTTAAATTTTGATGAATATTTGCACTCGTACTCTGGCCAATTGAAAATCTAACCACAATATAGAGGAAATTTTAGTATTTTCTTGGAAAGTAATAAATTTTAATATTCCGCATGTGTGTGTGTGTGTGCTCCATTAACCAATCCGTTTTCAACATCAATGTTATTAATAATTATCATATAGTTTATATTAATTTTCAATTTAATCTCAGTTAATAATTCGTTTGGAAACGATTGTTTTTTTTAAAGATTGTAATATAAATTTTTTTTGTACTTTCATCGATATTCTTTGAAAATGTATTCTTGGGAGTAGAGATGATTAACTCACTCTTGCATTGGGATAATTTTCGATTATTGTAAGCGATTATTGTAAAATGAAAAAAAATTTTTTGTGTAATTACGTTTGTTTCTTCGGTGGGAACTTTCCATTCTCTCGTATAAATTGCATTGTAGAATCAACTCCTTTCGAAAAAAACTAAAAATCTAAAAAACTGCTTGAGCAATATGGACCAAAATCTAATCAGCTCTAAGTTACGACGGGGCACATCGATTGCATCATTCATCATTCTGATCGCGTTGTTACTTTTTCAGAAAACGTTAACGAAAAATTTGATACCATAGAAACAGACATACGCACACACACACACACACACACACACACACACACACACACATACGAACATTTTGCTGAAAATAGTCTAAAATGACTGCAATGACCATGAAACGTGAAGATCTGCTAAAAAATCGATTTTCGATTTTCGGGGTCATTACAATAACTTCCCTATAAAATCGGGAAGTTAAAAATATTCACACCTACTTGTAGCTAAGAGGCCTCAGAATATATAATATAATGATTTAATCTCTTAAGTACTGATTTTACTATGAAAATTCGAACGGTAGCGCTCGATACAAGGCACCGCATCGGTGGGAACTGGCGGCAGTCAAAAGATTTGCCGGCGCGACGCCTATTCTAATTCGCGTCGAGCTCGGCAGTCACAGGACTCCGCGTGAAAAATACAAGTAGAATACGCGTCTCTTTACAATGGGACTAGACGAAGACGAACAAGGTCGCGACAAGAACGAAACGGGTACGTTGTCCCACCATGGAACGTCTCAAAGATAGCCGGTAATATAACGTCGAAAATCAGGGCCGGCCATCTGGGGGGGTGCGGCGGATGCTATGCACCGAAGCCCCGCGATTGAAAGGACCCCAACACGATCAAGGATTAAAATAATGTAATTTTTCTGAAGTAATTAATGTATTAGCAAAAACAAAATCATGCATTAAATAAACATGCATTAGTAATATACAGAGTGAGTCCGAAGAAACAGAACACCTAAATATCTAAGTTACTTTTCGTTGTACAAAAAGACTTCTTAGAGCAAAGTTACACTGTTTGAAGGGCCACATGTAACGGTGTAAGGGAAAAAATTTTTGAGGTCATTTTTGTACGAGATTTCAAGGTCATCGATATTTTTTTAAATGGAATGAGGCATTTTCTAATACATCAATCGATGCAACTGGACATTCGTTATAAAAAAAGTACTAACCTATGTATGTCGAAAAGTTAGTAGTTCACGAGATATTTCAATTTAAATAACTCTAAATCACCATTACTGTCGTACTACGACGTTACACAAGTAAATAAATGCTGACATCAATTTAATATTAATGTCAATTTTTCAATTTCAACTTCAATTTCAATATCAACTCTTCAACTTCATTTTCAATTTCAATTTTTCCATTTCAACTTTAATTTCAACTTCAATTTTAACTCTCCCATTTCAACTTCAATTTTAACTCTCCCATTTCAACTTCAATTTCTACTCTTCAATTTCAATTTTTCAATTTCAACTTCAATTCTTCAATTTCAATTTCAACATCAATTTTTCCATTTCAACTTCAATTTCAATATCAACTCTTCAACTTCATTTTCAATTTCAATATCAACTCTTCAACTTCATTTTCAATTTCAATTTTAACTCTCCCATTTCAACTCTTCCATTTCAACTTCAATTTCTACTCTTTCATTTCAACTTCCATTTGTCAATTTCAACTCTTCAATTTCAACGTCAATTTTTCAATTTTAACTTCAATTTCAATATCAACCCTTTAACTTCAACTCTTCAATTTCAACGTCAATTTCAATATCAACCCTTCAACTTCAACTTCAACGCTTCAATTTCAACGTCAATTTTTCAATTTCAACTTCAATTTTTCAAAAAATCTCTTGAAAATTTTTTCCCTTACACCAATACATGTGGCCCATCAAACAGTGTAACTGTGTCCTAAGAAGTTTTTTTGTACAACGAAAAGTAACGGAGATATTTAGGTGTTCTGTTTCTTCGGACTCACCCTGTATGTTCGTGTTTGTAAATTTTTTTTTACTTTACAAAAAATTTAGGGCCCCAAATGGTTTCTTGCACCCAGGCCCGTTTATAGAGAAGGCCGGCCCGAACCAACACGAACAGTTACAGATAACACTGTGTCCAACACCAAATTTGTTCTGTTGGATGATCTCGCCGTACGGTGGATAAAGCAACGTGATTGTGGGGCAATTAATTAAACTCACCATTACTACGAAATACGTATTTTATGTTTATTAAATGATATAATAAAAGTTCACATTCTACACGAGGCAAGTCTACGACACACTAGCGCTCTCTGCTCCTGTCCCCCTGTCTCCATTAAGGTGCATCCACATTGGAAGTCACATCGCTACAATATCCTCCCTTGACTTGTGGATTTACTGCGTATGTTCAATCTCTCTAGATTCTTTCGTAACTTATCTGCGCTTAACGCCTTTGTCAACATATCGGCTTCCATATCCTCAGACTTTACATGTTCTAACATAATATTATTGTTTTGTAACGAGTGTGTTTCGTCGTCGTTCGGTTTCCTCGCGTCCGTGCCCCTTGGTGCTGAACTGCTCGCCGATCCAGGGTCCTAAACGACGAAGGGAGTAGACGGCGCGAGGAACGGAATCGGTACGGGTGAAGTAACTGACGAGTCGGTTGCGGGCAAATATAATTATGCTCGCTGCCTTTCAGACGCGTCAGATACGGTGCCTCAGGATACGGTGCGCGATGTTAATGCTACGGTGTCAGTGATTTTAGAACGTGTGACCGTGAGAGTGCTACCTGAACCTGTAAGTGGTGTAGGACGCATGCAGAGTGGACAGGAGTAGAGTTAGATCGCGACTGTCGTCGTGATCTCCCTACCTAGGCCGGGTTTTCGTGGTCCTTCGATGTCCGTGACGCACGGGTCACCGAAGTACCTCCGGACAGTCGTTCAGGGAGTTCGGTCAAGGTGACGCACCTTGTCTTGCCCGACTGGCCTCGTGGGCGACTCGCCTCACGAGGGTGACTTTCTAGGCGGTTCTTAGGCGACGTCGAAGGGTGACGCACCACTTCTAGTTCGGCCTATTTCGTGGACGACGCGTCTCACGAAACAACTCGCACCAGCGGAGAGACAGGATAACTGGACATGTGGTTCTCCGACGAAGTCAAAGGGTGACGCACCGCTTCTTGTTAGTCGGTTCTCGGAGGCGACGCGCCTAGCGAAAGTGTCCGGTGACGCACCGGGTGTTCGAGGTAGAGCACGGCTCGTACCAGCGGAGATACAGGATAATGGGACAGGATGTTCTCCGACGAAGTGGAAGGGTGACGCACCACTTCTTGTTCGTCGGCTCTCGGAGGCGACGCGCCTAGCGAAAGTGACCGGTGACGCACCGGGTGTTCGAGGTGGAGCACGGCTCGCACCAGCGGACAGACAGGACGACAGGGTTTCTTCGACGAAGCCGAAGGGGTGACGCACCACTTCTTATTCGTCGACTCTCGGAGGCGACGCGCCTAGCGAAAGAGACCGGTGACGCACCGGTTGTTTCGAGGTAGAGCACGGCTCGTACCAGCGGAACCAGGATGCCGATAACGGCGGAGACGTGGACAACGGTTACAGGTAGTATACTCACAGCACTGGAATATCGCACGTGGTGGTTCCTGGATGACTGCTGGCGGACTCAGGTGATTTTAGTCTGTTCGCGACGGCTTTTATAGGGATGGTTTGGTGGTAAAGGATGGTGGTGCGGTGCGGTATTTTGATGGTAACGTATACCTTCTTCTGAACAGTATTTTGGAAATTTGATTTGGATTCCCGTTGGAATACGGGCCTGGGTGCGGTACAGGCGGTGTTGTTTTGACAGGAGGCCGGTGGTACGTTACTGGGATCGCGTCGTCGTGTATAACCGGTGGAGGTTTGACAGGGGTTTGTTCGTAACAGTTCTACTTTACGTAGGTCTGTTACAGTTTTATGCTTCATCCTTTATAAAAAAGTATTTTCTATTAATATGTTTCGTCCTGTTAGTAACTCTATCCTTGTGTACCCAATCCTTGGCTGCTTTACTGTCTGTTTTAACTTTAATTGATAGTCTATCTCCGATATTTGTACCTAAACTTTCTAATAACCCTTGGACCCATTTCAATTCTTGTACTCCCTCACATATTGCCATTAACTCGGCTTCACACGTGGATAAAGCTACTAATTCCTGCTTTCTCCTTCTCCATCCTATTACATTATTTCCTATCTTAACAGTATATCCGCTGAATGACTTGGCATCTTTCGTACTGTTCCAACTCGCGTCCGTACTTACAGTTAAAATATCACTCTTGTTATCGTATATCAGTCTATAATCTTTGGTACCTTACAATATTGTGACATTTTACTAATGCTATGTATAATATCAGGTCTTGTCGCAACTCCCAGGTACATTAGAGATCCTAACATCTCTTGGTACACTAATGAATCTATCTTTGGTGACTCTTCGCATTGATCTAAATCCTGTTGTACATCTAATGGCGTATTTTCTATTTTGCATTCTGCCAAACATAACTTATGTACTATTTTATCTACATATATAGTCGCTTTGTGATATTTCTAATCCTGTTTTCGTTTCCATTATGTCTATATTTAAAAAACTTTTCTTTACTGTTTCTACGAGATCGATATACTTTCTTATCTTGTTAATATTAGTCTCTATTATTTTATTGTTCGTCCCTACGACTAGAAAATCGTCGACATACATTCCTATCAGTAATAGTCCACTATTCTCCTTTTTCACGTATACACACGGATTTTCTTTTATTCTTTCTAATCCTACCTTTTCCATTATTTCATTCATTTTCTTGTTCCAGTAATAACCGGATTGAGGCAGTCCATAAATTCCTTTTATTAGTTTGCACACCTCATTCTGTCCACTGTTATATCCTGGTGGTTGTTGCATGTATACGTCTTCCCTCAGATCGCTATACAGGTATGCTGCTTTCACGTCATACTGTTGTACCTTCATTTTGTAGATGCTCGCTATCAATAGTAGAGCTGTCACAGTTTGCATTTTGATGACAGGTGCGTATGATTCTTCATAGTTCGTCCCCTGCCGTTGCTGGCAGCCTACTGCTACTAATCTAGCTTTGTATCTTACGTCATTCTTTTCTATGTGTTTTTTGTTGTAAACCCATTTCGATTTTATGACTTTCATTTCTGGAGTTCGTGGTACTAGCCTCCATACTTCTCGTTTTTCCATACAGGCTAATTCTTCCTCCATTGCTTCTTTCCACCTATCAGCTTCTGTAGATTCCAATGCCTCCTGTAAATTCTTTGGTATTATTTCACCCGCAGCTATATTTGCTTGTTGACGCCTTTGCTTTATCCTCTCCGATCTCCTTACTCCTTGATTTAATAATCTTTCTTCTTGTTGCTGTCTATTTCTCCTGTGTTCTTCTTCTATTTCTTTTGTCTTCCTTCTTGGTGTAGGTCCTACACTTCGTGGTTGCACTTGATCAGCTTCTGTTCCGACCTCCTCTTCATGATGATCAGCTTGTTCTGTATCATCCTCTATCTCTCTATCACCTTCAATCTGAATTTCTTCTATTTCTCCTTCGTTCTCTTCATGTTTGTTACTGTTGGAGTATACATCGAAATGCACGGAACATGCGGAGGAGGAAAGGTCTCTTTTGACCTGCCGTTTATTGCACCTCAAGCGTAGCCATCTTTTCCGTACTACAGGGCCTAAGAAAGAATGGTCAACTCAGTCCGAGCCAGCCTACCGAGCTAGTAACAGCTCTCACAGTACTTAAAGTTTTCTAACCATCAATAGTTCCATTTCAATGTAACAGTCAGAAAGTATTATATTGTGTTATATGCGAGCAGTACATACTATTGTAACTCACCACTGATAGACGATTATTTCATTGTGTCGTGGAGTTTGAATAAATACTAAATATACAGTAATATTTGATCTCCCAACCTCGTTATCCCAATAGTTACCATCTTGAAATATGTCTATATAAGAAATGTCAACAACTCCGTTTGACTTTTCATTTCCTTTTCTATTTTCTATGAGTAATGCCCCTTTCTCATTTTCATTAAACTTGACATTTCTTGCTGACACTATTTTCTTCTGTTCTGCATCATATACTCTATATGACCTGTTTCCCTCAGAATAACCCACAAATATTCCCTTCTTTGCCTTTGGCTTTAATTTATGTCTTAAGTTCTTCGCTATAATAATAATAGGCAACGCTTCTAAATACCTTAATGTATGAAACTGTTGGCCTTCTTCCAGACCACAGTTCCATTGGTGTTTTCTCAGCCCTTTCCCTACAAAGGGTTATGTTTTTCAAAAATGCGGCTGTCATAATTGCTTTCGCCCAGAACTCTTCAGGCAATTCCGCATCCAGTAACATCGTTCTAGCTTTGTCCAATAGTGCCCTATTAGTCCTTTCAGCTATCCCGTTGCTTGCTAGATTATATGGCACCATCGACTGCTGCTGAATTCCCCTTTTTCACATAAATTCCTAAAATCACTGTTAATAAACTCTCTACCGTTATCTGACCTAATCTTTTTTATTTTCTTATTTAATTGATTCTCGTACTTCGTAAGGTATTCAAGAAAACATTGAAACGTTTCTTCTTTGCTTTTGAGTAGGTACACGCATACATACCTAGAGTAATCGTCTACCAACACATAAATATATCCATTGCCACCAATTGAGTTCACACGCATTGGTCCGCACAAGTCCATATGTATCAACTCTAACGGTTCTTTAGTTACAATAGTTCTTACGGGATAAAATGGTTTCTGTGACATTTTTTCCAGCACGCATGCTTCACACTAACCTAGAGGCGCAGAACGATACTTAAGGTCTCTGACCATTTCTTTCCTTTTCATGCAGTCTAAGTAACTTTCATACACATGCCCAAGTCTTCTATGCCATAACACTTTCTCATGATGCGTTAAATTATTGTTCTTATCTAAATCTATATCTACGCTTAATCTATTCTGCTTATTTATATTTACTTTCTGTGTATCCTTATTAATATCTATATCTGCCAACATTGCGTTATCACTCATTGTAACTGTTTCCAATATAAAGATACCATTTTGTTGAAAAGCTTCTGCAATTTGTTCACCATATCTCCCTATTATTTTTGCAACACCCTCACTGAATACCACTTTGTGTCCATATTCATTTAACTGACTAACAGATATTAGGTTAGAACGTAATGTAGGCACGTATAGCACCTTTTCTTATACAAATAACATTCTCTCTCTCTCCGCTATATACTTTCACTCTGATATCACCCTTCGCTTGAAATTCTATACTTCTACTTTCATCCGCTAACCATATCTTAACCTTATATTCTATCACATTTATCATATTGTCTTTACACGCTGACATATGTGCTGTCGAATCAGAGTCTATTATCCATGTTTGTCTATTCTTACTCTTTTGTAGCGTACCTTTTTCACTTGTCACTAGGAAATTATACTCACTTTTATCACATTTCACCATACTACTCTGCTGTTCTCCCCTCTGCGGCAATCTTCTGTGGTTGTTTTGGTTATTATTATGTCCCTGGTTGTGATAGTATCCTGGTCTTCTATTTGGTGTTCGCATTGGCGTCACATCCTTCTTGTGGTAGCAGTCTCTCACTATATGGTTATTCCTCCCACATATATAACATGCTCCATGTTTTCCTCCATTGTTTGGATTTCGAGTTGCCTTGTAAGCATTCTCCGTCTTCCAGGCTTCGTTTCCACCATGTGTACCGCTCTGATTCTGTCTGCTTTCTTCTTCCATTAGTATGCGTTTAATATCATCTAGGTTGATATCTCTTTGCGTTCTCAACACTGCTGCTGTTTTCTCGTATCTAGGATGTATTCCCCTTATCATGTGGTAGCTTACCTCACGGGGGTCAAATGGAGATCCTATTTTAGCACTTTTCGATGCGATATTCTTCGTCCTTGTGACGTATTCCATTACCGATTCATTCGCATTCATTCAAACATTCTTTAATTCTAGTCCGATGTCAATTTTCTTATCCTGTATGTTGCCCTCGTGCAATCTTCTTAGATCTTCCCAAACCGTTTTCGCCTTGTTTTCCTCCAAGAATTGACCAGCTTGCTCGTCCGACAATGTAATAATTATCAGTCCGAATGCTTCGTCATTTTTGAATTCCCACTTTTGTCTTGCTTTCCATTCATCCGATTCTGGAACGTTCGATACTGGTGGTTCATCGTCTTCGATTACCTCTTTAAATAACTTCCTCGCTCGTAGTACTGCTCGTACTTTCAACACCCATACATGGTAATTTTTATCGGTTAATCGGTCTATATTTTTACTCGATATGGTAAACTCAACCATGGCTATCCCTTTGGTTCTCGACACGTGCTTTTTCTAACCTCTAATCCACTCGTGTACAGCGGCTAACCACGCTCTGCTACCATTAATGTTGGATGATCTCGCCGTACGGTGGATAAAGCAACGTGATTGAGGGGCAATTAATTAAACTCACCATTACTACGATATACGTATTTTATGTTTATTAAATGATATAATAAAAGTTCACATTCTACACAAGGCAAGTCTACGACACACTAGCGCTCTCTGCTCCTGTCCCCCTGTCTCCATTAAGGTGCATCCACATTGGAAGTCACATCGCTACATGTTCGACAGCTACTGTTGGGTGGTTCTCATAGAGATTTTCACACTGATTCCGAATCTGTTTTTACTTTTTGGCCTATACGCACAGTTTTTGAGAAACATGACTTTAAAAAAAGAACATATTTTTCAACTTTAAACAAATATTGTGGTGTTATTATAAAAGATACTGAATTGTGTTCTTTATAGCTGTTCAGGAATCAGAGCTAAATTCGGAAGGTATCAGGGCATCTCAGCCAATCGCTACGCGATTATGGGACTTCCCTTGCTGAGACGCACCTGTTACCTCTCCCAAAAATCAGACGACCAAACGAGCCAATTAGCGCGCTGTATCATCGGCTCGCGACCGACTCCCGAATTGCGGAACGCGCATTCTTCCTCTTCCATGTGCAACCGTCATTGCGACAAGACCGCGACATACTCGATCTCGTTTACTTTCGATTGTTAATACCCGTTAACATCGACCAAGTGCGCCGAATTAATACGAGCGGATTTCAACGTCTATTGTTACGCGTCGGGCAACCAATCATTAGCATAGTGCGAAAGTGCGTCTATTATAGCAATAAACGTCCGTGCCACGTGTTCGTCGTGCGGCAACCGAACAAGAACGAGGTGTTGCTCAATTCTATCTCCCAGGCTACCGGCACCCGCCGCCTCGATTTTCAAACCTTCTTACAAGGTTGTATCAGCAACCAGGAATTACCCGATTCCTCAACAATAGCAAAAGATTCTGTAGACTTTCCCGAATACAGCGATATCAAATATTAATACATTATGATTGTTTAAACATGTTTGAACAATCACTAAAGGCGGAGAGACACCACTTTTTCACCAATTTTTGAGGATATTTTTCAATTTATATAAAAAAATAAGGGTTCAGTGGAAAATAGAACTATACCACGCGATAGAGCAAACTTTTATCGTGAGAAAGCCCCCTTTGAAGTTTGAAACGTCGACGTTTTTTTCGAACCAGAAAGCATAATATCTTCGCCCGACATGAGTTGCCGCCAGTGGCGCTCACCACTGGAACGGTCGTTCGCCGCTCCGTATCCCGTCGCTGCTCCGCGCCGCGCCGTATCCCGTCCCGAGCGCCACTGGCGACAACTCATGTCTTCCGACTTCGAAAAAACGCACTAAAAAGTATAAAATATTTTCCATTTAATTTATGTGAATACACACGAACTTAAATACAAATCAATCTTTTCGGAGGTGGTGAAAATTTCAAAATTTTCCAAATGACAGATGTTGCTGATTATGATTTCATTACAATATGGTAGACTTGGAAATCAGTAGATGGGAAGAGAGGATACATTAATATGTGAAAGCATGTAGAAGAATTTAAGGATTTTCGTAATTTCCAGTGTCGAAAATTTTCAAATTTGCGCCGCCTCCGAAAAGATTGTATTGTATTTAAGTTCGTGTGTATTCACATAAATTAAATGGAAATTATTTTATACTTTTTAGTGCGTTTTTTCGAAGTCGGTTTAATTTTTTTTATAAAATTTTTTTATTTCACACTTTTTATTAAGGGACCAATCGGGAGATATACCCTACACTGATTGGTCCATCCATCTCGGAGTAATCGGTGAACATACATGAAATGTAGGATCAAAAATATCTTTCGTCTGAATATTCACAAATCTCCGCCTGAGATTTACAAAAACGTCTTTCTTTGTCAACCGTCACATTCCAAATCGTAATGTATAAATATCTAAAAGCCGCAATCAATAACGGTAATGACGTCGCGTCGTTACTGTTTCTAATATCTAACATTCAGCGGAGTTCACAACGGCATCACCATCCTACACTTCCGCAAATAAAATCGTAAGGAATAAAAAAATTCAAAATTTTTTTTCACGGGACCACCTCGGGGACATGCTCTACAACAAATGTACACCTTCGGATCGGTGGAGATTTATTAAAAGAAATTACCGCAAAATTGACTTTGACCTTGAAATTTAATGTCAAATTTTTTATGCTTGTATCGCATTCTACTCACCATGGGGACCAAACTTGTCAAAGGAATTATTAGTTGCAACTCAACCGTTCTCTTATAAAAGAATGTTAAATGTTTTAACGTCGTCTTCCGTTCCTTGAGTTGAGAACTATCATGGTTTATGGCTGTTAACAATCGTCCTTGAACAGCGGCTTCGATTTGGCCACCATTATTTTGTAAACGAAACGGATGTAAACAAATAAAGGACAGTAAACATCACAACTTTCAGATGACCACTGCCAATAACCACAGTCTTTTCTGGTCTTTCGTGTAGTGAGTGTTAGACGTCAGTTATGCAAAGTAGAAGAAGAAATTATAACGCGCGTCGTTCTAACGTGCGTCAGATGCTTCATGCTATTGATGAAGCATTTGGAAATTACACCTTAGCTCCGCAATATACAGTGGCTCACGAAAGTATTCGAACGCCCTTTAAAACAGAATAACTTTTTTATAATTGTAACAAACGACCTGATTTTTTATAATCAATTAGAAGCACTGGTTTATGAAATATATGCAAAAAAGATTTTTCAAAAAATTATAATTTACAAGATTACATGCAAAAATAAAAAAGGCATTTTTTAAACTTCTTTATTAGGGCCCTTAAAGAAAATATAAAATCTATGTTAGTTATCGTTAGTTAGTTAGTAGATCTATGTTAGTTATACACATGCTGAAAATTTCATCTAAATCGGTTGACGCAGGAAAAACGACACGCATCAAAAGATGTACGATTTTGTGGATTTTAAGCCTACATAACGTAGGCCTGTTACGAACAAACCCCTAGCAAACCTCCACCGGTTATACACGACGACACGATCCCAGTAACGTACCACTGGCCTCCTGTCAAAACAACACCGCCTGTACCGCACGTACCCCGCACCCAGGCCCGTATTCCAACGGGAATCCAAATCAAATTTCCAAAATACTGTTCAGAAGAAGGTATACGTTACCATCAAAATACCGCACCGCACCACCATCCTTTACCACCAAACCATCCCTATAAAAGCCGTCGCGAACAGACTAAAATCACCTGAGTCCGCCAGCAGTCATCCAGGAACCACCACGTGCGATATTCCAGTGCTGTGAGTATACTACCTGTAACCGTTGTCCACGTCTCCGCCGTTATCGGCATCCTGGTTCCGCTGGTACGAGCCGTGCTCTACCTCGAAACAACCGGTGCGTCACCGGTCTCTTTCGCTAGGCGCGTCGCCTCCGAGAGTCGACGAATAAGAAGTGGTGCGTCACCCCTTCGGCTTCGTCGAAGAAACCCTGTCGTCCTGTCCGTCCGCTGGTGCGAGCCGTGCTCCACCTCGAACACCCGGTGCGTCACCGGTCACTTTCGCTAGGCGCGTCGCCTTCGAGAGCCGACGAACAAGAAGTGGTGCGTCACCCTTCGACTTCGTCGGAGAACCACCTGTCCAGCTATCCTGCCTCTCCGCTGGTGCGAGTTGTACTCCACCTCGAACATACCCGGTGCGTCACCGGTAAATTTCGTGAGACGCGTCGTCCACGAAATAGGCCGAACTAGAAGTGGTGCGTCACCCTTCGACGTCGCCTAAGAACCGCCTAGAAAGTCACCCTCGTGAGGCGAGTCGCCCACGAGGCCAGTCGAGCAAGAGAAGGTGCGTCACCTTGACCGAACTCCCTGAACGACTGTCCGGAGGTACTTCGATGACCCGTGCGTCACGGACATCGAAGGACCACGGAAGCCCGGCCTAGGTAGGGAGACCACGACGACAGTCGTGATCTAGCTCTACTCCTGTCCATCCTGCCTGCGTCCTACACCGCTTACAGGTTCAGGTAGCACTCTCACGGTCACACGCTCTAGAACCACGGGCACCGTAGCAATAACACCACGCACCGTATCCTGAGGTACCGTATCCTGAGGCACCATATCTCACGCGTCCGAAAGGCAGCGAACACAATTATATTCGCCCGCAACCGACTCGTCAGTTATTTCACCCGTACCGACTCCGTGCCTCGCGTCATTACTCCATTTGCCGTTTAGGACCCTGGATCGGCGAGCTGTTCAGCATCAAGGAGCCCGGACGCGAGGAAGCCGAACGACGACGAAACACACCCGTTACAATGTTAATCGATTTTGACGAAATTTTCAGCATGTGTATAACTAACATAGATCTACAAAACATATTTTAAATTTTCTTTAAGGGCCCTAATAAAAAAGTTAAAAAAATAACTTTTTTATTTTTGCATGTAACTTTGTAAATTACAATTTTTTGAAAAATCTTTTTTGCATATATTTCATAAACCAGTGCTTCTAATTGATTATAAAAAATCAGGTCGTTTGTTACAATTATAAAAAAGTTATTCTGTTTTAAAGGGCGTTCGAATACTTTCGTGAGCCACTGTATATCGTGAATATTTAATTAATACCGGACAAGGAAATCCTAGGAACATGCCGGACAGAAGGGATTTTCAAAGATTGGACCAACTTTCTCAAGAATTTGAATTTGCTATTACTCCTGGACATCGGAGGGCAAGCTGACCTCATATTCATTGGAGGAAAGAGGAGAATATAATTGCACCTGTTCGCTTTCATCCTCTTTTGGGTTTACGCGGCTTTACTGTTCTCTATTTGTTTACATCCGTTCCGTTTATAAAATAATGGTGGCCAAATCGAAGCCGCTGTTGAAGGACGATTGTTAACAGCCATAAACCATGATGATTCTCAACTCAAGGGACGTTAAAACATGTAACATTCTTTTATAAGAGAACGGTTGACTTGCGACCTATGGTTCCTTTGACAAGTTTGGTCCCCATGGTGAGTAGAATGCGATACAAGCATAAAAAATTTAACCTTGAATTTCAAGCCAAAACCATGACATTAAATTTTGTTCCACCCTGTGCGACGAAATCATGATCACGATATACCTCGTCCATACCATCGTACGTACGACAGCATGCTGACGAGATATCTCGTTCATAGCTTCGTTTCTTCGACAGCGTGAAAACGAGATATTTCGTCCATTGTAGTGCAAGGGTTAAGCAGTTCTCACACGAACCTGTACGCTGCTTTAATTCCTTGATTACAGAAACAAGGGAGCATGTCATAACTGTTTGGTTTTTTTCCATTTGCCGCTGTATAGTACCAGTTTGTTTAAGATTTGATAACAAAGCAGCCTCCAACCTTTTAGAAATACAAGTTGGGTTGGTCAGATAAAGAGCAGAATTTTAAAATGACGTCAAACACATACAGTACTGTCTAAAATTCTTAAGCCAGCTCGTAAAGTTTGTTTTATACTTGAATAAATGTCATCGATGTTGATGCGTACTCGTTATCATGCTGTAAATGTTAATTCATCGTGGAGCCATAAAAAAATGAAATGAAGGAGTTATGAGCTAACCACCTTACAGTTTCGATCTAAATATTACTGAACATGTTTGGATTTTTTTTATAGTACGCAGAAGCAGTAGGGCAACACATTCATCATTTGAGGTGTACGATCAGAGAGAGAATAGCAAAAGAGTCCAATCGGAGTTATTCATATGTCCTAAACCTAATAGCTAACGAGATATTATCGAAACAATTTTCTTTCTTCTTTGGATAATATCTCGTTAACTATTAGGTTTAGGACATATGAAGGTCAACGCTATTATACTCAGAGTTTGATACTAAAAAACTTAATTAGACTTTGAAATTCCCACTCCCCACCATTCAAGTCCTAAAAAAATTTAGACCATATGATAGTATGGTAGCTAGTGTGTTAAAAGTGGTAAAAGTTTACTACAATCATTAGCGTCTTCAGTTCTTACCACGTCACTCATCCAGACACTCGGCGATTTGTGTTCTTGCACGTTATTCATTTTCCTCTCCACAGTGTATCCAAAATTCTGCCTGTGATACACCTTATTCCGAAAATCCTTGAACTATAATGAGATTATAGCCAAAGAAAATGTTCAGAAGTCCTCGGAAAGTGTGAATTAGAAAATATTTTAAATTTACGTAAAAGAAGACGTGCTTGTGTGCCTCCAAGTTCTAAAGATGAAAATGAAAGCATATATATTGTGTGTGTGTGTGTGTGTATGTGTGTGTGTACAGTGTACATACATCATTGTAAATATATCTTTGTATATATTGTAAATTCTGTAAACACCTTTTCGTTAGTTTAAAGAAAAATTTCTTTTTGATATCCAATTTTCGAAATTTCAAAGTTGCGAATTGTTCTTCACGATGAACTTGCATTTTTTAGAGCATGGAAATACTAATTCAACGATATATAGAAATGTATATATTTACGGTGTACCATGATGGATAAAACCATGTTTCTAAAATAAAAAATGTTCCAGCTTGATGCGGCACATTTTCCCGTTATTCTAACGATCTAAATTTTTGCATAGACTATTTTTTAGTCAATGTCACAATTCTAGGGGGTGTCCTGAAAAAAATTCAAAAATTTTTCGCCACGAGTAATCCACCGTAGTGTACAGGGTGTTTTACTTTATCTTTATCTAAAAACGGAAATATCTTATGACGCACTGAAGTAACGAAAAAAATTGTGTTTACAAAAAATGTTCGGTGTGAAGAGAATAATCATATGGTGTAAATTTTTTCGGGACTCGAATGGTGTAGGGGGGAGGAATTGCCTACTTACGAAGTTACAAATTTATAATATAATTTCTGATGTTTGGTAACAGTAAATATCATATTGTAATATGTTGTTGAATTCGTTCCGGAAAATGTGTTATCACAAAAAAATATATGGTTCCATTTAAAAAATTAGTTTTGCTAACTTAGCTTGCCCATCAGAGATGGGCATTATTTGGCGAAAAAAATAAATATTTGAAATACTATTTAATATTTTATTTTGTTTAAAGAAAATAGTATTTTATTTGAACAATCTGAACCTCTAAATAAAATATTTCTATTTTAACAATTTCATCCACAAAATAAAATATTTTTATTTTAATAATCTGAAACACAAAGTAAAATATTTCTATTTTAATAATCTGAAAAACACAAAATATAATATTTTATTTATTTATTTTATTTATGTCGTTATACCTAATACTTTCGGAAATCGCATTACTTATTTAATATTTCTTATTTTAGCAATAATTTAAAGAAGAAATGGTACTTGAAACTATATCATTTGCTACACTTTCGTTTTATTTTTTTGTTAGACTGCTACTATTCGCATAAAACAAGGTGCAGCGTTCCAAATTGGAATCTGTTAGGGTTAGGTTTGGTTAAAATAATATAATTTCTAACGTTTTGTAACAGTAAATATCATATTGTGATATGTTGTTGAATTCGTCCCGGAAAATGTGTTATCACAAAAAAATATATGGTTCCATTTTAAAAAATTAGTTTGACTCTGAAATTCCCTCCCCCCACTCGAGTATTAAAAAAAATTACACCATATAATTGTTCCCTTCATACCGAGCAATTTTTGTAAACAAATTTTGTTCGTAACTTCAGTGCGTCACAAGATACTTTCGTTATCAGATAAACGAAACACCCTGTGTAAACTAATCCGCGTAGATATCTAGTGCCTTGCAAGTGGCCTAAGATTTTTGCACAGTACTGTACGTAACAAATGTTTACTTTGGGGATAAAATTGCGTTCACGCCGTATAATCGGAAGATCTTACGCGTATACATATATGTAGTTGTGTGTCTGTGGTTAATATTGTAAAAGGGTGTCCTTCTCCCACCAGGACCGTTGTAATTGATAATCGTTATCTTCCGGTCAAATTACTTTGCCAGTATGATATCACATTGTTAACCAGTGGCGACAGACGATACATGCAGCTGACATGGGTATTTATATAATATCTCGGGATCTGTGAGACGTTCAGTTAGACACTGCAAGATCGTGTATGTTGAGTGGTTTTCATCCTACACAGGAGCACTTGCACTGAATCGCAACACTTCTACGAGACCTCAGAGTGCATATATATAACTCTTAAATTCAGGTATTTGACACAATTTTTTATTAGCAATATTTTTTTTCAAAACAATTAGAAACCACTGAAAATATCTAAGCTAGCACTCGAAAAACTGCTGCACCATCATTATTATCAGACTGCAGATGTTTATGCATTTTCCAATTCTTGTAGACAAATTTTAAGAAAGTGGAATGACATAAAATTCTATTTTTAATGGGAACAGCCTCTGTAGATCTAAAACAAATAAAAATTGCACGAAATTCTGTCGAATTTTATATTCTAGCCTTTCATGAACGTTTTCATAAGCCATAAATGCATAAAGATCCGCAGTCTAATTATTATTCACGACATTCTTTACATTATGAAGTATTAGATTGTCCCAGAAGTTCCTTTCGGAATGTGTTGCTTTAATGTTGCTAAATAAATACAAACAATGTGATATTTTTTATGTTAATGTTTTAGAACTTCTTAACACGAATTTGCACTATGTGCATGAATCGAAAACCAAGTTTTGGGACAACCTAATATTTATTTAGCAATATTAAAGGAACATATTCCGAAAGAAACTTTTGGGACATCCTTATTCATATGTTTGTATCTAATCAATTACTATACATTTTAGTGTTGTGTAAGAGAATATATCAATCTTTTTCATATTCACCAAATGAAAAAATCACGTGCAATCGAATTGTTCAAAGTCGGAAGAAATGTTTAATTTCCCAGTTAAGGTTTAAACTTCATTTGATTACACCTTATTAGCATTTCTGTCAATACATCATGGTTAACTGAATACGTAATGTTCATGTCATTTCTTAAAATTAGTCCTAGGATCACAAATGATGTTTTTATACTTCTTGTATAACATAAGATGAAATGAAGTGAAACAGTGAGGAACCACTGAAAATATTTAAATAATTTCAGTTAAATTCAATTTGATTACATCTTATCAGCATTTATGTCAATACTTCACGGTAAACTGAATACGTAATGTTAGTATCATTTCTTAAAATTCGCCCGAGGGTCACAAATGGTATTTAAGCTTTTAGTACGACGTAAAATGAAATGCAGTTGAACAATGAGAAATCACCGATAATATTTTAAAAAATTTCAATTAAATGTAATTTGTAGACAGCGGATCTTTATGCAAAATTAATATGCAAAATATGCGAAATATATGCAAAATAGTGAAACAATGTTTAAATATATTCATTTATTGTTAGCTGTAATTTGCATTAAAATATGTACGTAACTATGATTTTTTCCATATTGTCAACGGTAAGTTGATGTCTTTTCGCGCTGAAGACTAATTTGTACACTTCTTTGTCAGTGTCCTTTCAATATCACAGGATTCATAATCAGTAATTGGTGCATACAGTGGGTAACGAAAGTATTCGAACGCCCTTTAAAACAGAATAACTTTTTTATAATTGTACCAAACGACCTGATTTTTTATAATCAATTAGAAGCATTGGTTTATGAAATGATATGAGAAAAGATTTTTCAAAAAATTATAATTCACAAGGTTACATGCAAAAATAAAAAAGGCATTTTTTAACTTCTTTATTAGATTTAACATTTATTCAAAAATGTTGAAAATCGTAATTTTACACGACTTTTGATTGGTTTCTGCTTAAAACCCACAAAATCGTACATCTTTCGATGCGTGTCGTTTTTTCCTGCGTCAACCGATTTCGATGAAATTTTCAGCACGTGTATAACTAACATAGATCTACAAAACATATATTTTAAATTTTCATTAAGGGCCCTAATAAAGACGTTAAAAAAATGCCTTTTTTATTTCTGCATGTAACCTTGTAAATTATAATCTTTTGGAAAATCTTTTTTGAAAATCATTTCATAAACCAATGCTTCTAATTGATTATAAAAAATCAGGTCGTTTAGTACAATTGTATAAAAGTTATTCTGTTTTAAAGGGCGTTCGAATACTTTCGTTACCCACTGTGTGTGTATTTCTTCCAATATCTTGCATCAATTTCGTTTGGTCCTTCAGCAGTGGATGCATATATAGTTTTGTTAAGTTTCACCAAAGGATCAAATCTTGGATTGTGTCTTTCAAGATCTTCCATTTATTTCGAATTATTTCTCCACAAGCACCAGATACCCATTCCAGCTCTTCAGTAATATCTGTAACTAATTTTACTGATTCCTGCAGTAGGAGTCCTTTTGTCTGTAATTTTGCTATGGTAACTGGCAATCTCCAGAAATTAGTTGCAATATAGTTTAAGTCATCAAATAATGTTTCATTTTTCATCACTTCTTGGGCTAATCTAACGCTACTTACATTTCTGTCATCGAATTACTCAATAACCTAGAAATAAATTCTTAAGGCCAAGGTCAATTACTGCTGTTTCGTGCGAGAACCATATGATATGATACGATTCATATCACATAACGGTTCTTTACAATTATATGTATACACGTACACATGCATGTATTTATAATTAAATGAAAAATATGTCAAAAATATATATGCAATATGTGTAAAATATTACTATATTTTCTCAAAATCCTTTACAGACGACGTAAATTGCTGTCCAGGTCCCATAATTTTACCTACTTTCTATAAAAATATGCATTTGCATAAACATCCGTAGTCTAGAATTTGATTACATCTTATAGTCCAGTCGGCAGGTCGAAAAAAGGCGTCTCTACCTGGAAAATATTCCGAACTTAATGAAATTTTGACACGTCATTTAGGGGTACTCTGGGGTGTCGAATCTCAGTTTTCGACCTCCAGGACCCTGTGCTAACTTGGGGAGGGGGAAAAAACCACGATTTTTATTACCTTGTTTTGGTTTTTCGCCTATTACTCAAAAACTGTGGGTCCTACGAACGTTTTTTTTCATTTTTGGAAAGAGCATTAAATTTCCTTCAAATTGCACTAGTCAAACGTATTTTTTGATCCAATAAGTACCGAGAAACAGGCGTTCAAAATTAGGAAATGTTTCTCAAAATGTCATTTTGAGCCACACATTGTGACATGTAGCAGGAAATTGCAGGTTTTTGGCTCACAAATTTAGTTTTTCAACATATCTACATATAATCTACAAACTATGTAGACTCTTATTTTTTTTTTTAAATTGAAAAATATCCTCAAAAATGTGTACAAAAGTGATGCCTCGCCGTCTTTAATGATTGTTTAAACATGTTTAAACAATCATACTGTATTACTATTGCACATCACTGGATTCGGGAAAGTCTAGAGAATCTTTTGCTGTAAAGAATAATACAATAACTTTTATAATAACATCATAATATCTGTTCAAAGTCGAAAAACGAGTTTTTTTTCAAACTCAAATTTCTCAAAAACTGTGCGTGTAGGAGAAAAATTAAGACCAGCTGTATAAGATACACCCAACAGTTGTATGGAAACATTTTTGTTGTTGGACAGTGTAATTTGCTCCGTCTTTCCCTATATTCGTCAGTTGCCACTTAATTTCCTAATTTTGAACGCCTGTCTCTTGGTGCCTATTTGATCGAAAAAAAAGATTGACCAGTGAAATTTGAAGGAAATTTAATGCTCTTTCCAATAATGGAAGACAAAAGTTCATAGGACCCACAATTTTTGAGTAATAGGCGAAAAACCAAAACAAGGTAATAAAAATCGTGGTTTTTTCCCCCTCCCCAAGTTAGCACAGGGTCCTCGAGGTCGAAAACTGAGATTCGACACCCCAGAGTACCCCTAAATGACGTGTCAAAATTTCATTAAGTTCGGAATATTTTCCAGGTAAAAGTACCTGGCGACTGGACTCTCATCAGCATTTATGTTAATACTTCACGGTTAACTGGATACACAATGTTGGTGATATTTATTCAAATTAGTCCAAGGATCACAAATGATATTCATGCTTCTAGTATAACATAAAATGTAGTGCATTTGCGTGCAACTTTTTTGGTTTTCTGCGATAACGAAAATTCCAAAGATGTGTTTTGTAAACTCGTTTAAATACGTTCTGAAAATTTCATTGAAAGTGGTAAATTGATTTACGAATTCTAAACGATCAAAAGTGATAAAAATTGTAATTTTTCATGATTTTTTACCTACAATAATACCACATACAGTTAGGAGCATAACTGATCACACACACTTTAAATCAGAATAACTTTTTTACGAATGGACCAAACGACTTCAATTTCTCTGTAAGGCTAGAAGAATTAGTTTAGTTAGTGAGCGTCTAATAAAAATATTTTGAAAAAATTAATTTGGTCTGAATTCTGAAAAAGAATAGTAAAAATTGATTTTTGGAACTTTTTTAACTGGCCCGATAACGAAAATTTCAAAGATGTGTTTTGTAAACTCGTTTAAATACGTTCTGAAAATTTCATTGAAAGTGGTAAATTGATTTACGAATTCTAAACGATGAAAAGTGATAAAAATTGTAATTTTTCATGATTTTTTACCTACAGTAATACCACATACAGTTAGGAGCATAACTGATCACACACACTTTAAATCAGAATAACTTTTTTACGAATGGACCAAACGACTTCAATTTCTCTGTAAGGCTAGTTTAGGTAGTGACGTCTAATAAAAATGTTGAAAATATTTATTTGATCTGAATTCTGAAAAAGAATAGTAAAAACTGATTTTTGGAACTTTTTTAGCAGGCCCGATAACGAAAATTTCAAAGATATGTTTTGTAAACTCGTTTAAATACGTTCTGAAACTTTCATTGAAAGTGGTAAATTGATTTATGAATTCTAAACGATCAAAAGTAGTAAAAATTGCAATTTTTCGAAGATTTTCGGCTTTTTTACCATTTTTGATCGTTTATAGCTCGGAAACCAATTAACCAATTTCAATGAAATTTTCAAAGCGTATATCATTTATACGAGTTGACCAAACTCATCTTTTAAATTTTCGTTATTGGCCCAGCTAAAAAAGTAGTAAAAATCAATTTTTACTATTTTTTTCGCAAATCCGACCAAATGCATTTTTTCAAAATATTTTTTAGACGTCATTTACTAAACTAATTCTTCTAGCCTTACAGAGAAATTGAAGTCGTTTGGTCCATTCATAAAAACGTTATTCTGATTTAAAGTGTGTTGAATCATTTATGCTCGTTGCTGTAATTAATGCATATACCAGAATTTTTTAAAAATTGTCAAGTTTCCACTACTGAAAAAACATTATATTCTTTTAATACGAAACTTACCACGACCGGTAAAATGACCGGTTCTAGATATTGCAATTATTAAAATGATAAAGGTGCTTTCATAAGAAATAATTTATTAAATATCTTTATCAAAGTCTAAATAAATTAAGTCTTGTCATTTTTATAAGGCAACACGCGCGCGTGCCTGTTACTTTTATAACTCGGTACGTCTAGTGTTAAAACAATTGAAAAATGAATGGTGGAAAATAAATTTTTTTCTACTGACCGCATGTTTATTAGATACTCTTTTAGTATCACTGTAAGCACGTAACACCTCAATTTCATCGGTTTATTATTCCCGTCGTTATAATTTAATGAAAAAAAGTTCACATTTTATTTTACACGTCTGTCAAACTAACTATTTGTCAGATATCATCGACTAAAATCGTATTGGTTACAAATAAGGATTATATTAAGTAACCGAATTTTTTCGTGTTGGTAAATGTTATCGTTGAGAGAAATTCATTTCGATCACTTATAACAGTTATCGATGAGATAAATTTATTTCGACCGATCATAACAGTTATTCGATGAGAGAAGTTCATTTAGATCGCTCATAACAGTTATCAATGAGAGAAGTTAATTTCGACCGCTCATAACAGTTATTGATGAAGGAAATTTGTAGTAGTTATTATTAAATAGTACAACTTTCAAATGGTAGGCAATCAATTATTTCATAAATTTTTTATTTGTAAAATGAATTGCTACAATCAAAATTTAATGTGACAAACATACAGATTTTGTGTTGTCCTTATGGTCTGTTGATTCGTCTTGTTGTACGAAACCTTCTCAATGAATTTCACAGGCTGCTCCATCCGAAAACGAGTGTACAACTCAATAATTAAATAAGCAACCAAAACGGATTTTCTCATAAATAATTATTATGAACAAGTGAAAAGAAATTTGATCATCGATATCTGTTATAAGCGGTCGAAATAAATTTATCTCATCGATAACAGCTATGAGCGATCGAAATGAAACTCTCTCATCGATAACTGTTATGAGCGATCGAAATGAAATTCTCTCATCGATAACTGTTTTGAGCGATCGGAAGTTTTTCTTGGTCGATGACAGTTATCGAAGAGGATCCAATTATTTGTATACTAATAACTGTTATTTGTAACCAAAAAGTATAAAAATCGATATTTTTTAATCATTTCGTTCTTCCAATTTTTTTCTTTATATATTTTGTGTACATTATCTTAAATTTCAATAACAAACAACTTTTTATTAATGATTTTTATCGTAGAAAATTTTAGAATTACCGTTATTTTTGGTCCCTGGTTTTCTCGGCTTTCAGTTTTCTAAAACTATTTTAAAAACTGTTACAAAAACAGAAATTGTTTGTCATACAATGCTCTGCGGTGTTTAAGAGTATGTTTGTGCTTGTTGAGTTGAACGTGATTCGATACAAAAAAGTCGCTAATCATCTATAAAGGTTGCACGTGTCCAGCCGGACACGTGTCGGAGATATGAAGATCATCAGTTGTCGACAATAAATTGATTGCCTTATATTTTTCCACGACTTCGTATAAAACATCAATTTCTGCTTAAGAAAGTATTCAACTGAATATGATAAAAAAATAATAAGTACTCGGACGTTCTGAAATTAATAATCTTCTATTAGGAAATATTTCATATGCTCAGTCACAACGTGATTATTAACTAACGACTTCGTTTACAGCGACAAGTCATGTTTGTAATTCAAATAACAAAGAACAGGCTGCAGCACTGCATATCCCCCTGGAAACCGTGCAACATTTATTTGAAAAATCTGTTCGTACAACAAATAGCTTACGAATTATTTGACGTCGTCATTGTTTCGAGCGTTGTCTTGTCCAAGATTGCCGCTGGATCAGGGGCAATTAACGCTCGAGTTCGCTAACAGTAGTTAGTGTAATTTACGTTCATAACACACACTCATAGTCTGTAATAGTAATTCATGATTTCAAAGTTCAAGATCAGAAGTCTAAAGTGATCTAAATGAAGGATCGTAGCATTCAAAGGTTCAGAGTTCAAAGTGTTTATGAAGATGTAGAATCTAGATAGTCTAGACCAGGGGTGGCCAACCTGTGGCGCATTCGCCAAACGTAGTGCATTGGATGATTACAAGTGGCGGATTGTATTTTTGCGTCTACTTACTCTTTTGAAGTAGGCGCCGTAACTGAATCCATCTTCATATCTTCAACACCTGAGTGCTCTCAGTTCATATAGCCTTCTTACTAATAAGTTCGTCGCAATTTTGCGACAGTTCACAGTTGTAGGATGTGAATTGCGGGATTGACGACAGCGATCGTCCCTTTGTCCAAGAGATCATTTCTCACTATTGTGGATTGGTGCTCCAATAAACGTGTGTCTTTTGAACTGGCGTGAATTAATTAATTTAGTTGCGTGATTGAGCGATCCCTTTTCCTCCCCCTAAGCGAAGCCGATCCTACCCCTATCTCAATTTTCCAATCCCAACAATCAATATAAGAAGATTTGGCGCTTGAAGCGTGCCCAAGGATTCGCCAAGGCCGCACATGTGGCGACCAAACCTTGGGGTTTCCTAGCCATCTGGGAACCAGACAGGCTATAGTTATAGCTTCAAGCATCCAGCCGCGCTGATCCAAAGAAACAACGATTTTAGGCGTTTCATTTACTGTATCGAAGTTACCCAAGTACGGATGGCAGTGCCATGAAACTAAGTGACGATGACAGGCCCAACGCCGCACTATGGGCCAAACCGACATAATCTGTGTCAAAATCAAAGAACTTTCGATAGAAATGAGATAGAGCGATGAAATATTTTTAAAATGAAAGCTGAAACTTTGCAGAATATGGGATAATTATGGAGATTGTGGTACGAACGTTTTTTAACCTTGAAAGAATTCGTTAAACTTGCACAATTTCAAGAAAATTGTGGTTTTTCCAATACCACGCGCGGAAAATTTTTTTTTAACGTGCGACACATCATTTCCCGTATATTTTTTATAGAGAGATTTTATAATCTCTCAAATACAAATGATTCAAGTAAGCTAGCAAGAAGTTCGAATGTTTATTAATGGTCGTATAATCTAAAAAATTCATAAAATAGGTCTGGGTTAGGTCTTTACACTCTTAAGAGCAGCGGAGTGGTCGTGAATGCGTTTCGTGCAACGCGACTCGCCGCGGTATTGCGTGTCACGCGACGCTTTAAACCATCATAATTTCCAAGCTGGGGTCGATTTGGGTGTGAAATTTGCAGGATCTTTTAGAGGAGACGTTGCTGAAAATGTTCCACTTTGTTAGAGCACGACACTATATAACACTTTTAACTTATCCCTTGTCAAAGTTGAAAAACTTTGACGGTATTCCTTAGTTGACTAAGTATTTTTTTTATAACAAATTATTGACAATAATGTTTAGTTCCTGGTGCTTTCGCAACATAGATATACATTCTTCGTATAAAAAGAAATTGGGCACTTAATCTTCAGTAGGTTTTCCAGGACATCGTTATGAAGAAAAGGAATTTTTTCGGTGATAAATCGTATCTGAAAAAGTTTGATCTTTGAACGCTTATTGTGACGAGAGTTTTTAATAACTGTAATTATTATTATCGTTTTCGAATGTAATGGACATTTAAGAAATATTGTACATTCGTTAAAAATCGATATGAGGACTTTCATTTTTTAGCTCATGAACAGCTAGCGCGTCGATTTGGCCCTCTGTGCGCCGTAGACAAACGTCGCGTCGCACAGTGGGCTGTACGCCCGATTTCAGCGGTCAAAATTCAATTTTTAGAACTTTACATAGATTGTAAAATTTTTGTGTCATGAGTTATTTGAATATCTGAGGGACAATCTCCCATCATTCTTTTTCCCATTCATGTATCCATAAAGCAGTTGGAAAATTGAAATTTTGTTAACACGCTTTCATTTTTCAACGAATTCACCTATCAGTAATCGTTACCTTACTTACATACACTAACAGATTTTTGTTTAATAGAAGTCTTTTTCAGCTAAGTATAAGGTATACTTTTAAGAGAAATTCACTTTTGTACTATATACATTTTTTTAGTTATTAATATTTAAAGATAACCAACGATTCAGTCACTTTCTTTATGATTCTAAGACTTTGGTAATGACTTCGTTATACCTCCGGTTGTTCGTTTTTGTGCCATTGTGTTTTTTGAAATTTTATGTTTAAGATGCAAGAAAAAAAGGTTGCTGCTACTACGCGCTACTCCGTGTTTTATAGTCGATCTACGAAAAAATAGCCATCGCGCGCGCGCGAAAATCGTAGCGTTACTCACATCCTGCATGTTCGCATTCGCTATATCTTCGTAAAACTTAAATAACAACTAAATAATAATAATAAACACATAATGTACACTAAAATAAGGAAACAGTATACACATGAAATCTAAATAATATACAGGGTGGGGCAATAACTATGGCCACTTTGAATATTGTCTTTATTTGTAATAATATGAAAGAATGTTATAGCCAAATTTGCGCGGTATAGAAGGGGACATGTTGTGACATAAACATTTTCTGCGTGGGTGGAGGCATAGAGGAGATTTCAAAGTCACCTTGATTTTTTTAAATCGAAAGACCTACCTTTTGTATAATGAATCGATAGACTATCGAATTCTGAGTAAAAATGTATTGACCTCCATATGTCTTAAATCTAATAGTTAACGAGATATTATCGAAATAATTTTCTTTCTTCTTTTGATAATATCTCGTTAACTATTAGATTTAGGACATACGAAGGTCAACACTTTTATACTCAGAATTGGATACTCTATCGATCTATGGTATAGAAAAGGACATTCTATTTAAAAAAATCAAGGTGACCTTGAAATCTCCTCTATGCCTCCACCCACGCAGAAAATGTTTGTGCCACATGTCCCCCTCTGAACTGTGCAAATTTTCTTCATAACATTTTTCCATACTATTATAAATAACGAAGATTATTCTTTGTAATAACTATTTTAAAAAGATATTTTAATTGTAAATAATTACACTTTTCGATAGTGTACATAAAATAGACGAATAACGTTAAAATATTGATTACAAACCGCAGTACTTGATTGAAAAATAACTACAAACTTTACAATCTAATACGCTCCTCTTCATGGACAAATTTTGCACTCAAAACATCCGTTTCAGCAAAAACGGTATATAGTACATAAAGTAGAAATCTCAATCTTTAAAATGGTTGTTTATTCATCAAATTTGGATAAATTTTAGCAAAGTTACAGCAGTTTCAATATTGAGCGAATTTTGAACTATCTGTGGCCGCTGAAATCGGGCATACAGCCCACTATGCGTCGCATAGTGGTCGGAACGTATAGATCACCTTTTTTTTACTCCCGCCAGTGATCAACAAATAAGGGAGGAAAAACGTTAGTTATTGATTTTAAATTTTCTCTTTAAAATAGCTATTGATCTAGATCAATCGCATTTCTGCTTTATTTTACAACTAATATTTGGTAGCTTATTTGTATTTGCTTTTTTTTTAAAATAATATTGCCTAATTAGATTTTGTTAAATAGGGAAAATGGAAAAAACTTCATAACTTCGGCAATTCTCAATATTTTTGAATAATTCTTTTTTTATTGCTTCTCAATCTTCAAACTTCTCATATTATTAAACGAAATATTAAACAATTAACTTAATATAATTGTTTATACATAATATTGTTTATTACATTACGAACTCTTATTTCAGCATACTAAAATTGAATACTTGAAATAGTATTAAGCAAACAGACTAGAAATAGAATTAAACAAACAAACTTCAAATAGTATTAAACAAACAAACTTGAAATAGTATTAGACAAACAAACTTGAAATAGTATTAAACAAAAAGCTTAATATCATTTTGTATACATAATATTACCAATAATATTATTAACAAATAGTATTATATTAGTATAATAATATTTACATAATATACATGAACACTATTTCAATAGAGACTGCGCTTGTCCACTAAGTGGCAGTGATTTGGTCTTCGGTTCTGGTCTCAAAAGATTAATGTATGGATCCGAAGTTATTAAAAGCATGTGTAACATGTCCTCATTTGTTGCTAAATGAGAGCACTTTCTGGTGTGGTGTATTCTATAGTATCTGTAATCTTTATTCCTACCCTCCTGGGCCTCTTTCGACAGCGAACCCATAGGCACGGATATCTCTATCCATCGTATTTAGAGAAAAATACTTCCAATGAAATTTGTATGGTTTTCAAACAGCTAAGACACAGAAAGTTAAACATCCTAGACTTGTAGATAGATAGATAGATGATAGATCCATTTTCATAGCAAGATGCATTGGTTTATGGCCTATCAGGAAATAGTGGTCAATATTTGAAATAACGACTTTCATAATTTAGGGTTTTTTCCTGCTTCCGACCACTGTGCGTCGCGGCCTAGATCAATCTTTTATCTAGTATTTTTGACTGCTGGAATCCCCATCTTTGTATTATCGGGAAATGAGAACCAGCATCCCGCACCCTTATAATTCTGGAAAAAGGAGTAAGGAGTAAGGAAAAAGGAGTAATTCTGAAAAGGGAGTCTACTGCCTTAATGCGCCACGAATAACGCCTATGCATTTTATGGTAGGGCTCAGAATTACTCGCGGCGGCCGGTTTTCAAAGGTTACGCCCGCGCCCCCTCAACTCGGCCGCATATCTCCCTTCTCGTGGCGATCCTAGTTTTCCTAGACGCCATGAATAGAGTCTACGGTACGCGCCTAATTAGCTCGAGAACTATGACCGCCATGGGAAGCGAGACGCGCGGCCGCACAGTGGTCCCAAATCCCAAAAACACGTCAAAACCTCAAAAATGAACTTCTTCCTAGGAGTTTGTAATTCTAGGGTTGGGTAAAGTGACGTTATGACCACTGAATGTGTGTGTGTGCCACCAAGGAAAAAGGTAAAAAGTTTATGATACGGTTCTGCAGTCAGTTCAAAGTTAGCCTTCGTTTGATGACCATTTGTCGCGCGCATTAGTGGGAAATTGAACACCCCCTTCTGAAATGCATAAGTTTCAAAATAGTGCATTAATTTCAATTCTACAGAATGGATGCTGTTCCTGGAAGTAAGTAGGATCTTTACCTGTTTTTGTATCTCAAAAATTGTTAGTCATTACGTTACACGATGGCAATATTCTTTGGAGAACGTAGAAAGAGAACTTGATGCGCAATAAACGTAGACATAAAAAAAAGTCCCACGTTGTCCCACTAAAATACCTTTTTTGACGTGTTGCTAATACATTTATCTTTCAAAATTTATAAAAACCAATCTCCAATAGTCTCCTATTTGCTCATACGAGGGTAAACTTTGTTTCATTTCTATGGATTTTAAAATGCTATTTCACAACTTTTAGTAATGAAAAACGATTGGGATGATTAAATCTTATGTACATAATTTACAATTATACTAATTCTTGATATACAAAGTGCCATTTTGTTTGTCATTTATACATTTTTACCTATCAACCTCTCAAAACATATTTAATGCGAATTGTTGTCTAAATTTTAATCGGCCATTTTGTTTTTCAAATTTTCGAGTTCATATCTGTAATCAGTGACTCCAAAGACCCCAAAAAGATCATTTTCCAAGCAGACCTAACCATTTTTTAATATACATGTCCGCCATATTGGATCCGCCATTTTGTTTTTTGGAATTTAAACTTCATATTCGTAATCAGCGACCCCCAAAACCCCCGAGTACGAATTTTTGGGTGCATTCAAGTACGTTTAGAGATTTTGGCCGGTTTTTCGCGATTTGAGACCACTGTGGGCCGGGTCGAGGAGGCGTAGCCTTCGAAAATCGGCCGTTGCGAGTCAATAATTCCGAGCGCTGATTTAGAAACACCAATGTGTTATTTTCAACTTGTCAAAATAATGACAAGGCTATTGTTTCTTCTATCTGACGAATTGTTTGACGTCCGTCTGGTTTCTGACCCCTGCAACAGCAGCAGCCAACACTTATCTTGCGTGGCAACGCATGTCAATGAATTTATCACGATAAAAAGGAAGTATGCAACTTTGTAATCAGTACAACTATTTGTTCCTTTCCTCGTGTAACACGTCAACATGTTTATTCATCATGTTTGCAAACGACGTTAGATGCTGCCACATATTACAGTAATTTGAAAATAATGCGACACTGCTTAACTACTTTTCCGCGTCAAACCAGACAATCGACAATGTCAGCACAAATACACTCATAAACACCACAGATCATTAAATTCATCAATTTCTGTTTTCGTATCAACTTGGAGATAATTTTAGATCTATTATATTCTACTGTGGGAACATCTGACATAGAAAACTTAATAATATGTGTATATTAACTGCATTTAATTTTGTTATACAAAAGGTATAAATGTGATTTGCGATTCTTTGACGAATTTTAAGAATTGATACTAACATTACGTATCGAGTTGAACGGTAAGTGTTCCGGTAGATCTACACTCGGCTGATCCTTTCCAACCGACGCACAGTGGGTCCAAACGCCAATCCAGCTGATAAAAAGGCGTATTTTCAATCACATACTATTACTTACTGTTTTCATTGTTTCCATTCTTAAATCCCCGTAGATCTTTAAATTATATTGTTTTGCTCTGAAGATTTTTTATATAGAGTAATATTTACGCAAAAGTCTATAGTCGCTGCGGTCTTTAAAGGTGAGCGCATACTAGAGGGTCGCGGGAAGGCCGCGGATAGTCTCGGGAAGGCCAATGCCGCCGATGGACGTCCACGCGGGAAGAAATCTCTAGCGGGCCGACGGCTCCACAGCAGGGAGCAGGGCTACCTGCTGTGCGCGGCAGAAAAAAAAAGGTCTCCGTGGGCTCCCCAACTCTTTTAGGTAAAGGGGCCTATTGCACTGCGTATTGCACGAATGGCCGTGGCCTAGTACGCGCAGACGACTCTTAGGTAAAAGGGGCCACTGAATTTGCCACAAAATTGCCACTGCCTATTGCACAATGTAGATTTGCGTAAACATCATGCTGCACAATAATTATTGGGCAATATGCTTGATCGTGAATCAGAGTTGTACAGAATTACAATTGAATTACTCCAGGAATTAATAATAAGAAATTAATAATAAAAAAGACAATTTCATTAGTTAAGTTCGCAAAAAATTCGATTTTTTTGCAAAATTCTGGGGTCGTAGACTGTTTGGGATTGGCCACGCGGGTCGTAGGATCGTGACGCACAATCCACCACGCAGCCCCCGTATTGGCTGATCCTTGCGACATCGCGAGGATCGATGATCGATTAGCAGCGCGCCGCGCTATAGGCCATCGCCGTCGGATCGATTATCGACTGGGCTAATACAGTTTCTATTGGCCCAGCGGCTCATATCGTAAAGTCATCGCCCCGACGGTGAGAGAGAACTTCTAGTTGCTGGTCGATCTAAATCAATCGTTCTTGCTCTCGCTCACGGTAAACGTCGCGCGTCTCTTGACCGGTTTTCGCGAGTAAACATAGTTCGATTCGCCTATCTACGGGAGTCACTGCGCTATATGTGTATCTCGCTATCTATCCACCTACAAAGGGAAACTCATTAGTTTTCATCTGAACTCTTTATTGAACTTCTCAGGCCAAAACGAGCTGTGTTTTGGCCCGTTACATCTTGTGTTTTTTGTACAAGTTCTCGGACATTTTGAACGTACCCGACTTGGGTGAATAAAGTTAAAGTTTGACCTCAGTGCTGAGTTTTATCCATCCTAATCCGTAACATTTGGTCCTTCGAGCCGGATACAGTGCTGCAGTGCAACTGAAATTCAAACTAGACTTTGTTCGACCGTTCTGTGCTTCGACTTGTGCTTTGAAACAATGGCTGACCTTATCGACCACCAGCGTCGCATCGCGAGACGGATATCTCGCGTGGTGGCCAATCTAAGGAAGAAAGGAAAGGCCAATATCTACATGGAATTGCTTCAGACTGTCTGCCGCATGCTCGATCAACACTGGGCTGATTACTGCGAGGGCGATTCTGATATTAGAACCGCCTCGGAAACAGATGCCCAATTAACGGAGACCTCTTATTTCAAAGATGATGAGTTCGGTAAGTCACGTATGACTTATCTCGAGCAGGTCGAATCTTTGCACGACATGATTGCCGAACTGAAAGCTGCTGCGACCGTTACGAAGTCGGCGATTTCAAATCCAACGGTCGTCGAGACTAGCTCTACAAGGTCACGCGCTGCGTTGACAACATCGTCTCTGCCAACGTTCGAGGGTCACTACAAGGACTGGTCAGCCTTTCGCGACTTGTTTACGTCGCTTGTAGAAAGCGACCCATCTCTGTCCTCACTGGAACTTCTGCATCATTTGAAGAATTGTTTACAAGGCGACGCCGCCGCAGTCTTCAAGAACGTTGCGACAAACGCAACCGACTTCCACGTGGTTTGGGAGAAACTAAACCATTTCTACCACAATCTTCTGCTTTGGGCACAAGCCCAATCTAAATCACTGGCCGACAGGATGCATCCGCCTCTACTCGGACCTCCTGATCACCAAAAATGGCAGCTGATCGGACGGAGACCTGCACAGGAAATAAAATTACGCAATTGCGATCTGAGAACTGTAACTTGCAGTCTGATTTGTGCACCGTACCTCGCACCCAGCTGTCACCTCGCTAAGGTGGAGGAGCCCCTCTCCCCACTGGACTCTCGCATCAGGAGAGTCAGCTGCTTGGCTGACCAGCTTCTAGGAGTGGACACACGTCCTGAGGCGGGACCTAAGTCGCCGGAACTCCGAGAGCTCCTCATGGCGGGCGGGTTTCAACATCGCACCTGCAACTGCAGGATCTCTCTACCTCCGAGCTGTAAGGATTCGGCGAATGGGACCTTACCACTCACTGCGTCTTCAGCAACAACGGACTCTCTACCTCGGTCTGCTGCCAATTCTCCACTTCTTCATCCCTCGGGATTTCTGGGTTCCCCGAGCTAGCTGCGCTCGGAGGAAGATATCATCTTCATGTATCCCCTCAGGCTAAGTTGTGGGTCCAAGCTGCCCACAAACGATGCCAGCATGGGGGGACACAAACTGCTCTTTTCACTTTACGACAGAATCGCTGGAGCCTCAGCTGGCTTCCATCGGAGTGCTGGATCCGCATGGCGGGCGGGTTTCCACGTCGCGCGTGGGCACCCAACTCCAGGAGCATTCTGGATGGTCACTCCACCGCAAAGCTGAAAGGAGTCGGTGGATGGGAAGCTCTCATCCTTCACTTCTTTTTCGGCATCAACTGGTTCTCGCGCTCTCGCTCTTGCCTCTGCCAGATTACTGCTGCTTCTCTCCAGAACTCTGGGTTCCCCGAGCGAGCTGTGCTCGGCGGAACATCTCCACTGTACGTATCCCCTCTGGCTACGTTGTGGGTCGAAGCTGCCCACAACCGAGGCCTTCATGGGGGAACACAACCTCCCTTGGCAACGCTACGCCAGGAGGGTTGGATCCTCAGCGGTCTTCTGTTGGTAACACCTTGTATCCATCGTAGCACCGTTTGTTTACTCAGCAAAGTGCAATCTGCTCAATCTAAAATTCAAAATTCTTCCGTTAGCTCTAACAACGTTCCCTTTTACAGATCTGAAAGCTATTATGATGCACCTACGCACCTTCGATCCAAGCAGGATCGTGGTCAGCGGAACTCCAGGGAAGGCAACTCCTGGAAATCTAATCTCCCTTCCTCTCCACACTTTGGAGAAATCCGGAAGGCTACGGTCAACTCAGCTAAGCACCACCGACGCAGGATAATCAGAAAGCAGCTACTATCCTTCGAGGAGCTGACCACGCTCCTGACTGGTATCGAAGCTTGCCGTCTCTCAAAATTCGTACTAACCTTGACAGACGACCCTGAGGATCCTGCAGCCCTGACGCCGGGGCACTTCTCAATCGGAGAGCGCATCACCGCTATTTCCGAGCCCAACCTCGAGGAGCCGCCAGTATCCAGGTTATCTCTATGGCATCTGGTTTTACTCGCAACTTTGCGCCTCTTGACGTCGCCATTTCTTCGACCGGTGCCCAACCTGATCGCTCGGTTGTCGCCGGAAGACGAGGAAAGGGATACTGGAGGAACTCCAGAGGCTGGACTCCCACGCGGTTTTCCGATCCGTAGCTATAAGCGAATTATAGGTTAATCTACTTCGTGGTGGATCACCTACACGATCCACTATTTTTCTAATTTAGCCATCTCAGCTGTCATTCACTCACCTCTGTATCACTGCTCCATCTAAGTTGTAATCTCGCCGATCATCACTTCATCTCACGATCACTTCACTCGGTGCCACTATTACTCGTAGTTTGTTTCAGGTTACTACGCCGCGCGTTTCCGACCCATTCATTCTTCTCAATTTCGTCAATGAATGACGAGACGGGCGGAATATTTGGGATTGGCCACGCGGGTCGTAGGATCGTGACGCACAATCCACCACGCAGCCCCCGTATTGGCTGATCCTTGCGACATCGCGAGGATCGATGATCGATTAGCAGCGCGCCGCGCTATAGGCCATCGCCGTCGGATCGATTATCGACTGGGCTAATACAGTTTCTATTGGCCCAGCGGCTCATATCGTAAAGTCATCGCCCCGACGGTGAGAGAGAACTTCTAGTTGCTGGTCGATCTAAATCAATCGTTCTTGCTCTCGCTCACGGTAAACGTCGCGCGTCTCTTGACCGGTTTTCGCGAGTAAACATAGTTCGATTCGCCTATCTACGGGAGTCACTGCGCTATATGTGTATCTCGCTATCTATCCACCTACAAAGGGAAACTCATTAGTTTTCATCTGAACTCTTTATTGAACTTCTCAGGCCAAAACGAGCTGTGTTTTGGCCCGTTACATCTTGTGTTTTTTGTACAAGTTCTCGGACATTTTGAACGTACCCGACTTGGGTGAATAAAGTTAAAGTTTGACCTCAGTGCTGAGTTTTATCCATCCTAATCCGTAACATAGACAAAGAAAATAATTAATCGCTCTACCTCATTTCTATCGAAAGTTTTTGGATTTTGACACAGATTTCGTCCACATTGCCCACCGTGCGGCACACACGAGATGTGAAACACTCCAGTAACGATTTATTCGGTTCACAGCCGTATTAATTTATCTTGCACTCGTTGCTCCCCAAAAACGCCTTATAAAACTAGGAGCTTACTTTTGAATGATAGTACAGGGTGATTGGTATGGGTGGTGAGGTGATGTATATTTACAAGTGAGATATGGGTGAGATAATGATATGATTCTATCTACAGGTGAGATAGTGATGCAATGAGCCTATTTACAGAGCGAGGAGAAAAAGAAGAAAAAGAACAAGAATATAGAATAAGGGGTGCAGATGTCTGCTTGTTTTTGGTTACACTACTAATGAGATCATATAATATAATATATCCTAACTATGTTAGTTAATGATACTTTTCCTATGTTCGGGAGTAAGCTGATTGGGCGGTAACTGTTTGGGTTTGTAGGATCTTTGCCTTTTTTAGCTATAGAAATTACTTTGGCGGCCTTCCATTCTTCCGGGAATACGCCGTATACATATAGTCGCACGTTACATAGTATGTGTGGCCGCTGTAGCCAATATTTCGACAACAGCCGAAAATGCGTGTGAAACGAGATCTGCCTCCTCCACTCTGATCCAATCGGCCGCGCGCACTCGTACCTACTTAGACCCGTCACCGTGTCCTGCCTGGAAACCTTCTTCTCAGGCTCGCATCAATGCAATGTCGCCAGTTCGGACCCATGCGAGATGGCGTCTTGCCACCCCCTATAATCGCGTAGTAGTGGGCGGTAACGATTTAATATCGTAGGTCTTAGCCCATTGCTGTTCCGCTGTCGCTCGTACGGGCCAGTGTATTGGACCACTCGAAACATAAACAAATCGGCGGGAAATACACCACGCCTTTTCGGGCAACGTTGCAATCTATGTATTGTTATGGTTTCTGAGTTGATACGTTATAATGTAGTATGAGGAAGTCCCTTCCAACACGTGTTTTTCCTCGTGTTTTCGTCGGACGGTGGTCATGAAGTAATTCATGCTCATCAAAAAACAAATTTTTACAATAGCCTCATTTTTAGAGTAGACCAGTATTTACCCGTCCTTATTACCAGTAATAAAATTTATGGGGGCTTAAGGCTGAAGCTAACGGACGAACGGTGCCTTCTACCTACGAGCCACTGATTTTGAACAATGTAGGAGACAAATAACTTTTAGGTCTTTACGGATAGGAGGAATTCTGTGATGTCGAATGTTTCCAATATAAATTCCCAAAAACTCATTGTCGTCGATTTGTAAAATCAACAATTCATCAAAAAATCATTTCGCGTCCGGCGATTTCGGCAATTGTAAGTGCACGAAAAAAAAACAAAGTTACTATGGACGGTATCAACCTGTGTACTGCACATTCGGAGTGTACGACACCCCAACAACAATTTAGGTAAAATAAACGACATATCTCACGTCCTCCTTCCACGCGTTCTGTTTTTTCGCGACGTGAAAGTTGCAATTTTTGTGACAAACGCTATCCCAAAGAATATTCAGCAATTTCATGGACCCGAAATAACAAACAATTCAAACCTAAGGCCGTTATTAGACTAGGCCACTGGTGGCGCAACTCGGTTGCGCCACCAGTGGCTCAGCACGTCGTGGGGCATTGAAACAAATGTAACCTATTAGACTACGGTAACTGGTGGAGCCACCAAAAATAGTTGCCGATCTGGTGGACGGCATCGGCAACCGGCCGGGCAACATTTGGTGGCGCCGCCACCAGCCGGGGTATTGATTTGAATGTAGCCTATTAGACAAAGCCACCAAGTTGCGCCACCAGCATCGCGAAAACATGAACAATTGACGTTCAAATTACCACCACATTTATCGTAAAATACATAAGAACACGACACAGCGTTACATCGACAGCGGGAATGAACGCTTGGTGGTACCACCAGTTACCGATTCATAAAAGCTCTTCAATTCGGTGGCGCCACCAAGTTGCGCCACCAAGTTGCCCACCAGTGGCCTAGTCTAATAACGGCCTAACAGCTGTTTGTAGTTACTGGAGTGTTTCACATCTCGTGAGTGCCGCACGGTGGGCAATGTGGACGAAATCTGTGTCAAAATCCAAAAACTTTCGATAGAAATGAGATAGAGCGATTAATTATTTTCTTTGTCTACGACCCCAGAATTTTGCAAAAAAATCGAATTTTTTGCGAACTTAACTAATGAAATTGTCTTTTTTATTATTAATTTCTTATTATTAATTCCTGGAGTAATTCAATTGTAATTCTGCACAACTCTGATTCACGATCAAGCATATTGCGCAATAATTATTGTGCAGCATTATGTTTACGCAAATCTACATTGTGCAATAGGCAGTGGCAATTTTGTGGCAAATTCAGTGGCCCCTTTTACCTAAGAGTCGTCTGCGCGTACTAGGCCACGGCCGGCCACGGCCACGGCCATTCGTGCAATACGCAGTGCAATAGGCCCCTTTATCTAAAAGAGTTGGGGAGCCCACGGAGACCTTTTTTTCAGGTAGCCCTGCTCCCTGCTGTGGAGCCGTCGGCCCGCTAGAGATTTCTTCCCGCGTGGACGTCCATCGGCGGCTTTGGCCTTCCCGAGACTATCCGCGGCCTTCCCGCGACCCTCTAGTATGCGCTCACCTTAAGAGTCCCCCAGAACGGTCAGTGCTTTTGCTACTGGTAAACGTTAATATTAAATGCGAATATTTTGCCTTTCATGGGTTTTGTAGAAGACAGTACGTACTTTCATTCTGTAATTTCAGAATTTGCAAGAGTTAATGAATTTTCCAAATACCCGTATTCAAAGGTAGACAATATTTTACTTCATGCATTTCACTTTTTCGAATGTAAGTAACTAAATTTACGCGTATTCGTCGAATCTCCTCTTTAATTTCGTAATGTAGACTCTGTTCTTTAATTCTTGTAAAAATCAGCTGCCACAATTTGCCACTAATTGTTTAATGTAACTTTAAAGTTCGTGAACAGTTTGCGATCACTCATGAAGAGGGTTTAAGATTTTTGTGGTTCATAGTACTGACTGAGAAGAGTAAAAAATGTTTAATCAATGTAGGTCATAAAATTAATACTTCTAGTGTAAAACGGAATTTTGTTTTCTTGTGACGGCACATAAACGAATATGATAGCTGTACGAGATTTAAAAGACTGATACCTTAAATTACTTACTTAATTGTATCTGATATGAAGAATGTTTTGTGAAAGATTTTTTTTAATATTCTGAAAATTGACAGGACTAGAGTAAAAATTGCACGAGTAAACATGACAAGCATTGATGACTGTGTGCCCACACGGCGATAGACGAACATTCAGTAATCGATGAAAACTCTGAACAGGATTCTGGTTATTATAAATGTTTTTAGAATCCAAGATTTTCGGTTTTTCGTGCAAGTCAAGTAACTGGTGACTACCTGTCTATCATAAAATAAGGACTGGGCGCGACCGCGGGGCCTCGGCTGCGGCCGCGAAGTCTCAATCATGGTTCGGAGGAATTGGCCTCGGTCGTAAGGGTTTTCCCGTAATAAACACGAATTTTTGGGAAAAATGGCTATATTTCTCTGTCTAGAGATCGTCAGTATCTCTCCTATAGTGTAGGTGTGTATTCAGTGTATGGATGTGTGTACAAAACTGAAACGATGTATGTATAACTAGAAGTGTAAATAAGTCTATCTAATCAAGCGTGTATGTTTGTAAATATATGAGGTTTTTATTTTAGTGTCCGTTTCAGTTCATTTTGTGACTGAAAACGCTAGTAACTTTAATTTAAGGTAATTTAATTTAAAGTTTAAGGTAATTTAATTTAAAGAAACAGAACACCTAAATATCTCCGTTACTTTTCGTTGTACAAAAAAGCTTCTTCGGACAAAGTTACACTGTTTGAAGGGCCACATGTAACAGTGTAAGGGAAAAAATTTTAAGGTCACTTTTTTACAAGATTATATATACAGGGTGTCCCAAACTAAGTGTAAGTCCCGGAAATGGGAGGTTCCTGAGACCATTCTAAGAGACATTTTCCTTTGCACCAATGTCAACTTCGGCTTTGTTTAGGAGTTATTAACGAAAAACACGGACCAATCAGAGCGCGCCCTGGGCCGCCGCGCCGCGCCGTGTCGCGCCTTGCCGGCAAGCGAGTGTCGGTGGTACGCCGTGACATCGCAACGAACAAGAGTTTCTCGATTATGTGAATGCTCTCCGATTTCAATGAGCTTTGGATATGTGGTCAAGATCATTATTCTGAACAACATTTCTCTTTAGACTTTTTGGCGATCGGCTTTAGTTTACGAGATTATCGCGAGAATCTTTACTTGTAAATCCATGGGATCGATGTACTACTAGCTTCTATCCGATTTCGATGAGCTTTGGATACGTGGTCAAGATCATTATTCTGAACAGCATTTCTCTTTAGACTATTTGGCGGTTGGCTTTAGTTTACGAGGTTATCGTAAAAAAAGAGAAGAAGCAGAAACTGATTGTATTAAAAACTCACGTATTCAGCCGTAAATCCATTTGCTGCTTCGAAATGTGTGTCTTGAAATTTCTCCACACTCACAATCATTGTTCACATTTGTCAACACATAGTTATGCACTAATAATAATTGCCATATCCCTTGTACTGCTGCACAAATCACAACAATCAGGTAATGCAATCACTAGACTGCGGATTTCATGTATTTGTAGCAAACATGAGTAGGTGCATTTTAATACAGTAGAGAGATTAAAATAATTTCAAAACACCATAGTATTATTTTCAACATCTTAAAATGATCACAGTGAGAATCAAATATCTGTCTGGCTCCTGTCCCTTGTAATAGCGGCAGCCAACATTAATTTTGCATAATGATCCGCAGTCTAGTGATTAGTTTAAATATCACTATCAAAAACACAGCTAATAGCAACCGTTAGCTGTGAATTGACAAGTCTTTGGAGATGTTCTCTCTACCGCGGCTCGGACGACACTGATTTTCCGCAAGATTTTTCTAAAGAATTTAGGAAGGGCATTTAGAGTGTCGAAATTCGAAATGCACGCAGTAGCACGTTTACGAAAACGACGGGACGGTTAGACGAAAAACAGAACGCGAGAAGGACCGCTGTAAGATTTACGGCAAACACATGTTTAGTTTTTCCTGCAGATTGGTACGCAGAGTCGATGGGTAACCGTGCGTTCGAAAACGTCATCCGTCCTTTTACCCAGCAAGGGGTAAAAATGTCAGGTCAGCGTTCCATCCCTATTGTCCTATACCTTCCTTAAGAAACTTTCTAAAAGAAGGACAGACGACGTTTTCGAACGGGTACCCATCGACTCTGCGTACCAATCTGCAGGAAAAACTAAACATGTGATTGCCGTAAATCTTACAGCAGTCCTCTTCGCGTTCTGTTTTTCGTCTAACCGTCCCGTCGTTTTCGTAAACGTGCTACTGCGTGCATTTCGAATTTCGACACTCTAAATGCCCTTCCTAAATTCTTTAGAAAAATCTTGCGGAAAATCAGTGTCGTTCGAGCCGCGGTAGAGAGTACATCTCCAAAGACTTGTCAATTCAAAGCTAACGGTTGCTATTAGCTGTGTTTTTGATATTGATATTTAAACTAATCACTAGACTGCAGATCTTTATGCAAAATTAATGTTGGCTGCCGCTATTACAAGGGACAGGAGCCAGACAGATATTTGATTCTCACTGTGATCATTTTAAGATGTTGAAAATAATACTATGGTGTTTTGAAATTATTTTAATCTCTCTACTGTATTAAAATGCACCTACTCATGTTTGCTACAAATGCATGAAATCCGCAGTCTAGTGATTGCATTACCTGATTGTTGTGATTTGTGCAGCAGTACAAGGGATATGGCAATTATTATTAGTGCATAACTATGTGTTGACAAATGTGAACAGTGATTGTGAGTGTGGAGAAATTTCAAGGCATCTGTGTGAAATAAACATACGAATTATTTATCGATTCGAAAGTGAAAGTTAAATTCTGGATCGTCGACTTGACCGCGCATCCCTTAGGCCTTCTACCACCGGCAGTGCAGTTCGTCGACCTGGCCGTACGTCCCTTGGCTTTCGGTACTGCCGTATACCTGAAGACATCTGTGCAGTTCGTCACCGAGTGACCCGGTGACACACATTTCGAAGCAGCAAATGGTTTTACGGCTGAATACGTGAGTTTTTAATACAATCAGTTTCTGTTTCTTCTCTTTTTTTACGATTATCTCGTAAACCAAAGCCAACCGCCAAATAGAGTAAAGAGAAATGTTGTTCAGAATAATGGTCTTGACCACATATCCAAAGCTCATAGAAATCGGATGGAAGCTAGTAGTACATCGATCCCATGGATTTACAAGTAAAGTTTCTCGCGATAATCTCGTAAACTAAAGCCGATCGCCAAAAAATCTAAAGAGAAATGTTGTTCAGAATAATGATCTTGACCACATATCCAAAGCTCATTTGAAATCGGAGAGCATTCACATAATCGAGAAACTCTTGTTCGTTGCGATGTCACGGCGTACCACCGACACTCGCTTGCCGGCGTGGCGCGGCGCGGCGCGGCGGCCCAGGGCGCGCTCTGATTGGTCCGTGTTTTTCGTTAATAACTCCTAAACAAAGCCGCAGCTGACATTGGTGCAAAGGAAAATGTCTCTTAGGATGGTCTCAGGAACCTCCCATTTCCGGGACTTACACTTAGTTTGGGACACCCTGTATACAGGGTGAGGGCCTAGACGAGGGCCACCTGAATAACTCGGTTGCTATTGGTGTTGGGAAGAAATGCATCGGATGTAACTTGGTTGGTTTCGAGGGGTCATTAATCTGATGTTAGTAGCTCTTTTTTAGGTGGACGCGTAAAGGCCATATGAAGGTCACCTTCATTTTTTAAAATGAAATAGTATGTTTTTTTATGTACTATCGGGTAGAGCCTTTTATGACGCGTACAATGACCTATGGGTCAAGGTCATTCGTGGTCTGGGTTAAGCCAATTGTGATGAAAAATAATTTACTTTGAGGAAATGATCGAACACTTCCTTGCTGCCTCTGGTTGTTGATATTACTTCATCTCTGTCTCGTAATCTCTTGTTATAGGTCGTTGAATGAAAATAAACATTCAATCACGCTGTACGCTTCACCTGTACACTGTACAGGGTGTTAAGAAATGTTTGGTCTTGGCAAGCATAGGCGTATTCTGCATCTTCGGATCGATGGAGATCTGTAAAAAAAAGTTGCCGCAAAATTGTCCTTGACCTTGAATTTCAAGGTCAAATTTTTTTATTGTATTGTATTCTACGCACCATGAGGATAAAAAGTGTCAAAGGAACTATGGGTCAAACTCAACCGTTTAACCAAAAATTGATGCGGAAGTTTTGTCGGCTGTAAGATGAATTTTATTCATAGAAATTGGAGATTTCAAATGGAAATTCTAGTTGTTGACATAGACACAGTCTTGCAAAATGTTAGAATATGGAATTATCGAAACCCTCATGCCATGATACAACATTTCAATCAAGGACGTTTTTCAGTCAATGTGTGGGCAGCTATTCTAGGAAACAGAAGTATTGGTCCTTATTATCTTCCAAATCGTTTAACAAGTGAGAATTACCTTAGATTTTTACGTTCACGATTGTTGACCGATCTGCGTTTTATTATACCGCGTGAGAGTCGTCGTTTTACTTATTTTATGCACGATAGAGCACCACCACACTTTAGTCGGCCGCTTCCAGACTTTTTAAATCAAATGTTTGGATCTAAATGGATTGGTCGAAGACCTGCACCAATTATACAAATTATACAAAATTAATTATACAAAATGTCCAAAGAGAAATGTTGTTCAGAATCATGGTCTTGACAACATATCCAAAGCTCATCGAAATCGGAGAGGGTTCACATTATCGAGAAACTCTTGTTCGTTGCGATGTCGCGGCGTACCACCGACACTCGCTTGCCGGCGCACAGTGGGTAAAATCGACGTTCTAGCTGTTCACTGGCTAAAAACTCAAAGTCCTCATATCGATTTTTAACGAATGTTTCTTAAATGTCTATTACATTCGAAAACGATAATATTAATTAAAGCTATTAAAAACTCTCGTTACAATAAACGTTCAAAGATCAAACTTTTTCAGATACGATTTATCACCGAAAAAATTCCTTGTCTTCATAATGATGTCCTGGGAAACCTACTGAAGATTAAATGACCAATTTTTTTTTATATGAAGAATGTATATCTATGTTGAGAACGCACCAGGAACTAAACATCATTGTTCATAATTTATTATAAAAAAATATATTTAATCAACTAAGGAAAATCGTCGAAGTTTTTCACCTTTGACAAGGGATAAAGTTGTCATCCCCGGGGACCCCCATGTTCTGACAAAGTGGAACATTTTCGGCAGGATCTCCTCTAAAAGATCGTGCAAAATATAGATCCATCATAATCCATCTCCCGAAGTTATGATAGTTTAAAGCAGGCATGCACAGCTCTTTGCTCTCAGAGCAGCTCCCGTGCTCCCAAGTTGCTCCCCGTATGCTCTCAGAGCAGATCGGACGTATGGAAGGGGAACCCACTAAGCGTGACTTGTAAACAGAGCACGAGAGAAGACGAGTGGGAGGGGCGTGGGGAAGTGGAGAGCGCGCCGGAGTGGTCAGACTACAACAACGTAGACGCCGCCCCCACTCTCACACGCTTTCGTGGTCCCAAAGCGCTATTTCACTATTTTGAGAGCGACAGAGCGAGTCCGATGTATACAAAACGGACGAGACAGAGCGAGCGATCAATCAATTGCCATGGTCGGCATAGGTGGTGGAGAAGTACACATACATATAGTATGTTTGTAGCAATACCTGTTCCTACTTCTATAAACGGCTGAAGCCACGCGTGAGTCGAAAAGTGTGCGAGTGTCATCCGCGAGACTAGGGAGCGTAGACTCGTATTCGGTGTAAAGGAGCCCTCGGAAAGGGGCAACTGAATTAAATATATTTGTTCACAGTAAATCACAGTAAAAATATGTTGTTTAAATGTTTTTGAATACATTATTTTAATGTCACAGCTAAAAACATATACATATTTCAAGAGAAAAGTAATTCAAATGTAAAAAGTATCTAGCTGCACGGTAGTGCACCAGCCAAGTTCTTGCACTACCTCCTTTTACACGAAACAACTTAGCCGTTTTTTAGAGGCTTATAACTCGACACTGGAGGCAGATGGAGAGATGTAATTTCGTACACTTGTTAAATGCTATCATGTCTCAATATTGACAAAACATTAATCTTCCAACATTAGTAGGTTCCGAGATATAGGACCTCAAAAATCGCTAAATTTGTCACTGACTGACTGACTGACTGACTGACCGACCGACCGACCGACCGACCGACCGACCGACCGACCGACCGACCGACCGACTGATTGACAGATCATCAAAACCTTTCGGGTACTTCCCATTGACCTACAAGCTTGAAATTTGATACATAGGTCCACCATAACAAACACTCAAAGGAATAATTATCAAAGTTTGAAATTTTACACCTTAAAGGGGCTGTATTAAAAAAAAAAACGAAATAGGTTATGTATGGAGAAAATGAAATATGCCGCTTTTCCCATAAGGAACCGTGTAAATTCCGGAAAGAATCATCTGCTCTCTTCAAACGTTCGTATAGCGCCATTCGAGGTAATGGCAAAAAGCTCAAACTGGTAGATTACAATAAGGTAGAAAATTACACTAAAACTATAACAAAAAAAATCTAGATAAAGTTGGGTTCTAATTCGCCGGCAGAGTGTTAATCTTTGATACCTACTTGATAATTGATGAAATTTCAACAAAAATTGATGAAATCCCAACAAAAACATTCTGTAAACAGGAGCCAAGTTCTTATGGCTGTAAAAAGTTGTGAGATCAAACAACATACTTATTTTTCTAAGCTAACGAACTTGGCCGTATTTTGTTTGATCTCACAACTTTTTACGGCCATAAGAACTTGGCTCCTATTTACAGAATGTTTTTGTTGGGATATATTATACATAAAAATATTTACACTTAAACATATACATATACTTAACAATACGCAAAGAAATTAATGAAAACAGAGAACTAAAAGTACATATACTTAAGAATACATGTAAAATAGAAATATGTATATAATATCTTTTGTCTCACAGATTGAGAATAAATAAACCAAATTTGTTTCTCTGTAAATAAGAGATTTTTTTATTATAACCGGTATTATATTTACAGTGTATATACAAAATTTACAAGTTACCTGTAAATAAGAGAAACGACAATTAAGGTTTATTATTCGTCTCTCCTTCACAGTTCTGCTTCCGTCAACTATATTGTTTATCACGATTAATCCTGGCACGTGATCTCACTTATGAATCTTCTATTTCTCTCTCTTTCACTGGCTAACTGTCGATCCATTTAAATCATCGATGAGACATCTAGCAGGTGTCATAGAAGCGCGCGCGGAGCATACCAAGCGCGCAAAATTTGAAAGAGAGTATATTCTCTTTACATGTATATGCATACTTAAATTGGAAACATGAGTACTTAAAACTATAAGAAATATAAAAAATTAATAATTAATAAAAAGTGGAGAAAATGTACATACTGGTACCCACACATTGCATATTGGGATCATAAAAAGATTACAAAAAGCATATCTAATCAAAATTTGTTATGTCAGTCGAACGTTTTCCTTTGTTAAGCCTTTTTTCTTTAATTATACTTGTGATATTAGGAATGATCGTTCGACACGTGCTTAATGTTAGTGTATATTTCAAATTATGGTCCGACAGTCTTGTTCGTACCGGTGACTTGGTCTTCTTCATGAAGGAAAACAATTGTTCGCACAGGTATGTTGATCCGAACATGGCGATTATATATTGGCAACGTATTTATGGATATGCCAAAATCTATTATGCGGAAAGTTCTCATAAAATTGCACAATATTATTTGTATCGTTAAATGTTTGCTTTAATAATCTATCGTGCTGTAAATCTATTAATTCCAATTGCAAATTTGGCGGAACTGTATTTACGTTAATAGAAAATGGAGTTGCTACTGTTGGGAAATGATCGTGTAATTTATACAAATCTTGGAAACGATTTGAAAATTCTCCCTCTAAGTCTGTTAATATTTGGACATATTTATCGATATTAATTACGTCAGTGTTGACACTTTTCAATTTCAAAAAATGACATTAGTTCTTTGCGCCGAACTGGCCTATCCATAAATTTATCTTTGTTTTAAATGCACAAATGCTATCATAGAAATCTATCATGGTTATGTCTTTTCCTTGTAATGTTTTGTTTAATATATTTAGATAATCTGTAATGTCACACAAAAATGCTAAATCGCATAACCAACTGTTATCTTCTAATTCTGGCACACGATTACCCGCCATATCCATAAATAACATAATTTCCTCACGTAAATTAAAAAATCTATCTAACATCTTACCACGACTAAGCCACCGTACATCGGAATGTAATGGCAATTCACCGTAGTCGGAGTTCAATTCATCTAAAAATGTTTTAAATTGGATTCTTTTTAATCCATTACTTCGAATGTAATTAGTTGTTTTCACTACGACTGACATTACATTTTTTAACTCTATGCTTTTTGCACATAAATTTTCTTGGTGAATTGCACAATGAATAACGCTTATTTCATGAGGAACTGCCAGATTCTGCAATTTTGCACGGAGACGACCAACAAGACCTTTATACTTCCATCATCGAGGGAGCTGCATCAGTAGTAACTGATACCAATCTATTAAAATCTAACTGTGTATTGTGGATCGCCTCCTCTACGCACAACATTATATCTTCTCCTGTCGTGCTGTTGCTTAATGTGCAAAAATCTAGCAGTTCCTCCGTAATATGCAACTTTTTATCTACCCCGCGAATAAATATGGCAATGTGGTGTACCTGTTATATCCGTTGCTTCATCCGGGGCTAAACTATATACAATAAAACTACGTCCTACATGAATCAATTGTTTTGCGACGTCCTGTGCCAGTTCCTCAATGTGTCTTGCAATGGTCGTCCGGGATAGCCCAATAGTTTTAAATTTGTATGCCTGCTTGTAGGCCTGCTTACAGAGCCTCCCGCGCAGACATCGCGCTGCCGAATAATGTAAATTACGCCTCAAAAACGCAAAAGTAGGCCACTTGGGCGAGCTCACGCACTAGATTGATCTTTTATCTTGCGATTGTGACTACATAGGGGTCTCAAATGTGCATTAGCGAGACCAATAACGTCCGGAGCCGCACCCTTACTATCCGTCTAGGCACACGTACACGCTGCCCGAGCGATGAGTGTGTGAGTGCGCCGCGCGGCAAGGTCCGGCTTTCACGCCTGCTTACAGAGCCTCCCGAGCAGACATCATGCTGCCGAATAATGTAAATTACGCCTCGGAAACGCAAAATTAGGCCACTTGGGCGAACTCACGCACTAGATTGATCTTTTATCTAGCGATTATGACTATGTAGGGGTCTCACATGTGCATTAGCGAGACGAATAACGTCGGGAGCTGAACCCTTACTATCCGTCTAGGCACACGCATACGCTTCCCGAGCGGTGAGCTGTGCTACACACTCTCACTCGAGCACACCAACGCAGCATCATCGTCAGCCGTATAGTGACGTCACGTTTGCGTATGAAGCCTAACTTACCGGCAACACTTCTCAACCCCCGGTTTATCGATACAGTGATTGAATTGCCTGGTGACCGAATGACAAGAACCAGACTTCAGCGCTCGTAGCGGAAAAATACCGGAGGTGTAGTTTCAGAGAACCGTCCCTTATGAGTGTATGCTTCGGCCACCGACGTCGGTGCTTCGGCTCTAGATGAACGGTCGATTTAAATACGTTTGTTTTAACATAATAAACATTGCATTGACATTGTATGTGTCCCCGCTAGCGCGCGAGGTTCCCACCGTTTCTATAAGGATCCCACTTCTCTCGATATTTAAGAAAACGTTTGTCTCTTGACAATGGCAGCACTATCGCGCCGCCCAATGCTTTTCGCGGCTCCACTACATGCTGCCGAATAATGCAAATTACGCCTCGAAAACGCAAAAGTAGGCCACTTTTACGAGCTCGCGCGCTAGATTGATCTTTTATCTAGCGATTGTGACTACGTAGGGGCCACAAATGTGCATTAGCGAGACGGATACCATCTAGAGCCGGACCCTTGCAATCTCGTGTACGTATACAGTGTCTAGCGGTGTGTGAGTGTGCCACCACACTCTCGCTCGAGCCGGATCTACACCCTTAAAGACTGCCAGCCTTATGGGAGTTGGCGAGGCCGAATATTTCGGTGTTTCTTACGCCCTCTAGGATATATTCTGGCTCCATCCAGAGAAACAGAAGGCCAACGACGGCATTTTGTCGGTGAAGAAGACCACTGAGGAGATTCTCGTCGCGATGCATCGGTGAGAATGCGAATTATCACGAAACTATATCGATTATTATTAAATGTTACATTCTCCGCCATATTTCAGACGATGTTTTGGCATTATTGTGGCACTATTTAGAACTTTTAGCGATGTGGTATATCAGATCACTGTAACTTTCACGTTATCCCCGCGCCCGTTGCGCCCGGTTACCGGGCTCGCTGAATAGCACAGGGGCTGGCAGTCTTTAAGGGTGTGGATCCCCAGTTGACCTTGACGACTTTTCGATGGTCACGCCAAAAACGAAAGAGCGGCCGCTAGTAGAACCTAAGTAATAACATTTTCGTCCAGTAGGGGAGCTGGGTACATTGTCTGCCGTCACTGCATCAGTAAGGGTGCGTTCCGTTTCACGCTTCAAGCGCATACACTGTATAGTGTAGTATAAGAGTAGTACGGATCGCAAGGGTTCGGTAGCTGACAAACCATTTCTCTATTATATACATTTGGAACCACTACGTAGTCTCAATCGCTAGATAAAAGATCAATCTAATGCGTATGGTGTCTAAGATGGCCAACTTTTGCGTTTTCGAGGCATAATTTTAATTATTCGGCAGCAAGATGTCTGTACCGCGCGGCGCACTTACACACTCACCGCTCGGGCAGCGTGTACGTGTGCCTAGGCGGATCGCAAGGGTCCGGTTCTAGTAAAAGTACGTCTCGCTAATGCACATTTGGAGCCCCTACGTAGTCTCAATCGCTAGATAAAAGATCAATCTATTGCACATGGTGTCTAAGTTGGCCTAATTTTGCGTTTTCGAAGCGTAATTTTCAATCTTCGGCAGCAAGATGTCTGTACCGCGCGGCGCACTTACACACTCGCCGCTCGGGCAGCGTGTACGTGTGCCTAGCCGGATCGCAAGGGTTCGGTAACTGACAAACCATTTCTCTATTATACACATTTGGAACCACTACGTAGTCTCAATCGCTAGATAAAAGATCAATCTATTGCGCACGGTGTCTAAGATGGTCTACTTTTGCGTTTTCGAAGCGTAGTTTTCATTATTCGGCAGCAATATGTCTATTCGGGAGGCTCTGCAAGCAGGCTTGACTTTGACCAGCCGTACCGCGCGGCGCACTCACACAGTAACCGCTCGGGCAGCGTGTACGTGTGTCTAGGCGGATCGCAAGGTTTCGGGAAGCTTCAAATCATTTTTCGTCCTTCGCCGCCTCCTGCACTAGGTACCTATACTATATCTATATCTATACCATGCAATACCTTCCTATACCTGGTATAGCATAGAGCACTAGGGTCGTTACGGGGAGCTATGGGGAACAATGCTGGCATTGCCGACAACTACTGCAAACCATTTCTCGTCCTCCGCTGCATCCTCCGCCGTATCTTGGGGTATCATGGGGCCTCGCCGTCTGACGACGTAGGAGGAAAATCAAATAATTTCAATTTTCGTCCGGCGTAGGACGAAACAGCGTTCACTTCAAATAATTGTCATGTCGCCAATTTTGAAGTATCCGTATTTTTAAAAACGGGGCCGTAAAGAGGACACTTGGGGCTATATTATCATAATTTTTTTTTTCAATTTTCTGGCGGTATGATAGCAATGCGCCTGTTTAAAAAACAATTGCAAAATAAACTATGAAAACAAATATTTTTTCAACTGAAATCATTTTTATTAAATACTCTTATGGTTACACTATGATATAATTTAATGAAAAACTTGTGACTTTGGGTATTCGGATAGTTTTTTCATATTTTCTTAGTTTTAAAAATCTTAATATTAATAAATGTGGATTCGAAATAATCGTTTATCTCGCACTTTCTAAAACCATTGTGACCTTATTTGTGGAAAAGTAACATAAAGTCGCAAATTTTTGGATTATAACCAAATAAAAATCGGTGGCACCATAGGGTCTTAATAATATGTATACAAAAAAAATTAATGATTAGCTTTGCATTTTTTATAATTTAAAGTAATGTACTCACCGCACTGAGTAATATCTACACTATGAAACTTTCGAAAATCAAGGAGTGCATATACGCAAAAACAACAAAGAAATGAGACAAAATTTTTTCCTTCAAATGTATGTCACAGTTCTTTCCAATGTCAGTGTTTGGGTTAGGTTCTATTACAATCTATGATCGATGCATTAATACTGTAATGTATTTCAATACACATAGATTTTTAAAAATGACATAATAAACGAATTATTGCCATGTTTTGGGGATTTTGCACCACTGTACGACGTACGATAGCGTAGCGGCTGTAAAACATTGGGCATGCAAATGGTCGGGTCATTATTGGGCGATCGACAGCGAAGCTATTTTCCAGAAAGCTGTTTTTAACGCGTCCTACTCATAATGTTTTACTGTAAAGTACTTTTTAATTTAAAACAAGTCAACACGTCATGTCCGATAAAGTGTCGACTTCCAGCTCAATAGTAATGACCTGTCATAAACCTCTCCATAGAGAACAGCCTCGGGAACGGCACATAAACAAATCGAGCCTATCATTGCTAGGTCTGCCTATCTGCCACCACAGCCGCGCCCGTAGTCCCAATGTTTTGACTTCGACGCTGCACGCTACATGGTATGTGTGGCCGCTGTAGCCAATATTTCGTCGACAGCCGAAAATGCGTGTGAAACGAGGTCTGCCTCCTCCGCTCTGATCCAATCGGCCGCTCATTCGTTCCTAGAGACACGTCACCGTAGTCCTGCCTGGGACGCTTCTTCTCACGCTCGCATCAATACAATGTCACCAGTTCGGACCCATACGAGATGGCGCCTTGCCACCCCGACAATCGCGTAGTAGTGGGCGGTAACGGTGTAATATCTTAACCCACTCAGAGTTTTGCTAATTCAATTACAGAATTGAATTACATTGTATTTCAATTATATAGTAATTCGGGCATTGTATTGGACTACTTGTTGGACATAAACAAATTGAAAATGTTTTTTCACTACATGAAAGGTGTCCCATCTCTACTTGGCCAAAAGTGTCTTCCAAGTGGAAGACAGATAAAAGAGTCACTGCACATGGTGTGCGGGTTTGACGGGAAACCCCAAGATGATTAGCTGCAGCCCATAACTGACCGTGGAGGTCTGCAAGGTTTATAGCACATAATTGCTATTGAGGTATAGGGAGATGTCCGAGTTTTTCTTCGTGGCTCCGACAATAAAGTAATAACGAAGTAAATGGATTTAAGAGAGGTTTTCTCTCAAAAATTGCAATTTGAATTTTTTTGTTTACGATTGATCTATGTAAATCGCAGTTTCTTCTAATTGTTTTAATTTTTAATTATTTTCGAGTATCCATACTTCCATGAGAGTTAATCTACATATACATATACAATTAGTGCACATGAATCTTTCCATGCGAGATAAGACTACTGTTTCGAATTTTGTTCAAATTTGAATATGTTGCAGTCTTTAGCAAAATATAGACGTATCTCGAAGAATTCTTTGAAATCTTGAAAACTGTTGGTTTTACGGACATGTAATATGAGTTGTGTGTCACAAGTTTTTCATTAAATTATAACGGCTAAACTAGCAAATTGATGAAACTTAGTTTTGGTTACTCATAGTGAAACCATCAGAGTATTTAATAAAAATTATTTCAGTTCAGAAAATATTTGTTTTCATAGTTTATTTTGCAATTGTTTTAAACAGGTGCATTGCTATGAAAGCACCAGAAAATAAAAAAAATAAAAATAATGATAATATAGCCCCAAGTGTCCTCTTTACGGCCCCGTTTTTAAAAATACGGATACTTCAAAATTGGCGACATGAAAATTATTTGAAGTGAACGCTGCACCGAAATATTGTATGGTGCAAGGGCCGTCCTGTCGGTTGATGCAGGACGAAACTAGAAGGGCCTCTCACAGACGGGCCTACCTGGGCCTACCCACACATTTGAAATGTCTGCCAGACGGCTCTGACGTCACCATGTCTGTCGGTCGTAGGATGCACTGTAGGCGCACCCTTAGTATTTACTGCAACATTTAAAAGAAAATTAATGATACTAAAAATAACATAAGAGGCCTAGTTGGGACCAGGGATTGAAAACTGTTATGATATCGGTTCCGATTCTCGAAACAGTTATGAAGAATCGAAATGGTGTTGTAACTGTTACACCACGAGAATATCGGTTCTGGCTTACATATGTAAAAATCGGATAAGGTAACGGTTTTGGAGAACCGATATTATTTCGGTTTTATAATTGTTAATTTTCGGTTCTGGATGTCGATTCCCGATTTCGGTTCTGTATTCTGTATTGTGTTCGGCCTTATACATATGTATATTCATTATTCAAGTAGTTCTTTATTGTTATTCATAATTTAATAATTTTTAAATTAGTAAATTTTTATAATTTGTCTCTACATGCATTATTTGAATTATCATCTGAATAACAATTTATTGTTGAAACAATAGTTTAAAGAAATCAATTTTCATAATGTATAGTTTGTTTCTATATTCATTGTTTAAATTACCATTTACATAATAATGTTTATTTAAACAATTGTTTTAACAACAAATTATTATTGGAATAATAATTCAATTAATGCATGTAGAGACAAATTATAAAAATTTATTCATTTAAAAATTGTTTAAATTATGAATAACAATAAAGAACTACTTGAATAATGAATATATAAGGCCGAACACAATACATAATACAGACCGGAAACCAGGAACCGACATCCAGAACCGAAATTTAACAATTATAAAACCGAAATAATATCGGTTCTCCAAAACCATTACCGTAATCGATATTTACATATGTAAGCCAGAACCGATATACTCGTAACAGTTACAACACCATTTAGATTCTTCATAACTGTTTCGAGAACCGGAACCGATATCATAACAGTGTTCAATCCCAGGTCCCAACTAGGTATCCTATGTTATTTTCATTATCATTAATTTTTATTATATGTTGCAGAAAATACTAAGGAGACAGGCACTGAAGGAAGTCTTCAAAGGGTTGATAGGACGCGGGGCAGCGCGCGGCGCGACGGAGGCCGAAGAGGCGGCCCGTATAATTTTTACTTTTACAATAAATTATAATAAATTATAAATTATAAAATGTGCACTTTGCATTCCCCGGAGATTCACCGGCGCGCGTACAAACCATATATATATATTTAAATATACTATTAATAAATAAATCAATTTTTATAATGTATTTGTTATTCAATGATCCTATGAATACATAAATATCTTAATTTCATCTTTGAATTTTTATTTAAAAACGCTACGAACTTTCGTTCCAATCTAATAATTAATTGTTAAAATAATTGCTTGAATTTTTATAATGTATAGAATAATAATAACAATTTATAATGCGGCGGAAGATACGGCGGAGGATGCAGCGGAGGACGAGAAATGGTTTGCAGCAGTTGTCGGCAACGCCAGCATTGTTCAACCAGTGTTCGTGCTTCCCGCGCGTCTCGCTCCCCGTAACGACCCTTATAGTGCTCTATGATATACCAGGTATAGGAAGGTATTACATGGCATAGATATAGATATAGTATACCTAGTGCAGGAGGCGGCGAAGAACGAAAAATGATTTGAAGCTTCCCGAAACCTGGCGATCCGCCTAGACACACGTACACGCTGCCCGAGCGGTTACTGTGTGAGTGCGCCGCGCGGTATGGCTGGTCAAAGTCAAGCCTGCTTGCAGAGCCTCCCGAACAGACATCTTGCTGCCGAATAATTAAAATTATGCCTCGAAAACGCAAAAGTAGACCATCTTAGACACCGTGCGCAATAGATTGATCTTTTATCTAGCGATTGAGACTACGTAGTGGTTCCAAATGTGTATAATAGAGAAATGGTTTGTCAGTTACCGAACCCTTGCGATCCGGCTAGGCACACGTACACGCTGCCCGAGCGGCGAGTGTGTAAGTGCGCCGCGCGGTACAGACATCTTGCTGCCGAAGATTGAAAATTACGCTTCGAAAACGCAAAATTAGTCCAACTTAGACACCATGTGCAATAGATTGATCTTTTATCTAGCGATTGAGACTACGTAGGGGCTCCAAATGTGCATTAGCGAGACGTACTTTTACTAGAACCGGACCCTTGCGATCCGCCTAGGCACACGTACACGCTGCCCGAGTGACGAGTGTGTGAGTGCGCCGCGCGGTACAGACATCTTGATGCCGAATAATTAAAATTATGCCTCGGAAACGCAAAAGTTGGCCATCTTAGACACCATACGCATTAGATTGATCTTTTATCTAGCGATTGAGACTACGTAGTGGTTCCAAATGTGTATAATAGAGAAATGGTTTGTCAGTTACACACTGACGCTGCATCATCGTGAGCCGTATAGTGACGTCACGTTTACGTATGAAGCCCAACTTACCGGGAACATGCTTTTTCTCGTCCACTGTTTTACCGATACAGCAGAATCAGATGTTAGCGCCCCGTAGCGAAAAATGCCGGACCTATACTTGGATCCTAAACCTCCGTTTAGGGGTATGTTTCCGTACTTTACAAAGTGTGTGTTTAAACACGTATGGTTTAACATAATAAACGTTGCATTGGCATTGTATGTGACCTCAAAACTTCTGTTGCTGTTTGATTTTTCTATAAGAACCCTAAATTTCTCGATATTTAAGAAAATGTATGTGTCTCGACAGTGGCAGCACTGTCGCGCCGCCCAATTTTTGTCGAACTCCGCTACATGCTGCCGAATAATGAAAATTACGCCTCGAAAACGCAAAAGTAGGCCATTTTAGACAGCAACGGCAATTGGTGGGTCTTTTATCTATCGATTGTGACTACGTAGAGGCTCCAAATGTGCATTAGCGAGACGTACTTTGTAAAGTACGAAACCCTTGCAATCCTCGTGTACATATACAGTGTCTAGCGGTGTGTTAGGGTGCCACCACACTCTCGCTCAAGCCGGACCCACACCCTTAATAGTATCTCGTCGGTGCTGGCAGTCTTTAATAGTATCTCGTCGGTGCCCAGAGCACCGACGAGATACTGTTAAAGACTGCCAGCCTTACGGGAGTTGGCGGGACTCGAATTTTTCGGTGTTCTCTTACGCCCTCTAGGATATATTCTGACTGGAATGAGAAACAGGAGGCCAACGACGGCATTTCGTCGGTGCAGAAGACACTGTATTGGTATCGTGTTAGCAACGCGCCCGCGCGCTACACTCCCAGCGTACCTTTACTATATCCGTGTGCGCTGCTTGTGCGAGCCACAATCTATTTTTAGAACTTGCCATGTTGCCATGCTTTACGGCTTACGGAAACGAAACTGAAATTCGACTGTCGAGCCGTCGAGCGTATGAATCGCAATCTGGAGCTAGCCTTCGGGTCCCCGTGCAGCGAGGATTTTTTTTTATTTTTATATTTCATTACTTTTTTAATTACATTTTTTAACCTTCCAAAAAATTAAAAATGTTAAAACTATGTTCAAAATATGTATTCATTTTAAATAGAAACGTTTTGTTACTGTCATAATTGCATTAATAAAAATTGGTATATGATCGAGAACAGGTTGATGGTATTTATTTGGACTGATTGGAGAATACGAAAATGCAGGAAGTATTTTTTAGTTTATGAAACAATTTGTAGATTTATTAGTTGTCAAACAAATAATAAAATAAATTGTATAATATATATAAATTGATTTTATACTAGCATACACAAGTTTATTTGATCTTCTGTCTTCCTATAATAAAAAAACACAGTCATAACTATAATTATAATAGAATTTCATAAAATATTGAGGTTATTGCAAACTCATCTTTTTTCGCGATGATGCTCTAATTTTATTGCTTCTCTCGAATGTCCATTTCCTTCCGAGACAGTGCGTTTCTAAGTGTAAATAAAAAATGTTGATATAAAATGTATCATAATTAAACTACAATTATTCTAATAACGTAGAATGTAGTACATATTAAGTTTTAATTACCAGGATTTTCTTCTTCGACGTTAAGCACCCTTTACTGCTTCTCGTAATTTACGTATATGGACATTAGGGTGGACCTTATTTTTCGACCATGAAATTTTTTTGTCCCGTAAACCAGAATTGTAACAAATGTTGAGAAAATGATCTGGAAAAATTTTGGGGCCGATTGGATCATGGGAAAATGAGGCGCAGCAAATTTGAAAATTTTGAATTTTTTAAATCTTTACATAAATAGACATTATGATATATCGTTGAATTTGTCTTTTTTCTCTTTAAGAATCCGTATGTAGCATAAACAGTTGTTGATAGAAAAAACATCCGTGACTTTGAAAACTTGAAATAATTACTTTGAAAAAAAATTTTTTCTCTGATACTATATCCACCTCCTTATATACTACAACTTTTGTTTGAAGAGTTTTTTTATATATACATAACTGACAGAGATATTAAGGGGCGTAATTTGCATTATTCGGAAGCATACAACTGCGCATATAGCTATTTTCATAGCTACATGCTGCCGAATAATGAAAATTACGCCTCGTAATCGAAAAAATAGGACTTTTGAGGCAGATAGCGCCCTAGATCGATGTTTTATCTAGCGTTTTTGACTAGTGAAAAACCCCGTGTTTGTATTATCGAGAAATGAGTAAATGAATATCTTGCAATCCTGGAAGTCTCTCTACTACCTTAACTAAATTCATTAATACGCTCCAATCTACAAAAGAAAAACAGTTGAAATATCGGAAAAAGAAGTTATTATGAATAATAAGTAGACTGACTGAAACATAGACTGAAGGTGGTCAATAATACCGCTGAACGGGGCGTTAAACTAATGGAGGATCATATTAAAATTTTATATACATAGAAACAAAGTGGAGAAATAATATATACTATACAAACTGTGATGGAATATCGACAGCAGTATCCTGACGCCACAAAACAGATTTGTCAAAGGATTTTTAAATATTTTTTAATATATAGAGAGAAACACCTGATCAATCACTACATGCGATTAATTGCATTTTTAAGAGGCATTGAAGACAGCTTATTAACTGAGAGTTATTAAAGTTTTAATTTTCCTCAGAGTCAGTAAGTTCTTTATTTTTCTCGGAGTCATTAAGTTTTCCATTTTTTTTGGAGTTATTCAATTTTTCATTTTCCTCAGTGTCGTCAAGTTTTTTCATATAGTCCAGTCGGCAGGTCGAAAAAAGGCGTCTACCTGGAAAGTATTCCGAACTTAATGAAATTTTGACACGTCATTTAGGGGTACTCTGGGGTGTCGAATCTCAGTTTTCGACCTCGAGGACCCTGTGCTAACTTGGGGAGGGGGAAAAAACCACTACTTTTATTACCTTGTTTTGGTTTTTCGCCTATCGGGCTCGAGTCGGGTACGCGATACATCAGACACATCGGGAAGCTTATGACTAGACTGCGGATTTTATGCATGTATGACAAAAATGTACACGTTCAATTTAAAGCAGTGGACATGTTAAAAATATTTAAGGACATCAACGTATTAGTTTCAGCTTAATAGGATAATTAAAAGAAGAATACAATTTATATTTGGCTCATATGCCGTGCAATCAATGCAAACATTTTTTATTTTGCATAAAGATCCGCAGTGTACTCATGACTCACCTTTGTCGGGCGGCTTCTAAAACAATAGAACAAGATCGCGCGAACGAGTTATCGCGATACCCGAGAATCAACTGTGCGTTCTTATGAAATAGATAATAATAATAATGGTACGTATTTCTTTCATAACTTGTCCATAATGTGATTTTTATATAAGTACATTAGGTATATTCGGCAGACATGTGCATGATCGTTATTTGTATTAAAATTTGAAATAATGCACGTTTCACGTGAAAAAATTATAAGAAAATATTTACAACGTGGTATGTAATAAGTTATGATAACTTTTCAGTGGGTGATGTTTTTATTAACTGTTAAGTAACCTACTTAACTATCATTAATCTTACACAAATTCTTAAAAGATAATATATAGTATACAATATAAAATAAAATAGAAATTAACTTAAAATAAAATCATATAAAATAAAAAACTAGAGGGTTATTGTTGCTCGCTCGCTTCGCTCGCTCGCGAGTAGGGTTGTTTTTGCTCGCTCGCTTTGCTCGCTCGCGGATAGGACTGCTCTTGCGAAAGGGTTAGTGGTACGCATGGCTAGTAGTACCTATAGCTATTAATGTTTTTTTTTTATTTGGTGTGTGACTCTCCACGAGCCACACAAAGAACTTCCCGATTCGTTAGTTGCAGTATATTATTATCATTATTAACTGTACGTTTTAAGAAGATTATACGTTTTCAGGGAAATTCAATAGTTTTCTACTTATCAAAATGTTTGCTATATGGCGTCACATTAAACCAACATCGTATGCTCGTTGCTCGCTTGGTTCCTTGTTATAGCATACTAATGTTGCAAAATAAATTGTCTTAATTAGTTTTTCGCAAACGATACAACTCCTCATTATCCGGGTTTGCAGTAGTGATCTTGGTTTTCTTCGATATTGTTAATTTAAATTGTCCCAAAATATATAAACTGCGCTCAATTTTGAAACTCTGCTCAGTGCTACATACAATATTTGTAAAGTTCGCCTTTCTGATTTTTTAAAATCCAAACATACTTTCTCGTATGTTTGTCCCTGACTTTTATGAATCGTAATCGCTTCAGCAGGAACCACTGGAAATTAACTACGTGTGATTTGATATTTTTCCTCACTCGACATATTTACTTGATTCGATATTTTTATTATTGGTGTAAAATTTTGATCAATATTTGTGCATTTTTCATATAATCGCGATAACGAGTTCTTACTTTCACTCCTACTCTGGCCAATTGAAAATCTAACCACAATATAGACGGAATTTTAGTATTTTCTTGAAAAGTAATAAATTTTAATATTCCGCATGTGTGCTCCATTAATCAATCCGTTTTCAACATCAATGTTATTAATAATTATCATATAGTTTATATTAATTTTCAATTTAATCTCAGTTAATAATTCGTTTTGAACTGATTGTTTTTTTAAAGATTGTAATATAAATTTTTTTTTGTACTTTCATCGATATTCTTTGAAAATGTATTCTCGCGAGTAGAGATGATTAACTCACTCTTGCATTGGGATAATTTTCGATTATTGTAAGCGGAAACATCATCGTAAGGTACAAAAAAAAATTAAAAAAAAATTTTTTTTTTTAATTTTAAAGAAATCGAAAAAAATTTTTTTTGTGTAATTACGTTTGTTTCTTCGGTGGAAACTTTCCGTTCTCTCGTATAAATTGCATTGTTGAATGAACTTCTTTCGAAAAAACTAAAAAAACTAAAAAACTACTTGACCAAAATGGACCAAAATCAAATCAGCTCTAAGTTACAGCGGGGCATATCGATTGCATCATTCATCATCCTGATTGCGTTGTTACTTTTTCTGAAAACGTTAACGAAAAATTTGATTACATAGAAACGGCCATACGCGCGCACGCACACACACACACACACACACACACACACACACACACACACACACATATACGAACATTTTGCTGAAAATAGTCTAAAATGACTGCAATGACCATGAAACGTGAAGATCTGCTAAAAAATCGATTTTCGATTTTCGGGGTCATTACAATAACTTCCCTATAAAATCGGAAAGTTAATTATATAGAGCCTATAGATAATACAGAATAAAATATAAACACGAAATATAATACGTATAATGTTTATATTTATATTTCGTTTTTAATTATTGCCATACTTTACCATATTGTAATCTTCTAGGTATATTGTATAACTTCCGTAAAGACATTTTAATGATATTATCGATACATATCTAAGTTCATTCGGAGAAAATTCGTTAAAAAGCTAGAAATATTGTCTTTTAAGTTTTTCACATGAAACGTGCATTATTCAAGCTTTAATACAAATAAAGAGCAGGCACGCGTTTGGCGAATATACCTAATGTAGTTATAAAAAGACCACGTATATTAAAAATCACGTTATAAGTAAAGAAAGAAAACCATTATTACCATTATCTATGTCATAAGAACGCAGAGTATTTGAATCTCGGATAACGCAATAACTCGTCCGCCCGAACTTGTTCGATTCTTTTCGTACCCGCCCGACGAATTCGAAGTCGAATCGAAGGGCCGCCGCCGGACTTTCTGCGACCCGACCCGACTCGAACCCGAACATCGAGCGGCCCGCACATCCCTAAATTATTTATAATTATAAATATATTATATTAAATGACCTATATTATAATAACCTATATTAAGTAATTATTATCACACTTTAAATAAGTAAATATGGCTCAAATTATGCCGTATTTAGGCTCATTTTAATTAGAAGGATCTCACAAATACGTTGGTAATTCCGTAAAAAAGATTGAAAAATAAAAAACTTTCCTATGTGCATTGATGTAATCGGTACGCAGCCTTTTGAACTGTGTCGGCTGCCTCGTACCTCAGTCCCTCTTTGTCGTTTACGAGCTGTCGTAAAAAAAGTTCTGGTACATATGTTGATAGTCTAAAAATATGATCAATGCTATTTTTCAATTTCTCTAAAAAACCTGCATTTGTCGAATTTTTGCGTTTTTTTCACTTTGTGTAATTAACATTTTGAACCAAAAAATCTCAAATATCAATTTCAATTAAATGCAATTATATGATTAAATTAATGCAAGTACATGGGGAAAATGGACCGAAAATTGAATGGCACAACGGCTGTTTAAATAATTCGAAGGACTATCTCGTCCGGCTAGGCCCTTCATTCCAAATTGTAATATTCCAATATTCCAATATCATTTTAAATATATTCAAGTACTATTTAAAACTATTAATGAGTTTTAACAACAAAATATTTTAAATAGAAAACTAAATTTTGACATATAAGATAAGATTATAGCAAGCTTGCTATAAATGTCGAAAACTCGAGTCTGGCCAGAGACATTCAATTTTCAGGAAACACTATTCTATGATGACGAACGGAGAAAAGGGAAGTGAAGCTCGGGGGCTTCGGTCGCCGTGGAGTGGAGTGAAACATTGTAACATGATACGGGTCGGGTCGGGTATATCGGTGTGAGACTACTAATCAAACAACAAAGCTTAATTATTTATCATTATTTTTTTATGGGATTTTCCTTAACATATTTGGTGAATTTTGTTTCTTTTTATGAAAATGATACCAAAATTATATAATTCCGATGATATTTGCTTATGCAATGAGCGACGCAAGTTTCGGACACAAAGAAGGACAGCGTCGGGAAAAAAAGAGACGCGGAGAGTCCTTATTCTTTTAAGATTTCGACTTCGACTTCGTCTGCTAGCTCTTCGTCTCGTCGCACAATGTACTCATAAATGAATCATGTTTCAGGAAGTGGTTCAGTTCAGAATGAAATAAAATAATGTTACACGCACTTTTTAAATAGCGTCATATATGGTGCAAGAAATATTCGTATAGAGTCAAATAGAATTATTTTTTTAGATATCTTCGTACGAAATACTGCCTCTAAATAACATTGTATGGATAGGAGCCGTCGAAAATTAGTTTAATTAGTTAATACTTTTATCTTGTTACTACCTCTACTTTAATAATTGCAGTCAATAATGCTGTCGAGCATTACAAGTATGGGATAAATAAGTAAAAAAATTAATTTTCTGTTTCCTACTAAGGATCTTAATAAGAACAATTGAATTTTGTCATTACACAACATAACAAAATATTTTTTAAGAATCATTATTTTATATATAACGCAATAATGTTCAAATTACTTTTAAATTCCAATACATTTGTAGAATATTACGTAGTAATTACTTCCATTTTTCCTACATCTATAAACTATCGATTATATTGTAAACAATTATTACAATGGTGATAATAAGGAAAATAAGAATGCAATAAGAGAATTATATATAGTATTATAAGGCAATTACAGAATAGGTAATGTCAGCATTCTACTATATCATTCTTCTTCAACTTGACGAATATCTCGTCGATTGTGGAACTTTTACCGCTGTGGTATATCAGATCACTGTAACTTTCCCGTTATCCCCGCGCCCACTCGCGCCCACTTACCGGTCCCGCGGAATAACACAGGGGCTGGCAGTCTTTAATAGTATCTCGTCGGTGCCCAGAGTGACTCCTATTGAGTTCCATTACTGTGATCAGTGTCAACACCTCTATGGAATTAAAAAGATGTATTATTATTATTTCTAGGGGCACAATATTTATAGACGCGGTTTAATAGCAAATTATGGATATAATTTAAAGAAAATTATTGCTATCACTGGCATTTTAAAGTGTCGGTACTACAGATCGGTAATGCAGATGTCGGTAATACAGTCAGGTCTATTCCTATTCCTATATCCACCGACGAGATTCCCGTCGATGCTACATCTCATCTGTGGTATATTGTAATATATACTTACATCTTCATCCTCTCTTTCCAGTAGTAATTTCTTCAATTTTTCGACTTCTTGAAGACGTTCTTCGGTCGAGAGGTTCTCGAGCTCGTTATGATGAAATGTATCGAAGTGTCTTCGAAAGTCATATAGTCTTGTCGACTGAAACACTTGGAAACAAATCAAACACATAATTGTTTCATTGTGTTCTGTGATAAAGAACTCGGTCTCCCACGACTCTTTGAATCCCTGTAGACCACTCCTGCGTTTAGAAGTAGAAGTAGAGGCTGCAGTCGCTACAATTTCCATTTTAATTATTCCGCTTGTAGGACTTGTAGGCAGTGTCGCCAGATGAGGGGAGTCACGGTGAAATGATGTACCCCCTCTCTGATGACCAGGGTAATATGTGACACGTTGCGCGTGCGCGACGGGGATTTAGTGGGGCGAATAGAAGACACGTTGCGCGTGCGCGATGGGGACGCAACAATGACATGACATTTCGCAGGTTTTAGGTTATTGCCGCGTAAAATTCACCCATTTACTTATTTCACATACTATGTAATTATTGATCCCTTTATGTCTATGTTGTGAGTTGTATTTCTTTAAAATGTAACGGTACAAATAAAACATAATTTGTCAATTTATCGTGTAGAAGAAAAATGAGTGAATTTATCATCTCAGTCTCTTTTATGCAACTATTTTTGAGGAGCGTATGAGGGTTAACAGTGTTAAAATATATTATGATTTATCGATTTTACTGAAATGTAACTCAGTACTACATACATACAGATTTCAAGATTTTTTCAATTGTACATATAGTAAGCATTCATACTTCGCTTCACGACTGAAACTCCCACATGTTACAATTTATTTTATTTATAATAAAGAATATTTACAGTCTCTATTTAGAACGACCCACATGATTCATATGTACATACATAATAGGTACGATACGATACGCGGCAATAACCTAAAACCTGCGAAATGTCAGTCGTTGTTGCGTCTCCATCGCGCACGCGCAACGTATCACATATTACTCTGGTCATCAGAGAGGGGGTACCTTGTATTCCCCTCGAGTGACGGTTCGGTCACTTTCTGGCGACACTGCTTGTAGGTACTTTGCAGTGCTACGATATGGCTCAACATTCCACGCGCATGCGCGACGACTTGAACCTCTATAAAGTAAGATTCTCAATAAAATGGGGTTCCTTGAGCACCCCGCAAAATTTTAAAAAATTGGTATGATTTGATTCTGAAAATCCGGGATTCAACATCCTGAAATGGAAGGTACCTGAGATCATTTGAAGCAACATTTTCCTTTGCCAATTCTCAATAAAATGAGGTTCCTCGAGCTGCGTTCTGATTGGTCCGTGTTTTTTGTTAATAACTCCTTAACAAAGCTGCGGACGCCATTTTGGCAAAGGAAAATGTTGCTTTAAATTATGAAATATGTATATGTTTTTAGCTGTGACATTAAAATAATGTATTCAAAAACATTTAAACAACATATTTTTACTGTGATTTACTGTGAACAAATATATTTAATTCAGTTGCCCCTTTCCGAGGGCTCCTTTACACCGAATACGAGTCTACGCTCCCTAGTCTCGCGGATGACACTCGCACACTTTTCGACTCACGCGTGGCTTCAGCCGTTTATAGAAGTAGGAACAGGTATTGCTACAAACATACTATAGTCCACCTGTGCATGCCTGGTCTAACTTCATGCGTGTATCACAACTAGAACTGCTATTGTATTTGATTAATTTTATCATTTTCGTGGTCGGTGGGCATTTAGAAATCGATATCAATTGAAAAAATATCAAAATTATAATAAAAAGTTGATTTTATCGCAAAATGTCGCGTGCTTCTTCAATCGAGCCCACTGTAGTCCAGTCAACGAAAAGTTGTAGAGGGAAATGGAAGGAACACAATTTTTAACTTTGGGTCTTTGTTTGGACTAGTTAGGAGGTAAACATACTAAAAGTCCCCACTTCTAGGAGGTGAGCGGAGTGTAAGGGGGTACATAGAAGTTCCCCTTTTTCGGTTTTCCGCTTATATCTCGGAAACTATGCGTCCTAGTGATAAGACCATTCTATACAATATTAAAGCTGACAAAATGTGCCAGAAGATTGATTTGATTCAGTTTTTCGCTATTTCGTATAATTTCCGAGATATCCGCGCCCAATGTTCACTAATTGTGCTGAATAATTAGCTGGTCAAATAAGGCAAAAAAGGTGAGGCAAAAATTTCTTTTTCACAATTAGAGAACTTTGAGCGCGGATATCTCGGAAACTGTGCGAGATAGCGAAAAACTGAATGCAATTAATCTGATGGCACATTTTGTCAGCTTTAATTTTGTATAGAATGGTCTTATCACTAGGAACCATAGTTTCCGAGATATAAGCGGAAAACCGAAAAAGGGGACCTTCTACGTGCCCCCCAGCACCGCGCTCATCTCCTAGGAGTAGGGACTTTTAATATGTTTACCTCCTAACTAGTCCAAACAAAGACCCAAAGTTAAAAATTGTGTTCCTTCCATTTCCCTCTACACCTTCCTTATGAGCATTCATTGACTGAATTACTGTGCGCCGGGCCAACTAGCCACTTCGTTCTCCCAGACGTATTATGTCGCGACCAGGTTTACCATATTCTAGTCTCGCCAGGCCCCTTACCCTTCCGCCCCTCGCACAGCTTGTCTGCTGAGTCCGCCCCACTCTTCCCACTAACACTGACGCGTACCACGTGGAGCAAACTAAGTTAGCGGTACGCGTCAGTGTTAGTGGGAAGAGTGCTACAGATGACAGGGCTTTTTCGAAAAAATGTTACCGTGAAAGCAATTTTATTCTTTTCCTGTCCATTTCCAGCCGGAAACATTGCTTTCAGGGTAACATTTTTCCGAAAATATCCATAAATAATGAAGCACGCGAGATATGTTGTCTGTAGCACCGCACGAACGGTATTGCGTCGCGGGATAACACGTCCGTGGCACCGTGCAAGCGGCATTGCGTCGCGTGATAAAACGTCAGTGATCTGTACAGGGCGTAACAAAATTTAGTGTCATGGTTTTGGCAGATGGTTGTACACCTTCGGATCGGTGGAGATTTATTAAAAGAAATTGTCGCAAAATTGACTTTGGTCTTGAAATTTATGTCATATATGAATAGTTTCATTAGTAATCATAATTTTTCGAAGTATTCTAACCATACGATAAAAAATCAATTGAAGACTCATCATATGGTACGTTTTTGATATGCACTGTACACCATTCTTCTCATCCTCGTCGGCAATACGTTGAAAGCCGCCTCGAACAATCGTCTTATATCGAAAGAAAACTGTATATAGTAATTCTTCAATCGAAGTCCTGGGACGCCTATCTAATCGAAGTCCAGTGCCTACACTGCCTACTCACTCCACTGCCGGCCAACGCTGCGCCGCGTTGATAATATAGTAGGGCGGCGATGATTGATCTCGGCTCGGGTATATCGGTGTGAACACCACACATTGACTCGAGTGAATCGAATTCTCAAACTTCTTAATTTTCATTATTGTTTTATGGGACTTTTACTAGCTTATTCCTGGCATTTCTCTGATTAAAATGACACCAAACACGATATAATTTCAACTATATTTAGTGGTTTAATCGACGGTGAATGTGTCGGGAGCAAGGAAGGACAGCGACAACGCGGGCCTTTGAACTGTGCCGGCGCGGCGCGGCGCGGCGACGTCGACTGTCCGCGCGTCTCTTTCTTTCCTATACGCTCTTCTTCGTTGCGTTCGAAACATTCATCGTCGATTAAACCACTAAATACAGTTGAAATTATATCGTGTTTGGTATCATTTTGCATTAGAAAAATGCCACGAATATGTTGGTGAAAGTTCCATTAAAAAATAATGGAAAATAACGCGATCCTATTTCATTCAGTCCTTCTCTATGTTTGGTTCGTCGATTGAAGTCTCGGCGCGGTCGGCGCGGTAGACGCAGTCATAAAAAATAGCCTCTCTACGCTACTGAAGCTCGTTCAAAACACGGGTGTTGGGACTTCGACTGAAGAATTACTGTATCCCAACAAAAACATTCTGTAAACAGGAGCCAAGTTCTTATGGCCGTAAAAAGTTGTGAGATCAAACAAAATACGGCCAAGTTCGTTAGCTTAGAAAAATAAAAATAAAAATTAGTTAAAAAGAACGCGATTTAATTTTTAAAGAGTCACATGGAGGGCTAAATTATTCAAACTTGGCCTTTACTTTTTAAACCAATGGCCCTAAAACGTGTTAGGTAGCGGCCAAGTTTGAATAATTCAGCCCTCCATGTGACTCTTGAAAAATTAAATCGCGTTCTTTTTAACTAATTTTTATTTTTATTTTTCTAAGCTAACGAACTTGGCCGTATGTTGTTTGATCTCACAACTTTTTACGGCCATAAGAACTTGGCTCCTGTTTACAGAATGTTTTTGTTGGGATTTCATCAATTTTTGTTGAAATTTCATCAATTATCAAGTAGGTATCAAAGATTAACACTCTGCCGGCGAATTAGAACCCAACTTTAGCTAGATTTTTTTTGTTATAGTTTTAGTGTAATTTTCTACCTTATTGTAATCTACCAGTTTGAGCTTTTTGCCATTACCTCGAATGGCGCTATACGAACGTTTGAAGAGAGCAGATGATTCTTTCCGGAATTTACACGGTTCCTTATGGGAAAAGCGGCATATTTCATTTTCTCCATACATAACCTTTTTCTTTTTTTTTTTTAATACAGCCCCTTTAAGGTGTAAAATTTCAAACTTTGATAATTATTCCTTTGAGTGTTTGTTATGGTGGACCTATGTATCAAATTTCAAGCTTGTAGGTCAATGGGAAGTACCCGAAAGGTTTTGATGATCTGTCAATCAGTCGGTCGGTCGGTCGGTCGGTCGGTCGGTCGGTCGGTCGGTCGGTCGGTCAGTCAGTGACAAATTTAGCGATTTTTGAGGTCCTATATCTCGGAACCTACTAATGTTGGAAGATTAATGTTTTGTCAATATTGAGACATGATAGCATTTAACAAGTGTACGAAATTACATCTCTCCATCTGCCTCCAGTGTCAAGTTATCAGCCTCTAAAAAACGGCTAAAAGGAGGTAGTGCAAGAACTTGGCTGGTGCACTACCGTGCACCTAGATGTACGGATTTGAATTACTAAAGCATTCGTCGCCGCCTATCACTACCCGTGATTGATAGCCCAAACATAACTAATTCAAAAGTATTTATGCATTTACAGTTAACAGCCAGCTGCATCTTAAGATCCTTGATGAGGAACAAACACATCAAGTAAATCAAGATGGATACCAATATAGAAATTTTCCTCGGCGTCTTAGCAGTACTTGTTGCACTGTATTATTACTTCACGGTGCACTTTGATTTCTGGAATGTGCGAGGTGTACCGGGACCAAAACCGGTGCCAGTTTTTGGCAATGTGGGGGGCCTCATGTTTGGGAGGATATCCGGCCCGGACTATACCGTAAAGCTTCGGGAACAGTATAAAAACGAGCCAGTGATTGGGATAATTGTGAGAAGATCCCCCACTCTTATTATTCAAGATCCAGATCTAATCAAAGACGTTCTCATCAAGGATTTTCCGAAATTCGCTGATCGCGGATTCATAATAAGCGAAATAGTAAGTACTTGATTACGATGTCCAGTGAACCACGAAAGTATATGAATGCACTTTATGACTTATTCATAATCATACCAAACGACCTGATGTTTTGTAAGCAATTAGAAGCATTTGTTTACTAAATGATCTTCAAAAAACTTCCATGCAAAAATAAAAAAAGCATTTTTTTAACCTTTTTTTATTTAGGCCCTCAATGAAAATTTAATTTTTCCATTTCAATTGCAATTTTTTCAGAATCTTTTTTGCACTTCATTCGGCTAATCAATTCTTCACATTGCTGGAGAAAAGTCAGGTCGGTTGGTCTGATCATAAAAAAGTTATACTGTTTTAAAGTGCGCACAGTGGGGTATTTCGCTGTAAAACGGGAATAAAATATTGTAGCGTTATTTATGGGCTGAGGGTCATAAATAAGTAGGTCGTTAGATTCGTCTTGATGCCAGCTATAACATTATGAAATAAAACATGTATTCTAACATTTAAAAAATCAAAATATTCTATATTTTTTGTAGAAAAATTTTTTTTTCGAAATTATAAATATAAAATTTTGTACATGATTAAGTACCGTTCAACTGTTATTCGAAACATTTTGTCGTCAGATTATCCGAACTCTTGAAAAGTAGTGATAACTGAATGCTTTGATTACTATGTACTGTTATGACGTGAAGAAGGAAAGGATGGGGTTGCCTCGAGAAATAATCCTTTTTCTTCTTTATAACTTGAAGTTTATTGAGTAGGCCACACCAACAGATTATTCACAAGAAATCGCGCTTACAGAAAGTATACGTCTTTACAAAATAACTGACGGCTCGAAAGTGAGTCTCTCTCAATGGGAGGGTTCCTTATATGGATTCTCTATGAGGATCTTTGGTCTACACCCAAATGTGTCACCGGACATGTAACTCTGCCGTTCTTAGTCCAGCCAAACATTTGAGTCAGCTTTGGGCAAAAGGGCGAAGATAATGTTAGTTTGGAATGTTATCGGCAAGGATGATACCGCATAACAGTACATATTATACAGAGTTCAGGTAGGTGTACAGGGCACTTACAGATTTTATTCTGTTATCGTCTAAATTAATATTGTTATTAATATTTGAACATTATTAATCATTGTGTAAGTTTTTTTTCGATTTCGAAATGAAAGTCGCCACTTTCGACGCTCATTTCTACTTAAATTAGTTATAACTCTCCAATTCAGAACGATTCGGAACCAATTCTTTTTGGACTATCATCGTAAACCTTTATCAAATGTAATGGTACAAGAAAGAGTGCGGAATACAGCGGAATGGTTTACCAAAATCGTTAATAAAGTTTTCAAATCGAAAAAAAACTTACAGAATGATTGGTAATGTTGGAATATTAATAACAATACTAATTTAGATGATAACAGAATGAAATCTGTGTAGAGTTTGTACACCTATCTCAACTCAGTACATCGTAACCAAAGCATTCAATTATCACTACTTTTCAAGAGTTCGGACAATCTGACGGCAAAATGTTTGAACTAAAAGTTGAACAGTATTTAGACATGTACTGAATTGTATATTTAAAAATTCGAAAAAAATTTTTTTCGACAAAAAACAAGAATTATTTTGATTTTTTAAATTTTAAAGTACAATTTTTATTTCATAATTTTATAGCTGGAGTCAAAACGAATACAACGACCTACTTATTTATGACCCTGAGCAAACAAATAACGCTACAATATTTTATTCCCGTTTTACAGCGAAATACCCCACTGTGGTGCGTTCAAATACTTTCGTGGTTCACTGTATACACATAGGGAGAGGCACCTACATTAACTCTGAAAGTATAATAGTAGTAGAATAGTTTCCGAAATGGCGTTATTCTTTTATTGAAGGCTATCTTTGTTTTTTTTTTTAAAATAGAATGCTATGTTTTGGTACGCTTTGGTTTGGTTTTTGAAGGTTAGCAATCGCCATTTATGTCAAACAGATGAAATGAACTTGCATTTACAGAAGATGTTCAAAATGATTGCCATTGGTACAGTAAATCCTCTATAAACGCAAAAGCCTCGAGGAGGTTCGTTTGAACAGTTCGTAGACACATGCTATTTCTTTGAGCTTCAAAGACCGAACCGAACGTAGAGAAGGACAGCGCGTGTAATGAGAGACTCTCCGCGTCTCTTTCTTTCCCTTACGCTGTCCTTCCTTGCGCCCGAAACGTCCATCGTCAATTAAACCACTAAATACAGTTGAAATTATATCGTGTTTGATATTATTTTTATGAGAAAAATGCCACAAATATATTGGCGAAAGTTTCATAAAGAAATAAGTAGTAATAAAAAAGATTTTATATTGTTATTACATTGTGGGGACGCACGGGCCTTTGAACTGTGCCGACGACTGCAACTTTCCGCGTCGCATTAGTAGTGGTTCACACCGATATACCCGAGCCGAGATCAAACTACTATAGTGGAAGGGATATTTTTTTTGTGTTTATCCAGTACGGCCTTTTTGCGTTTGTAGAGGATTTACTGTATCAATTGCAATGCTGCAATCTTCTTATCACGGACTGAGTAGTGTTTCCTATCACGTCGGCACTTATCGAATCGCATGCTGTAACAATTTATTGTACAAATGTATTCAATTGTACGGCGTGTAGGGTGAGAACGTTGAGGGTGATCGCAACGAGTTTTTGTATGGACATAGCTTACGCACCCTCATGAACTATCCAATTGGTTTTAGCCGCCAACGCGAACCCGTTTACGAGATAATCGATATTGAAATGCGACATGTGCGTTATATTCCATGAGTGAAAACCTCACAGAGGCCGGTGGCCGAGCGGGTTGAGCGAATGTCTACCACTAGTCCAGTCAACGAAAAGTTGTAGAGGGAAATGGAAGGAACACAATTTTTAACTTTGAGTCTTTGTTTGAACTAGTTAGGAGGTAAACATACTAAAAGTCCCCACTCCTAGTAGGTGAGCGGAGTGCAGGGGGCACATAGAAGTCCCCCTTTTTCGGTTTTCCGCTTATATCTCGGAAACTATGCGTCCTAGCGATAAGACCATTCTATACAAAATTAAAGCTGACAAAATGTGCCAGAAGATTGATTTGATTCAGTTTTTCGCTATTTCGTATAATTTCCGAGATATCCGCGCCCAATGTTCACTAATTGTGCTGAATAATTAGCTGGTCAAATAAGGCAAAAAAGGTGAGGCAAAAATTTCTTTTTCACAATTAGAGAACTTTGAGCGCGGATGTCTCGGAAACTATGCGAGATAGTGAAAAACTGAATGGAATTAATCTGATGGCACATTTTGTCAGCTTTAATTTTGTATAGAATGGTCTTATCACTAGGAACCATAGTTTCCGAGATATAAGCGGAAAACCGAAAAAGGGGACCTTCTACGTGCCCCCCAGCACCGCGCTCATCTCCTAGGAGTAGGGACTTTTAATATGTTTACCTCCTAACTAGTCCAAACAAAGACCCAAAGTTAAAAATTGTGTTCCTTCCATTTCCCTGTACACCCTCCTTATGAGCATTCATTGACTGGACTGCACGAGATTGGTCGGGGTTAGCGTCCCGTGTCGGCATTGTTTATAAATATTTTGTTTTCACTTTCTTTTTTTATTTTTCTACGCACTACAGATTATTTTTAATATAATAAATGACAAGTAATCTAGTTTTACGATGTACAGATATATGTTTGATAAAAATCTAACATATTCATTGTGGTAAGTATTATAACGAAAATTGTTCTTGCTGTGTATTTCTTCACGCAGTACGAAAGAGAGCTCTGTAATGCTTTTAACTATAAAACGAGATATACATTCGCGGGTCTACCGCCAACGATTGTCTTAACGATGCCCCTTTATTATGTTAAACTATACGTGTTTAAACACACAATTTGAAAAGTTCGAAGTACACCCCTAAACGGAGGGCTTCGGTACAAGTATCAGTTCCATGGCATTTTTAGCTAGGAGCGCTACTGTCTGTTTCTGATCATTCAAAACAGTGACTGAATCATCGGAAACAGACATTAGCGCTCCTAGCGAAAAATGCCGGAACTATAGTTCTACCCAACCCTCCGTCTAGGGGTGTACTTCGGCTTATATTGTTAATATATTTAATTTGTTGCTTATTTCTTGTAAAATTGTTGTACATTATCGCAAAAACTTCGAAAAAGAAACAAAAAAATGACCCCGCACGGTGCGCGAACCTGGGATATCCGAGTGGTGCGAATTTTTTCCAATTTCAAAATCGATTTTCTAGAAACCGTGGTCGCGTTGGCAGCCGCCAAAACCAATTGGATAGTTCATGAGGGTGCGTAAGTTATGTCCACACAAAAACTCGTTGCGATCCGGCGTCTCGATACGCGAGATCTCCTTGTTAGTTTTATTATTAATAGACAGCGGATTTTATGCATTTATGACAAAAATGAACAGGTGTAATTTAAGACAGTAAAAGTCTTAGAATACTATTTTCGACTTATTAAACATATTTTTAGTTTGCATACAGATCCGCTGTCTAATTAATTTGGCAAGAATGAAAGTATTTTAAGGTGAAATAAAATCAAATTTCCTTATTCGAACAATGAACCATAATCAATAAAATATTTTCTCAATTTTTAATTTTATTTAAACTTTTCCCTCAATTTTTAATTGTATTTAAAATTTTCCCTGAATTTCTAATTTTATTTAAAATTTTCCCTCAATTTTAAATTTTATTTAAAATTTTCCCTCAATTTTTAATTTTATATAATTTTGTAAGATAAAATGTGTTATCATGTATACAGGCGGAGCCAATATCAGCGCATCTATTCGCTCTAGAAGCAAGAAGATGGCGGCCGCTGAGGAGTCGATTTTCTCCGGTGTTTACGTCGGGTAAATTGAAAGGAACCTTCTCGCTGATTCTTGCGTGCGCCGAACAGTTGGGGGCGTATCTACAAAAGCTAGTTGACAGGGATGAGCCTATCGACTGCCGAGATTTGGCAGGCAAATTTACGACTGACGTCATTGGTAGCTGCGCATTTGGACTCGAAATGAACTCTCTGACAGATAAGGAAACCGAGTTTCGCCAAATGGGCAAGGAAATTTTTGCTACGCATTTGAAGGGAATAATAAGATTTAGAATGAAGGAGTGTGTCCCCCAACTATACGACCTATTGAGTTACTTAATGCCGTACGACAAACTTACAGAATTTTTCACAAAAATTACGATCGAAACAATCGACTACAGGATAAAGAACAATATTTCCAGACCTGACTTCTTGAACATTCTTCTCGAACTCAAAAAGAATCCGGAGAAAATCCCCGACATCGGTATGTGTGCTCATAAAATTTTGCGACTATTTTCAATAAGTTGCAAATTAAGACTTCACAGATTATCAATACCATGTACAGTACATCTTTGATCTAATCTAAGTGCCTACCAGCGCACAGTGGTTCAGAATTGCCAAAATATGGCTAAAAATCGGAGACATACTCCAATTTTGTTGAAAATCGGTATTCCGTGGGTTTTCGGGTCGCTGACATTATTAGACTGCGGATTTTATGCATTTATGACAGAAATGGCCCCGTACGATTTAATGCAATAGACATGTTAAAAGTATTTAAGGACATCGATGTATTAGTTTCAGCTTTGTTTGGCTTCGACCGACGCACTGTGGGGTATTTGGTCAATCTAGCTGGCCAAAATTATGTTTTTTGCTTAACGCGTTTAAAATGTATCTACTAATTTATATATAGTATTTTATCTTAAAAAAATAATGATAAACAAATAAAAATTACCAATTTTTATTGGAAGTATTATTTTCGACTAATGCGCGAATTACTATAACATAAACAATATAATATAAATTTCCTATTTCACCATATAATATAACATAAATAATATAATATAATAGAATATAATATAACATATATGATACTTCCATATTAATATAATTTCGATAATATACAGGGTGACAAGAAATAATTTGACTTATAATTTGACTTAATAATTTGACTTAACTGAATTTTGAAAAACCAAATAATAACAACCATAACATGGACCTTTAGTACTCATATATTTAAGAAGTTTCGAAATGGCCACCCCTTGCGCCGATGCAGAGGCTCAAACGTATCTTGAAATTTTCGGCAATGGGCCGCAGCTCTTCTGGCGTCAATCGGTCCCACTCCTGGTACAGAGATTTTTTCAATAACTCCAAATTTTTACGGGCCGAGCACAGGCCCTGGCCTCCAAAATCCACCACACGCTGTAGTCCATCGGGTTGAGATTCAGTGAGTACGGCGGCCATTCCACAGATGTGGTGAAACCTGGAAAATGGGCTTTGCACCACGCCTGAGTCGTTTTCGCCCTGTGGGACGGCGCGGAATCCTGCTGTAACGTCCATTCCGGATCGCCGAGGTGCTGTTGGGTCCACAGAAGTACGACGGCTTCGAGAATGTCCCGTCGATACACTTTTTGGTTGATTTTGACCCCTTGATCCACGAAAACCGTAGCAAATCCCATTTTCCAGGTTTCATCACATCTGCGGAATGGCCGCCGTACTCACCGGATCTCAACTCTATGAACTTCAGCGTTTAGTCGATTTTGGAGGCCAGGGCCTGTACTCAGCCCCATAAAAGTTTCGAATCGCTGAAAAAATCTCTGCACTGGGTGTGGGACCGAATGACGCCAGAAGAGCTGCGGCCCATAGCCGAAAATTTCAAAACACGTTTGAGCCTCTGAATCGGCTCAAAGGGTGGCCACTTCGAAACTTCTTAAATATATGAATACTAAAGGTCTATTTTAGGGTTGTTATCATTTGGTTTTTCAAAATTCGTCGATTTGACAGAATTATAATGAGAAATGTTTAACTCCGTTATTTCTTGTCACCCTGTAATATTTATAATACATAATATAATATATATGTATAATATTATATATAATATAATAACTAATAATAATATAACTAATAATAATATAATACGACTTAAATTATTCAATTTTTGCTCGCTGTAGTACGTTATAGCAAGGAAAATACTTCTTGTTCGTTTTTCTAATACTATCGTATTGCTGTCAGGATAAATCTGCTTCGACAAACATACTTAATTTGCGACCTTTTTGACCATTATTTGCGAATGCTCTTTTATATTTAATTGCTCGCTTCGGAGAACGAGTCACTTCTCTCAATATGGTGGAAGCATCTGGCATCCCTTCAGCCCGCAATTTAATTTTTGTGGCAAAAATTAGACGTTCTGTGCCTTCTTTACTTCGTAAATTTTCAGTCTTTCTTTATTTGCTTCTTTCGCTCAATTGATCTAACGACTGCTTCGATGGCCGGCCCGGTCTCCCTACAACGCGTGGCAGTTCAAAAGTTTTGTCAAGCCAACTGCGATTTTTTTTAAAAAAACCTCTTCTTTCCGAGATGCTGCCGTCCATCTATGCTTTACTTCCGACTTCATATGGCAAAATTTTCTTCGAATTTCTTCTTTTTCTTCATCGGATTACTCCTCTTGACCACACAAGTAGTTCTCGGCATACGTCAACTTTGCAATTACATTGGCATTTTGCAGTTGCTGCATAATGCACCATATTTACCTTCGTGTAAATATTTTAACATTAGATAGCCCTAAAATAATAATAAATGCTTTTAAATCGGGTAAAACATCACTTTAAAAAATATCATTCACGTCTACAAAATCATATTTTAACGATAACTTGTGAATCCGCACATTTCCGCAATTGGTTTTTACATGAAAATAAAGCTGAAAAAAACATTACCCGGACGGACCCGAAAGTACAACTAATTCCTTCCGATCCGGTAATTTGAGATTAAACCTGCCTTCAAATTGACTATTTTCACTTGCTGTTAATTTATTTAAATGAACACATATCTGATTAAAATTAAGTGAAATGCATACACTTACTGCTACAACACAATAACTTTCGTAATTAAAAATATTTCTCTTCAAACGTTGCTAATGCCGACGACACACAGTGGGCCAGAATGGCTTGGTAGCTGTTCACGCCTATTTCACAATTATTTCAAAACTTAAAGACCACATTAAATGTATCGTTGGATTAGTCTTGGCGTCAGCTATAATCTTATTAAATAAAAAATATATAGTTATAAATAAATATTGAAGGTGACCACAATTTTTTATTTAAAAAAAGAAATTATTCAAATTTTTTGTACTGAGATTTCTAAAAGAGTGAGTACTGATTCCTTTTTGTACGAAACATTTTTTTGTCACACCACCGGAAATGTCTGAAAAATCGTGTGAATAATTATTAATAATTGAAAACTGGCTATTCAGGCATTTAAACAAGAGTAATCCATAATTTTTTAATGAACGAAGTTTATTATATTTAATGAAATAACAAAAATGTGTTATTACTGTCCTATTTAAAGAATTACAAAAATTCAATCAAGATTAAGTATTATATTTTACAAAGTTACTGACTACATTCAATTGATCATACGGATTTTCTGCTCATAACTCTATTTATCTATGAATAAACAAAACTCTATACTATAATTCCTCTTGACAAAGGAAAAATACAGGTCTTCAATATGGAAAAACTGCTGTGATGCTATACTACGATGCTGCTACTATAGTCTCTCAAATACAAATGATTCAACTAAGCTAGCAAGAAGTTCGAATGTTTATCAATGGCCGTATAATCAAAGAAATTCATAAGATAGGTCTGGGTTAGGTCTTTAGACTCCTAAGAGCCGCTGAGTGGTCGTTAATGCGTCTCGTGCAACGCGACTCGCCGCGGAATTACGTGTCACGTAACGCTTTAAACCATCATAATCTCCAAACCGGAACGAAGTGGGACGAGATCTTTACAGGATCTTTTAGAGGAGACTTTACTGAAAATGTTCCACTTTGTTAGAGCCTCTGCCCCCCTCTCTCTCTCTCTCTCCCTGCATTTTAACTTATTCTTTGTCAAAGGTGAAAAACTTTGACGATTTTCCTTAGTTGACTAAGCATTTTTTTAAATAATAAATTATGAACATTAACGTTTGGTTCCTGGGGCGTTCTCAATATAGATATACATTGTTCATAAAAAAAAATTAAAAAAAAGAAACGGAATTTTTTCGGTGATAAATCGTATCTGAGAAAGTTTGATCTTTGAACGCTTATTGTAACAAGAGTTTTTAATAACTTTAATTAATATTATCGTTTCCGAATGTAATGGACATTTAAGAATCACTGTGCATTGGTTAAAAATCGATATGAGGACTTTCATTGTTCAGCTCATGAACAGCTAGCGCGTCGATCTGGCCCACTGTACGACACGGCGAAAGGCACAAGCACTGTACTGAATGACTAAACTTCAACTGATCATACCTCCGTACGGAAATGCCAAATCGGGAAAAACCGACGATTTGTTGACCCCCCAAAGTTCAACTTTTCCAGGTAACAACTCATTTTTGCATGGGATAAGTTTGACGAAATTGACTTTTGGCCAGCTAGATCGGCCAAATACCCCATACTGCGACGGTCGGAAATGCCTGAGTGCCGGGATCGCGCAGATTTGGACGCACAAGGAAGGTTAAGTTCACGGAACGGAGAGAAAATGAAACTCCCGGAGAAACTGCGTGATTTCGCTTAAATTCGCAGGTCACTTTATTAATGTTGGATGTGATAATCTGAAGTCGCAATGTACTGAACTGAGCTCGTACCCGAAAGAGCGAATGAGAACAGTTTAGAAGACACAATGGTAATTGTACAGCGATGAACGCGAGAGTGTGAAGAAGGGTTCGCTTCGCCGAGGGGGTCACTAAATAGACGCCGCACAGTGGACTGTATGCTCGATTTCAGCGGTCAAAATTCAATTTTTAAAACTTTACATAAATTGTAAAATTTTTGTGGCTTGAGTTAGTTGAATATCTGAGGAACAATCTCCCATCATTCGTTTTCCCATTCATGTATCCATAAAGCAATAGTTGGAAGTTTGAAATTCTGTTAACACACTTTCATTTTTCAACGCATTCACCTATCCGTAATTGTTACTAACAGATTGTTGTTTTATAGAAGTTTTTTTAGCTAAGTATAAGGTATACTTTTAAGAGAAATTCACTTTTGTACTATATATACTTTTTTAGTTATTAATATTTAAAGGTAACCAACGATTCAGTCACTTTCTTTATGATTCTAAGACTTTGGTAATGACTTCGTTATACCTCCGGGTGCGATCGGGTGTTCATTTCTATGCCATTGTATTCTTTGAAGTTTTCTGATTAACATGAAAGAAAAAAAGGCTGCTATTACGCGCTACTCCGTGTTTTATAGTCGATCTACGAAAAAATGGCAATCGCGCGCGCGCGAAAATCGTAGCGTTTCTCACATCCTGCATGTTCGCATTCGCTATATCTTCGTAAAACTTAAATAACTACTAAATAATAATAATAAACACACAATGTACACTAAAATAAGGAAACAGTATACACATGAAATCTAAATAATATACAGGGTGGGGCAATAACTATGGCCACTTTGAATATTGTCTTTATTTGTAATAATATAAAAAAATGTTGTCGACGAAATTTACACGGTATAGAAGGGGACATGTTGTGGCATAAACATTTTCTGCGTGGGTGGAGGCATAGAGGAGATTTCAAGGTCACCTTGATTTTTTTTTAAACAGAATGTCCTTTCTTTATACCATAGATCGATAGAGTATCAAATTCTAAGTATAAAAGTGTTGACCTTCCTATGTCCTAAACCTAACAGTTAACGAGATATTATCGAAACATTTTTCTTTCTTCTTTTGATAATATCTCGTTAACTATTAGGTTTAGGACATACGAAGGTCAACACTTTTATACTTAGAATTTGATATTCTATCGATCTATGGTATAAAGAAAGGACATTCTGTTTAAAAAAAATCAAGGTGACCTTGAAATCTCCTCTATGCCTCCACCCACGCAGAGAATGTTTGTGCCACAACATGTCCCCCTCTGAACCGTGCAAATTTTCTTCGTAACATTTTTCCATACTATTATAAATAACGAAGATTATTCTTTGTAATAACTATTTTAAAAAGATATTTTAATTGTAAATAATTACACTTTTCGATACTGTACATAAAATAGACGAATAACGTTAAAATATTGATTACAATCCGCAGTACTTGATTGAAAAATAACTACAAACTTTACAATCTAATACGCTCCTCTTTATGGACAAATTTTGCACTCAAAACATCCGTTTCAGCAAAAACGGTATATAGTACAAAAAGTAGAAATCTCAAGCTTTAAAATGGTTGTTTTTTCATCAAATTTGGATAAATTTTAGCAAAGTTACAACAGTTTCAATATTGAGCGAATTTTGAACTAGCTGTGGCCGCTGAAGTCGGGCATAGAGCCCACAGTGCGCCGACGCACAGTGCGGACAAATGGCCTAATATTCGGCACTTTTCTCCAAATTTGGTTATTAATGTATATATAGGTAATCTTTTTACAGAAAATGATATTTACCAATATAATTAATAAATTTATTAAGAAATTAACAATTTTTATTTAAACAAAAATATATTTTTAAAAACTAACACATTTAAAACGAAATTAATAATAAAAGTACCATATTTAATATTAATAATAATAAACTTAGACAAATTATAATAGTATCAACAAAATTAACAAACTTAACAAAACGCTATTCGCTATCCGAGTCATCCTCGGTACTTTGAATGTGATCCAAAACGAATCATTCAATCCCGTGATCTTGCACATTTCTGATTAAATTTTGATCAATTTCAATAAAGTCGCAAGATTTGCTTTTTGTTGTCGTTTCTCGAGATATTTCAATCTCTTCAGATAAATCGTCCACCCTGTATAATTATTGCAAAATTGTATTATGCATAAAAATGATTATTATATGATTATTAATAACAATTTCCATCCTAATACGCATTTTTTGCAAAAGAAATGTATTTCATATCGTGATATACACGAATATTGAATTTTTCTGTGGCGGACAAATGGCAAAATTTTGTACAAAAATCCAAATTTGTTATGAATGTATATGTATTGGTAATTATTCGCAGAAAATGAAATTTAACGACATAACTAATAAATTTAAAAAGAAATTAACGAATTTTCCACAATACAACATAAAGGCAAGGTACGGGCACTTATTAAAAAGTTTATAAAATTAAGAATAACAGTTAGTTGCAGGCTAAACTACGAAATTCTTAAACTACAACAAGTAATATATCCGAATATGTCAAAATCTCAGGATATTTTTTGCCTTTCTCGAGATATGTTAATTTGAAGTTTTATATGCAAGTAATAAATAAAACCACCGTTGAAAATTTATACAAAAAATAAATCTACTTTATGAAATGTAAAAAGAATGCATATACCTTCGTGAGCATTTTCCATTATACAGAATTATTATTGCAACACTGATTTACAATTAATGTAATATTATTTGATTTTTGGGACTCTAGAGAGTGCGACACATGGTAAAATTTTTTATAAAAATCTAAATTTGGTTACTAATGTAAATGCAATAGTAATTATTCATTAAAAAAAATGTAACAATAAAATTAATAAATTTAAAAAAAAATTAACAATATTTATGCATAAAAATTATTGTTATATGATTAATAATATCAATTACCACCTAATAAAACGTTTTGCCAAAGGAATTTATCGTACATCGTGATATACACGTGTAGTGAGATATGCCACGTTTGTTCGCACTGTGCGGCGCGGCGCGGCAGGAAAAACCCAGAAGAAGCGACGTTTGTTAGTGGATCTCATCGACCGGTAAACTTGTCGATTTGAATCCCGAACAAGCTTAATAGAATAATTAAAAGAAGAATACAATTTTTATTCGGCTCCTGTGTCCTGCAATCAATGCGAACACTTTTTATTTTGCATAAAGATCCGCAGTCTACTGATTATGAATCTGATGTCAAAATGTCAAAAACAAAATGGCGGATTCAATATGGCGGATATGTAACTCAAACAATTGTTGGATTTCCTTGAACTTATGAACAATATGAATCTGATGTCTCACAATTATAATTAAAATAAAATTATAATAAAAGTTAGAATATAAAGTCAAGCTAGGAGTGGTGCTAAAGAGTGGGAAACCAGAAAATTAATGGTGAGGGTCGCGCAGTGACGCGACGACGCGGCGGGGAAGATGTTTCCCGACTCTATCTTACAATTAGATCAAGGATTTAATGTACCTAATTATCGTTAATAGAGACTGCGTGTCCTTATGCATTTATGGGGGTTTATGAACATTTTCAAAAAAGGCTCGAACATAAAATTCGATGGAATTTTGTAGAATTTTTATTTTTAGATCAACAATGGCTGTTTCCATTAAAAATACGATTTTATTTCATTCCACTCTCTTACAATTTATCTACAAAAATTGGAAAAGGCATAAACATTCGCAGTCTAATCATTAGTTTCATTTATCCTTTCCCAAGAAGATACCGATAGTTCCTTTCAGACTTTCAGAGGACAAAACTAGTATTTCTTATTAATTCATAGATCGATGAAATGATATATGCAAATACGATTTTTTCAGATTTGACAGACACCCTCATATCTGCGCAAGCGTTCGTCTTCTTTGCAGCTGGTTTTGAAACTTCATCAACAACCATTAGCAACGCTCTCTATGAATTAGCTTTGAACCAGGATATACAGGACCAGTTACGGCAAGAAATTTTCAAGTATGACTTGGAAAACAACGGTGATTGGAAATATGAAGTTATAAAGGAAATGAAATATTTAAACAAGGTGTTCCAAGGTAGGTGTTAAGGACCGACAAATACCGCTACCGCGGAGGGAGTGATTCTACATGAGAAAATATAATAAGTCAAAAATATGGAATGAATCTTTTTCATTCAAAGCTTGGTTTTCGATGTATCCAACAAAAGTGTGTAGATTATTTAACACTACACCTACCACTGCCGGTCATTTGACCGGTTTTATATTTTTCATCTTACAATTATTGAAATTATGAAGTTGCTTACATGGGAATTTACTCGATTTTCTTTATCCAAGCACATATTGTGATAAAAATTGCACGGAATCTAAATAAACGGAGCCTTATCATTTTTATGAGCTAAAACATTAATCGCTTTTAGTGCTTGGTAGTTTTAGTGTTAAAAAGCACAAATTCTCATTTTCTTTCTATTATATAAAATACACTCCCCAAAAGAATTAAGGGATCACTTCTGCGAACCCGAAAAATTGCTCCCACATTACGTGATCATTAACTCCGTCAAAAATTGCCGTATCGATATTGCTAAACAATGGTTTGAAAGCCTGAAACCCCTAGTTTCAGATGCTCTGTTTCAAATTGTTGCTATGTTGGTTTTTTACAAAGTTATAGCGAGATGAAGACAACATTGACGGTTAACAAAAATTTTGTGCAACTTTGGAACATCACACGAGGAGCAACAAATTTTGTTGATAAATCACGTTAATAGCATTTGGAAGGGCTATCTTTCCAGTGTAAATTGCGTGGTTGTTGAATATTATGCGATTTTTTTTTATTCGAGTTATTCAACATTGAAGTAAATATGGGCTTTTTAATTTTAAATGGCTCCAGAAAGCGAAAAATTATCATAGAATCTTGTGCAAAAAAGCAATAGAAAGAGCGTTTCTTTCTGTTCAAGACACTCCTTTTGTTTTTTCAATTTCATTAACATTTCGCTATACCAGGTGTTTCTGAAAATGTCCTTACAAAATGCACAATTTCCATGTTTCCTTTAACTCGCTGTATCTCGGCGAGAAATGATCGTGATACCATGATCCGAACGTCAGATTGAAGCAGAGATTCTGCCGATTCGATTGAGTACCCCATGAACTCGCTGCGATAATTTGTTACCTCTAGCAGCTGTGTTTGAAGTTAGTGCTTCGCAGAAATTAGCGCGCCACGTACAGACACGTACAAAACACGATTCAAAACCAAAGAACTTTCGATAGAAATGAGGTGGAGCGATGAAATTGTTTTAAAAGTAAAGCTGAAACTTTGCAGAATACGGGAAAAATAGGGAGATAGTGGTACGAACGTTTTTTAACATTGAGAAAATTCCTTAAACATGTAGAATTTCAAGAAAATGTGGTTTCGCCAGTACCACGCGAGGAAAAAATTTTTTTTAACATGCTATATATCATTTCCCGTAGATTTTTTCATGCTGATTTCAAATCTGGTCTCAAAATTTGAAATCAACAGAGTGAAAAAATCTACGGTAAATGATATATAGCATGTTAAAAAAAATTTTTTTCCTCGCTTGGTACTGGAGAAACCACATTTTCTTGAAATTCTACATGTTTAAGGAATTTTCTCAACGTCAAAAAACGTTCGTACCATTATCTCCCTATCTTTTCCATATTCTGCAAAGTTTCAGCTTTAATTTTAAAAAAATTTCATCGCTCTACCTCATTTCTATCGAAAGTTTTTTGATTTTGAATCAAGTTTGGTCCCCACTGTGGGCCGGCGCGGCGGCGCACAGTGGTCTGAGAGCGGCAGAAAACGGCAAAAACACTAGGAAAGCTTTATTTCCGGGAAAATCTTGACAAAAAATGTTTGTAACCGTTCTTGATCACGAAAAATAATAAATACATTAAAAAATAAGTAATAAATTAATAATAAATAATAAATTTTACGCTTAAATTGTGAATATAAAATAAATTTAAAATGGAATATAATTCAATTTAAATTAAAGATAATAAAAAATGATTCCTCTCCATATATAATAACTACCTAATTTAAAAAACAATAATTTTATGCCAATTAAAATAAAATGAAATAATTTCATGGAAATTTATTATGTACAGTATACAGGTAAGGTTTATTTACATTTTGGTCACGAAAAATAGTAAATAAATTAAAAAATAATTAATAAAATAATAATAAATAATACATTTTACACTTGTTTTTACATACAGTGAGTAACGGGTACGTACAGGTTCTTTCAATAGTATGCATTGTGAGAATTGTTAACACGATTTTTCAAATATTTCCGATGATCTGACAAAAAATTTTTCAAACGAAAGTTTATCAGTGTTCACTTTACTACAAACTTCAATACAAAAAATTAAAGAAAAATCTCTTTTTGTATAAAAAATGAAGGTCATCTCAATTTTTTAAATATTAACATATATTTTTTACTTCATAATATTTTAACTGATATCAAGACGAATCCAACGACCTATAATAATATAACATTAAACCTTGAAATAACGCTACAATAATTATGTCAATGTTCGGAACGTCAAGTGTTCCAGAAAGCGGAGCGTTCTTTGACGCGTTCTCGCCGACATTTCATGAGATAAAACCCAAAGCCGCAGGTTACCGCAGCCGAACTTTGCATTTATTGTTTACTTAGATATCTACAAACGTTATTTTGCCATTGGCACGTTGGCGCAGTTTGGCACAAGAGAGATATCGTCTTTCAAACTTCATTAACGTTGCTCTTTTCCCCGTTTAATAGCATTATCTGCAAAACTACTCGAAAAAATTAAACATAAACATTTTTCGCGATTTACTCCGGGTCTTCATCCTAGAGGATGACCAATGATGAGCAAGGAAGCCAGAAAAGGAAACATTATTTACATTACTATTTTTACAGGCGCATACGGTTGCTTCAAACATGCGCTTGAATTTATGTTGAAAACTAGGTATGCACAGGATGGCCAACTTTATGACGCTCTACAACAAAGTGAATTTGGATTTTGAACTGATTCATCCTAGAAATGTTTGAATTTACTCTCCTACTAGTCAAAAATATAAAAAATTTGGTTTTTTAAGAAACTTTAAAATATGGGGTTTTTGCCGCTTTCAGACCACTGTGCGACGCGACGTTCGGATCCATTCGGCCGATTTACCCCCCGCCTCTATAGACGATGCTCGGTGCAGTTTCTTTTGTTTACGTTAGAGCGATTGTTTTTTTCATCAGTATTTGTTGCTACTTCGAAGCCAATAAAACGTATATGCTTATGTCACATCCTGAATCCTGACTCCGAGTGCACGGCGTGTCGCCACTCTCTTCCGCAGCCACGGTGTGTCACCAGCTGAATCCTGATCCTGAGAGCATGGCGTGTCGCTACTCTCTTCCTCGGCCACGGTGTGTCACCAGCCGAATCCTGACTCCGAGAGCACGGCGCACAGTGGTCTGAAAGCGGCAAAAACCCCATATTTTAAAGTTTCATAAAAAACCAAATTTTTTATATTTTTGACTAGTAGGAGAGTAAAATCAAACATTTCTAGGATGAATCAGTTCAAAATCCAAATTCACTTTGTTGTAGAGCGTCATAAAGTTGACCATGCTGTGCATACCTAGTTTTCAACATAAATTCAAGCGCATGTTTGAAGAAACCGTATGCGCCTGTAAAAATAGTAATGTAAATAATGTTTCCTTTTCTGGCTTCCTTGCTCATCCTTGGTCATCCTCTAGGATGAAGACCCGGAGTAAATCGCGAAAAATGTTTATGTTTAATTTTTTCGAGTAGTTTTGCAGATAATGCTATTAAACGGGGAAAAGAGCAACGTTAATGAAGTTTGAAAGACGATATCTCTCTTGTGCCAAACTGCGCCAACGTGCCAATGGCAAAATAACGTTTGTAGATATCTAAGTAAACAATAAATGCAAAGTTCGGCTGCGGTAACCTGCGGCTTTGGGTTTTATCTCATGAAATGTCGGCGAGAACGCGTCAAAGAACGCTCCGCTTTCTGGAACACTTGACGTTCCGAACATTGACATAATTATTGTAGCGTTATTTCAAGGTTTAATGTTATATTATTATAGGTCGTTGGATTCGTCTTGATATCAGTTAAAATATTATGAAGTAAAAAATATATGTTAATATTTAAAAAATTGAGATGACCTTCATTTTTTATACAAAAAGAGATTTTTCTTTAATTTTTTGTATTGAAGTTTGTAGTAAAGTGAACACTGATAAACTTTCGTTTGAAAAATTTTTTGTCAGATCATCGGAAATATTTGAAAAATCGTGTTAACAATTCTCACAATGCATACTATTGAAAGAACCTGTACGAACCCGTTACTCACTGTATGTAAAAACAAGTGTAAAATGTATTATTTATTATTATTTTATTAATTATTTTTTAATTTATTTACTATTTTTCGTGACCAAAATGTAAATAAACCTTACCTGTATACTGTACATAATAAATTTCCATGAAATTATTTCATTTTATTTTAATTGGCATAAAATTATTGTTTTCTAAATTAGGTAGTTATTATATATGGAGAGGAATCATTTTTTATTATGTTTAATTTAAATTGAATTATATTCCATTTTAAATTTATTTTATATTCACAATTTAAGTGTAAAATTTATTATTTATTATTAATTTATTACTTATTTTTTAATGTATTTATTATTTTTCGTGATCAAGAACGGTTACAAACATTTTTTGTCGAGATTTTCCCCGAAATAAAGGTTTCCTAGTGTTTTTGCCGTTTTCTGCCGCTCTCAGACCACTGTGGCGGCGCACAGTGGGCCAGATCGCCGCGCTAGCTGTTCACACCTATTTCACCATTATTTCAAAATATAAAGACCACATTAAATAGGTCGTTGGATTCATCTTGACGTCAGCTATAACATTATTTAATAAAAAATATGTAGTTATAAATAAATAATCAAGGTGCACACAATTTTTTATTAAAAAACAAAAATTATTGAAATTTTTTGTATTGAAATTTGTAGAAGACTTACTACTGATTACTTTTTGTACGAAACATTTTTTTGTCACACCATCGGAAATGTCTGAAGTGGTCGACCGCTGAGTGGTCGTCAATGCGTCTCGTGCAACGCGACTCGCCACGGAATTGCGTGCACGCGACGCTTTAAACCAACATAATTTCCAAACTTGGATCGATTTGGGTGGGAAATTTGCAGGATCTTTTAGAAGAGACGTTGCTGCAAATGTTCCACTTTGTTAGAGCACGACACTATGTAACTCTTTTAACTTATCCCTTGTCAAATGTGAAAAACTTTGACAGTATTCCTTAGTTGACTAAGTATTTTTTTTATAACAAATTATGAACATTAATGTTTAGTTCCTGGTGCGTTCTCAACATAGATGTACATTCTTCATACAAAAAAAAATTGGGCACTTAATCTTCAGTAGGTTTTCCAGGACAGCGTTATGAACAAAAAGAATTTTTTCGGTGATAAATTGTATCTGAAAAAGTTTGATCTTTGAACGCTTATTGTAACGAGAGTTTTTAATAACTTTAATTAATATTATCGGTTTCGAATGTAATGGACATTTAAGAAACGTTGTACATTCGTTAAAAATCGATATGAGGACTTTGATTTTTTAGCTCATGAACAGCTAGCGCGTCGATCTGGCCCAGATCGACGCGCTAGCTCTTCATGAGCCAAAAAATGAAAGTCCTCATATCGATTTTTAACCAACGCACAGTGATTCTTAAATGTGCATTACATTCGAAAACGATAATATTAGTTAAAGTTATTAAAAACTCTTGTTACAATAAGCCTTCAAAGATCAAACTTTTTCAGATACGATTTATCACCGAAAAAATTCCGTTTCTTCATAACGATGTCCTGGAAAACCTACTGAAGATTAAGTGACCAATTTTTTTTTATATGAAGAATGTATATCTATGTTGAGAACGCCCCAAGAACTAAACGTTAATGTTCATAATTTATTATTTTAAAAAATGCTTATAGTCAACTAAGGAAAATCGTCCAAGTTTTTCACCTTTGACAAGGGATAAGTTAAAATGCATGGAGAGGCAGGAGCTCTAACAAAGTGGAACATTTTCAGTAAAGTCTCCTCTAAAAGGTCCTGTAAAGATCTCGTCCCACTTGGTCCCGGTTTGGAAATTATGATGGTTTAAAGCATCGCGTGACACGTAATTCCGTAGCGAGTCGCGTTGCACGAGACGCATTGACGACCACTGACGACCACTCAGCGGCTCTTACGAGTCTAAAAACCTAACCCAGACCTATCTTATGAATTTCTTTGATTATACGGCCATTGATAAACATTCGAACTTCTTGCTAGCTTAGTTGAATCATTTGTATTTGAGAAACTACAGTAACAGCATCGTAGTATAGCATCACAGCAGTTTTTCCATATTGGAGACCTGTATTTTTCCTTTGTCAAGAGGAATTATAGTATAGAGTTTTGTTTATTCATAGATAAATAGAGTTATAAACGGAAAATCCGTATGATCAACTGAATATAGTCAGTGACTTTGTAAAATATAATACTTAATTTTGTTTGAATTTTTGTAATTCTTTAAATATAAGACAGTAATAACACATTTTTGTTATTTCATTAAATGTAATAAACTACATTCATTCAAAAATTATGGATTACCCTTGTTTGAATGCCTGAATAGCCAGTTTGCAATTATTATTTATTATTCACACGATTTTTCAGACATTTCCGGTGGTGTGACAAACAAATGTTTCCTACAAAAAGTAATCGGTACACAGTCTTTTACAAATCTCAGTACAAAAAATTCAAAAACAAAATTTTTTTAAATAAAAAATTGTGTTTACCTTGATTATTTATTTATAACTATATATTTTTTATTCAATAATATGATTGCTGACGCCAAGACTAATCCAACGATATATTTAATGTGGTCTTTATGTTTTGAAATAATGGTGAACAGCCAGTTTCCAAATAGTATTCATTATTCATACGAGTTTTCAGACATTTCCGGTGGTATGACAAAAAAATGTTTCCTACAAAAAGTAATCAGTACTCAGTCTTCTACAAATCTCAATACAAAAAAATTTGAATAATTTCTTTTTTTAAATAAAAAATTGTGGTCACCTTCAATATTTATTTATAACTATATATTTTTTATTTAATAACATTATAGCTGATGCCAAGACGAATTCAACGACCTATTTAATGTGGTCTTTAAGTTTTGAAATAATGGTGAAATAGGCGTGAACAGCTACCGAGCCATTCTGGCCCATTGTGCGGCGCGGCGCGGTAGCGTATTCACAGATGTCAGGCAGCCGCTGTACGTGGCGTGCTAATTTCTGCGAAGCACTAACTTTAAACACAGCTGCTAGAGGTAACAAATTATCGCAGCGAGTTCATGGGATACTCAATCGAATCGGCAGAATCTTTGCTTCAATCTGACGTTCGGATCATGGCATCACGATCATTTCTCGCCGAGATACAGCGAGTTAAAGGAAACATGGAAATTGTGCATTTTGTAAGGACATTTTCAGAAACACCTGGTATAGCGAAATGTTAATGAAATTGAAAAAACAAAAGGAGTGTCTTGAACAGAAAGAAACGCTCTTTCTATTGCTTTTTTGCACAAGATTCTATGATAATTTTTCGCTTTCTGGAGCCATTTAAAATTAAAAAGCCCATATTTACTTCAATGTTGAATAACTCGAATAAAAAAAAATCGCATAATATTCAACAACCAAACAATTTACACTGGAAAGATAGCCCTTCCAAATGCTATTAACATGATTTATCAAAAAAGTTTGTCGCTCCTCGTGTGATGTTCCAAAGTTGCACAAAATTTTTGTTAACCGTCAATGTTGTCTTCATCTCGCTATAACTTTGTAAAAAACCAACATAGCAACAATTTGAAACAGAGCATCTGAAACTAGGGGTTTCAGGCTTTCAAACCATTGTTTAGCAATATCGATACGGCAATTTTTGACGGAGTTAATGATCACGTAATGTGGGAGCAATTTTTCGGGTTCGCAGAAGTGATCCCTTAATTCTTTTGAGGAGTGCATACAGGGTGTTTGGTCTAAAACAGGACACCCTAAATATCTCTTCAGGTTATTGTGATGCAAAAAATATTTGTTATGTGTTGGAAAACTTTATTTTATTAAATAAGATGACTTTATTTATTCAATGCAAATATAAAGTTACACAGTGGATTAAACAGTGATCGTAATGTGAATGGAAAAAGATATAAACTGTATTGAGAGAGAGAGAGAGAGAGAGAGATCCATTATCGTTGGATTCCAACACCCTTCCTCAACGATAATGTTCCCTATTGTGCTATTAAACCGCAATTCTGTGCAATTGTCTTCAACCTCACTCCGTGCAATGGTTTTGTCATCATATCCGCAAGCATGTGTTCCGTTGGACAGTACTTGAAATTCATCACTCCTTTCTCCTTTAAATCTTTTACAAAATGAAATTTGGTATCTATGTGCTTTGTCTGATAACTAAACTTCTTATTAGCGATCACCTTTAGGCAGCTTTGATTATCTTCAAAGATGACCGCGACTTCTGGTATTTTGCACGTAAAATCTTCAACTAAACGACGTAGCCATAAACCCTCCTGGCATGCTTCTGCCAATGCAATATACTCGGCTTCCGTCGATGATAGTGCCACACACGTTTGCTTTCGACATCCCCAGCTAATCATTGTATTTAAATACTTAAAAATGTGGCCACTATTTGACTTACGATCAGTTGTATTTTCTGCCCAGTTAGCATCCGCATAACCAACGAGTCTCTTTTCTCCGTTAAGGTGACCAAGTTTCAATTCAAAATTCTTTGTTCCTTGTAAATATCGACCAACTCTTTTTACTTCTGTCCAATCTGCTGATGTGGGCTGCTTGTTAAATTGACTTAATATCGTAACGCTAGCTGCAATATCCGGTCTTGTATTTACAGCTTAATATAGTAATGCACCGATAAACTGCTGGTAAATCTCTTTGTGCTCCATCAACGGTTGGTCTTTTCGTGCTTTTAAGTAGCCTTTTGTTTCTGGTGTCTCGTATCCTTCCGGCTGCATCATGTAAATGGTTTCGTTTAAATCACCGTTTAAGAACGCTGTCTTTACGTCAAAATGTTTGACAATAAGACCCTGCTGACCTGCAATTGTTAGGAGCATTTTAAAGGTTGCTTGCCTGATCACAGGTGCGAAGACCTCATCATAGTCGACTCCAAATTTCTGCGAGAATCCTCGGGCTACTAGTCTCGCCTTGTACCTGTCGACCTTTCCTTGCGCACTTTTCTTGGTTTTACAGACCCATTTGCAGGTAACTATCTCTCTCCCTTTTGGCGCCGGTACGATGTCCCATGTATTATTCTTTGTTAGGGAATCTATTTCGTCGTTCATCGCTGTTATCCAATCTTCCTTGTTGTCTCCTGATAATGCTTCCTTCCTGGTCCTTGGATCTTCCTGTGAAGCTGTAGCTAGTCCTGAAATTGCCATACACCTATCGGGCGGTACTCCTTTATTTAATCGTTCAGATCTTCTGGGTTCTGATTCATTCTGTACTTCATTGTTATCATTATCATCCTCTTCATAAAACGATTCATCTTCTGTAGTATTTGTTTCGTTAATTGGACCGCTTTCTTCTGTACTTGATTCTTCAGATATTACCTCTTCGCTGTTAATGTCTTGCCTTTCTTCATTATTTAGATAAATAATGAATTTGAATTGCTGTAGCGTAAAATATGCTGTGATGTGTTCTGTACTGTATTAGAGCGACGACTGACTGGTTCGTCCCTGGAAAAACCTTTGGTCCCTTTTCTTAAGTGGGGGTGTCATAAACCACTTGGGCCAGGCAACGAAATCTCTGCTCCTACGGTCGAAATCGCACCATAGCCTGTCTCTGTATAACATTATCGTTGGATTCCAACATTATGTAATGTGCATGGTGTCAATGGACCAAATATCTGGCACGAATATTTTTTTCGGAGTTATCAAGGTCATCGATGTTTTTTTATACATAACTACATTTTTATTTTATTGCATCGTGTAACTGATGGAAAAATACATTCAGATATGTTTAATAACATTACCTTGACCTTGATCTGAAGGTAAAACTTTAATTTTCGAAGATCAAGGTCATTTCAAGTTCACGTTATTACACATATCTGAATGTATTTTTCTATCAGTTACAGTTACAAAGTTAGTTATGTATCAAAAAACATCGATGACCTTGATAACTCCAAAAAAATGACCTTCGGAAAAAATATTCTTGCCACATATTTGGTCCATTGGCACCATGCACATTACGTAACAAATATTTTTTGCATCACAATAATCTGAAGAGATATTTAGGTGTTCGTATTTAAACGGACCTGTATAGTACACGAACCCGACGAATCATTAAACTCGATTTTCATGGAAACAAAGCTACAAACGAAAAAAATTATTCTATCGACTTATTTTCTCATGTAGAATCACCGCCTCCACTGGATAGTCTGATGGATAGTTGTATTTTCATCAGTGCTAATAGAAAGAACACCGAAAACTGTAATAGTAAATGAAAATGGTTTTTCACATAAGCGTTTAATAGGTGATTAGCACCCATGCAAACGAAATCAGTGAATAAAATTACAAGTTACATTTTCATTACCTTGAGATTGTAAAAGAACACTTTCCGTTTATTTTGAAAATTAGAGGTCTGAAACAAGATCTAACTGCACTGTAAAATAGACTTTCTTTCTTCGAAAACTGATGAAAAATTCATAACACAGGGTTCGTGTTTATTAAAAAAATTGAATTTTATAAAAATCAAGAAAAACAATGATCGGAGTCAAGTTCAATGTGAAAAAAGGTAGAATCTATTTGACGATATAATCACAAAGCAATTACTAGACTGCGGACCTTTCTGCAAAATAAAAATTTTCTTCGTCACTTACAAGATGCAGGAACCATATAAAATTTTCTTCCTATCTTTAACAATTGTAATAAATTAAAAATAACATATAGAGATGTCCTTAAATCGTCTTAATGTTTCTACTATATTAAATTACATCTACATGTTTTTGTCATAAATCCGGAGTCTAGTAATCATTTATTGCAAAACAAATACACAATTCGAAAGAAAAGTTTAATTTACACGATTACAGAGTTACAACGAGATTATTTGTTTATCGAACATTCAAATGATTTTCACTATTCGTTCCTACATTTATACAAATTATATTTGCTGTGCTCTTCTTCTTATTAGTCCAGTCAATGAATGCTCATAAGAAGGGTGTAGAGGGAAATGGAAGGAACACAATTTTTAAATTTGGGTCATTGTTTGGACTAGTTAGGAGGTAAACATACTAAAAGTCCCTACTCCTAGGAGATGAGCGGGGTGCAGGGGGGCACGTAGAAGGTCCCCTGTTTCGGTTTTCCGCTTATATCTCGGAAACTATGGTTCCTAGCCATAAGATCATTCTATACAAAATTAAAGCTGACAAAATGTGCCATAAGATTGATTCCATTCAGTTTTTCGCTATCTCGCACAGTTTCCGAGATATCCGCGCTCAAAGTTCTCTAATTGGGAAAATGAAATTTTTGCCTCACGTTTTTTGCCTTATTTGAGCAGCTAACTCTTCAGAACAATTAGTGAACTTTGAACGCGGATATCTCGGAAACTATGCGAGATAGCGAAAAACTGAATGCAATAAATCTTGTGGCACATTTTGTCAGCTTTAATTTTGTGTAGAATAGTCTTATTGCTAGGACCCATAGTTTCCGAGATATAAGCGGAAAACGGAAAAAGGGGACTTTCTATGTGCCCCCCTGCACTCCGCTCACCTCCTAGGAGTGGGGACTTTTAGTATGTTTACCTCCTAACTAATCCAAACAAAGACACAAAGTTAAAAATTGTGTTCTTCCATTTCCCTCTACAACTTTTCGTTGACTGGACTATATTTGTTTTAACAACCTTTCGATAGAAGCAGAATGACGATCATTGGTGCAATTGTGTGTGTGTCTAAAATGTTGATTGAAGAACTTCTTTTATTTACAGAAACGTTAAGGAAGTACCCACCTGTGCCAATATTAACTAGAGATGCAACTAGCAATTACACGTTCAGCAATACGAAATTGTCGATTCCTGTGGGTACAAAATTATGGATACCTGTCTTTGCGATGCACAGAGACCCAGATATTTATCCAAACCCCGATAAATTCGATCCTGAAAGGTTTAACGAAAGTGAAAAGGTGAAAAGACATCCGATGCACTATATTCCATTCGGCGATGGTCCGCGAAATTGCATTGGTACGTAGACACGAACATTTCAAGCAAGATGTTTATGTCATTGTGACAATTGCAGAAATAATTTTCTTTCTTCACTCTTGTTATTCACTCATTATTCACTCATGTTACATTTAGACATATCGAACATTTAGCATTGAAGCCTTGTATATTTTCACACTAATGTACATTGTTATCGATAATGCATATATTGCTTATATTGAATTCTTATGTTTCAGGAGCACGATTCGCCATTTACCAAACAAAAATTGGTCTCATCAAGATTCTACAACATTATAAAGTTGACGTTTGCGAAAAAACACCTCTCACATACGAACTAAATCGGTTCGCCTTTTTACTTATGCCTGCTAAGCCATTATACTTGAAGTTTACAAAACTGAACTATTAATAAGATTTTTCCTAAAAGTGTATTATATTTCCACACACACACACACACACATAATTGAATTCATTAATATAGATTAATGAGTGATTTTTCTGCGAATTTAAAAATTATTTATTTAAGATTCGACCATTAGTGGTCCTTCTCGAGAAATTTTATAATTGGTTATTTCTCGAGAAATTTAAATCTAGGAATATTCTTATGAATCTTATTTATTTTATAACATATTTTCGGAAATGAACAAATACATATGTCCTACATTTTAATGTAGGTATTTAAATATCTCTGTTACTTGTGATTTTACGAAAAAATGTCAGGAGAAATTTGCACTGTTTAATAAAAATTTTTTTGGAAATCATATCTTCACGTTTGACCTTCATGGTAATCGGAGCTTGGTCCCCTTTTGACAATATTTACCTTTTCTTTTCTAAAAAATTTCCCCTGTCTCATTTAATTGTAGAAAAGTAAAGTCAAGAGATTCGCGTTGCCAGTTTTAGCACTTTATTTCGGTCACTCTGTACCGGGTATCAAAAAATAGTGTGTAAAAACCGATACTGCGTGATCCTCAACGTCAATTTTAAAGAGAACGGTTCATTTTTTGTAGGACACGATAGTAGAATCATAGAAAGAAATTTGACTTCGAAAAGCTGTCAAGGTCAATTTTGCAGCAAATTTTTTTAACAGATCTTCGCCGATCTTGATGTGTAGAATCACACTGTTTTTACACACAATTTCTTGACACCCAGTATATGTGCACGTGCACGCAACAAGCTACTCGCACGGAAGAATATCAGATGATGAAACACGGGACGAGAACTTAGTTGTTATGTACATGTTGTTCGTGACAGTTGATACGTGCCTCCTCTCCGCTTAAAGGCATCGTACAATTAGTTAAATACGATCTCGAAGTGTGTGATATATAAACATCTGAAATTGTGTAACAGGAATAGAAGATAGAAAGGATTGCAAGCTAGGATTACATAACTTGAAATCAGGTATCTTCTCATGTTCTTGATTATTTATCAATGGGCCCGATGAACTCTGTCCACCTGAAATATCTTCATTATTCTAAACAATACGCGGAAATATAACAATTGACGATTTCGGCGCCAGGTTCGATCAGTTGTAACACTACAGCAATTGTGCAATTATTTAACCATGTATCTCGACGTTTCGATCCCAATGTGGATCATTTTCATTAAGAAACATTTATTGCGTCTGAAAATTTTCGTAAGAAAAAATTAAATTTTGCAGGATAATTTTATACCACAGCCGTGTAAATCACAGGATCAAATAAATTTGATGCACTTACTTGTTGCGAAAAAGAGAGTGGAAAAAACATTAAGAATAAACTGTAATTTGTATAGAGACCATACATCAACTATGGACGCAGATATGTAACTGATTGTGAGCACCATGTGCTAACCACAACGTAAAAGAGTGAGGTGATTCATATGTAGACAGGCAGTTATTGATTGGTTGATCGATATCGATAATGGTGAAAACATAGTCACCTCTGGCGGCGAATTTGAACAGCGTAAAAGAACATTTCAATCAAAGTTGTACTGGGTAACAAAATTTCCTATTCTTTTACATCAACACTCATTTAAGATTGTGGCTTAATTGATAAGAATGAAACCGTAAAAACACATTTGTGGAGATGGTAAAGTAGAATCTAAATTATTATGGAAAAATCATCATAATTTTAAAATAATAAAATAATTTTTTCTTACGAAAATTTTCAGACGCAATAAATGTTTCTTAATGAAAATGATCCGCATTGAGATCGAAACGTCGAGGTACATGGTTAAATAATTGCACAATTGCTGTAGTGTTACAACTGATCGAACCTGGCGCCGAAATCATCAATTCTTATACAATCAATTACGATCGAGAAACATTCTTCACCTTTAATACGCGGAAATGTTTGAAATTAAAATTATAGGATTTAAAGCCATTGATAATATAGTCAAATTAGTTTTTTGACAAGTGGACGTGTAAAGGAGATATGAAGGTCATTTTCGTCATTTTCAATGTAATTCCTTATTTTAATAGACTAATAAATTCCGAATAAAAAAGTAATGAGGTATATTTGTCCTAGAATTTATCGTTTCTGAAATCATTTTATTCCGTTATGAATATTATGAAACAAATTCGAACCTTCCTTATTTCCTTATACGGAAAGTAATAGAACAAACCCAGATAGCACAAAGACATCTTAAAGTACGCCTAAAAGTTGCCTGACGCAAAACGTATGTACGTCTTTAAGTCGTACTTTACGTCTGTGGCACGTCGTTTTCACGTCTTTTTCACGTACTGTGTACGACTTTAACAGGTCTTTGTTACAAAACTGTGCGACTTTAAGTCGCCTCTCACAGGTCTTTTCGATGTCTTTAAGTTGTACGCAAAGACGCAAAAAAAGTTGTCTTTTTGGACATCTGTTACGCGTCATCCGGGCACCTTTTAGGCATCTTTTATGCATCTTTTACGCGTCCTTTCAGGCATCTTTTATGCATCTTTTAAGCGTCTTTTTTACGCGTCTTCCGGGCATCTTTTATGCATCTTTTTCAGACGCACAAAATCTTCAAATTTAAGAAAAAGTTATAAAAAAATTAGAATCTATATGGGTGTCCCAAACTAAGTGTAAGTCCCGGAAATGGGAGGTTCCTGAGACCATTCTAAGAGACATTTTCCTTTGCACCAATGTCAACTGCGGCTTTGTTTAGGAGTTATTAACGAAAAACACGGACCAATTAGAGCGCGCCCTGGGCTGCCGCGCCGCGCCGGCAAGCGAGTGTCGGTGGTACGTCGTGACATCGCAACGAACAAGAGTTTCTCGATTATGTGAGTGCTCTCCGATTTCAATGAGCTTTGGATATGTGGTCAAGATCATTATTCTGAACAACATTTCTCTTTAGACTTTTTGGCGATCGGCTTTAGTTTACGAGATTATTGCGAGAAACTTTACTTGTAAATCCATGGGATCGATGTACTACTAGCTTCTATCCGATTTCAATGAGCTTTGGATATGTGGTTAAGACCATTATTCTGAACAACATTTCTCTTTAGACTTTTTGGCGATTGGCTTTAGTTTACGAGATTATCGCGAGAAACTTTACTTGTAAATTTATTATGGGTGTTCATGATAGCGGACACGGCCTGCTAATGTCTCCGAAACTAAAGCCGACCGTCAACCATTTCAAAGGAAAAAGATATTTAAAACGTCGAGTTTTATAAATAACATTATTTCAAGGTCATTGAAATCGATGAAGACCCGGATGATCCTTACCCGACCTACGGCAACTTTACCCGAACGAGAAAAGAGGCAGAAACTGATTGTTTTAAAAACTTACTTATTCAGCCGTAAATCCATTTGCTGCTTCGAAATGTGTGTCAATGGGTCAGTCGGTGACGAACTGCACAGGTGTCTTCAGGTATACGACAGTACCGCAATCCTAGGGGCGTACATGCAAGTCAACGAACTGCACAGACGGTGGTAGAAGGCCTAAGGGATGCGGGGTCAAGTCGACGATCCAGAATTTCACTTTCACTTTCGAATCGATAAATAATTCGTATGTTTATTTCACACAGATGCCTTGAAATTTCTCCACACTCACAATCACTGTTCACATTTGTCAACACATAGTTATGCACTAATAATAATTGCCATATCCCTTGTACTGCTGCACAAATCACAACAATCAGGTAATGCAATCACTAGACCGCGGATTTCATGCATTTGTAGCAAACATGAGTAGGTGCATTTTAATACAGTAGAGAGATTAAAATAATTTCAAAACACCATAGTATTATTTTCAACTTCTTAAAATGATCACAGTGAGAATCAAATATCTGTCTGGCTCCTGTCCCTTGTAATAGCGGCAGCCAACATTAATTTTGCATAAAGATCCGCAGTCTAGTGATTAGTTTAAATATCAATATCAAAAACACAGCTAATAGCAACCGTTAGCTTTGAATTGACAAGTCTTTGGAGATGTGCTCTCTACCGCGGCTCGAACGACACTGATTTTCCGCAAGATTTTTCTAAAGAATTTAGGAAGGGCATTTAGAGTGTCGAAATTCGAAATGCACGCAGTAGCACGTTTACGAAAACGACGGGACGGTTAGACGAAAAACAGAACGCGAGGAGGACTGCTGTAAGATTTATGGCAAACACATGTTTAGTTTTTCCTGCAGATTGGTACGCAGAGTGGATCGGTAACCATTCGAAAACGTCGTCTGTCCTTTTTTAGAAAGTTTCTTAAGGAAGGTATAGGACAATAGGGATGCTACGCTGACCTGACATTTTTACCCCCTGCTGGGTAAAAGGACGGATGACGTTTTCGATCGCGCGGTTACCCATCGACTCTGCGTACCAATCTGCAGGAAAAACTAAACATGTGTTTGCTATAAATCTTACAGCGGTCCTTCTAGCATTCTGTTTTTCGTCTAACCGTCCCGTCGTTTTCGTAAACGTGCTACAGCGTGCATTTCGAATTTCGACACACTAAATGCCCTTCCTAAATTCTTTAGAAAAATGTTGCGGAAAATCAGTGTCGTTCGAGCCGCGGTAGAGAGCACATCTCCAAATACTTGTCAATTCAAAGCTAACGGTTGCTATTAGCTGTGTTTTTGATATTGATATTTAAACTAATCACTAGACTGCGGATCTTTATGCAAAATTAATGTTGGCTGCCGCTATTACAAGGGACAGGAGCCAGACAGATATTTGATTCTCACTGTGATCATTTTAAGAAGTTGAAAATAATACTATGGTGTTTTGAAATTATTTTAATCTGTCTACTGTATTAAAATGCACCTACTCATGTTTGCTACAAATGCATGAAATCCGCGGTCTAGTGATTGCATTACCTGATTGTTGTGATTTGTGCAGCAGTACAAGGGATATGGCAATTATTATTAGTGCATAACTATGTGTTGACAAATGTGAACAGTGATTGTGAGTGTGGAGAAATTTCAAGACACACATTTCGAAGCAGCAAATGGATTTACGGCTGAATAAGTGAGTTTTTAATACAATCAGTTTCTGCTTCTTCTCTTTTTTTACGATTATCTCGTAAACTAAAGCCAACCGCCAAATAGTCTAAAGAGAAATGTTGTTCAGAATAATGGTCTTGATCACATATCCAAAGCTAATTGAAATCGGATAGAAGCTAGTAGTACATTGATCCCATGGATTTACAAGTAAAGTTTCTCGCGATAATCTCGTAAACTAAAGCCGATCGCCAAAAAGTCTAAAGAGAAATGTTGTTCAGAATAATGATCTTGACCACATATCCAAAGCTCATTGAAATCGGAGAGCATTCACATAATCGAGAAACTCTTGTTCGTTGCGATGTCACGGCGTACCACCGACACTCGCTTGCCGGCGCGACGCGACGCGGCTCTGGTCGCGCTCTGATTGGTCCGTGTTTTTCGTTAATAACTCCTAAACAAAGCCGCAGTTGACATTGGTGCAAAGGGAAATGTCTCTTAGAATTGTTTCAGAAACCTCCCATTTCCGGGACTTACACTTAGTTTGGGACACCCTGTATATTAATACTTTCATGCACTGCATTCCACTTTGTCTCTGAAAAAACCTTATTACAATTTAGAAATTTTTATGTAGTTGGGCGGGATTCGAACTCTGGACTTACCGTTTAACTTCATGATGGCTTCCTCGCTGATCCATGCGAACCTTTGCTGTTAGATCCATTACTTTTTATTCTTATAGGCTCAAATCATATATATTATTATATAAATAATATTAATAATAATAAGTTTATAAAATTTAATTTAATTTTTTAAGTTTATAAAAGTTTATTAAATAATAAGTTTATCTCTTCTAATAATTATATAATTATTATATATTAATTATATATAATATATTATATAAAAAATATTTTAACACGTTATTAACACGTATTTTAACATATTATATAATTATTAGAAGAGATAAACTTCTGTTAAAATATTTTTTAGGTAAAAATCAAACTACTTTTTTTTCAATGAAGCATAGTACTAGTACATTAGCGATTAAGAGATATACATATTTTCGTAAGTACTTCAATGGTTTCTGCCGTGGAAACGGCGTCTCGGAAGAGGCAACTTTTACACGTCCATAAAGGCATCTCTGCTGGGACGACGTTTTCACGTTTGAAGGCAGGTGCCTTTTATGCATCTCATTTCTGACGTGAAAACGACGTGTCAAAAGAGGCAACTTTTACACGTCCATAAAGGCATCTCTGCGTGGACGACGTTTTCACGTTCGAAGGCAGGTGCCTTTTATGCATCTCATTTCTGACGTCAAAACGGCGTACCAAAAGAGGCAACTTTTACACGTCCATAAAGGCATCTCTGCTGGGACGATGTTTTCACGTCAGAAATGAGATGCATAAAAGGCACCTGCCTTCAAACGTGAAAACGTCATCCCAGCAGAGATGCCTTTATGGACGTGTAAAAAGCGTCTTACTGAGACGTAAGACGTAAAGACGTGGAAAAGACGTGAAAACGGCGACTCTAGTCGTCCTGTGCTATCTGGGAACGAAGTCAAGTTATCTCAGAAACGGTACGTTCAGGAGAAATGTAATTTTAGTACTATTTTTATTTGAAATAAGTAATTCTATTTAGGAAACCGAAAGTGTGTCTTTTATATGTCCTTGCGAAGCGTGTCTGGATGCAGCGTTTTACGATCCTGGTGCCTCGTATACTCTATTTGTCACGCAAACTTGTGCATCCCACCGCGCATCAAAAAGTTACGACGAATGGGGTATGGATCGCAATGCTGCGTCCAGATCCAGAGTCCAGCGTTACCATATTCACCGGCCGCCAGGCCCCTTGCGTTTCCGTACCTCGCCTAGATGCTCCGTCAAGCCAGTGATGCCAAGGCTGTGGTACTGTGGTACTAAACCATACCCCCACCATAGCTTACTATTGCCCCTACGTATCCTTTCCAACACGCCCGCGCGCTACACTCACCAGCGTACCTCTATGGATACAGTAGAGGTACGCTGGTGAGTGTAGCGCGCGGGCGCGTTGGAAAACAACGTAGGGGCAATAGTAGGCTATGGTGGGGGTATGGTTTAGTACCACAGTACCACAGCCTTGGCATCAGTGCGTCAAGCCAGCCTTCGCTTCCCCACCGCTTCACTCACTACCGCTGCCGCGTACCGCGTGGTGCATGCTACCGAGTGGCGCAGAAAACACCGTACGCTTATACAAGCTGATTTGCTTCGGAAAGGTAGGCTATATACTGCTATAATGAAATAAATTTATTCGTGTATTGTTCAATAAACACAAATTAAGGTTTGAAAAATGTATATTTACGCCCTGGTAATTACAATCACTGCTATTGCTTTCGCTAGTATTCTATTCACTTTAAGTGCAATAACCAAAAATAAAATTTTCCAAACGTCTGATCTTTTAGTTCACAATCTTTTAGAATATTGTCACAAGTTTTTAAAAGAAATAGGTTGTAATTTTATAAACTACGAGGTCCTTGCAGGAGCACCGACCCTACACGAAATCGATCCCTTTAAAAGCGAAAATTTATTGCCTCTCTAAGCAATTTACATTGGAGGAAAGGCGAAAAGTACTCTTGACGAGATTAAACAAGCAACAGATATGTACTTACGAACAGGAAAAAATGACGACATTTCTTCAAAATTGCCAAAAATTTTACCAGACGACATATAAAGGTTTTATAAAGAGATTGCCATTTAATAATAATTTTATAAAGGCTCTGGAATTTTTTTAGAGCCTTCTGTTGCATTAGACATTACGAAACATACAGGCCAAGTAGATGATATTTTAAATTTTGAATCGAACTTCGATAGAACAGCATGTAGGGATGAATGACACGCCCTAGGTTGTTTAACTGTTCTTAAGAATGATATGAGAGAGAGTTTACTGCAATTAGAAATCGTTCAATTTTGGGACGAAATTAATAAGATGTGTGAGCCTAACGATACAAAGCCATTTAAAAATATTTCAAGTTTGGCACTGGCATGTTTATCGTTATCACACTCAAACGCTGAAATTGAACGATTTTTCTCCTTAGTAAGTAAAATGAAAACGCCAGATCGCAATCGACTGCAGCCTCAAATGGTTGCTGCACTCGGTAGAATTAAATTAGAATTTAGGAATACTCGTATGCAATGTAGCGATTATATTATAAGCGACGATTTTGTACAAAATTTTAATAGCGGTATGTACAAAAAAGAAAGTATACCGCAAGAATTTGCAAATTTAATTATAGAAAGCGAAAGCGAACTTACCAGCGAAAGCGATGATTGTAATTAGCAGGTCGCAAATATACATTTTTCAAACCTTAATTTGTGTTTATTTAACAATATACACGAATAAATTTATTTCGTTGTTGCAGTATAGCCTACCTTTAGGTAGAATGGAATACCAGCGAAAGCAATAGCAGTGATTGTAATTACCAGGGCGTAAATATACATTTTTCAAATCTTAATGTGTTTATTTAACAATATACGAATTTTATTTCATTATAGCAGTATAGCCTACCTTTCCGAAGCAAATCAGGTTGCATAAGTGTACGGTGTTTTCTGTAGTGGTAAGAGTGGGGCAAGCGAAGGCTGGCTTGACGGAGCATCTAGGCGAGGGACGGAAACGTAAGGGGCCTGGCGGCCGGTGAATATGGTAACACTGGTCCAGAGTCCAGACGTACTTAGAAGATCCCGGCTTTACTTCGTCGTTTTCACATCCTCGCGACGATGCAACCAAGATCCCTCGAAGTCGGTTTAATTTTTTTTTATAAAATTGTTTTCGGTAGACGATCGCATTTTATTAGAGATACTAAGCGTCGAACAATTCTCAATTGTTCTTAACATTTACACATATATTCGCACTCTATCTACGAATAACCTAGACTCTTTCAAAACACATAGTGTTTGGCAGAATGCTCATGAAACTTTCAATGCTGTATTTGCTGCAGACATTAATTTAAAACTTATTTATGGTAAAGGTATTTACCCAGATAGCACAAAGACATCTGAAAGTTGCCTACCGCAAGACGTAAGTACGTCTGACAGACGTCTGCTACGTCTGTGGCACGTCGTTTTCAAGTCTTTGGTACGTCTTTAACAGGTCTTTGTTACAAAACTGTGCGTCTTAAAGACGGTTCTCGCAGGTCTTTTTGACGTCTTAACGATGTACGTTAGACGTAAAAAAATTGCCTGAAAGACGTATCTTTAAGACGTCTTTTTGGACATCTTTTATGCATCTTTTCGGAGGTCTCTCAGGCATCTTTTAGACATCTTTTTCAGACGCACAAAATCTTCAAATTTAAGAAAAAATTATAAAAAAAATTAAAATCTATTATATTACTACCTTCATGCACTGCTTGAGAGAATATTCCACTTTGTCTTCAAAAAAACCTTATTACAATTTAGAAATTTTTACGCAGTTGGACGGGATTCGAACTCGGGACTATCCTTTAACTTCATGATGGCTTCCTTTTTATTATTACCACGCTTATATTAGTTTGCCGTGTCGTTGTTGTATGCGTCAAATCTTGTAATCGAATTTTAAACCACTTCCCGATGAGCTAGAGACTTGAAACTTCAAACATAGCTCAGAACTGGGTGACAATGCAATACTAAAAAACAAATTTTTTTAAAAAACTATGCGTTTAGGAGATATAAACTATTCAAAATTTAACCATTACACCTCCCCGCGCGACGCTCGGTAGTACGTCATCGCGGCCAGCGATCCCCACTCCGCGCGCAAGCGCTTACCTACTCCACTATGTGTTCTCACTCCGACTCATCCCCACTCCACTGGCCCACTTCGCATCGAAGGCAGTGATGCCAAGGCTGTGGTACTGTGGTACTAAACCATACCCCCACCATAGCCTACTATTGCCCCTACGTATCCTTTCCAACACGCCCGCGCGCTACACTCACCAGCGTACCTCTATGGATACAGTAGAGGTACGCTGGTGAGTGTAGCGCGCGGGCGCGTTGGAAAACAACGTAGGGGCAATAGTAGACTATGGTGGGGGTATGGTTTAGTACCACAGTACCACAGCCTTGGCATCAGTGATCGAAGGAGCTCAGTTTACTTACTGAGTTGGTTAGGATAAGGTCGGGGTGGAGGGCGACAAGGACCGGCGATCCTGCTCGGTAAGCGGCTCGCGGTCGTCACTACAAACCAATATGGCGGCGCCCTTACCTGTCAAAAACACTGCAATAGCTCCTGAACGATTGATCCTACAGAATGGAAACTTCGATTTGCAGCCGCCACATGACACAATATTTTTCCTTTTACAAAAGATGGTTGAATTTAATGGTTGAAGTGGTAATTAAAATCGATTACAAGATATGTAAAGACTAAAAAGTATCATAGAAATTAAAAAAATATATAAAAAAAACTTTTTAAAAACCACGCTTATATAAAATTGCACTAAAAAGGAGAAAATAATTTTTTTACACATTAGCGACAATAAATAAAAGCGTGGAGCGCTGAACTATATTGACGCAATCTTCGTAGGCGCTTCACGCTTTTATTTATTGTCGCTGATGTGTAAAAAAATTATTTTCTCCTTTTAGTGCAATTTTATATAAGCGTGGTTTTTAAAAAGTTTTTTTAATATATTTTTTTATTTTTTTGAAAATATGTTTATTGGTTTACATAATAACATTCTCTTATAATTAGTGGTACCAACGGGTAAACATAACAAAAAATAACCAACGAATCTTAGGGATTAATACATAATTGATTGCACGTTTACAATACTCTTACGCATACTATCTTAGTTAGTCTAAATATTTCGGTTCTGTTTTAATGTAATAATAGTGAAAAAAATTTTTTTGGTAAGTACTTTGGTTTAAGGAACACTTAGTTTATTTTGGGGAAAAACAGTGTGCTACACATGTTAAAACCCCAAAAGTCAGTCATGATGGCTTCCTCGCTGAGCCATGCAAACCTTTACTGTTAGATCCATTACTTTTTATTCTTATAGGCTCAAATCATATCAAATCATATATATTATTATATAAAAAATTAAATTAAAATATTTTTTAGGTAAAAATCAAACTACTTTTTTTTAATGAAGCATGTTTTGTTTCTCGTGATGCAAATAATTATCTCGTTTGAATTCCACGCAAGTGTTTATTTATAATATTTACAACACGGTCACCGGCCGAATTAACATTGGGTGACTGTTTAATCCGAAGCAATGGATATAGCGGTAGATGGCGGAAAACGGCGCGTTTACAGTTCTTCGGAGTGAACCTTTACGAATATTCGGTGATCCTTTCGAAGATGTACGAGATTACTTTTAGATCCGATCGTGTTCGCTTGTACATTGATTCTGACTTCTCGACTCGAGTCAGCTCACTCCTAACCCCGATGGTGACGTGGGACGCTCGGCCTCTGGGCCCGTTTTTGGGGGAAAATCATCCCTATTCGCAAGCGTGCTTGAGGGAGGATCTTTCGGTACAGTCCTCACCGGTGGAGGAGGAAATCCCCACCTCAAGTCAAATCGACGGAAAATTCCTAAGACACGTATTTAGCTGCGCGAACGGTTATTGCACGTGTGGCACAAGGGACGAGACCTTGGCCGCCGATTTTGGGGACCATAAGACCCGCTGCGTCCGAATCCGGGACCCTCAAGTGTCTTAAGAACGTTCCTCGGAGTGAAGTCGCACGGATTTATTTATGACCGCTTTCCGGTGCCCTAAGCTTGAACCCTCGAGTGCCTCCAAGTGCGGCAACTCGAGAATTGGCGTTTTTCTAGGTATCTGAAGGAAGGTCAAATAAAAAAAATGGGCTCGGATGAACAACGTCCACTAAGCTTGTATTTTTAAAGAGACGTTTTATGGCTGTTTGCCTCACGACAGGCACTTCGAAAAGATTAAACTATTGGAAGGAATATTCTACGCTGTGGGGAAATATAAATCTTTGTGCGGAATCAAACAAAGCATATTATTAGTATATTAACGATTAAGAGATAATACATATTTTCGTAAGTACTTCAATCGTTTCTGCCGTGAAAACAGCGTCTCTAGAGAGGCAACTTTTATACGTCCATAAAGGCATCTTTGCTGGGACGTCGTTTTGACGTTTGAAGTCAGGTGCCTTTTATGCATCCCATTTGTGTCGTGAGAACGGCGTCTCTAAACAAGCGGCTTTTACACGTCCATAAAGGCATCTTTTCTGGGACGTCCTTTTTACGGCAGAAATGAGATGCATAAAAGGCACCTTCCTTCGGGCGTCAAAACGACGTCCCAGAAAAGATGCCTTTATGGACGTGTAAAGAGCGTCTTACTGAGATGTAAGACGTAAAGACGTGGAACAGACGAGAAAACGACGTCTGTAAGACCTCCTGTGCTATCTGGGTATGTTAATATAAGTAACAATAATTTCTTTAAAAGTTTATATTTTGTGGGGTAACCGTTATTTTTAATGACTGCAGCACATCTTTGGGCTACTCTTCACTTTACCGGACTCAAAATTTGTGCCATTCTCCTGTAAGTTATGATGTATTTGGTATGTAATCCAGTAGATTTGTACCGGGGCGGCCGCAGACCGAGGTTTCGATCCTGTAGGATCAATGGTACAGGAGCAGCGTTACCATATTCTAGTCTCGCCAAGCCGCTTACCCTTAACTTAAGGATCTTAAGCCCCACGTCCAGCTTATCTGCTGAGTCCGCCCCACTCTTCCCACTAACTCTGACGCGTACCACGTGGAGCCCGAGCTGGAGAAAGTAGTATTTGAAATAGTAAATAGTAAATAATCCCATTTATTTTACAGTGTCTGTACAACTTTGAAAATAAACTAGAGGGATATTGATGCTCGCTCGCGAGTAGGGTTGTTTTTGCTCGCGGGTAGGACTACTCTTGCGAAAGGGTTAGGGTGCGCCTACAGTGCATCCTACGACCGACAGACATGGTGACGTCAGAGCCGTCTGGCAGACATTTCAAATGTGTGGGTAGGCCCAGGTAGGCCCGTCTGTGAGGCCCTTCTAGTTTCGTCCTGCATCAACCGACAGGACGGCCCTCGCGCCATATATTTCGGTGCAGCGTTCACTTCAAATAATTTTCATGTCGCCAATTTTGAAGTATCCGTATTTTTAAAAACGGGTCCGTAAAGAGGACACTTGGGGCTATATTATTATTATTTTTATTTTTTTTATTTTCTGGTGCTTTCATAGCAATGCACCTGTTTCAAACAATTGCAAAATAAGCTATGAAAACAAATATTTTCTGAACTGAAATAATTTTTATTAAATACTCTGATGGTTTCACTATGAGTACCCAAAACTAAGTTTCATCAATTTGCTAGTTTAGCCGTTATAATTTAATGAAAAACTTGTGACACACACCTCATATTACACGTCCGTAAAACCAACAGTTTTCAAGATTTCAAAGAATTCTTTGAGATACGTCTATATTTTGCTAAAGACTGCAACATATTCAAATTTGAACAAAATTCGAAACAGTAGTCCTATCTCGCATGGAAAGATTCATGTGCACTAATTGTATACATATAGATTAACTCTCATGGAAGTATGGATACTCGAAAATAATTAAAAATTAAAACAATTAGAAGAAACTGCGATTTACATAGATCAATCGTAAGCAAAAAAATTCAAATTGCAATTTTTGAGAGAAAACCTCTCTTAAATCCATTTAGTTCGTTATTACTTTATTGTCGGAGCCACGAAGAAAGACTCAGACATCTCCCTATACCTCAATAGCAATTATGTGCTATAAACCTTCCAGACCTCCACGGTCAGTTTTGGGCTGCAGCTAATCATCTTGGGGTTTCCCGTCAAACCCGCACACCATGTGCAGTGACTCTTTTGTCTGTCTTCCACTTGGAAGACACTTTTGGCCAAGTTGAGATGGGACACCTTTCATGTAGTGAAAAAACATTTTCAATTTGTTTATGTCCAACAAGTAGTCCAATACAATGCCCGTACGAAGTGATAGCGGAACAGCAGTGGGTTCAAAGTAGTGCAGAATTACAATTGAATTACTCGAGGAATCGAAATTATTAGGCCGAAAAGAAAATTCTTGCGGTTTTAATTAAAATCAAAATAACAAAAACCGTAAGGACTTTCTCTCCGACCTAATACAAACTAATTGATTACATTGTAATTCAGTCATATTGTAATTTATAATTCATATCTTCATTCAATTAAAGTTCAATGTAATTCGTAATTGCAATTGGAGTACAATTATAAAATGGCGTTACGTATTCTGAAGGAGGACGAGGAATAGAAACTACACCGCATGGACAGCAAACAAGAGCATATGAAAGAAAAACATAAAAATATATCCTCACTTCTACAAAGTTCTGGATTATAATTTGGAGAGCTGTATTTTAATGTAATATGTAATTCAGTGATGACGTAGCTGAATTACTATATAATTGAAATACAATGTAATTCAATTGTGTAATTGAATTAGCAAAACTCTGAGAGGGTTAAGATATTAAACCGTTACCGCACACTACTACACGATTGTAGGGGGTGGCAAGGCGCCATCTCGTATGGGTCCGAACTGGTGACATTGTACTGATGCGAGCGTGAGAAGAAGGTTCCTAAATAGGCAGGACTACGGTGACGTGTCTCTAGGTACGATGCGCGCCCGATTGGATCAGAGCGGAGGAGGCAGACCTCGTTTCACACGCATTTTCGGCTGTCGACGAAATATTGGCTACAGCGGCCACACATACCATGTAGCGTGCAGCGTCGAAGTCAAAATATTGGGACTACGGGCGCGGCTGTGGTGGGGATAGGCAGACCTAGCGATGATAGGCTCGATTTGTTTATGTGCCGTTCCCGGGGCTGTTCTCTATGGAGAGGTTTATGACAGGTCATTACTATTGAGCTGCAAGTCGACACTTTCTCGGACAACACGTGTTGACTTGTGTTAACTTAAAAATTACTTTACAGTAAAACATTATGAACAGGACGCGCTAAAAACAGCTTTCTGAAAAATAGCTTCGCTGTCGATCGCCCAATAATGACCCGAACATTTGAATGCCCAATGTTTTATAGCCGCTACGCTATCGTACGTCGCACAGTGGTGCAAAATCCCCAAGAAATGGCAATAATTCGTTTATTATGTCATTTTTAAAAATCTATGTGTATTGAAATACATTACAGTATTAATGCATCGATCATAGATTGTAATAGAACCTAACCCAAACACTGACATTGGAAAGAACTGTGACATACATTTGAAGGAAAAAATTTTGTCTCATTTCTTTGTTGTTTTTGTGTATATGCACTCCTTGATTTTCGAAAGTTTGATAGTGTAGATATTATTCAGTGCGGTGAGTACATTACTTTAAATTATAAAAAATATAAAGCTAATTATTAATTTTTTTGTATGTTATTGGGTCTCCGAGTCCCACCGATTTTTATTTGTTTATAATCCAAAAGTTGGCGACTTTTTGTGACTTTCCGACAAAATAAAGTCACGATGGTTTTGGAAAGAGCGAGGTAAACGATTATTTCGAATCCACATTTATTAAGATTAAGATTTTTAAAACTAAGAAAATATGAAAACACTATCCGAATACCCAAAGTCACAAGTTTTTCATTAAATTATATCATAGTGTAACCATAAGAGTATTTAATAAAAATGATTTCAGTTGAAAAAATATTTGTTTTCATAGTTTATTTTGCAATTGTTTTAAACAAGTCCATAGCTATCATAGCACCAGAAAATTGAAAAAAAAATTATGATAATATAGCCCCAAGTGTCCTCTTTACGGCCCCGTTTTTAAAAATACGGATACTCTTCAAAATTGGCGACATGAAAATTATTTGAAGTGAACGCTGTTTCGTCCTACGCCGGACGAAAATTGAAATTATTTGATTTTCCTCCTACGTCGTCAGACGTCGAGGCCCCATGGGGTTTGTCCATTGTTACCCTCCTCGAAGTACCTGAAAAAGGTTCGGCTCCCCGTGATTTTGACCATTTCGTCAGACGACGGGCTCACTGTAAGCACATTTTCCGGCAAAGTCGGCCGTAGTGGCACCAACACATGCCTCTCGAGGCGCTCGAAACTCTCGTCTGTGTGGTCGGTTGTAGGACGAAGGACGAAAACGGCTCCACTGTAGGCGCACCCTTAAGGTGAGCGCATACTAGATGGTCGCGGGAAGGCCGCGGATCGTTTCGAGAAGGCAGGGGCCTTGGAGGAAGGGAGCAAGGAGTCCATGCGGCAACAAATCTCTAGCAGGCAGACGGAGAGCAAAGCTCCGCGGCCTTCTCGAGACCCTCTAGTATGCGCTCACCCTTAGTGGTACGCATGGCTAGTAGGACCTATAGCTATTAATGTTTAACTTCCCGATTTTATAGGGAAGTTATTGTAATGACCCCGAAAATCGAAAATCGATTTTTTAGCAGATCTTCACGTTTCATGGTCATTGTAGTCATTTTAGACTATTTTCAGCAAAATGTTCGTATGTGTGTGTGTGTGTGTGTGTGTGTGTGTGTGTGCGTATGTATGTTCGTTTGTATGGTATCAAATTTTTCGTTATCGTTTTCTGAAAAAGTAACAACGCGATCAGAATGATGAATGATGCAATCGATGTGCCCCGCTGTAACTTACAATTAGAGCTTATTAGATTTTGGTCCATTTTGGTCGAGTAGTTTTTTAGTTTTTTTCGGAAGAAGTTGATTCAACAATGCAATTTATACGAGAGGACGGAAATTTTCCACCGAAGAAACAAACGTAATCATACATATTTTATTTTTATTTTAATTTTTTTCTTAATTATGCAGCTAATACTAATGTTACCTCTTACAATAATCGAAAATTATCCCAATGCAAGAGTGAGTTAATCATCTCTACTCCCGAGAATACATTTTCAAAGAATATCGATGAAAGTACAAAAAAAATTTATATTACAATCTTTAAAAAGACAATCAGTTCAAAACGAATTATTAATTGAGATTAAATTGAAAATTAATATAAAATATATGATAATTAATAATATTGATGTTGAAGACGGACTGGTTAATGGAGCATGCGGAATATTAAAATTTATTACTTTTCAAGAAAATACTAATGTTCGAAGTTTGACGATTGGAAGGGACAAGCCGAACATTCCACAGTTTTTATAACTGTTAAGAGTCGCGTCTCGATCACGCGTTACCGTGAGTCGAGAACGGGAAATCTTTGTCTTAAGACAGAACATCAACATAATATCGAGTCTCCTCGAAATCAGGTGACAGTCTCGGCCAATCAGTTTCGAAAACACACCGTTTTCGCTCAACGTTATTTAAGGGCCCTCGCCTGTCGGAGAGCCAGAGAGTATGACTCTGTTTCTAGCATCTCGGTGGTTACCTCATGTTCTTACGCATTCGTGCTTGCTTGCGATTCTCTCAATCGTTGATCGCCCCGTTCGAGTCGAACGATTCTACCTCTTACGCGCTCGCTTCTAAATAGTATATTGCGTCGTGCGCGCTCGTGAGTTCGCTCTTTCAATACGCGCGCTAAATACAGTGTGAAGCGATATTTCTAACGCGGAAAATCTCTGGAATTTGTTAAGTGTGCGCACGAGTTGTACAATCGCGCCGATTCGTTTTCGAGTTAGTTATTTGAGTCGCGCATCGTGCAGCTGCCCGCGGCAAGATCTCCTCTGCGTCGCGTCGCCTCGAAGATCTCCTATCGCGGTGGCTCCTGATAAAGGTGCCGCGCAAGATTTCCGTCGCGTCCCGAAGGCAGCCATTAGCACTTGGCAAGATTTCCGTTTCAATCAAAGTCGAATCGTCGCGCCGAAATACCGAACGTGAATAAAATCAGTGTTGTTAATAACCTGCGAAAGTTTTCTTTTCTCCCGCTCCTTCCTGCCTGTCCTCGTGCGCTCAATTCTGAGCGGTCCCGGCATCAGGCGCCTCCGACCTTCGGTCGACGCCGAACAACTAAAATTCCGTTTATATTGTGGTTAGATTTTCAATTGCCTAGAGTGGGAGTGAAAGTAAGAACTCGTTAAAAAATTCGCTAAAATCAAAATTTAACACCAATAATAAAAATATCGAATCAAGTAAATATGTCGAGTGAGGAAAAATATCAAATCACACGTAGTCAATTTCCAGTGGTTCCTGCTGAAGCGATTACAATTCATAAAAGTCAGGGACAAACATACGAGAAAGTATGTTTGAATTTTAAAAAATCAGAAAGACGAACTTTACAAATGTTGTATGTAGCATTGTGCAGAGTTTCAAAATTGAGCGGTTTATATATTTTGGGACAATTTAAATTAACAGTATCGAAAAAAACAAAGATCAATACTGCAAACCCGGCTAACAATGAATTGTATCGTTTGCGAAAAACTAAACAATTAAAATGATCATTCAATAATTTGGTCAATGAGAACGGATTAATAGTTATATATCAAAATATTGGTACTTTGACAAGTAAATTAATTCATATAAATAAAGATTCATGGTTTCATCGAAGCGATATACTAATTTTTAGTGAAACATTAACGAAAACCGATGATGAGTTGAATATTTTAAATTATGATATATTATTCCGATCCGACATTGACAACAACAGCCGCGGATTAATTTGTTATGGAAAAACAGGATTATCAATAGAAAAATTATTTGTTGAACAGGAATTTAGTTCAAATGCGCATGTAGAACTGTTCACTTTTAAAATCAGACATTATTATATACTAAGTGGTTATAAATTACCAAAAGCTACTAATTCTATGTTTGGTAGCGTTGTACAACGAATAATGAATAAAATTACAATTGAAAGTGAAAAGATTTTGATAGGTGATTTCAATTACAATATATTAAATTGCAAGGATAATGGTAATAATTATTTGATTAACCTTTTGAACAAGTACAATTTAAAAACTAAATTACCACCCAAAAGTATAACGACCAATTTGAATACACAAATAGATATTGTAACGTCGTACTGACGTGTTGCGTTGGCTTTGTTCGAACGAGCAAATCCTCGTTGTATATACATGTATTTGTATATATAGCCTTTTCAAAATAGTCAAACCGAAAATCGCGTTTAAAACTGTATACGATGATATGTATATATATGTATCTTACGTGTATACAGGGTGTCCCAAAATTCGTGAAAATCCCGAAAGGGGGTGGTTCCTGAGACCATTCTAAGAGACATTTTCCTTTACACCAATGTCAACTGCGGCTTTGTTTAGGAGTTATTAACGAAAAACACAGACCAATCAGAGCGCGTCCTGGCCCGTCGCGCCGCGCCGCGCCGGCAAGCGAGTGTCGGTGGTACGCCGTGACATCGCAACGAACAAGAGTTTCTCGATAATGTGAATCCTCTCCGATTTCGATGAGGTTTGGATACGTTGTCCAGACCATGATTCTGAACAACATTTCTCTTTAGACTTTTTGGCGATCGGCTTTAGTTTACGAGATAATCGTAAAAAAAGAGAAGAAGCAGAAACTGATTGAATTAAAAACTCACGTATTCAGCCGTAAATCCATTTGCTGCTTCGAAATGTGTGTCACTGGGTCACTCGGTGACGAACTGCACATATGTCTTCAGGTACACGGCAGTACCGAAAGACAAGGGACGTACGGCCAGGTCGACGAACTGCACAGCCGGTGGTAGAAGGCCTAAGGGATGCGCGGTCAAGTCGACGATCCAGAATTTAACTTTCACTTTCGAATCGATAAATAATTCGTATGTTTATTTTACACAGATGCCTTGAAATTTTTCCACACTCACAATCACTGTTCACATTTGTCAACACATAGTTATGCACTAATAATAATTGCCATATCCCTTGTACTGCTGCACAAATCACAACAATCAGATAATGCAATCACTAGACTGCGGATTTCATGCATTTGTAGCAAACATGAGTAGGTGCATTTTAATACAGTAGAGAGATTAAAATAATTTCAAAACACCAATGTATTATTTTCAAATTCTTAAAATGATCACAGTAAGAATCAAATATCTGTCTGGCTCCTGTCCCTTGTAATAGCGGCAGCCAACATTCATTTTGCATAAAGATTCGCAGTCTAGTGATTAGTTTAAATATCACAGTCAAAAAAACAGCTAATACATAGCAACCGTTAGCTTTGAATTTACAAGTCTTTGGAGATGTTCTCTCTACTGCGGCTCGAACGACACTGATTTTCCGCAAGATTTTTCTAAAGAATTTAGGAAGGGCATTTAGAGTGACGAAATTCGAAATGCACGCTGTAGCACGAGAACGACGGGACGGTTGGACGAAAAACAGGATACGAGAAGGACCGCTTTAAGACTTATGGCAATCACATGTTTAGGTTTTCCTGTAGATTGGTACGCAGAGTCGATGGGTAACCGTTCGAAAACGTCGTCTGTCCTTCTTTTAGAAAGTTTCTTAAGGAAGGTATAGGACAATAGGGATGCTACGCTGACCTGACATTTTTACCCCTTGCTGGGTAAAAGGACGGATGACGTTTTCGAACAGTTACCCATCGACTCTACGTACCAACCTGCAGGAAAAACTAAACATGTGTTTGCCACAAAGCTTACAGCGGTCCTTCTCGCATTCTGTTTTTCGTCTAACCGTCCCGTCGTTCTCGTGCTACAGCGTGCATTTCGAATTTCGACACTCTAAATGCCCTTCCTAAATTCTTTAGAAAAATCTTGAGGAAAATCAGTGTCGTTCGAGCCGCGGTAGAGAGAACATCTCCAAAGACTTGTCAATTCAAAACTAACGGTTGCTATTAGCTGTTTTTTTTACTGTGATATTTAAACTAATCACTAGACTGCGAATCTTTATGCAAAATGAATGTTGGCTGCCGCTATTACAAGGGACAGGAGCCAGACAGATATTTGATTCTTACTGTGATCATTTTAAGAATTTGAAAATAATACATTGGTGTTTTGAAATTATTTTAATCTCTCTACTGTATTAAAATGCACCTACTCATGTTTGCTACAAATGCATGAAATCCGCAGTCTAGTGATTGCATTACCTGATTGTTGTGATTTGTGCAGCAGTACAAGGGATATGGCAATTATTATTAGTGCGTAACTATGTGTTGACAAATGTGAACAGTGATTTTGAGTGTGGAAAAATTTCAAGGCATCTGTGTGAAATAATCATACGAATTATTTATCGATTCGAAAGTGAAAGTTAAATTCTGGATCGTCGACTTGACCGCGCATCCCTTAGGCCTTCTACCACCGGCTGTGCAGTTCGTCGACCTGGCCGTACGTCCCTTGGCTTTCGGTACTGCCGTGTACCTGAAGACATCTGTGCAGTTCGTCACCGAGTGACCCAGTGACACACATTTCGAAGCAGCAAATGGATTTACGGCTGAATACGTGAGTTTTTAATTCAATCAGTTTCTGCTTCTTCTCTTTTTTTACGATTATCTCGTAAACTAAAGCCGATCGCCAAAAAGTCTAAAGAGAAATGTTGTTCAGAATCATGGTCTGGACAACGTATCCAAAGCTCATCGAAATCGGAGAGGATTCACATTATCGAGAAACTCTTGTTCGTTGCGATGTCACGGCGTACCACCGACACTCGCTTGCCGGCGCGGCGTGGCGCGCCGGGCCAGGGCGCGCTCTGGTTGGTCCGTGTTTTTCGTTAATAACTCCTAAACAAAGCCGCAGTTGACATTGGTGCAAAGGAAAATGTCTCTTAGAATGGTCTCAGGGACCACCCCCTTTCGGGATTTTCACGAATTTTGGGACACCCTGTATATATAATATCGTTGAATTAATCTTTCCATGCTCTATAAGCATATGCAAATAAAAAATGCAAATTCATCGTGAAGAACACTTCGCAACTTTGAAATTTCGAAAATTGGATATCAAAAAGAAATTTTTCTTTAGAATAACGAAAAGGTGTTGTTCCGGCCGATCTAGACCCGGCTGATCCACTCCAACCGACATCGCGTAGTCGAGCGGATGACGTCACGTCAGCCGCTCGACCCCCCACTTCGCGATACGCCGAACGCGTGATTTTCGGTTACGCACCTGCTGATCGAGATCACCAGATCACTGTTAACGGCCACCGCGGATCTACCTTCGTTACACCGCTCTCGCGTAACCGCTACTCAAGTCGAATTATTCATTCGTGGCACCGCATTTTCACATAAGTTAATGTATTTCATTGTTGTGTTTTGTTGAGTACGCTCATTAAACGTGTGTGTGAAACAACGTGTACTAGCTGCAATTTATAACCCACTGAGTCCCACTGATCCTCGTATCCGATCTCCAACAGGTGTTTACAGAATTTACAATATTTACAAAGATATATTTACAATAATGTATGTACACACACACACACAATATATATACTTTCATTTTCATCTTTAGAATTTGGAGGCACACAAGCACGTCTTCTTTTACGTAAAGGGCATAGCCGGATAAGATAGTCAAAAATGCTCTTGAGCCGAATTTTATCGACGATGTGCCATTCGATAGAGCACCAAGAAAAAACATACTGTGCAAAATTTCAACCCTGTATCTCGATTGGGAGGGTAGTTATGGGGTAAAAACGAAAAATCAGTTTTTGGCCTATTTTCCCTAGTTAATGACGCTTAAAAATTCTGAAAAAAATCTGACACATGTCAAAAACCCAAATACATACTTTGCAATTGGTTTCAGATTTTTAAAATGGAAATCCTGCTTGTAAAAAATCGAAAAAATGCAGATTTCACATGGAAGTTTTAGAGTGACAAAATTTATATTTTTACAGTAGCAGTATATTGTTATAAGTATTGTTCATGAATTTTTTAAGATTTTTTGGTTTGGTGCGCCGTTGTTAAAAAAAATAAAAACAGATTTTTTCGACGTTTTTTCCGCGAAGAACTGAGCTAACCTTAAAATTGTTACGTTCTATTTATTCTGTAAGTCTATCAGGCTTTGATAAACCTTGAGCATTCTACAGAAGTAATTAAAAAATGAAATCAACTCAATTAATATTTCTACAGTATGAACATTACATCTAGAAATATCAATCACGGTTCCAACAGCTCAGTTGGCTCAGCGTGTTAGGCGTGATCAATAGCATTCAACATATTCTACTCGAATGTCCCAGATTCTCTGTACAAAGATCCAGATTTTCCATCAAAAATGACCTCATGACAAATCTAAGCGAGGATAACATTGTAAACGTACTCTTCTTTTTTAAATATACATATAGATTTATATAAACTGTTATAAATTTTGCTGTCCACCATCAATGTACACAATAACTATAACTATCTCCACAAGTAAAATGTAAGACATATCTGATTGTAAACCATGTGGTCGCTAATGACCTAGCTGTTAATGCGACCACATTAAAATAAACCATGAAATAAATAAATAAATAAGTTGTAGAAATGGCTCTATTGTTGTTTACTTCTTTTGAGGCATTCAATTTGGAACCTCGTCTCTTATGCGGAACAGCAATTGTTGTGTATGTACCACTCGGGGTTGCTAATGAAATATTTCACAGTGAAAGCAGATATTCCGATACTTGTCAAAGTAAACTAACGGATCTATAAAAGCATATTTAGAATGACAAACTTTTGATGTTTCATTAACTTTTACCTTTGTTTACCTTTATACGTTTACCTTTTCTTTTCTTTATTCGCCTTACGACTCTGTTAGACACAACTACTGTATTTGGTGTATTTTACCTTAAAATACTTTTTAAATATTTCAATATTGCTTTTAAAAGAATTCTACAAAAATATCCTTGACTAGTGTGAAGTTAGAAATAAAAAAGGAAGAGAATTGATGAAATAAAAAAAATAAACCTACGACGGGCGCGAACCTAGTATAGGCATAGGCCGGTCCACAATCGAATGCCTAACGCACTGAGCCAACTTTTTTTCTTTTTTTAAAGAGCGTTTATTGTGCCTGAATAAAATATGTAATTACAATAGGTACATGAAACTTTTTACGCACAAAAGTTTGACGGAGTGTGAAAATTAGGAGATTAAACTAAAGGCCCGTAGGGACGGGCTCGCGCGGTTTAGCATTGTACGTTTTATTGCACTTAATGCAGGCGTGTCGGCTTAGTCTAAGAGGTTTTCTTATGTTATTGTATTGTTCGAAGTGTATAGAAGGGCACGGTGGAAAAACTGTACATTTAATCGATGTTTTGAGTTTTGTCGGAGTTTTATGGGTGTCAACCCGTTAATGGTTTTATTTTTATTGGAGTGCTTGGCCCTGAGAAATCTGAATCAAAAGCGCTGGGATTGTGTCTTAGAGTTAACTTAAACTTATGTATAACTGAGCATTACAATTTTTTTTTTTTTTTATTTTTTATATATTATATGTGTGTAATGTGTTTGAGTTATGTTGATGGGACGAGCCACCAGTATCTTTTAGTGTTTTTCCTGTGGTCGTTTTCTGTGTCGAATTCTGTTCGTTTATATAGAAATCTCATTTCTGAGCCGTGTATGTTTATGTTGCTGTTGTATGTTATTGTTTTGTTGAAGTTTTTTCGGTTATAGTGATATATAATTGGATATCCGTGTGTGTTTTGTATGAGACCAGCGGAGTCAAGGTGTATGGAAGCTTCCGGTGGTGTGTATCCTGTGAATCTTGTTTTTTCTAAATATTGGGGGTTCGGAAAGGTAGAGCTGAAAATGAGGCTGTTGTTATCTACGTTTCTTGTGTTTGCACAGTGATTTCTTGTGGTCTTTAGCATGAGTAGGTCTATGCGCATTGTTTTTGATTTTTTTAGCAGTGCGTGGTTGCTGTAATATTTTGTATAGTTTAATTCCGGGGTTTTATACGCGTTCAAACAGGCTCTGAGGCATCTTCGTTCGAACAAGCGGATTTTCTCCATCGTACTGGCGCTGATGTTATACCAGATAGGTATTCCGTAGGTGAGTATCGGTCTGATTAGTAGTTTGTAACAAAGAAGTTTAACTTCTTTGTCAAGGTATTTGGAGTAGAAAATCCGCTTGTTCGCTGCGACTGCCTTTTGAGCTTTTTCGATTTGTATTTGTACGTGTTCGTTGAAATGAAGCTTAAAGTCTAAGTATACTCCTAAATATCGGACAACCTTTTTGTGTGGTATTTTTAAGTTTGTGTCTCTGTTGTCTTGTATGTGGAAGTGTTTGGCGTTCGTACGTACGTCATTGTTTGCGTCTGAGTTTTTTGAAAGAGTTGGTCTGAAAAGTATTGTCTCGCATTTATTAACGTTGATTTTAAGTTTCCATGTGTGAAAGTAGTCCTGTATTTTGTCAAACAATTCTTGTAGTTTCTTTTTAATTATTGACGGTCTATTATCGATAATGTATGATAAAAGGTCGTCCGCGTATGCTATGGCGCCTTTGCGGTTGTCCTCCTTCAGGTTGAACATTATAAGAAGGTCGCTTAGGTATAGGCTAAACAGGATGGGGGAATTTACGGCACCCTGTTGTAGTCCGTTTTGTACTGTAAATACTATGGAGGAGGAGTTTTGCCCTTCGGACACCTTGAATGTTTTGTTATGGGTCATGCTCCATAGCATTTTTATGAGGTGAGGTGGGAAATTCTTTTTGATTAGTTTGAAGAAAAGTCCGTCCAGCCAAACAGTGTCGAATGCTTTTTCTAAATCTATGAATATTGCTCCTACGCAGTCTCCTGCATTTCGGGCCCAGCAGATGTCTGCTGTAAATTTAGCTATAGCGTGTATTGTCGAATGTCTGCGTCTGAATCCAAATTGAGTTTCCGGTATTAAATTATTTGTGGAGGAGAAGTGTTCTATTGCATTGTTGATTGTTATTTCAAATATCTTGCTTATGTTTGGTAAGAGGCTTATTGGTCTATAGCTGGCTGGGTCATTACTGTTTTTACTCTTCTTTTTTAATGCAATCACTTTTGCGGTTTTCCATGCGGATGGGAAATGCATTCTGTTGAGGCAGTTATTAAATAATATTGCGTAATTGTGTGTGTAAACTGGTGGTAGATGTTTGAGGATTATGTTTGGGATGTTGTCGTAGCTGGCAGACTTTTTATTGTTGAGATTTTTTAGGATTTGGGTTAGCTCGAATGTGGATGTGAAGTAATTTGGAGGGATTGAGTTGGGGTTCGGGTTGTCTGCTCTGTTGTCGTTGGAGAATATGCAAACTGTATTGTCGTTTCGTATGTCTTCGTCTATTTCTGTTTTCAACTTTAGAATTTTTTGATTTATTATGTTAGATAGTTGTTGTTTGCCCATGTTTTTATTCTGTGTGTGTGCCTTTTCAAAGTGCGCTCCTAGTACGTTTAGTTTGTCATTTATGTCTGTTATTCTTATGTTGTCGTCCTCGTCTATTTGTGCGTCATTTATGTTTATGTTGGCATTTGTGATTATTTCTGTGTTTGATGTGTTGATTTTTAGCGTGTCTATTGCGTTCTGTTCTTTAGGTCGGGATATTGTTTTTATAGAAGGAAAGAGCTCTTTGGGTTTGTGCGTTGAGAGGTTTGATATTTTTTTTTTCCAGAAGGTGCTTACTGAGCTTTGGAATTCGGTTTTGATTTTTTTTCTGATTGTTTTGAGTATGTGTTTCAGAATGTTTATTATTGTGTCGTTTGAGTCGGTGAAGTTGTTTATCGATGTCAGTCTGTTGAGTTTGGTAATTAGTGTACTTTTTAGTTTTTTTAGTTTTGTTATGGAAGGGGTGATGTATCTGTCTGATGCGTTGTAATTGTAAGATATGCGTGGTATTGATCGTTCAATGGCTGTGTTTATGTTTTTGTTTAATGTCTCTATGTAATTGTCAATTTCGGTGATTATTAGGTTTTTTGTGTTTGGGATATCAGTGTCGTCTATGTTTAGTAGTTCCTTTTGGAATTTGAGCCAGTCGGTTTTGCTGTAGTTGTATATGATGTTTGTGGGTGGTACTTCTATGATCATTTGGTTGTTGGGGAGAAGTGATATTATTATTTCTGTTGCTTTATGGTCGCTGTCGAAGTCTAATGTTTTTAGTCTGCCGGGGGTAGGTTGATTATGAAATTTAATTCTGTTGTCTGCTAGGCAAATGTCTATAAATGAACCGCTCTTTGGGTATGATGGCGAGGCTGTGTTTAGTAGGGATACTCTGTTTTGTATTTGATTATTGAGTAGCCACCTTTTTAGTGAGGATCCTCTGTTGTTGTTTGTGTTATTGTGCCAGTCGGTGTGTTTTGCGTTTAAGTCTCCTGCAATAATGTAGTAGTTATTTGTTTTATGCAGTTCTAGTGAGTTACTAATTGTTGTGAGGTCTGCTGTAAATTCTTTGTTGTTGCTGCCTGGAGAGTATACTGCAATTAGGAATAGTCGACTTTGGTTTATTTTTATTTCAATTGCTGTTGATTCGAGATTTGAGCTATTTGGGCTGTTTGTCTGGACGGTTTTAAATTTTATGTTATCTCTGATGAGGATGCCGGTTCCCCCACCTCGTTTTGAGTTCGGTCTGTCGGATCTAATAAATATGTAATTCTTAAAGTTTATACGGTATCTATCGTTAAGTTTGGTTTCGCATAGCAGGACCGCATCCGGTTCGTGTACTTCTAGGAATTCGGAGAGTGACGCACGTTTTTCGTTTGAGATGAGTGAGTTAACGTTTAGCTCTATTATTTTTAGTGTTTGATGAGTAATTGTTTTGATATTGTTTGTGATACTAACGTTTGATGAATTGTTCTGTGCGTTTGGATACATTCTAAATTTCTACGTTACATGCCTGAGCTAATGAGTTGATTCTGTTGTTATTATTTTTAATTTGATTTGCTAGTTGATCTGTTTGAGATTTTATGGCTGAGTCTATTATATATTTTATTTGGGAGATTAGAGAGAGAGCGTTTTGTGATTGAGGTTGGGTTTGGTGTGTGGTTGGGATTGTTGTTGGATGGGTCGAGGCTGTGTTTATTAGGTTCGATAGTTCTTTTCTGTCTGTGTTGTTTGTTACGATCTGGCTGAAAGATTTGTACGGTTTGATGAAGTTTGAAGTGAACGTGTGTATGGTTTCCTTTTCTAATTGAGTAGCTAATCTTTTTGATTCTATTCTTTCTTTCAGTTCTTTTAATTTTGGGCAACCTCTGTAGGAGGCTGGATGTCCATGTGTTTTGCAGTTGACGCAATATGGGGGAGAGTCTGCGTTTTCGGTTTGGGAGTCTGCGGAACGTGGACACTCTCCGGGATTGTGATCGTGTTCACATTTGACGCATCTATAATTTAAGTTGCAGTTTTGAGCTACATGTCCTATGCGTTGGCATCTCATGCACTGGATGCGATCCTTTTTTATTATTTTCTCCCATTTGACAATTGTGTGTACTAGGGATTTGATTTGATTCAGATTTTTCGGGTTGCTATCCGCGGATATTTGTACCATGAATATTGGTAGGGTTCTGCCTTCTTCTGAGGATTTTTTTGTAGTGAATCTTTTTACTGAAATGAAGGAGAGGCCTTCAATTTTTAAATTATTTAGAGCTGTGAGAATTTCGTCGGGGTCAAAGTTTCCTTCTACGTTTTTGAGTAAGACCGTTGTGTTTTTGTCTGCTTTTGGTGTATATGTGAAGAATTGAATTTGCATGTTTTTAAGTGTTTCGCACGCTGTTTTGTGGTTAGCTATCGATTGGGTCTGTAGTATGTGTTTGTTGTTGTTAAGTTTTTTGAAGTTGAAATCGTTCATTATGAGAGATAGTTTGGCTATTATATTTTTGATTGTGTTAGTGTGAATAGTGATGGGGGGAGGTTTGAGTGATTTTTTGAAGGTGGAATTATCTTCGAACTCAGAAGAAGGCAGTGTTTTTTCGTTTTTACCTGTTAGGTGAGGGTATTTCGCGGTACCGTTCTTTATGACTTTCGGGTGGTGTGAGAGAGTTGTTGTGCCGCTGGGCCCTGCTGACATTTGCTGGGTGAGGCTACCTGGAATTGTCACTGTGTTGTTTGCTGGAACGGATGTTGGTGATGTCGAAGTTGGTGTTGGTGCGGGAGTGAGGGTTTCTACGGTTTTTCCTGTCCTATTGTTGAGCTGCGATGGGATTTTATTGGGGGTGGAGTTTTCCTGGTTTATTGGTGCTTTGGCCGTGTCCTTTTTTTTAGGTAAAGAGTCGTCTTCTGTGCTGTTGTGGGGTCTTTTGGTACCTGCTCCGGTTAATGGTTTTTGCCTGTTGACGTCGTCTTCGATTTCGGTTGGGGTGGGCGTAATGTCCATGTCTAGGACTGCGTATCTGTTTGGGTTTGTGAAGTCTTGAGCTGTTGGAGCAGGCTTATTTTTTTCCGTTCTTCTTCTAATTGTTCTTTTAAAGATTCGATCGTTTTGTAAAGGTTTTCGACCGTTTTGTTGAGGTTGCTTATCATTTGGATTAATTCTTCTACGGATGCATTGTCCAGGTTGCTGTTTCCTTTTTTTGCTGTTTGTTGGGCGGTTTTCGTTGTCTTCGTTTTTGCCATTTCTGTGGTTATCGGTGTGGTTTTGAATCGAGTTGATTTGTTTATTAAGTTTGGTGAGGGATTAACTCTTTTTGGTGTTTTGTTTTTAGCTATTAACTGTTTGATCAGGTGCGCAGTATGCGGTTCCGTGATGTCTTCGGTGGAAATTACATTCGGTTTTGTTTTTGTTGGCTGTCGTGATGTAGGTTGGTTGTATAGTGTAGGTGTGTGTGCTGCTCCTGGTGGGGAGTTCACATGTTCGATTGTTTCTGAGGATGATACACTTTCTGGGTTGAGTACCCCGCTTGGCATCGCGCGGATGCGCGCGAACTGATTTGAATTTTCCCTATCCGTACACTTTGATTTTTTAAAATTTCGTATCACTGAATGTAACACAATGTGTTTTCACTTCACAGTGCACTTGAGCACTGTGTTTTGCCGCACCACTGAACTGATAGGTTGAATGATAGACTCGGATCGGAACTTGTCGATTTTTTGGTGAGTACACCTGAGGGTTGCCTGGAGCGCAGGTAGCTCTCGGGGACAACCTACCCCTGCGAAGGTTCACTGTCGACTGCACTGAGCCAACTAAACTGTTGGAACGTGATTGATATTTCTAGATGTAATGTTCATACTGTAGAAATATTAATTAAGTTGATTTCATTTTTTAATTACTTCTGTAGAATGTTGAGGTTTATCAGAGCCTGATAGACTTACAGAATAAAAAGTACGTAATAATTTTAAGGTTAACTTAGTTCTTCGCGGAAAAAACGCCGAAAAAATCTGTTTTTATTTTTTTTTGACACCGGCGCACCAAACCAAAAAATCTGAAAAAATTCATGAACAATACTTAAATCTGAACAGTTTTTTTGGCTATAATCTCATTATAGTTTAAGGATTTTCGGAATAAGGTGTATCACAGGCAGAATTTCGGATACACTGTGGAGAGAAGTGCAAGAATACAAATCGCCGAGTGTCTGGATGAGTGACGTGGTAAGAACTGAAGTCGCTAAGGATTGGTTTGGTTTGACGACTAATTTGTTTTGAACTGCTCACTGACTCAGCACGATGCGTCGCAATTTACGGTAAGCTTAGTCAGGTCGGGCGATTTGGACATGACTTCCCAGTAAACCATTCGAACGTTTCATGGTGACTTTACACTTTATAACCAGTGTTCCAACTTAAGTCTTCGTATCAGTGAGATTGATAGCCTACATGAGATAACATAAATATCTCGTGACTCTGTTCAACTCAGTCATTTACTTTTCACATTGTTTCATTGTAACAAGTGTTGTGTCAATAAGTGCTTGTATGTTTTTACGGACCATCAGCGATTAAGACTATTGTAAGCTACTTTAAAATATCTCTTTACGCATACAGTGGCCGAAATAATGATAGGTTCGCTTCAATTTGTTGACATAATGTTGTGTTTAATGCAGTATTTTTGAGTTTACTTATTATTAATTACACTGTCCAACAGCCAAAAAGTATTTCGATTCCCACTATGCGATTCTTATACAGTTTTCCGCGCTGATTCCGAATCTGTTTTTAATTTTTTTCCTATAAGTCCAGTTTTTAAGAAAATCAAGTTTAAAAAAAAGACATATGTTTCAACTTTAAACAAATATTGTGATGTTATTATAAAAGATATTGAATTGTTCTTTACAGCAAAAGATTCTGTAGACTTTCCCGAATACAGTGATATCCCATATTAATATATTATGATTGTTTAAACATGTTTAAACAATGATTAAAGACCGAGAGACACCACTTTTTCACCAATTTTTGCGGATATTTTCGAATTTATTTCAAAAAATTAGGGTCCAGCGGAAAATCGAACTATACCACGCGATAGAGCAGACTTTTATCTTGAAAAACCCCCGTTTGAAGTTAGCGACATCGAGTTTTTTTTCAAATCAGAAAGCAAAATATCTTCGCCCGACATGAGTTTCCGCCAGTGGCGCTCGGGACAGGATAGGGCGCAGCGACGGGATACGGAGCGGCGAACGACCGTTCTGGTGGTGAGCGCCACTGGTGATAACTCATGTCGGGCGAAGATATTTTGCTTTCTGGTTCGAAAAAAACGTCGACCATACAAACTTCAAAGGAGGGTTTCTCAAGATAAAAATCTGCTCTATCGCGTAGTATAGTTCGATTTTCCGCTGGACCCGTATTTTTTGAGATAAATTCGGAAATATCCGCAAAAATTGGTGCAAAAGTGGCGTCTCTCCGTCTTTAATCATGGTTTAAACATGTTTAAACAATCATAATGTATTAATATTGGATATCACTGTATTCGGGAAAGTCTGCAGAATCTTTTGCTGTAAAGAACAATTCAATATCTTTTATAATAACATCGCAATATTTGTTTAAAGTTGAAAAATATGTCTTTTTTTTAAACTCCATTTTCTCAAAAACTGGACGCGTATAGGGAAAAAATTAAAAACAGATTCGGAATCAGCGCGGAAAACTCTATAAGAATCGCATAGTGGGAATCGAAATACTTTTAAAAAGTTGAAATTTGTTGGACAGTGTTATTCATTCTAATAAAATTAACAAAATACACAGCTCATTTAAATAACACAATGTTAATTAATGTCAATTACAAATTTTCTACTACAACATTTGGATTTTAGTTGCGAAATAAACATAGGTTCATTATGTATTTTCACATAAAAAGTTTAAAAAAAGAAAAAATAAGAAATAATTCACTACTTAGTTGAACCTCCTTTGTGTTTTATAACTTCAAATATTCTGCAATAATTTGGCCCTTTTCGTTATCATTTAACGATTTCCCCGTGTCATTGTGCTTTAATAATATTAAACGACCATAAAATATTTTTTATAATTTTTAAACTTCATAAATCTGTGTACTTACCATACAAAAACGTTCAAAAACTTGCGCTATCAATAATAATTTTTAAATATTTCTCCGTAAACGTAAGACTATTTCGCATCTTGTACTCGATAATTTTCAAAGTATTTTTGAAACAGGCACATCATTACACTAATACTGTTGATAGTCGACTGACTGCTTACACAATGTGTAGAACACATTCTTGCGAAATAAAAACAAATGCCATAGTGCACTTCAGAAAACGAAAATAGAAGTAGAAGCAGTAAACCAGCCGATGCGGCTAGTGAACCTATCATTATATTTCGGCCTCTGTAGCTTATTCATAACTAGACTGCGGATGTTTATGCAATTTTCAATTTTTACTAGGCAAATCTTAAAAAAGTGGAATCATGTAAAATGTTATTTCCAGTGATAGTAGACTTTGTGTGTAGTTCTAAAGTAAATAAAAATCGTACTAAATTCTGTAGAATTTTACATTCTATCATTTTTTGAAAATTTTTAGAAGCCATAAATGCATAAACATCCGCAGTCTATTCATGACTATTCTGAATACGTTTGAGATTCGGACAATTACAGAATAACGATGCACAATGTTTTTAGATCTTCAGAAAAGTAAAATAAGGAGAGTTGTCCAATCTTTCGTGGTTAATTAATTCCATGTAAATTGCATTCCTTTACTACACTGTGCATTAAATGTTTAGGCGCATACTATTTTTTAAACAAAACCATATACCCTGATGAATTTTTGATTAATTTCTTTTATTAACTTCCCGATTTTATAGGGAAGTTATTGTAATGACCCCGAAAATCGAAAATCGATTTTTTAGCAGATCTACACGTTTCAAGGTCATTGCAGACATATTAGACTATTTTCAGCAAAATGTTCGTGTGTGTGTGTGTGTGTGTGTGTGTGTGTGTGTGTGCGTGCGTATGGCCGTTTCTATGTAATCAAATTTTTCGTTAACGTTTTCAGAAAAAGTAACAACGCGATCAGGATGATGAATGATGCAATCGATGTGCCCCGCTGTAACTTAGAGCTGATTAGATTTTGGTCCATTTTGGTCAAGTAGTTTTTTAGTTTTTTTAGTTTTTTTCGAAAGAAGTTCATTCAACAATGCAATTTATACGAGAGAACGGAAAGTTTCCACCGAAGAAACAAACGTATTTACACAAAAAATTTTTTTTTCAATTTTTTTTTAAATTAAAAAAAAAAATTTTTTAAAAAAAAATTTTTTTTTTGCCTTACGACGAATTTTACGCATACATTAATCGAACATTAACCCAATGCAAGAGTGAGTTAATCATCTCTACTGCCGAGAATACATTTTCGAAGAATATCGATGAAAGTACAAAAAAATTTATATTACAATCTTTAAAAACACAATCAGTTCAAAACGAATTATTAACTGAGATTAAATTGAAAATTAATATAAAATATATGATAATTAATAACATTGATGTTGAAAACGGATTGGTTAATGGAGCACACATGCGGAATATTAAAATTTATTACTTTTCAAGAAAATACTAAAATTTCGTCTATATTGTAGTTAGATTTATAATTGGCCAGAGTAGGAGTGAAAGTAAGAACTCGTTATCGTGATTATATGAAAAATGCCAATATTGATCAAAATTTTACACCAATAATAAAAATATCGAATCAAGTAAATATGTCGAGTGAGGAAAAATATCAAATCACACGTAGTCAATTTCCAGTGGTTCCTGCTGAAGCGATTACGATTCATAAAAGTCAGGGACAAACATACGTGAAAGTATGTTTGGATTTTAAAAAATCAGAAAGACGAACTTTACAAATTTTGTATGTAGCACTGAGCAGAGTTTCAAAATTGAGCGCGATTTATATATTTTCGGACAATTTAAATTAACAGTATCGAAGAAAACCAAGATCAATACTGCAAACTCGGATAATGAGGAGTTGTATCGTTTGCGAAAAACTAATTAAGACAATTTATTTTGCAACTTTAGTATGCTATAACAAGGAACCAAGCGAACAACGAGCCTACGATGTTCGTTTAATGCGACGCCATATAGCAAACATTTTGATAAGTAGAAAACTATTGAATTTCCCTGAAAACGTATAATTTTCTTAAAAATTACACTTAATAATGATAATAATATACTGCAACTAACGAATCGGGAAGTTCTTTGTGTGGCTCGAGGAGAGTCACACACCAAATAACATCCGTACCACTAACCCTCTCGCGAGCTCGCAAAGCGAGCGAGCTACGACAACCCTACTTGCGAAGCTCGCGAAGCGAGCGAGCAACAACACCCCTCTAGTTTTATATTTAGAATACCTTGACAAATTATGATTGCTACTAAAACCATTCATATATGGCACCGCAGGGAAGAATTTTTACCCAAAATATGAATAAATAATAATAAATTTTTTAAAAATACCACGTTTTTAAAACGGACTAAAAAGTATAAAATAAATTTTTAAAAAACACCTCGTTTAAAAAACGGACTAAAAAGTATAAAATAATTTAAATAAAACTAGATTTTTAAAAAATATCATGTATCAGAAACAAAATTTGTGATTGTGAATTTTTAATAGCTATGAAAATACTTGTAAGATTTAAGATGAAAACCGTGGGGCACATGTAATAGATAATTATAATTGATGTATGAATAGTTCACCTACCAAAATGTCACTACCAAATTTTATTGCACTGCAAATGATATGAACTGTTGTGTGAGTTTTCTTAACGGCAGCTACTCTCTACACTCCTTATTATTATCTTACGCCCCACGTTTTCATTTTAAATGTTACAAGTATTTTCATAGCTATTAAAAATTCACAATCACAAATTTTTAGGACTCTCTGTATGGGGTTAGGAATCTGTATGGGGTTAGGGACCTGTATGGGGCTAGGAAAAATTATTTTATAATTTTTAGTCCGTTTTTTAAACATGATATTTTTAAAAAATCTATTTCTATTTAAATTATTTTATACTTTTCAGTCCGTTTTTTAAACGTGGTGTTTTTTAAAAATTTATTTTATACTTTTTAGTCTGTTTTAAAAACGTGGTATTTATAAAAAATTTATTTTTATTTAAATAATTGTTTTCGGCTTTTTAGTGTTGTGTGTGTGTGTGTGAAATTTTACAATTGATCTTAAACATTTTGATGAGATTATAACAGAGACATGTAGTAAATTTCAGACGGTATTGCGACGCGTCATATCGAAAACAAACGCCGTGGTAAAATGTCAAAGATTCGACGGAGAATCTCGGTGTAACGGTTCTTTCGCTTGGTAAATGTTGAAGTAAATTAATACTCTCAGCTTGAAACACTAATGATAATATATTTATTTAATAGGGGAAGTCGGGGTATTGTGAGCCACTTTTTTATTGCCAAAAAACTGCTATTAATTAAGTTTTTCATCAAATTTCAACGCTAAATGTTGTAGTATGAAGATTTACCTTTCTTTTGGACACAATAGTTTAATCGAATATCTGCAAATTAGATGATTTTAAGACTATTACAAAAAATTTGCATTTTCTTGAATTTGGAAAATCTCGGGGAATCGTGAGCCACTTTCAAAATCAAATAAAAATTACAATTTCTGTTATGAAATGTTTATTCATGTATCTGAATGACAAAATAATTTTTTAATAATAAGAAAAAAAGAGTTAAAAATAACCACAATTAATCTGAAATGCAAAGCTCACAAGTCCAATTTTTTGCGGTCATTCCGGTGCATTCCAAGTGGATGGCACGCCCGCAGACGTTGCAATGAATGGTGTTTTGGCGGTTCATCTTGTTCGGCATATTTTCCATGAACATATTATTCCTTGCCCAACCTCTAATTAACACTAGAACTATCACACCAGTCAAAACGACTGGTTTTACAATTTCATTTTAAAATTCTTACTTCACGTTACATTTTTTTCCACAACGATGTGATAACTTTTGTAGCGATAACTAAAGGTTTAATGAATTTTATTTTTGTTTAATTTATTCAGAATCAAAATAATTTTATATCATTGCTACTAATACCCAATACCGGTCATTTTGACTACTTCTCAAAGTGGAAACGTATCCTATAATCTGTTTACCGAACCTGAAATCATTTATTAGTAGACTGCTGATCTGTATGTGTTCGGATTCGGAAAGAGCTCCGACGAATGAGTGGATGACGGTCCACGTGCCTTGCCGATCTAAGCAAGTCGTGCAGAGTTTCGTCACTTGCAACGCTTTCCATGCTCCACTATTTCGACCGGGTAATTGTCGGTAATTGCCTGTCGAATTGTAATCGCGCGAGGTGTCGAGCATCGTCATCCGTTCCCCTCTCTTACGCGTCCTCGTCGCGAGACGAACAGTGTCTTCGGAACACGAGTCGTAATGCTTTTCTTCGAGTGCGAACACGCATCAATCATTAGCGCTTCCGCGTACATCCTTATTAATTGTTCAATTACGGTATTGCACCGCCAGTGTAGTCCACGTTTCCAGAATTATCTCCGTAGTTGTTTTGTTGACGAATCTCAAGAGGGAGTGTTATTTATTCGACGTTCTTTAATAAATTGATTAGCCGGACAGTGCTCTCGTTTTACATCACGTGTTCTTCGCGAGAAACTAATTCCTTCCACGATCCTACTTTCGCGGAGCGGGCCGCTTCCACATCGCCTTCTCCTTTCTACAAAATTACTAGGCAGTTTGTCAAATTCGCAACAGTATGCAAAATAAAAAATGTCTCCATCGATCCTAAGACACGGAAGCTAAATATAAAAATTTCTTTCTTGTTTTAATAATTTTATTAAACTGAAACTAATACGTTGAAGTCCTTAAATTTTTTAAATATGTTCACTGCTTTAAATTGTACGTAATTTTTGTTATAAATGCATAAAATACGCAGCCGGTTTATTAGATACTGACACTCCGCGACAATACGATAAGACACCTCCAGATTTCTAATGTTTCTCAATACCAATGATGTGTACAAAGATTTTGTATAATAGATCTGTATAGAGTATAGAGTATCCTCTGTTTAGTAACATACGAAGTAACTGCTATTACTTACGTTGTGTCTTAGGAGTTATATCAGTTTACATGTGTAGTAGTCTTCTACGGGATTGTCAGGATTCGTAATGAAACACTAGCGAGGTATTTAGTGATATAAAATAGTAAATAGAATATATTAGATTAGGAACTACACCGTATAACACAAACATAAGGTACAATAACCATACAGCACAGGCATCACCAATTCAACATAAAATAAGACCAAAAATGGCGACACGTGACTGACGCCTCGAATGTTCATAAACGACTGCGTCTTCTTCCGTTGATCGGCGCTTGTCGCCGTGTGTTTGTTTCGAACTGTAAACAACGCTTCGGCACGCTCGTCGGTCGAACGCATCGAATCTCCAATACAGCGTACGACTCTCTCATAGTGATGGGCATTATCGACTAAATTCAACTATCGACTAATTACTATTTAGTTACTACATACTATCGAATATTTAGTCGATAGTTTTTAGTCGACTGAAATTTCGTTTTAGTGGTTATACGTCTAGATTGCGGGCTATAGTAAATCTTATAAAATTTATTCAAAACATCCGCCGTTAAAATTCAACCAATAGCTCGATAGTTTAAGCGACTGATTCAGTAACTGAATTTAGTCGATAGTTTTCAGTCGTTTACAGGTTATTCTCGTATTTACTCTTATTCTCGATGTTCGCTAGTTAAATGAATAGTAGGACAGTATGGGACAGTACAGAGATATTAAATTTCGTGATTGAATGATTTTGTCTTTATTTAATAATAAATTCATACACTACGTTATAAATATAAATGTACACAATTTATTTATATCACATATATAGTTTATATTGCATAAATAGCAATAAGATTTTAACATCCAATATGAATTAAAGTATTGAAATATCTATTACATATTTCATTACTTGCATATTTGCACGTCCTGTCATAATTATGTATTTCTAACCTTTTCGTTTCATCGTCTGACACTGACATTTGAAATTTCAAGATGGCGACGTGTAAACAGTCGACTGAAAATAGTAACCCCACGACTACTACATTCAGTCGATAGTTTAAAAAATCAGTCGACTGAAAATAGTAGTTAAATACTATCGATTTAGTCGATAGTTTTTAGTCGATGGTGCCCATCACTACTCTCTCAAATATCGACTATACATGAAAACCCGGTGCGTCAAAACGATAAGACATGGTGAAGAAGAAATGTGATTTAATTACACTGTCCAACACCAAATTTGTTCCACAATTACTATTTGGTGGTTATTATAGAGTTTTTTGCGCTGATTCCAAATCTGCACTTACCTTTTCTCCTAGACGCACAGTTTTTGAGAAACATGACTTTGAAAAAAAACGTATTTTTCAACTTTAAACAAATATTGTGATGTTATTATAAAAGATATTGAATTGTTCTTTACAGCAAAAGTTTAAACACGTTTAAACAATCATTAAAGACGGAGAGACACCACTTTGGACCAATTTTTTAGGATATTTTTGAATTTATCTCAAAAATAAGACTTTTATCTTGATCAAACACCCTTTTGAAGTCTGCAACCATGACGTTTTTTTCGAACCATAAAAGCAAAATATCTTCGCCCGGGATGAGTTGGCCAATTTATGTTGAGACCGCGCTCGTGGTGAGCGCCACTGTCGGCTCGGGCGAAGATATTTTGCAATAAATAATTGATGCATTCACCTAAATCAACAATTTTATTGCACTGCAAATTATATGAACTGTTGTGCGAGTTTTCTCAACGGCAGCTACTCTCTACACTCCTCACTATGTATTATCTTGCGTCCCACATGTTTCGTTTTAAATCTTGCAAGTATTTTCATAGCTATTACAAATTCACAATCGCAATTTTTCAGGACTATCTGTACGGGGCTAGGAAAAATTATTTTATACTTTTTAGTCCGTTTTAAAAACGTGGTATTTTAAAAAAATTTATTTTTATTTAAATAATTATCTTTTGCATTTTAACACGCGACGACAACCAATAGTCGCAATTGTCTACACACGTGAACTTATCATTTAAATCTCGCTTAAGGGTGCCGATCGGATTTCGAGCGAGAGTGTGGTGGCACACTCACACACCGCTAGACACATATACGTATTATAGAATTGTAAGGGTCCGGCATTTAACAAACCACGTCTCGCTAATGCACATTTGGGGCCCCTACGTAGTCACAATCGCTAGATAAAAGATCAATATAGCGGGTACGTATCCCCATTTGGCTTACTATTGCGTTTTCGAGGCGTAATTTGCATTATCCGGCAGAATGTAGCGGAGCCGCGAGAAGCATTGGGCGGCGCGACAGTGCTGCTACTGTCAGAAGAGACATACATTTTCTTAAATATCGAGAGATATAGGGTTCTTATAGAAAAAGTTGGAGGCCAATCCGCTGGCAGGGACACATACAATGTCAATGTATCGTTTATTATGTTAAACCATACGTTTTTAAACACACAGTTTATTATATACAGAAATACAAAAGCGAGGGTTCTGTGACGATGCACTTCCGGTTCGAGCGCTGATGTCTGTTTCTTGCATTGAATCACCGCGAGACGTCGGTCACTGTAATCGGTAAAACAGAGGACGAGAAAAAATATATAAAACAATAAAGCCGGTAAGTCAGGCTTCATCAGCAAGCGTCACGTCACTAGACAGCTGACGATGTGCTGCGTTGGTGAGCTCGAGTGAGAGTGTGTGGCACAGCTCACGGCTCGGGCAGCGTGTACGTGTGCCTAGACGGATTGTGCAAGGGTTCGGTATCTGCGTAACCATTTCTGTATAATTTGGCTTACTTTTGCGTTTTCGATGCGTTATTTGTATTCTTCGTCAGCACGTTGTCTCGCCAAAAAGCTCTGTAAGCAGGCTTGACTGTAACCATACAGCGCGGCGCGCTCACGCACTCACCGCACCGTGTACCTGTGCCTTCGCAGTGGCGGATCGCAAGGGTTCGGGATGCTTCAAACCATTTTTCTTCCTCCGCTGTATCTCTTTCGCCGCATTATAAATTATTATTATTATTCTTTGTAGTATAAAAATTTGAAACGGTTATCATGAAACGATAGATTGTAGCATTGAATCATGCGTTTATTGAATAACATGTACACACGTGCAGGCGAATAGCAGGCGAACGCAAGGGAAGGTGTGGGTGAATTTTGATTTAAAAACGCTACAATCTTTTTTTATTTTTATTTTTATTTATTTTTAAATAATTACTATTTTACAGATGCGTATATATTTTGCATATATTTTGCATTTTTCAACATATTAGAGTATACATATAGTCGTACCAATGGATTGGAAATTATCAGGAAGATATAAATCGCAAATGTAAGCCAAATTATAGAGAAATGATTCTGCAGATACCGAACCCTTGCACAATCCGTCTAGGCACACGTACACGCTGCCCGAGCCGGGAGCTGTGCCACACACTCTCACTCGAGCTCACCAACGCAGCAAATCGTCAGCTGTCTAGAGACGTGACGCTTGCTGATGAAGCCTGACTTACCGGCTTTATTGTTTTATATATTTTTTCTCGTCCTCTGTTTTACCGATTACAGTGACCGACGTCTCGCGGTGATTCAATGCAAGAAACAGACATCAGCGCTCGAACCGGAAGTGCATCGTCACAGAACCCTCCCTTTTGTATTTCTGTATATAATAAACTGTGTGTTTAAAAACGTATGGTTTAACATAATAAACGTTACATTGACATTGTATGTGTCCCTGCCAGCGGATTGGCCTCCAACTTTTTCTATAAGAACCCTACATCTCTCGATATTTAAGAAAATGTATGTCTCTTCTGACAGTATCAGCACTGTCGCGCCGCCCAATGCTTCTCGCGGCTCCGCTACATTCTGCCGGATAATGCAAATTACGCCTCGAAAACGCAATAGTAAGCCAAATGGGGATACGTACCCGCTATATTGATCTTTTATCTAGCGATTGTGACTACGTAGGGGCCCCAAATGTGCATTAGCGAGACGTGGTTTGTTAAATGCCGAACCCTTGCAATTCTGTGTACGTATATGTGTCTAGCGGTGTGTGAGTGTGCCACCACACTCTCGCTCGAAAACCGATCGGCACCCTTAGGGATTGTGTCCGGCATAAACTGCTTTTGTTATACACACGGCAGTTTGCAGTGACAGCTCTTTAGCAACAATTACCGCAAGTATACATTCTGTCAAAAAAGTACCGGGAATTGGTCAATGAAACACAAAATATGTATTATTCATCAAAATTTATTGTATCGCCTTCAAAGTAGGCCCCTTTCGAAATAATACACTTATGCCAACGAATAACCCAATCATCAAAACATTTTTTTAACACATTTTTTGGAATCAACTTCAATACTCGCCGCGAATTCTCTTTTATGTCATCTATCGACTGAAAACAGGTGCCTCGAAGTGGTAATTTGAGTTTTGGAAAAAGTATAAAGTCGGCCGGAGCCATATCAGGGGAATACGGTGGTTGCTCGATGAGATTTGTTGAGTTTTTGACCAGAAATTCGTTCACAATGATAGCCTTGTGAGATGGTGCGTTATCGTGGTGCAAAATCCATGAATTTTCTTTCCACAAATCTGGTCTTTTTCGACGAATTTGCTCTCTCAAACGCCTCAGATAATATCTTTTATTTACTGTCTCACCTTGTGGCAAGAATTCCGAGTGCACTACATACTAATCGAAAAAAACTGTTAACATCACCTTCACTTTTGATCAACTTTGACGTGCTTTTTTCGGTTTCGGCTCAATTGGAAGGCGCCATTCCGAAGCTTGTTGGCTGGTTTGCATGTCAAACTCGTAAACCCATGTCTCATCACCTGTTACAATGCATTTTATGAATGTGGGGTCGGAATTGACTCGTTCTAATATGTGTCCAGCGACCTTAACGCGATTGAGTTTTTGCAAAAAATTCGCAAAAATCGCAAAACACACTTGAAATGAACTTACAAAATAGCGCACTGTAAACAAACTAAATTAGAAGTGACGCTCAAGTATAGAGGACAGTTGTGCCAACTTAGCGACAAAACGATTTCAACAATCTCTTTAAGCGGGATTTTTAAATGATCGATTCCCGGTACTTTCTTGACAGAATGTGTATAGAGAAAAAGTTGCTTCCTTTGCAAAGTTCACTGTCTTTGGTTCAAGCTATTCGCATTAACACAAAGTGTACACGATCGATCATGTTATGTGTGCAAATAAGTCGCAAATTTTACGTACATAAAATGTAATAAAATCTTGCCTGGTGTGTGTGCGACTCCCAGTCTTTCTGACAATTCTTCTTGCGTCTAGGTCGGATTGTCGTTGAGCAATTCCTCTAACTCACCGTCATCAAGTTTTCTCGGTGCGCCTGAACGATTGTCGTCTTCCAAATTAAAATTTCCGGCTTTAAATCTTTGATACCACATTGTGCATGTTCTGTAAGTGGTGTGGACGGTGCTGTACGGAGTTGGCACGCATATCAGCATCATATCTCTTTAGTCACCCATAGGTGACTTTTGTCCCATAATGGTATTGTTCTCATAAATCATTCTGTGTTGAATGTGAATATACCTTAATACTCAACAAAAATGTTCAGGAGTCCTATTGAACTAAACTTAGGAACAATAACTCATGATTTATTTCGTGATTTTAACCATTATTTTTAAAATTATCTATATTAATAAGAATTTGTCATGCTTGTTAAAAACAGTTAATCCACGATGTTGGACTACTTCCAAATATTATGCGTCGCGGCGGTGGTGCTGCTAGCGGTTTACTATTACCTTTCTTCGATGAACAACTATTGGAAAAAGCTTGGAATAGCCGGACCCCCACCTTCGCTGTTCTTGGGAAATCTTAAATCATCTACTCTCGGACAGTTATCCATGAGCGACTCTACAAGGAAAATGTACAATGAATACAAACAGGAGCCAGTATTCGGAATCTTCGCAGGCACTACGCCAGTTTTAATGGTCAATGATCTTGATCTGGTCAAAGATGTCCTCATCGGAGACTTCTCTTTATTTGCATCGCGAGGAGTGCCCATCTTCCGTAAGGTATTCAACACTAAATAATACTCACCAGGTCTTGAAATTTCTGCTGGAAAAGTAACAAATAATTTTAAGCTCCAAATTTGTCAAATTCTTTTCTTTGTGGGACCAACAATTTTGCACTTTGATTAAACTTTTCCTTGCGTAAACAGAAATTTTTGCCGTTTCCCTATGCAATCCGGTAGATTTGGACAGGAAGATGCGAGAAATCCAAGTATCGATCCAGAATGGTTCGAATGTTATAAGTAGATAGCGAATCTTTATGCAAAATAGAAATTTTCTGTCTGTCTAACAGTATTTTTATATTCTCCTAATGTTTCTACTATTTTAAATTACACCTACCGCTTTTGTTATAAATGGAAAAAATCCGCTATCTAGTTATAAGTGTTTAAAGGTGTAGATCTGGCTCGAGCGAGAGTGTAGTGGCACGCTCACACACCGCTAGACACTGTATACGTACACGAGGTTGCAAGGGTCAGGCACGTACGGTTTGTCCTCTCGCTAATGCACATTTGGGGCCTCTACGTAGTCAGAATCGCTAAATGAAAGATCAATCTAACGCTGTTGTAACCAAAAATGGGATAATTTGCATTATTCGGCAGCATGTGGGCTGTCGTGGCATATCATTTGACAGCCACGATAGGCGACAGCACTGTCGCACAGCCACGACTCCGCTACATGCAGCCGAATATTGCAAATTACGCCTCGAAAACGCAAAAACAGGCCATTTTGGGATACAACAGCGCTAGATTGATCTTTTATCTAGCCATTCTGACTACGTAGAGGCCCCAAATGTGCATTAGCGAGAGGATAAACCGTGCGTGACGGACCTTTGCAACCTTGTGTAGAAAGGGAGTTTTCTGTGACATTGCAGTTTCAGCGCTACGGGGCGCTGATGTCTGTTTCCGATCATTGAGTCACTGTATCGGTAAAACAGAGGACGGAAAAAAAGATATTGCCGGTAAATTGAGCTTCATGCGCAAACGTCAGGTCATTATACAGAGCCTCTCGGACAGACACCATGCTACCGAATATTGCAAAGTAAGCCTCGAAAACGCAAAAATAGGCCACCTTAAGGTACTTCCGCGCTAGATTCATCTTTTATCTAGCGATTGTGATACGTACGGGCCCAGAATGTGCATTAGAGAGATGACATTCGTCGAGAGCCGGACCCTTGCAATCCTCGTGTAGATATACAATATACATACATATGTGTCTACAGGCAACATTTACTGATGCAGTGACTGTAGAAAATGTACCCAGCGGAGCCGCCAGGTGGCTCCCAGGTCACTCCCCCACCCCCTGGCGGTTCGGAGTGAGGATCGGTGGATGCGCGTCGGCGCGGTTGACCGCCGAGCCTCTTCCTCGTAAAACGTAGTACAGTAGAAGCTTCTTCGTTGTCCAAAGGCCGGGGGTTTGAGAGAACAACGACCGTGCCCGGACACTATTTTTGATTTATGACTGCGTCTAGATATCGCGCCGACCGCGCCGAGCGAGAGTTCAATAGAGAGCCGAACATAGAGAAGGACAGAATGAAATACGGATCGCGTGACCGAAGCGTGTTGCCGTCGCCGGCACAGTTCAAAGAATGTCCCATACCCTGTTCTTCGTTGCGTTCGAAACTTTCATCGTCGATTAAACCACTAAATAATGTTGAAATTATATCGTATTTGGTGTCATTTTGATAAGAAAAATGCCAGAAATAAGTTAGTGAAAGTCCCATAAAAGCCTAATGGAAATTAAGAAATTTGAGTATTCGATTCACTCGAGTCAATGTTGTGGTGTTCACACCGATATATCCGAGCCGACATCAATCGTTGCCGCCGTGCGGAGCGACTCGGCGTTGACAGGCAGTGGAGTGGGTAGGCACTGGGCAACGATCGTGCCCACGATTTTGGACAACGAAGGAGCTTTTACTGTATTCAGTCTTGCTTACTATTGAACCTTCCTCATGTGGAACACTTTCCCACACGCTGACGTTGATCACGTGGATTCCCAAACGGGCCTTCTCCGCCCCACCCCACCCGACCTAACTACAAACTGTAAGAGGTTGCCGCTGGTGGTATGTGTGAGGTGTGTATGAGTGGTTGTTGATCGGTGCACGTTACCGCGACGACTGCTCGAGCCGTTTCGATGTTTGAGAAATAAAAGCGGGTCTTGAATTTCAGTTGTCAATCGACGACGATAAAATAAACATCATTTGATTTCCGTATATTTTCGCTTACAAAACCAACTAATTAATTATCGGTATTACCGATAAATTATGAAATACCATAAATTAATTAATTCCACGAATACATCTTTACAGATAGAATCATTGACACAACATCTCTTCCTTTTGGAACCTGAAATATGGCGTCCACTGAGAGCAAGACTCTCGCCGGTGTTTACGTCTGGGAAACTCAAAGAAATGTTTCCGCTCGTGATAGAATGTGGAGAACACTTGGAGAAATACTTGGATAGCGTGACAAAGAAGGGAGAGCTTGTGGATTGCCGTGAAATAGCAGCAAAATTTACAACTGACGTGATTGGCACCTGTGCTTTTGGAATTGACATGAACGCCCTCGCAGACGAGGACAGCGAATTCCGCCGTATGGGTAGAGAGATGTTCACTCCGTCCTGGCAACAAGTTGTAAGAGATCTTATGAGGCAATTTTTACCGAACGTATACCAGCGAGTGGGTCATTTAGTGCAGCCTAAGAAGGTTACGGAATTCTTTACAAATGTGGTGACGGACACAATGAAGTACAGAGAAAAACACAACGTGGTTAGGTCCGATTTCATCAATATGCTTTTGGAACTTAAAAGAAATCCAAGTCAATTGGAAAATATTGGTAAGTTATGTACAGTATTGGTCACACTATTAATCAATTTCTGCGGCATAATTCGATAAAGATCAAATGTGAGAAAAGTAATTTGAAGTACAAATAATGACTGCTCTTCTCCTTGTGCAATCAGAAGTTTTTGCCCTTATGCTGTTTCATCCAGTAGATTTGGACGAGAATATGTGAGAAATCCAAGTTTCGATCCTGGAGGATCAATGGTTCAAAAGTTATAAGTGTTTAAAGTTGAGCAACTTCCAGTGTTTTTGACAGGTTAGCACCGCTATGTTGTGTGTAGTGACGGTCGCGCGCCGTTTACCGAGCGGAGCCGCTAGGTGGTAGCACAAGCATGCGGTATGCGGGAATTCCGATTCAACCTTAGTCGGGGCACCGACGAGGTACTATTAGAGACTGCCAGCCCCTGTGTTATTCAGCGGGACAGTAAACATAAGTCCCGCTCCCATAAGTCTGGCAGTCTTTAATAGTATCTCGTCGGTGGTCGGGGTCAGTGTTTCGATATCGTCGAGCATTTTTAGTACGATGGATGGCCGCTAGAGGCGCTGCGCGGAAAGAACAGTAACGTATCTATGATGACGAGGTAGTGGAGCCCTGCGCCCTGCGACAGTTACATTGGCGCGGAAGTACCGAAACAATCTGTTCCGGACAAAAAAACTTCAGGACGTGTCCTACAAGTTACAAAATATACACAAATGTACATGTTATACCTTCATTTTTCAGAATCAAATCACACAAATCTTTTCAAATTCTGCGGAGTGCTCAAGGTACCCCATTTTATCGAGAAGCTTACGTTACTGAGGCTGCAAGCGCCTCTAGCGGCCATTCATCGTACAAAAAATGCTCGACGACAACGGAACACTGGTCGGGGTCACCACTGTGGGAATTCAAACCTCAGTCAGTGTTCCGATATGGTGCATCTTTTCTCGCGCATGCGCGGAAAGAACAGTAACGTATCTATGATGATGAGGTAGCAGAGCCCTGAGGCAGTTATATTGGCGGGAATGTACCGAAACAATCTTACCGACCAAAATGACTCCAGGACGTGTCCTACAAGCTATAAAATATACAGAAATACACTTATTATACATTAATTTTTCAGAATCAAATCATATACATTTTTTTAAATTCTACGGGGTGTTCAAGGTACCCCATTTCATCAAGAATGTTACTATACTGAGGCTGATCGCTGCGCATGCGCGTAATATGTTGCCCATTTCTGGCATCACTGTGTGGGAATTCCGATTCAACCTTAGTCGGGGTCGCCACTGTGGGAATTCAAACCCCAGTTGGGATTACCACTGTTGGGATCATTGCCACTCTAGGGTTTATCGGTATGGCAATTATTCCTCTGCCTGACAACGTCGGGTTACCAAGATGAAAATTCCGGGTCACCAGTGTAGTGTTACGTCCTAAGGTGTACGTATTATAGATTTGATAGTTTAAAATAGATTTTAATTTGAAGTTAATTTTGAAAGATTAGAATTGTAGATAAAACGCGGTTTTGAACCTACCTGCATTCACCGGCTTCGGTTCGGGTAATTGAGGATTTTTCTTATATTCTATGTGGCTTTGATTGCGGAATTGGTACGAAGAAATCGAAGATAGGTAAACTCTTTAAAAATGATTTAAAGTTTTGATTTGATTATAGTATATTGTAAACATAAAATTCTGGATACATGGATTTATTGAGTTCTTATTGTAATTGTTAGTAATTAGCGTGAAGTAGATTTCGCTCGATGTTCGCTTCATTGATCGCTTATGTGGTCGCTTGGATGTGGTCGCTTGGATGTGGTCGCTTAGGTGTGATCGCTTAGATCAGGCATGCACAGCTCTTTGCTTTCAGAGCAGCTCCCGTGCTCCCAAGTTGCTCCCCGTATACTCTCAGAGCAGATCGGACGTATGGAAGAGGAACCCACTAAGCGTGACTTGTAAACAGAGCACGAGAGAAGACGAGTGGGAGGGGCGTGGAGAAGTGGAGAGCGCGCCGGAGTGGTCAGACTACAACAACGTAGACGCCGCTCCCACTCGCATACGCTCTTCTTCTCGTCTTCTCTCGTGCTCCGTTTACAATTGGTGGGTTCCCCTTCCATACGTCCGAGCAAGGTCACTGCTCCGACCCTGCTCAGGAGCAGGGTCGATTGCTCCTGCTCCCAAATCGTCCACCTGTACATGCCTGGTGTAGATAATGAGCATCCAGCGGGTGTACACGCTTTTAATACACACATGCGCACACACACACACACACATGCACACACACATCCACACAATATGAATATAAAAATATTTAACTCTAATAAACGATGACTATAATGACTGAATGAACTTGAACAACGACTCGAGCAAATTTGAACATAGACTGGACTCTTGAAGAGCCATCCCTTTTATAGATTAATCAATCCATTGTTCTGTACCTAATATCCATCTCCAACAATTCCATATATTCAACTGCGAAATATATCTTATAGATTTTCATTAATTCTATTGATTCTGCCGCTCGCAATACAGGGTGTTTAGCTACAGGTGGGAGAAAATTTAAGGGGTGGTTCTCGACGATAATATAAGACGAAAATGAAGAATAAAAAAAATTCGATTTAGGCTTCGTTATTTAGTTATTAACAATTAAAAATCCGCCTAAAATGCTGCAACACTTGTAACAAAAGTGTACGTTGCGTACGTCACACAGGCGCGCGACAGTCTCGTATCAAGTGACAAACGCATGTATACCTTGGTTCTCATTCGGGGGCCCCAGCGAGGTGGAAATGTTTAAAAAATCGTTGGAAGACATTGAACCTACCTACTCGTTAAATTCCACAAGGGCATTTCTAATATCCGCCCTATGGAATTGGGCGATTGATTATCGATGGCTAAACCACCGGACGTGACAGTAGGAAGAAACGTGAGTCTACACCCTCACAACTCCGAAAGTATACAGGGTGTCCCAAGACCCCTTCGACTCCGGGAAATGGGAGGTTCCTTAGGTCATTTGAAGCAACATTTTCCTTTGCACCAATGTCAGCCGGGGCTTTGTTTAGGAGTTATTAACGAAAAACACGGACCAATCAAAGCGCGACCTAGACGCGCGATGGCACGTTCAGCCCGGCGCGCCGGGAGACGAGCGTGGTGTAACGCCGCGATGCCGTAACGAACAAGAGTTTCTCGAGATTATGTGAATCCTCCCCGATTTGGATGAGCTTTGGATATGTTGTCAAGACCATCATTCTGAACAACATTTCCCTTTACAGTTTTTGTCGGCCGGCTTTAGTTTACGAGATACATAATTGTAAAAACTTGTAATTGTAAATCGATCGATAGTACTATCTTCTACCCGATTTGGTAGGCTGGGTCACTCGGTGACGAACTGTACAGATGTCTTCAGGTATACGACAGTACCGAAAGCTAAGGGACGTACGGCCAGGTCGACGAACTGCACAGCCGGTGGTAGAAGGCCTAAGGGATGCGTGGTCAAGTCGACGATCCAGAATTTCAGTTTCACTTTCGAATCGATAAATAATTCGTATGTTTATTTCACACAGATACCTTGAAATTTTTCCACACTCACAATCACTGTTCACATTTGTCAACACATAGTTATGCACTAATAATAATTGCTTAAACTAATTAAACGATTATTTAATCTAATCACTAGATTGCGGATCTTTATGTAAAATGAAAGTTGGCTGCCGCTATTACAAGGGACAGGAGCCAGCCAGATATTTGATTCTTACTGTGATTATTTTAAGAAGTTGAAAATAATACATTGGTGTTCTGAAATTACTTTAATCTCTCTAGTGTCTTAAAATGCACCTACTCATGTTTGCTACAAATGCATGAAATCCGCAGTCTAGTGATTGCATTACCTGATTGTTGTGATTTGTGCAGCAGGACAAGGGATATGGCAATTATTATTAGTGCATAACTATGTGTTGACAAATGTGAACAGTGATTGTGAGTGTGGAAAAATTTCAAGGCATCTGTGTGAAATAAACATACGAATTATTTAGCGATTCGAAAGTGAAAGTGAAATTCTGGATCGTCGACTTGACCGCGCATCCCTTAGGCCTTTTACCACCGGCTGTGCAGTTCGTCGACCTGGCCGTACGTCCCTTAGATTTCGGTACTGTCGTATACCTGAAGACATCTGTGCAGTTCGTCACCGAGTGACCCAGTGACACACATTTCGAAGCAGCAAATGGATTTACGGCTGAATAAGTGAGGTTTTAATACAATCAGTTTCTGCTTTTTCCCTCGTTCGGGTAAAGTTGCCGTAAGTCGGGTAAAGAGATCCACCCATATGAATTGACAAGTAAAGTTCTTCCGACCGACAAAAACTGTAAAGGGTAATGTTGTTCAGAATCATGGTCTTGACAACATATCCAAAGCTCATCGAAATCGGAGAGGAGATAGTTCAGATAGTACATCGATCGATTTACAATTACAAGTTACTTATCGCGTAAACTAAAGCCGGCCGACAAAAACTGTAAAGGGAAATGTTGTTCAGAATCATGGTCTTGACAACATATCCAAAGCTCATCCAAATCGGGGAAGATTCACATAATCTCGAGAAACTCTTGTTCGTTGCGGCATCGCGGCGTTACACCGCGCTCGTCTCCCGGCGCGCCGCACAGTGGTCTAAAACGCGAAATTTAGTGACATTTTGGTATAACTTCTAAGCTATTAAAGATATCGACGTGAAATTTGGGGTGTAGGATATTAACGTGTAATCTTTTTTAATAATGTATAATGTGGTATACTTTTCGTTTATGTAATAGTTTTTTTTACTATTTTTTAAACATATTTACAAATTTAACAACTTTTAGCAAATTTTTTTGAAACGGAATACATTCAGCTTAGTCAATATATTATTTTTCTAAATTTTTGAGAAATCGCTATTTGAATAAAATTTGTTTCTTGATTTTCCAAAGCCTCCGGAGAAAATTTATCTGATCCTTAAAAATTCACAATCTATAGTACCTGTATAATGCACAAAGTGAAATGTAAACAATAATAAAATCTATTGCAAAATTTGCCACCGAACAGACAAACAGACGAACAGACAAACAAACAAACAAACAAACAAGAAAGCGAGCTAATAAAAACGTGGTAATAAATATAATAAATTCAGATTTGTACGGAACGCCTCCATTCTTAATAAATAACAAATAGCAGAATAATAAAGGAAGAAATGTTGAACACGGAAAATAGTTAACGTAATAAATGTCCAACTATTTATGTACTTACCAAATATTAGTGGAACGATATATTTTATCACGAACGAGATATAACAAACACAAAATATAAACGCAAACACGCAATATAACAAACACAAATTATATAACAAATACAAAATATAAATTACTGTAAACAACGTATGACTCGTGCTGAGTTAAAGTATGTTGCAGTGAGTGTGTGATGATGAACGAAGTGACAACAATATAAGTTTGGAGTAGGCGTGAAATTGACGATCGGGCGAACCAATTCATCGATAGCATTTTTTTCTGAATATTGGTGGGAGAAACGGTCGTATAAGATGAGTGTTTGAAACGTATACAACGCGTTCGGAGAATTATACTTAATTCTCCTTGTATATTAATATAAACTGTACTAAACGATGGTATAATACTGAACTAATGCATAAAGTATACTGAGGTACGCACTAAATATAAACTGCACAAAACAAAATTTAAATAAAAAGGAAAAAACATAGTATATAACGGTCAAAAAATTGTAGCATAGCATAAAGATTTGAAGTGTTTCAAGTCTAAAGTGTTTCTTAGTTGTCACGGAGTCCCGACGATAGATGCGAGAACCAATACGCACAGCCGCACGGACGGCTTTAAACAATAATAACTTTTGATATAGGACGATCTAGGAAATGATTTTTGCATGACTACATAGAGGAAAGTATGCTGAAAATATTCCATTTTGTCAAATTCTATGACCTCTTATGACTCAAAAGATATTCCTTGCGAAGTCTTGATAATTTTGCAAATTTTCTTCATTACATTTAGCGTAACATTTTTAATGCATTACAAATACTAATTTTCAATTGACAAATAGTAATTTACAGCTTAAAGATAAACCTTTCATTTAAAAAAAAATTGGAAGGAAAGTATTAAAAAGGATCGTCAGGGCATCTTAAAGAAGAAAAGCAATTTTTTCCATGAGAAAGGCTATCTTCAAAACTTCCAACTTTAACTGTTTGTTACACTAATGGTTTTTATTAAATTTTATTAATATTTTCATTTTCGAGGTTGATGGATATTTAGAAAGCAATAAACACTCAACAGATATCTATATGATACAGTTGGTTTTTGGGCAAAATGTCACTAAATTTCGCGTTTTAGACCACTGTGCGCCGGGCTGAAGGTGCCATCGCGCGTCTAGGTCGCGCTCTGATTGGTCCGTATTTTTCGTTAATAACTCCTAAACAAAGCCCCGGCTGACATTGGTGCAAAGGAAAATGTTGCTTCAAATTACCTAAGGAACCTCCCATTTCCCGGAGTCGAAGGGGTCTTGGGACATGTATATGAAAAACACCGTTCACCGTGTAGGATCATGAATTATCACTTTTTCCCGATAACAGCAAAATTTATTTTTACTGTAGTATGTCAAGATAGTACAAATCACTACGAGTCGACGTAACTAGGTTCGAGACCACAACGTGGTTGGCAATTATAATTCTTATGAGCAAAGAGAACACTTGTTGACGGTTTGAGATCTAACATCGAAGAGAATTATCATGGCCGCTGGTGAGATCGCTTTCTCGTGATTGGACGAGTGCAGCGCCAAGCCCACAGGTAATGCCGATAATTATAATTAAATAGTTGGTTCGTGGTTTGGTCTGGTTAGTGGCGGAGAGGGCCGCCTTGGGAATCTACGTGATCAACATCAGCTGTGGGAATGAGAGGGTGATGGGTCACCGATGTAGAGGTGAATGGAATATCTACCGTCTCTCCGCAAGTCGGTGTACCATGCATCAAGCACAGGGTCACCAGTGTAGGAAAATTATCATGACCTACACACTCATGCAATACGTCTCTTTCTAAGAGGAATGACTCTGGGAGTTAAATAATGGTTCACTGAATTCACCGAACAGCTCACTTTATTAGCTGTATGTCAATATCAGCACGTAGATGCTGATACACAAGTGCAGTATAACAATTTGATAACGACCACAACGTGGTAAAGCAAGTAAACGTTTTAAATATCAAGACTGGAGCAAAGAAGCACATGTGTTCTCTGTACGAGATCGTGAAACGAACAGGTAGAGCCAGGTAGAGCGCAATGGCTCACGAGAGAGTTTCTCCTCGAAGCAGGTTGTGCGCAGGCGCGTAACCTCGTGATTGGACGAGTGCAGCGCCGAGCCCACACAGCTTAGGAAATGAGAGGGTGAAGGGGTCACAAATGTGGAGTGACTGGATCTTCCACCGTCTCTTCGCACGTGGTGTACCGATAATTAACTCAGGGTCACCAGTGTAGGTAACTTGTCCGTGAGCCTACACTCTCACGAAGTATGACACGGTCAACGAGGGATTTCGTCGAGGAAAAGAAATGCTCCAGGATATCACCGTTTACCACGATTTATTTCGCGGTAAAGTCCACACAACACAGAGATACAATATCCCGACTGTTTAAACAATGGTCGAACGGAAAACCACAACGTGGTGAACAAGAATGTGCTTTAATGAAAATGCAGGAGCGCAGAACAACACGTGTTGTCTGAAAGAGATCGAGAAACGAACAGGTCGAGCCAACGGCTCACGAGAGCGTTTCGCTCTCTAGATGCTTGTGCGCAGGCGCGGAGCCTCGTGATTGGACGAGTGCAGCGCCGAGCCCACACAGCGCGCGCTAGTGATACCACCTAGCGGCTGCGCTTGGTAAGCAGCTTGCGACGACCGTCATTACACACAACATGGCGGAGATATCCTATCAAAAGCACTGGAAATCGCTCAACTCTAAGTATTTATAACTTTTGAACCATTGATCTTTCTGGATCTTTCTGGAAACTTGGATTTCTCACATCTTCTCGTTCAAATGTACTGGATAACATAGCAAAAAGGCAAAAATTTCTGGTTGCGCAAGGAGAAGAGCAACCATTATTTCTAATACCGCACATTTTGACCTTGTTGTTAGCATTAAAATTAATTTTTAGAAAACATCTCAGTAACTAGTTTCTCACCCCATATACTCTCAAGTTTTTTCTTTATTCAGGATTCAATTTTCTCTTCAACTATAAGATTAAAATTTGCCGTATGCAATACAGAAACTCAAGGTTTCTTGTATACAATCGCTAATGAAACAAAATAGCAAGAAGCTACTTATTATGTTGACCCTATTGATATCCACGTTATACGTCTACTGTACTAACAAAATAATGCATTTGTTGTATAATGTTTCAGAGTTGACAGACTCGTTGTTGACGTCGCAAGCATTTGTCTTCTTCCTAGCTGGATTTGAAACTTCATCGTCAACGATAGGACATGCTTTGTACGAATTAGCTTTAAACACTGATATACAGAATAAGTTACGAAAAGAAATTAGACAAACTCTCGAAGAGAATGCAGGAGAGGGTAAGGTTTTAACATACGATCAAGTGAGACAAATGAAGTATCTGGATGCAGTGTTTCGAGGCAAGTGTTAGTTTTCCTATTACACTGTCCAACACCAAATTTGTTTTCAATATACTGTTGGGTCCTTCTTATAGAGTTTTTTGCGCTGATTCCGAATCTGTCCTTAATTTTTCTCCTATACGCACAGTTTTTGAAAAACATGGCTTTGAAAAAAAACATATGTTTCAACTTTAAACAAATATTGTGATGTTATTATAAAAGATATTGAATTGTTCTTTACAGCAAAAGATTCTGTAGATTTTCCCGAATATAATGATATCCAATATTAATACATGATGATTGTTTAAACATGTTTAAACAATGATTAATGACGGAGAGACACCACTTTTACACCAATTTTTAAGGATATTTTTGAATTTATCTCAAAATATAACGGTCCAGCGGAAAATCGAGCTATACCACGCGATAGAGCATACTTTTACCTTGGGAAACCCCCCTTTAAAGTTACAGGAGAAAAATTATGGACAGATTCGGAATCAGCGCAAAAAACTCTAGAAGAAGGACCCAACAGTAATTAGGGAACAAATTTGGTGTTGGACAGTAATATTGATAAAACAATAGGTTTTTATATATATTAATTTTAATTTTTATTCATCTTATAGCATTACGAAATGAGTTCAGCAGTTTATGTCTATTAGAAGTCTAATTTTTCTAGAATTTCATATAGCGAGTTTGTAAACTATAGCAATGTTTAATATTATCTTTTCCATACAGAAACACTAAGGAAGTACCCAATATTGCCAATATTAATGAGACAGGTCAGCACAGATTACACTTTTAAGGGTACAAAAATTACAATTCCTAAAGATACAAGAATATGGATACCAGTATATGGAATTCACCATGATCCTGATATTTACGTAAAACCGGAGGTATTCGATCCTGAACGGTTCATCGATAATGGTATTTCAACCAGACATCCTATGGCCTTCTTGGCTTTTGGTGATGGTCCCAGAAATTGTATTGGTAAGTCCAAATGAGGTTAAATGCTTTACAGACAGTAGAACGATGATACATTTTTTTCTGGGATATCGTCTGTCGTCGTTAACAGACCCTAATTAGTAGACTGCGGATTTTACACATTTTTGACAAAAACTGGCAAGAACAATTGAAAGCAGTGGACATGTTAAAAATATTTACGGACATCAATGATTCCTGCAATCAATGCGAACATTTTTTATTTTGCATAAAAACGCACACAAAATGTTCGTGCTTAGCTTACCATCTCTCCAGAAAGACCGATGGATAGAAGTTGATTAACTATGGATTTGACTGGCAATGAAAGGTTTCGACATTCAGTTTTGAACAATTTTTCCTTTAAAATGCGTAATAGTTTCCCCAGGAGACGCCGTTTCATTTTAAAGAATTAACTAGACCTTGGCATCTCTAACTTTAAAATAGATCAAATAATTCAATAAATTATACAGGATGTTCACCTACAGGTGGGAGAAGATTTAAGGGGTGGTTCTCAACAATAATATAAGACGAAAATGAAGAATAAAAAAATTGCGATTTCGGCTTCTTTATTTAGTTATTAACAATTAAAAATCCGCCTAAAATGCTGCAACACTTCTAACAAAAGTGTACGTTGCGTACGTCACACAGGCCCGTGACAGTCTCGTATCAAGTGACAAATGCATGTATACCTTGGTTCTCATTTGGGACCCAGCGAGGTGAAAATGTTTAAAAAATCGTTGGACGACATTGAACCTACCTACTCGTTAAAATTCACAAGGGCATTTCTAATATCCGTCCTATGGAATTATCGAGTAGAAGGGGTCAATGACCTTTCACTTTTAAATTGTTCTCACACATATCCACTGTCACGTCGCTTTTCTAACTTTTCGAAAAGATTGTAATACGAACCTTAGCGACACCGGGATTTTATAAGCTGAAGGCCGGTCCACGCTCGACCGTACAATGCGTGGTCCTCCCGGGACAAAACACGTCCACAGACTCACGATGTTTCCCTCAATTGACACGAAATTTCGGGCGCCAGACACTCGAAAGTGTCACGAAAAATAATCTAGTCCTTCGAATAAATTATTACGTTCGAACTCGCGAGCCTGCGACGTGGAAAACTAATCCCGAATAGCTGACGAAAAGGTACAGGGTTCTACGCCGGGAGAACACGAGACATTCCCCACGGGGCGGCGGGAAGGTTTCACACAAGGAATGAACAAAGTTTCGGCTAACAATTCGTTTATTGAACGAGGATGTTGAGCTGCCGACGAGATCGGCAGCGATTACAGAAGTAGCCGGCGCGTAATATTGCGACAGATGGAAATCGCATGCGCGGTCTCTCTCGTAATACGTTATTTCGCGTAGAATTCGGCGGTGATGAGATCTTCGCGACGCGGAAGGCCTCGAAGGCCGCTTTCCGTCCGAATTCAGATGGAATTCGCGACTTTGCTAGGACTTGCGTCGATCGAACAGAATTCACGAACGCGAATCGAACACGCGACGGCTTCACACCGTGGAACGAGTGCAGGTTAATCAGAATCAACGGCGGCGGCGATTTCATCACAAATCCGCGACTTCATCACGAATCCGCGACTTCGCCTTACTACTTGCGTCGTACAACCGTCATAATGTGGCCACGCGGCCTCCGCTATCCGACCGGATTCGTATCGCGAAAACGATATCCTTCACCATACGAAGGATTCGTACTTTGACACAAATAGTGTCCCCAAATATCGTCCGCCTATTTTGCCGTTAATTCTCGCGACGCGAATACCTAACCTCGCCGCGCTACCCGAGCCAACGAAGCATTGAATATTATTATCATGTATTATTGAATTACCATTGTCATTGTCTATTTATTTGATTGTGATTATTGTGTGCTGCTGAATAATTTTTCGAACGACACTGATTGAATTGTCTTTCCGATCAGTGAATCTGATGAAATATTATTGATTTTGATGATCTATTATTGAATTGTAATTACAATATTGGGTTTTTTTTCGAATGGCACTTATTGACTGTTATTTACGATATTTCATTTGAACGATATCTTATTGAATTGTTTCTGCTGATATATTTCTGAATTGATCTGCCTTTCTTGTTCTATTTATTTCATTTGTCTTTCCATATTTCTTGCCTTTATTCATTTTCGTTGTTGGATTTTGTTATTAATTGCTGTTATTTGTTCTCGGTATTATTTTTTGTTCTTCAATTTCGTTATTCATTTTTGGTATTTATTCTCGTTATTTATTCTCGGTATTTATTTTTCATTATTTAATTTTGTTATATAAATTTAGTCGAGTCGTCCTTATTTATTATTTTCTCGTTGCAATTGTACATAATTTTTGTTAATTAGTTTTATTCGATTCTCTTGTTACTCTAGTCTTTTTTTTACATTACTCTTTGATTACATCACACTATTTTGAACAATTCCAATATATTTTCTCATATTTATCGCTACCATATTTGAAAGATTTTTGCTGATGTACTATTTGTTATTGATGTTTGGACAATGTGCCGTCGTAACCTTTTTCGTAAGATTCCCCCATGTTATTCGATGCCTTGCTACGACGTCATTGTTTGCGAGAAAGATTAAGGGGGTAGTCTACCCTCGATTTGTAACTAGAAAATTACTAGAATCTTACTAGATTTTGGGTCGAAAATATGGGTTTCGTACTAAACGTTGTTTGACCTTATTAGAACAAATTGTGGGCTGTGTGAGGGCTCATTCGAAAGAGGAAGGTTAGACGCAGCGCGCTTTTCCCACGAGGTTAACGAGATTATGTTAATAATTAATAATATGAGGGCCCAAAGTAGAGAAAAAATCTAGGAAAAAAATCCGCAGATTTCAATGCATTTTCTGTCTCTAAAAGACTTTTTTGACTTATGAGATGAGAAAAGCGCGCTGCGTTGAACCTTCCTCTTTAGAATGAGCCCTCACCCAGCACAAAATATGCTCGTATAAGGTCAAACAACGTTTAGTTCCGAACCCATTCTTTCTAGTAAGATTCTAGTTATTTGCTAGATATTTGCTATTTACTAGAATCTTACTAGAAAAATGGGTCGAAACATGGATCTGCGCCCAGACGTTGATTGACCCTATTAGAACAAATTGTGGGCTGTGTGAGAGCTCATTCGAAAGAGGAAGGTTCAACGCAGCGCGCTTTTCTCATCTCATAAGTCAAAAAAGTCTATTAGAGACAGAAAATGCATTGAAATCTGCGGGATTTTTTCCTAGATTTTTTCTCGACTTTGGGCCATCATATTATTAGATATAAACATAATCGCGTCTAACCTTCCTCTTTCGAATGAGCCCTCACACAGCCCACAATTTGTTCTAATAAGGTCAATCAACGTCTGGCCGCAAACCCATATTTTCGACCCAAAATCTAGTAAGATTCTAGTAATTTTCTAGTTACAAATCGAGGGTAGACTAGCCCCTTAAGTCGAGTAACCACGCTCGACAGTTACCGATCGTGCACGAGAGCACGCGAAAAACTTGTCGAATCAAATTGCGTAGAGAGAAAACTTTGTTGGCGATTATTACGTTCGTTTTTGCGGGACATTGTGACTACGATTGTGTAAATCGGTGGGGACAGTCGGCTTGAATAGAGAGTTTCGCTGTCGGGAAGTCAGGTCGACCGGGGGCCACCCGGACGAGACGGGGTTCCCTTGGTTTAGTCGCGCAACTTAGCGACTCCGTCGATTTTGGCCATAAAAGCCCAAGTAAACAACCGGTATGTATGTTGCCTCGGCAAGAAGTATCGTAGGGTCGGATTACAGTAAATTCTCTATAAACGCGAAAATCTTTCAACGATAAACGCGAAAAATATATCCCCTCCAAACTAATACACTGACTCGGCTCGGTATATCGGTGTGAACCACTACAAACGCGACGCAGAGAGTCGCAGTCGTCGGCACAGTTCAAACGCGCCCGTGAGTCATCATAACGTTACACCACAGTGAAACTTCTTCATTTTCCATGATTCTGTTATGGGATTTTCACTACCTTATTTCTGGCATTTTTCTGATTAGAATGATACCAAACACGATATAATTTAAGCAGAATTTAGTGGTTTAATTGACGATGAAAGTGTCGAGCGCAAGGAAGGACAGCGTATGTGAAAGAAAGAGACGCAGAGTCGCAGCGCGCCGGCACAGTTCAAACGCCCGTGAGTCATCATAACGTTACATTTCGTCGCATTTTTCTGATTAAAATGATACCAAACACGATATAATTTGAACAGAATTTAGTGGTTTAATTGACGGTATGTACATATGAAGTGACTTTAGAACATAAGAGTATGTATAGCGAGTGAAAAAGAAAGAGAAATTGCGATCTCGACGCTAGGCAAAGATTAAAAAACGAGAAAAATTACTTTATAAAATATGCTGAACTGTTTTATATTTTTATTATTTAACGTTCGGTTTCGCAAATATAAAGACGCGATGAACTATGACCGATCATGTCGCAAAACCGAACACCGTGTGAAGTCACGCGCGTCGCTCGCTCCATTACAATTTTTTGATAAGAAACAAAATTAAATAAATCTTAAATAAATCTTCAGTACATTACTTAAAACAGTTGAAAAACTACAAAAAGTGTGCCTTTTCCTGACGGATGCAAACGCTCCAATTCGATAGGTTTCCTTCGATGGTATTTAAACTGTAGAGGTTTAAATGACGATGGACGTTTCGGGCGCAAGGAAGGATAGCGCGTATAGAAAAGAAAGAGACGCGGAGAGTCGCAGTCGCCGGCACAGTTCAAAGGCCCGCGCGTGGTCTCGCTTTACACGCCCTGTCCTTCTCTACGTTCGGCTCGGCCTTTGAAGCTCGAAAAAAGTAGGACCACGATCGAAAAACGCGAAGAAATCCCCCCGATGCGTTCGCGTTTATAGAGAATTTACTGTATTTAGAATGTCGACAATTAGAGGGAATGCGTTGAAGTCGGAACCGGAGGAGGGGGAACAGTGGGAATACCACTCGGTTCGCAATGACGCGTCGGACGACTTCGCCAACCCGGACGGTACGACCTGATATAACGAACAGGCCGTAGGTGTCCGGTCATCTCCACGCGATTTTATGATATCGGTGCCGACACAGAGTCGCGGAAAACACGCCCCGCCTCCCCACCACCGCGAAATAAAACCTTCGATGCCGGGTACCTTAACAGATTCTCAAAGTCGACCCTCACGCTATACCCGCCAAAAGATGTACTGCAGAGGTACGCCCATTTGGGAAATACTGAGGAGATGGCGAATAAAATGTGCAGGAGCGCCCGGGGAGGATTCGGAAACCTTCCTGGAACGTCTCATAGAGCACCACCGTTATGGTAACATAGCGGACGAACATCTACTTCGCTGCCTCCCAGTATGTTTCGACGGGATAGCCGTTCATTGGTATAGGGCGAGGAAGGCCAAATTGAGAACCTGAGAAGAGTTTGTGACCGCGTTCCGAAAATTTTTTGGCGGTCCGGACTATCGCGACACGTTAACACGGAATCATAAAGACAGAGCACAGGGTGACAGTAAGCCGTTGCGTGACTATATCGGGAGTATGAAGGCCATGTTTGAGAGATTAGATCCACCGTGGGCAGAGGAGAAAAAGATTAGAAGAACGTATCAACAATCCTTATCCTGCACTATAATTGTTCATAACACCGTACTTAATACACTGGAACAAACCACATGTACGCTCTAGCACTATTTACAATATCATACAGACGCACTACAAGTTTACAGAGAGTACAAGTTTACTGAGGGGAATGAGGAGAATGTAGAGAACTGGTTATCCTTTAATGTTGAAACACTGCACTTTATTGAACTTGATTTACGTCGCGAGACTCGCTCACAGACGGAACAAATATCTTGAGGTCGTGTGTGATTTCTGCGAACGGATATCTCCGACGCGTGCGAGAAGAATCGTCCGTACAAGCCAGCATCCGTATGCACACTGATTCAACACAGCTGATGAGGTCGATGCCAGATAGATAAAACAAATGAAGATCTACAGCAAACTACCGACCAAACATCGCGCGTTGCTATACCAATACATTGTTTATCCTGTTTTCACGAATTTTGTGATTCTTTCTCATTCTGTTTGTGACCGCGAAATATCTCATGGGTTTGCATTGACCACATCAGCTGTCTTGAATCAGTGTGCATACGGATGCTAGCTTGTACGGACGATTCTTCTCGCTCGCGTCGAAGATTTCCGTTCGCAGAAATCGCATGACCTCAAAGATATCCGTTCCGTCTGTGAGCGAGTCTCGCGACGTAAATCAAGTTCAATAAAGTGCAGTGTTTCAATATTAAAGGATTACCAGTTCTTTACATTCTCCTCATTCCCCTCAGTAAACTTGTACTCTCTGTAAACTCGTAGTGCGTGTGTATGATATTGTAAATAGTGCTAGAGCATATGTGTGGTTTGTTCCAGTGTATTAAGTACGGTGTTATGAACAATTATAGTGCAAGGTAAGGATTTGTGGATATGTGTGAGAAGAATTTTAAAGTGAAAGCGCATTGATCCCTTCTACTCGATAATTCCATAGGGCGGATATTAGAAATGCCCTTGTGGATTTTAACGAGTAGGTAGGTTTAATGTCTTCCAACGATTTTGTAAACATTTTCACCTCGCTGGGGCCCCAAATGAGAACCAAGGTATGCATGCATTTGTCACTTGATACGAGACTGTCGCGCGCCTGTGTGACGTACGCAATGTGCACCTCTGTTGAAAAGTTGCCGCATTTTGGGCAGATTTTTAACTGTTAATAACTAAATAACGAAGCCGAAATCGCAATTTTTTTATTCTTCATGTTCGTCTTATATTATCGTTGAGAACCACACTTTAAATTTTCTCCCAACCTGTAGTTAAACACCCTGTATAGTTTCAGTGCTGAACTTAATCCTTATTGAAGTGTGCAGTGTGACGTCCGTCACCTTCTTATATTTGCATCACAAGCAGATTCATTATAAATTAATATTAATATTTGAGAAGACTACTTTCCACCCTACGTCATCACTTTGGAATGTGATCTCGTCAAACTCCAGTGATTTTGAGATTCACAATTTCAATGCCTGCTCACCCAAGAGTGCGATTCTGTTGTTTCCCCCACGGATCCACTGCCTGCTCTCTCAACCATGAAATCCTTCTGTTGTTTCCCCCCACAAATCCACCTGGCAACAGGCCCATAAAAGCCAGGATCAGAGAGCAGAGCGACCGAAAAGTCGAGAACGAAATCGAACCCTTCCTAATATCTTTTCCAACGCCAAACCTCGAGCGTAACAGCAGTAAATCGTGTAGCGCAGTGTTTCCCAAAGTGTGGTACGCGTACCCCTGGGGGTACAGGAAGAGTTTGGAGTGGATACGCACTGATTCTATTTAGTGCAACAATCCTAATGCAGCGGAAGTCTACTGTTGTGTACATACAAAGGATGTACACGTCTGCTACACTTAATACCGATTGTTCTTAACGGGGTACTCGGTGTTACGACAGTTACAGAAGAGGTACACAGATGTCGAAACTTTGGGAAACACTGGAGTAGCGTTGTGTTCTAACTGCGTATGCAATCTAACTTGAGGGATTTCTTAAATTTATCACTACCAAGTCAAGGTTTCATTTTAAACATTGTGGTTTTTAAATATAATTTTTATGGCGAATAGTGAAGTAAAGATTATTATGAAGATTAAAAATATAAATAAAGAAGTGTTGTATATTTAGCATATAATATCTTTTTTAGCAGAATTACTTGAGTGACTGAGCTTATGAATGTAAATATTCTTATGACGATTTACTTTCAGGTGCCCGTTTCGCATTCTACCAAAGCAAGGTTGGACTTATTTCGATTCTCCGTAATCACAAAGTCGAAGTTTGTGAGAAAACGACAATTCCATACAAATCTGACACTCGAGCGTTTCTGTTGTCGCTTAAGGGAGGAGTCGTGTTAAAAATGTCAAAAGTTGAATAATTTTTTATTGTAGTTAAGTATACGTTTTACATGAACATTTTTTGAATAAATTTGTTAATAATAACAAGCAAATGATTAATTTATATGTCAACAAGAACCTTTCCACGATGGAAACATTCCGGCTATACAAAAAATCGTGTTTTAAGAATACCGTGTTGTAAGAGAACTGTGACAATTTCCATACAGTGTTGTAATATCATTAACACCCAATGTATTCTGGTGTCCGTTAGTTTTGGGGCGTTACACACTGGTCCACGCGCTCGATCTAGCTGTTGTTATGTGCTATGACTTCCTTTTGGGAGAGCCTGTAACGTGAGGCTGAAACAAAAACGTGGTGTTCATTGAGCGTAGACGCAGGTTTCAAGATAAATATACTTTATTAATATTAACTATAATGTAAAAAGAAAAAGATAAGTCGATAAGAAAAGATTTGATTCTAAAACGAAAGGGGATGCTTCTAAATGTTGATTACTGAGTGAATAATGAAAGGGGAGTTACAGACAGAGTTTCCAAGGGAGGGCAGTGGCAGTGGCAGTGGCGATGGTTCCCAGCTGACTTCCGGCGATGTTCCTCTTCTTGAATGGCAGCATATTGTTGGTCATTCCAACGATGTTAAACGTGGCATGTTTCCCAATGTGCCAGAGACACGTACCAAAGGTCCAGTAATACCTCTACTGGGGGAGACTTCCAAAAGCAAGGCTTGTATTAGAAGCCGTATTCCGCTTTTTGCATCTTCCGTGGGGTGCTTTATGTGGGTGCGCTAGAGCTTTCTCTAGCGGGAATGATATCCACCTTGCGGGGGTTGAAGGAACCCCCGCAGTGTTATTTTCTGCAGCAAGAAAGATTAAGACCTTAGACCAGTGGTCGGCACGGAGGAGACTCTGCAGGCCGCTCTCGGCTCGCGCCGCCTCCTTTTCCCACCGCACGTCTCGCTCTCCGTAACGGCCCTAGTCCTCAGGCCCGTACATATCCCAGACTGTATGAACTGCGCGTGGCGCATTAGGGCGACACCCGTATCAATAGGTTTCCACATTACCGTTGAGGTACTATTGTCAATGCGTTTTTTTTATGTGGTTTCCCCTGTAGGCCTATTCCACTCTGCTGCATGACAATTTCTGAAACTAACTTTGAACAATAAATGCTGAAGAGAGAGAGAGAGAGAGAGAGAGAGAGAGAGAGAGAGAGAGAGAAAGAGAGAGAGAGAACTACTTCTTAATTCCATTGCCAAAATTTTAAACAGTCATTCAGACGAACTTCTTCGTGGACGTTTAGATGTACTCGGAATATCAGATATATCAAATGAAAGATTAGATGTCGCGGCTCGCATCGCAGACGATAAAGAAGCGTCATTCAACCGGGTGCGCTTTTCCGATTTAATATTCCGCATTTTATAAAACGAACATACGCACAGATATGTCGATCCGAACATTGAAAAAATTCTCAGTGCGATTCTCAGTGTTGATTCATTTAATATTTTAAAAAATTCGACACTGTTTTCTTCCCTAGTCTTCAGAGGAACTTTTTGATGAAAATCGCGAAGTTCCTCTTGATACTCGGAAGCTTGTTCTTCGATCATGGCCGCGAGGGGGTTCTGAAATAGTCTGAAATCATTTTTAAGGGAATCGAAATCAGTGAAACGGTTATCGAAGTATTTGTCAAAGTTATATGTATATATATATATGGTTATATGTATATATATACATATATATATATATATATATATATATATCTTTTCCGTGTTTATTGTTCAAAGTTAGTTTCAGAAATTGTCATGCAACAGAGTGGAATAGGCCTACAGGGGAAACCACATAAAAAAACGCATTTACAATAGTACCTCAATGGTAATGTGGAAACCTATTGATACGGGTGTCGCCCTAATGCGCCACGCGCAGTTCATACGGTCTGGGATAGGTACGGGCCTGAGCTGCCTCGAGGACTAGGGCCGTTACGGGGAACGGGACGTGCGGTCGGTGAAAAGAGGCGGCGCGAGCCGAAAACGGCCTGCAGAGTCTCCTCCGTGCCGACCACTGCCTTAGACCATATATACCTATACACCCGGCATAGGTATAGTATGTGTATAGGAAAACCGAGAGTACAGCTCGGAAAAGATAAAGGACAGTGTGACGTCACAAGATACAGTCTTAAGATAATTTCAAAATGGCTGAAACGGCAGACCGACGCCGACACTACGCCATTATACACTTGCTCCGTGTAAATTTTCTGTAGTAATACATCGATGGCAAGAAATAGAAATTAAATTGAATGTTATTTCTTCCCTGAATAATTGTAATAGAGCAGAAATCATGTATTGACATTTTCAATTTTTAAAATTTTTCAACGATTTTGAATTTCATCTACTCAATTTTTTTGTAAATGCATAAAGATCCGCAGTCTAGCAATAACTAATCACAAGCGAGGTAAATGTAAATTGTGTAAAACTAGCAGCATGTAAAAAACCATTTTGTAACCTGCATAATATGCGAAAGTTGTTAATCTTCAGAATCAAATATCGCGCGATTCCTAAAATAGTTAATATATAATACTATTATTACTTTATACCTTAATAATATATCTTAATAAAACATACAGAATAAACGTCTGTATCTCAAATACAGTTTATAACAGATAATTTCATGATACAATGCCAAATTCTTTGAAATTATCCTGCCCATTCTTCCCGCGTACTCTGGGTACATGTACATGGCGCACCCGCTGATCCCCCTCACCCCCCCCCCCCCATATAAACCAAGCGTAGGCACTGTCGATGAGCATAGATAACATCTTTCGAGAACGAGACGTCACACTGTCTTCATCTTTTCCGAGGGCAAGATTATCTGCGCCGGGTCTATAGGTATATATGGTCTAAGATTAAGACCCAGAACCCATCTGTGAGCGGGCGGCGAAACTAAGGGTCCATTCCGATTCACGCATGATGCGCATACACTGTATAGTGTAGTATAAGAGTCTCTATGCATACACTATGCAGTGTATGCGCATCATGCGTGAATCGGAATGCACTAGGGATGCGCGGGTTCCCGCATATACGGGTTCGGGTCGAGCCGGAGAAAGTCGAGCGAGCTCGAGCGAGTACTCGAGACATCTGAATGTTCGAGTAGCTTGATCGCATCGAGTAGCTTGATCGCATCGGGTAGCTTGATCGCATCGGGTAGCTTGATCGCATCGGGTAGCTTGATCGCATCGGGTAGCTTGATCGCATCGGGTAGCTTGATCGCGTCGGATGCTTGATCGTCACGGATAGCCGGAGACATTCGGATTACATTATTACATAGATTAGCCAAACTCGGACGCGATCTTTTTATACTCGTGATTAAACATACGATTCGTAATTCGCACTAATGAGGTCCTAAATTATGTACTCGGTTTTATAAGACGAAATATACAATATATATATATATATATATATATATATATATATATATATATTTCGGTTGTGGATTTCGGTTTCGGCTATGGTTCTGATGATTTCGATGATTTTTTATAATGTTATACAAATCAACATTTTGAACAAATAATTACAAAAATTTGTATTATTATGTATTATTAAACTATTATCTATTATTATTCTTTATTTGAACAATTTTTTAAATAAGTAATCTTTTGTAATATTTACAATTTTATTTATATACTCATTATTTAAATACGTATTTATTATTTAAACAATTATTTAAATAAATGTTTATGCTGCAAAATATAATGTATACAAATCCGTTTGTATACTTATTATTTATATAGCTATTTATTATTATTTATTTAAACAATTTTTAAATAAATAAATTTTTATAATGTGTTACGAGCCAGGGCCGCGAGAAGCACGAGTGGCCGGCGAAGGGTTATAAACCCAGGAATATGGTATCAATTTGTTAGTTAAGGTGCACGGACGAACCCAATGCGAAATTGGGGAGCCGCTAGGAATGTAGACAGTGAGGACGAACCTGACGCGAAATCAGGGAGCCTCTAGGAATGGAATCAGACGCAGACGAACCTGATGCGAAATCAGGGAGCTGCTGGGAAGGTGAAACTTCGTGAACGAACCCAATGCGAAATTGGGGAGTCACTAGGAAATGACGCGCAGACGAACCCGATGCTAAACCGGGGAGCTGCTAGGAGGTTGTAGAATAGCGCGGACGAACCCAATGCGAGATTGGGGAGCCGTTGGGAGGTTGGATGAAAGCACAGACGAACCTGATGCGAAATCAGGGAGCTGTTAGGATGCGGACGAACCTGATGCGAAATCAGGGAGCCGCTAGGATGGTATAGTTTTCGTGGACGAACCCAATGCGAAATTGGGGAGCCACTAGGTAGGAAAAATCTCTATTTGATGATTGGTAAGGCGCGAACGAACCTGATGCGAAATCAGGGAGTCGCTAGGATAGTTAGTAGACCTCGTAACTTATATAATCTAAATGATACAACCCGAGCGGTAAGGTTGTATCGTGTGGGAACGTTCAATTACTATATAAGGATTCTGGACGATAATTATAGGTTCAATGAACTTGCTCTAATTACCAATAACACAAATATATTCTACTTATAAAATTCTGTAGTACAAGTGTGTATGTGTCGCGATTGGAAATGAGAGGAAAAGATATGAAATGTGAAAGAAAGAATTTACCTAAACTACGGTGCTCGGTTTTCACGCACTGGCAATGCGGGGGACTCGGAAACAACTTCAACACTGACCAATAGACTATAAACCGAACAAACGGAATCTATAATGTTAGACTTTGATCCGAAAGGTACCTTAGCCCGATCTCGTTAGAAGTTAACTTTCCGAAATGCAGCACGACGTGACGCGATACGTGTCTACTGCAGTACTAACCCACGAGAGTGAGAATCTAAGGGTTTATATACCCCTACAATGAATGGAATACTTTGTTCATTATCTAATCGCGCTTAGAGATTAGGGCTTAGGGCCAGACTCTCATTTTTGTCACTTCTAACGAGATCGGAGCCAGGGCTCGGTCCTAAATCAAAGGGTTCGAAAGGTTATCTAGGACGCTTCCCGCCAGAGACGATCTGGAAGAGATTTCCGTGAGGAACGAACGGAATGTATTCTCTATCCGTAACATCTCCCCACCAAGAAGAAACATCGCGGTTCGCGTGATGCTTTCTCGGAAGGAAACGTCCTAGATACTATTGATTTTTAAGAGAGCAAAAAAAATGAAGTGAATAATAAAATTTTTGAATGGAGAAAGAAAGAGAAAAAAAACAAAGAGAAAACGCAATAGTAAACGTTAAAAGCAAATGACGGGTGTAGTGTATGTGTAATGTATACTTAAATCTAAGAACTCGTTCAAAGCGGGACCACGTATCCCAGCTGCAGCCATCCATTGGTAACGTCATAGGGTGACTGGCCCGGGAGCCTGTTGAGGAGAATGCGCCCTTCGATAAGTCCATCTTCCGCCCTCGATATCCTCGTGACGCAACCCCTTCTGTTCCCCATCACGTGCATTGCGATAGCCACGATTCTCGCAATGGGTCGAGCGCTGCGAGGTGCCACGCCCTCCAGGCGCAAGCGGATCGCCTGCCAGGGGAGGGTGCGGAACCGCGGCGGCAGGATCCACACCTGACTAATCTCCCGCTCCACCGTCAGGCCGCTGTCCCCCAGGAAGACGGAGACGATCCCCTCGTTCACTGCAGTCACCTTCCCCCTGGACCAGCAGGATCCTTCCTTCCTTACGGCCGCTAGGAGGCCCGGTCCGACTTCGGTCAGCAGAGGCACGCACAGGCAGTGGCGCTCCTCCATGTGCCTGCAAAAAGCTCTAAAAAATGACCTCACCTCCTCCGGGTGGTGCTCGGCAGTGATCCATGCCGTTGTTGGATCTTCAACTTCGCCAACAATGCAGCGAAAAGGTGCATGCACTTCTTCAGCCTTCATTGTACCCTCGTTTTCTTTTTCCACGGTTCCCCTGGAGTCCAGTCACGTATGTTGATGTCCGTGACCACGAAGAATTCGAGGTGGTGTGGCTGCTTCTCAGGCTCGACTGGTAAACGCTTTGTCCCTCTGGTCGTCGTACCTCTGCCCTTTACAACTCTTCCCTCCTTCGCAGGTTGATAGGGTCGAGGGATGATCGTTTTGGCACCCTCCTGGTGTGATAGGTAATGGCCCAACGGTATCTAAAGAAATTTTGTCGAATGCGTCCAACGGTGTGTCAGCGATCAACATCGGTTGACGAGTTTTCGTTCTGACCAATTTCTGTTCCTGACAACTTTTACATTTTCGAATGTAGTCTTGGATTTCATTGCGCATGTGTGGCCAATGAAACCTCGACCGGACACGATTGTAAGTCTTTGTCGCTCCTTTGTGTCCTCCTATCAAACTATCGTGTGCTTCTTGGATGATCTCTTGTCTATTTTCTAGAGAAGGCGTAGTAATAACGCAGTTACAGATTGTAATTCGGTAAAACGAATCTACGAAGGCCTCCTTCAATGTTCTAAAAAGTTCATTGGCCGATAATCCGTGATGATCTCCGGTAGCGGATATTCGAAAAGATTTGCTTCTATTTTCTTCTAGAGTAGATCGAAGAGTGTTCAAACCATTAACTATGTCTATTCTTTTCGGCTTATCGTAAAAGTTGTCAGAAATTACTATGCTGAAGGTTTTGAATAACCCATTGTTTGAAACTACAACCTGTCCCTTTTTTGCTCGTGCAGCTAAAAGTTCTTGCTTATTTATTGATCCTGTGTCTAGCAACAGTTTTCCTACGGGAGTTATTAAGTTACAGTCAACTGATACAAAATGAACATAGTGGTCCTCCCCTGCGGTGAGGGTGTCTGAGGAAATACTAATCCCTTTTTTCGGTTCCGGCGGCGCCTCTAGGTCGGTTTCGGTAGAGGAACCGTCGGTAGAGCTATCGAAGAATGGGTAAGGCTCTGCTGTGTGGTCAGAAGGTTGACGCACACTTGCCTCTCGTACCGTATTGTTTGGAAAGCCAATTACAGTAGGCTGCAAAAGCCCACCTGTTTCAGGAAATAGTATTTGCGGTACATTGGGGGAGTCCCCTTGTAAATTATTCGTATTTTCTATAACAGTGTTTTCTAACGGTGTGTCAAATGAAATTAGATCGCCCGACAGACTCGTATCCTTTTCCGTAGAAAAAATGTCTGTGGAATTTGCTGCGGGTAGAAAATGGTGAGGGGTGTCCTGGTTTTCGTCAGGCATGGTCACCTCTCGCGACAGACTAGGAAGAGATCTGTTTCTATTTATTATCGGCGAATGCTGTACCTTACCCAGGGTGGGCTCTCCTATTTCGTCTGAACTGCTTGTATCCTGATACTTGGGTCGTTTTTCTCGGTCCCTGCGTAACTGTTTGATACGTTGACCTATTGTATTAGTGTCAACGACTGATTTAGGTACGGGAATCTTAAACTCGGGGTCCTTGAATTCCCTCGGTATGAGTGGCAAACACATGGAAACAGGATTGCGTGATAATGCATCTGCATTTTTATTTATCTTTCCAGACTTATGAACAACCTGATAATCATACTCTAAGAGTCGAAGCTTCCACTTCATGAGTCTCGATGTCGGATCTTTTACAGAATGTAACCAAACTAACGGACGATGATCAGTAACCAGTGTAAATTTTGTTCCGTACACATACGGTCTGAAATATATGACGGCGTATACCATTGCTAAACATTCTTTTTCCGTGGCTGAATAATTTCTCTCAGCCTTATTGAGGCTGCGCGAAGCGTAAGCAATCGGTAAATCGCTTCCTATTTCCCCTTGACTAAGTACTGCTCCGATAGCATATTCGGAGGCATCTGTAGTAATAATGAATGGTTTGTTGAAGTCTGGGAATTGCAAAATAGGTTCTCGACAGAGTTCGTCACGTAACTGTTTGAAGCTATTCTCTTGCTCTTCAGCCCATTTGAACTTCTTGCCTTTTCCCAAAAGGTCAATTAGAGACTTTGCTTTTGTAGTGAAATCTGGTACGAACCTGCGATAATATCCTACTAGACCCAAAAATTGCTGAATATTCTTCTGTGATTTCGGCATTGGAAATTCTTTGACTGCTTTTAACTTTCGAGGATCGGGTCTTACTCCCTGTCTTGAAATAATATGCCCTAGATACGCAACTTCCTTCCGTAAAAATTCGCATTTATTAGTCTGAAGAGTTAGACCATGTTCTCGCAAACGGTTCAACAATTTCCTGACTTTAATATTGTGTTCGTGTAGTGACGAGGCGTGAACTACAACATCGTCTAGGTAAATAAAAACGTCCGTCCCCTGGAGCCCAGTTAATACCTGATCCATGAGACGTTGAAAAGTAGGTGGAGCATTTTTCAAACCAAACGGCATTCGCGAAAATTCGTAATGTCCGTTAGGAGTCGTAAAAGCTGTCTTCTGTCTGTCTTTCGGATCCATCTCTATTTGATGAAATCCGCTGGCGAGATCGAAAATGGAGAAATATTTGGCCCCACCAAGACGATCTAATATCTCGGTAATTTGAGGTAATGGATACTTATCGGAAATAGTTTTCTCATTGAGCGCGCGAAAATCTATTACCATACGCCAACGTTTGTTACCCTGCGCATCTGGTTTTTTGGGTACAATCCACAAAGGCGAATTGTACGGAGAATTCGATGGAGTAATAGTTCCTTCGGACAATAAACCATTAATTTGCTTTTTGATTTCCTCTTGGTGAACAGGAGGATAGCGATACTGTCTCGTGTTAACCGGAATCTCATCAGTAGTATGTAAAGAATGCTTGAAATTGGAGGCCTTTCCTAATTTATCTCCGGGAAGATAAAATATATCGGGAAATTCCTCTATCAGTGCGGTAACACTGCCCCGTTCTTCCTCGTTCAAATGACTTAACTGTAGTGATTCGGATATTCCCTGTATTCTATCTTCTCTAGTCTTGAAATTGCAATGACGTTGTATGTCTGAGTAACAATCTTCCTCTGAAGAGTCTAAAATGTCGTACGGTTCTATGAATTGTGGTTCTATTTCTACATCTAGGATTTCTTCGCTAGTATTTGTTGCCATAACATGACACTTTCCTTTATCGTTCAAGACGGCAGCCTCTCCTATATAGAGTTTCTCATGCGTCTTTACACGCGGCAAATAACCTTCCTTAACCTTCGGATTAGCTATTCTTATGGAAATCTGTTGAGATGATCGGGCATCGATGCGATGTTTAGTCGGCATCTCTGATTCTAACTGGTAATTTGAAAAACGAATAGGCCTAGTGGGCTTGTCTCTTAATACCATTGTCCCATGATAATAAGAAATTTCTGCTTCCTCTTGTTTCAAAAATGGACTTCCTATAAGACCGTCTGCTTCTATTGCAAGGTGCTTCACTACATAGAAAAAAGCAGGAGCTTCATGTATGTGAAGTATGGTAGTTCCTAGCGTACGAATTGGATTTGCCGTAAGGCCTGTTATTTCGATTTCCTCGCGTGAAACAATTTCTGCCCCTTTTCCCAAAACGTCAAGGACTACTAAATTTACGGATACTCCACCGTCAATTAGAAATTCCCCCGTGCCTGATTCCAGTTCTGGGATTTTGACTTTGATTCGTGGTGCTGGAGCTTCCTTGATGAGGGTTTTTCCTCGAAGCGGACAGTTCGAGGGCGAACTTCTTTGTTTTCGCTCATCGTGTCGCCTGTACGGTGAGCGTGATCGAAGTTTAAAGACTTGCTCGATTCTACTGACGAATCTCGTGAATCTCGTCGAAAACGCGGACTACGTGGTCGATTTTTACAAAATTTTCCATCATGTCCGGATGTACCGCAATGCCAACAATACGACTTTGACATGCGATCCTTATCGTTATTCTTTAAAATTGTATATTTCTTTTCTCCGTCCCTTACAATTGACGAATCTGAACGATAGGAAGGGGAGTGAGAGGGGCTCCTATGGCGTAAGGTCCAAGCGGATGCTCGTCCTTCTCTTTCCTCCTCGAAACCAGATGGTCTCGAGCGTCGGTCCCTATGTCTATCGTATCTGCTCGGAGATAGAGGATATGACACCTCACGCTCGCGATAACGGGAACCCTGATCGTATGACTCTTGGCGAGACCACCTCGATGGTGATTCGTTTCGCGGCGACTGTCGTCGGTTTCTCAGTCTTTTGTCTATCTGTAGCACGGCGTCGTAAGCATCTTCCAAATTTTTTATGTCCCCCTGAGATGCCGACACCTTCAGGGAAATCCGATCGGGTAATCCGTCGATAAAGTTTTCAATGACGTCTTTTTCCATCAATTCAATAAATTCTTCGGCATGTTCTTCCCCGTATTTTTCCCTTATGGCTCCGCGCGTACAGTGGACCAAATGGCTTGTCCTATCGATGTATTGTCGTAGGTTTTCTCCTTCGCGGATGCGTAACCTCGCGATTTCTACCTGATAATTCGACAGGCTCTTACCGGGAGCGAACCGTTTCTTTAAATGCTGAACCAATGCTTTTGTGGTAGTAAACTTGTGCCCTAACGTACATCTACGTGCTGGCCCGACGAGTTTAGTAAGAACAATTGCCAGATACTCGGCCTCCGTACCATCCGGAATCAAAGTTAACCCGTCCTCTATAATTTGCGCGAAACGCGTTAAAGAAGGGTCTTCCCCGTCGAAGGTCGGAATTGTCGAAGTAATATTCTGTAAGCATGTCTTTTGCGTCAAAAGCGACATAGAATGCGCAAGCGAAACCGTCAAGTTCATTATGTCAATGGAAGAAGTATTTGCAGTTGAATTCGGCATTTTAAAAGAATGTAACTAGAGAAAACTAGTATATAATTAAAAGTAGGTAACTAGTGAAAACTAGTATATAGAAATCTTTTAACTAGGAAAACTAGTATATTATTGACTTTTAACTAGGAAAACTAGTATATTAAATCTTGTAACTAGGAAAACTAGTATATTATTGATATAAAAGCGTGACTAGCGAAAACTAGTATATCACTAATAATATCGAGACGTAACTAGGAAAACTAGTATATTGTCAATACTCAGCTACGAGTAATTTAACGTAGTGAACCCACAATTAAAGTAATCCTAAAATAATTGAACTAATCCCACCGCTGTCACCAGTTCTGTTACGAGCCAGGGCCGCGAGAAGCACGAGTGGCCGGCGAAGGGTTATAAACCCAGGAATATGGTATCAATTTGTTAGTTAAGGTACACGGACGAACCCAATGCGAAATTGGGGAGCCGCTAGGAATGTAGACAGTGAGGACGAACCTGACGCGAAATCAGGGAGCCTCTAGGAATGGAATCAGACGCAGACGAACCTGATGCGAAATCAGGGAGCTGCTGGGAAGGTGAAACTTCGTGAACGAACCCAATGCGAAATTGGGGAGTCACTAGGAAATGACGCGCAGACGAACCCGATGCTAAACCGGGGAGCTGCTAGGAGGTTGTAGAATAGCGCGGACGAACCCAATGCGAGATTGGGGAGCCGTTGGGAGGTTGGATGAAAGCACAGACGAACCTGATGCGAAATCAGGGAGCTGTTAGGATGCGGACGAACCTGATGCGAAATCAGGGAGCCGCTAGGATGGTATAGTTTTCGTGGACGAACCCAATGCGAAATTGGGGAGCCACTAGGTAGGAAAAATCTCTATTTGATGATTGGTAAGGCGCGAACGAACCTGATGCGAAATCAGGGAGTCGCTAGGATAGTTAGTAGACCTCGTAACTTATATAATCTAAATGATACAACCCGAGCGGTAAGGTTGTATCGTGTGGGAACGTTCAATTACTATATAAGGATTCTGGACGATAATTATAGGTTCAATGAACTTGCTCTAATTACCAATAACACAAATATATTGTACTTATAAAATTCTGTAGTACAAGTGTGTATGTGTCGCGATTGGAAATGAGAGGAAAAGATATGAAATGTGAAAGAAAGAATTTACCTAAACTACGGTGCTCGGTTTTCACGCACTGGCAATGCGGGGGACTCGGAAACAACTTCAACACTGACCAATAGACTATAAACCGAACAAACGGAATCTATAATGTTAGACTTTGATCCGAAAGGTACCTTAGCCCGATCTCGTTAGAAGTTAACTTTCCGAAATGCAGCACGACGTGACGCGATACGTGTCTACTGCAGTACTAACCCACGAGAGTGAGAATCTAAGGGTTTATATACCCCTACAATGAATGGAATACTTTGTTCATTATCTAATCGCGCTTAGAGATTAGGGCTTAGGGCCAGACTCTCATTTTTGTCACTTCTAACGAGATCGGAGCCAGGGCTCGGTCCTAAATCAAAGGGTTCGAAAGGTTATCTAGGACGCTTCCCGCCAGAGACGATCTGGAAGAGATTTCCGTGAGGAACGAACGGAATGTATTCTCTATCCGTAACAAATGTATAGAAACTTGTTTATGTTACATTATTTGAATTATTGTTTCAATAAGAATTTATTGTCAAAACGATTATTTAAATAAATAAATATCTGTAATATATATATATTTATATAGGGGGAGTTCCCCTAGCCCCGGACAGCACCTAGTATCGGACATTAGCTGTATCTCAATAATCTGAAATGCAACAAAGTCGTTTTAACCGTCAAAACAAAGGAAAGGCTAAAACAAACGACGTGCGGAAATTGCACGTTTCTGTCGCGTGAACAAAGCCATTAAAATCATTCGACTGTTAGCGTTCTTGTAAAAATATTATAAAAGATTACTTATTTAAAAATATTATAAAAGATTACTTATTTAAAAATATTATAAAAGATTACTTATTTAAAAATATTATAAAAGATTACTTATTTAAAAATATTATAAAAGATTACTTATTTAAAAATATTATAAAAGATTACTTATTTAAAAAATTGTTCAAATAAAGAATAATAATAGATAATACTTTAATAATACATAATAATACAAATTTTTGTAATTATTTGTTCAAAATGTTGATTTGTATAACATTATAAAAAATCATCGAAATCATCAGAATCATAGCCGAAACCGAAATCAAATTTAATCACGAGTATAAAAAGATCGCGTCCGAGTTTGGCTAATCTATGTAATAATGTAATCCGAATGTCTCCGGCTATCCGTGACGATCAAGCATCCGACGCGATCAAGCTACCCGATGCGATCAAGCTACCCGATGCGATCAAGCTACCCGATGCGATCAAGCTACCCGATGCGATCAAGCTACCCGATGCGATCAAGCTACTCGATGCGATCAAGCTACTCGAACATTCAGATGTCTCGAGTACTCGCTCGAGCTCGCTCGACTTTCTCCGGCTCGACCCGAACCCGTATATGCGGGAACCCGCGCACCCCTAGTGTGCGCTGCTTGTGCGCTTATGCCAGCCACAATCTATTTTTAGCACTTGCCATGTTGCCATGTTGTATTGCTTTACAGCTTACGGAAACGAAACTGAAATTCGACTGTCGAGCCGTCGAGCGTATGAATCGCAATCTGGAGCTAGCCTTCGGGTCCCCGTGCAGCGAGGATTTTTTTTTTATTTTTATTTTTCATTACTTTTTTAATTACATTTTTTAACCTTCCAAAAAATTAAAAATGTTAAAACTATGTTCAAAATATGTATTCATTTTAAATAGAAACGTTTTGTTACTGTCATAATTGCATTAATAAAAATTGGTATATGATCGAGAACAGGTTGATGGTATTTATTTGGACTGATTGGAGAATACGAAAATGCAGGAAGTATTTTTTAGTTTATGAAACAATTTGTAGATTTATTAGTTGTCAAACAAATAATAAAATAAATTGTATAATATATATAAATTGATTTTATACTAGCATACACAAGTTTATTTATTAAAAAATACAGTCATAACTATAATTATAATAGAATTTCATAAAATGTATATTGAGGTTATTGCAAACTCATCTTTTTTCGCAATGATGCTCTAATTTCATTGCTTCTCTCGAATGTCCATTTCCTTCCGAGACAGTGGCGTTTCTAGCAGGTGTAAATAAAAAATGTTGATATAAAATGTATCATAATTAAACTACAATTATTCTAATAACGTGGAATGTAGTACATATTAAGTTTTAGTTACCCGGATTTTCTTCTTCGACGTTAAGCACTCTTTACTGCTTCTCGTAATTTACGTATATGCAACATTAGGGTGGACCTTATTTTTCGACCATGAAATTTTTTTGGTCCCGTAAACCAGAATTGTGACAAATGTTGAGAAAATGGTCTGGAAAAATTTTGGGGCCGTTTGAATAATGGGAAAATGAGTTTTTAATGGAAAATGAGAATTTTTTAAATCTTGACATAAATAGACGTTATGATATATCGTTGAATTTGTCTTTTATCTCTTTAAGAATCCATATATAGCATAAACAGTTGTTGATAGAAAAAACATCCGTGACCTTGAAAACTTTAAATAATGACTTTGAAAAAATTTTTTTCCTTTGATACTATATCCACCTCCTTATATACTACAACTTTTGTTTGAAGAGTTTTTTCATATATACATAACTGGCAGAGATATTACATATAAATAAATTCATTAATACGCTCCAATCTACAAAAGAACAAGAAAGCGAGCTAATAAAAACGTGGTAAGAATAGTTCTAATATCGGAAAAAGAAGTTATTATGAATAATAAGTAGTCTGACTGAAACATGGACTGAAGGTGGTCAATGATACCGCTGAACGGGGCGTTAAACTAATGGAGGATCATAATAAAATTTTATCTAGAAACAAAGAGGAGAAATAATATATGTATACTATACAAACTGTGATGGAAAGCAGTATCCTGACGCCACAAAGCAGAATTTGTCAAAGGATTTGTAAATATTTTTTAATATAGCGAGAAACACCTGATCAATCCCTACATGATTAATTGCATTTTTAAGAGGCATTGAAGACTGCTTGTTAACTGGGAGTTATTAAATTTTTCATTTTCCTCAGAGTCAGTAAGTTCTTTATTTTTTTCGAAGTCATTAAGTTTTCCATTTTTCTTGGAGTTATTAAATTTTTCATTTTCTTCAGTGTCGTCAAGTTTTTTCATAGAGTCATTGAAGTTTCCATTTTTCTTGGAGTCATTCAATTTTTCATTTTCTTCAGAGTCATTAAGTTCTTTATTTTTCTCGGAGTCATTAAGTTTTTCATTTTTCTTGGAGTCATTGAAAAGTCCCTCTTTGTCGTTTACGCGCTGTCGTTAAAAAAGTTCTGGTATGTTGCTAGTCTAAACATATGATCAATGCTATTTTTCAGTTTCTCTAAAAAATCTGCATTTGTCTAATTTTTGCGTGTTTTTCAGTTTGTGTAATTAACATTTTGAACCAAAAAATCGGGAAAAAATCTCAAATATCAATTTCAATTAAATGCAGTTATATGATTAAATTAATGCAAGTAAATGGGAAAAATTGACCGAAAATTGAATGGCGCAACGGCTGTTTTAATAATTCGAAGGACTACCTCGTCCGGCTAGACCCTTCATTCCAAATTGTAATATTCCAATATTTCAGTATCATTTTAAATATTTCAAGTACTATTTAAAACTATTAATGAGTTTTAACAACAAAATATTTTAAATGGAAAACTAAATTTTGACAAATAAAATACGATTATAGCAAGCTTGCTATAAATGTCGAAAACTCGAGTCTGGCCAGAGACATTATTTTCAGGAAACACTATTCTATGATGACGAACGGAAAAAAGGGAAGTGAAGCTCGAGGGCTTCGGTTGCCGCGGAGTGGAGTGAAACATTGTAACATGATACGGGTCGGGTCGGGTATATCGATGTAAAATAACACAATATTTTTTAAGAATTATTATTTTATATTAAAACGTTTGTAGCTTATTGCAACGTTGACCGATTTTGACGAAATTTTCAGAATATGTTTAATTGACACATATCTATAAAACGTATTTTTTAAATTTTCAATGTAGGCCCATATAAAGATGTTGTAAAATGCAACTTTTAGTAAGTAAGTAAATACGTATTTATTTATTTATTTCAGCCTCGTGGCCCAGAAATTGGACTTGGATTATAATTCTCGAAGCCATTCATCCCTCTATTTATCCATTCATCCGTTCCTCCACCCATCCATCCATATCGCATGCCACATCAAATACCTTATTGTCTATGTTGATCTATCCCAATCCCAATGTCTCCCCGCTAATCCCGCCTCTCTCTTGATTATCTCTTGTGATTAATTCTTTCCTTTTTTCTCTATACTCCTAACCCATTCTACAATTTCTCCCACTCTTTTCTCCTGTACTATCTTTTCTATACTTATGTTAATTTTTTCTACCCCTTCACAGTCTTCTGCCAGGTGTTTTAGTTTCCCCAAGTGTCTCTCATTTTTTCTACAATTCCGATCAGTTGCTATTTTTGAAAAAATTATTTTCACATCCTGTACTAAACTAATTGTTCTAGCTTCCCAAAAAGTTCAAATCGTATAGTACAATATTAAAGAAGTTATCATTTTTAGAGCGTCCGAAAATTTTTGCGAGTCACAGTATGTACATATATCGCACAGAACACAATTCTTCTTTCTATTAAATCGCATTTCTTAGGTCAAACAATTGCGTTTTGTAATGTATAATAACATGTAATAATAATGTAAAATGTAATAACGTTAAAAATTACTTAATATACACCCGCGGTAAAATCAGTAAGTATAACTTTCGTCCTCACAGCAGAAACGTCGAAAAAATTTTGACAATGATGTCCCACAATAAAAAAAATCTGAAAAAACTTGACGACACTGCCTGCTGTAGTACTTTATCAAGGAACCAAACAGTAGAATAGCATGTTTTCATATTTTCTAGAAATCTGCATTTTTCCGATTTTTGGGGGTTTTTCATTGTTTACGACTACAGTTTGCAACCAAAAAATCTGAAAAAATTCTATAAAATGCGTCTTAGGATCCAAAATATGTAACATTTTTTTTAGAATTTTAGAACGTATTTGAGACCGGAAAATTGCGCTCGACTGTGCAACAGGCCTAACGGTTCTGGAGAACCGATTACACTGTCCAACACCAAAGTTTTCAATATACTGTTGGGTCCTTCTTATAGAGTTTTTTGCGCTGATTCCGAATCTGTCCTTAATTTTTCTCCTATACGCACAGTTTTTGAAAAACATGGCTTTGAAAAAAAACATATTTTTCAACTTTAAACAAATATTGTGGTTATTATAAAAGATATTGAATTGTTCTTTACAGCAAAAGATTCTGTAGACTTTCCCGAATACAGTGATATCCATATTAATACATTATGATTGTTTAAACATGTTTAAACAATGATTAAAGACGGAGAGACACTACTTTTGCACCAATTTTTGAGGATATTTTTCAATTTATCTCAAAAAATTAGGGTCCAGCGGAAAATCGAACTATACCACGCGATAGAGCAGACTTTTATCTTGAGAAACCACCCTTTCAAGTTTGTAACGTCGACGTTTTTTTCGAACCACAAAACAAAATAACTAATATAGAATATTAGAATGTAATGGAGAAGCGTTTGAGCATCTTCTTCAATAAAGACATTTTTTGAAAATATCTCGAGATCTAATAATTTTTTGCCATGTGTACCCCAATCATTTTTTACGTAGAATGAACAGAAGAATCGATCTGTGTAAAAAACAATATGCATTTCTATATAAAGAAATGATGCAATTGTTAATTGCACATGCACTGCTGCATCCAAAAAAAGTTAAAGACCTACAGATGTAGTTTTCTTCGAACCATTTATCTTTCTCCTTTTGCATTTTTTTGTAAATGCAATAATAACCGAGTTATGACTTGTAACAATTGCGTGAATCACCCTGTATACTTAAAATTTAAAAAATACGTTTTATAGATTTGTGTCAATTAAACATATTCTGAAAATTTCAGGGTAACCCTAAAGTTATTCTTCTAAATTTTCGTAGAAAAAATTGGTTTTCAATTTGGTTTAATTAATAATAACTGTGCCTAAAAATATGAAAAAAATTGGAGACAGTATTGATGACAGTAAGTATTTCATCATTAAATTAATTTCCAAGATGGTGGCTTTTAAACTTCGATATAAAATCTGTGTTTCTTCGAAATCTTCCGGCTTTTCTATTTTTTAAAACTAGAGTTTGCAACAAAGGCTCGGGAAAAATTAAAATACTTCTATGAATATAATTTATATTATTAGAGATTTGTATATTAGTTACATATTTGATATAAAACAATATAAACTGTATGTCCTAATCCTGGCCAATGATGATGTACGATCTGATCCAGTCTAAAGATGATGTAGGATCTGATCCAGGCTAAAGATGATGTAGGATCTGTTCTAGGCTAAAGATGATGTAGGATCTGATCCAGGCTAAAGATGATGTAGGATCTGATCCAGGCTAAAGATGATGTAGGATCTGTTCTAGGCTAAAGATGATGTAGGATCTTGTCCATGCTAAAGATGATGTAGGATCTTGTCCATGCTAAAGATGATGTAGGAGCTGATCCAGGCTAAGTACTAGACTAGGGGGCAGCACTATATGGGCACGGCCAAAACCCGGGCGTGAGCACTCTCATATACTCTCTGATAGTATCACCGACGAGATACTATTAAAGACTGCCAGCCCCTGTGTTATTCCGCGGGACCAGTAAGTGGGCGCGAGTGGGCGCGGGGATAACGTGAAAGTTACAGTGATCTGATATACCACAGCGCTAAAAGTTCCACAATCGACGAGATATTCGTCAAGTTGAAGAAGAATGATATAGTAGAATGCTGACATTACCTATTCTGTAATTGCCTTATAATACTATATATAATTCTCTTATTGCATTCTTATTTTCCTTATTATCACCATTGTAATAATTGTTTACAATATAATCGATAGTTTATAGATGTAGGAAAAATGGAAGTAATTACTACGTAATATTCTACAAATGTATTGGAATTTAAAAGTAATTTGAACATTATTGCGTTATATATAAAATAATGATTCTTAAAAAATATTCTGTTATGTTGTGTAATGACAAAATTCAATCGTTCTTATTAAGATCCTTAGTAGGAAACAGAAAATTAATTTTTTTACTTATTTATCCCATACTTGTAATGCTCGACAGCATTATTGACTGCAATTATTAAAGTAGAGGTAGTAACAAGATAAAAGTATTAACTAATTAAACTAATTTTCGACGGCTCCTATCCATACAATGTTATTTAGAGGCAGTATTTCGTACGAAGATATCTAAAAAAATAATTCTATTTGACTCTATACGAATATTTCTTGCACCATATATGACGCTATTTAAAAAGTGCGTGTAACATTATTTTATTTCATTCTGAACTGAACCACTTCCTGAAACATGATTCATTTATGAGTACATTGTGCGACGAGGCGAAGAGCTAGCAGACGAAGTCGAAGTCGAAATCTTAAAAGAATAAGGACTTCCCGCGTCTCTTTTTTTCCCGACGCTGTCCTTCATTATGTCCGAAACTTGCGTCGCTCATTGCATAAGCAAATATCATCGGAATTATATAATTTTGGTATCATTTTCATAAAAAGAAACAAAATTCACCAAATATGTTAAGGAAAATCCTATAAAAAAGTAATGATAAATAATTAAGCTTTGTTGTTTGATTAGTAGTCTCACACCGATATACCCGACCCGACCCGTATCATGTTACAATGTTTCACTCCATTCCACGGCGATCGAAGCCCTCGAGCTTCACTTCCCTTTTCTCCGTTCGTCATCATAGAATAGTGTTTCCTGAAAATTGAATGTCTCTGGCCAGACTCGAGTTTTCGACATTTATATAGCAAGCTTGCTATAATCTTATCTTATTTGTCAAAATTTAGTTTTCTATTTAAAATATTTTGTTGTTAAAACTCATTAATAGTTTTAAATAGTACTTGAAATATTGAAAATGATATTGGAATATTGGAATATTACAATTTGGAATGAAGGGCCTAGCCGGACGTGGTAGTCCTTCGAATTATTTAAACAGCCGTTGTGCCATTCAAATTTGGGTAAATTTTCCCCATTTACTTGCATTAATTTAATCATATAATTGCATTTAATTGAAATTGATATTTGAGATTTTTTCCCGATTTTTTGGTTCAAAATGTTAATTACACACAAAGTGAAAAACACGCAAAAATTCGACAAATGCAGGTTTTTTAGAGAAATTGAAAAATAGCATTGATCATATTTTTAGACTATCAACATATGTACCAGAACTTTTTTTACGACAGCGCGTAAACGACAAAGAGGGACTGAGGTACGAGGCAGCCGACACAGTTCAAAAGGCTGCGTACCGATTACATCAATGCACATAGGAAAGTTTTTTATTTTTCAATCTTTTTTTACGGAATTACCAACGTATTTGTGAGATTCTTCTAATTAAAATGAGCCTAAATACGGCACAATTTGAGCCATATTTACTTATTTAAAGTGTGATCATAATTACCTAATATAGGTTATTATAATAGGTCATTTAATATAATATATTTATAATTATAAATAATTTAGGGATGTGCGGGCCGCTCGATGTTCGGGTTCGGGTCGGGTCGGGTCGCAGAAAGTCCGGCGGCCCGTCGATTCGACTTCGAATTCGTCGGGTGGGTACGAAAAGAATCGAATAAGTTCGGGCGGACGAGTTATTGCGTTATCCGAGATTCAAATACTCTGCGTTCTTATGACATAGATAATGGTAATAATGGTTTTCTTTCTTAACTTATAACGTGATTTTTAATATACTTGGTTTTTTTAGAACTACATTAGGTATATTCGCCAAACACGTGCCTGCTCTTTATATGTATTAAAGCTTGAATAATGCACGTTTAATGTGAAAAACTTAAAAGACAATATTTCTAGCTTTTTAACGAATTTTCTCCGAATGAACTTAGATATGTATCGATAATATCATTAAAATATTCTTACGGAAGTTATACAATACACCTAGAAGATTACAATATGGTAAAGTATGGCAATAATTCAATGACTCCAAGAAAAATGGAAAACTTAATGACTCCGAGAAAAATAAAGAACTTAATGACACTGAGGAAAATGAAAAATTGAATAACTCCAAGAAAAATGGAATACTTAATGACTCCGAGAAAAATAAAGAACTTACTGACTCTGAGGAAAATGAAAAATTTAATAACTCTCAGTTAATAAGCTGTCTTCAATACCTCTTAAAAATGCAATTAATCGCATGTAGGGATTGATCAGGTGTTTCTCTCTATATTAAAAAAATATTTAAAAATCCTTTGACAAATCTGTTTTGTGGCGTCAGGATACTGCTGTCGATATTCCATCACAGTTTGTATAGTATATATTATTTCTCCTCTTTGTTTCTATATAAAATTTTATTATGATCCTCCATTAGTTTAACGCCCCGTTCAGCGGTATCATTGACCACCTTCAGTCTATGTTTCAGTCAGACTACTTATTATTCATAATAACTTCTTTTTCCGATATTATAACTGTTTTTCTTTTGTAGATTGGAGCATATTAATAAATTTATTTATAAGGGAGTAGAGAGACTTCCAGGATTGCAAAATATTCATTTACTCATTTCTCGATAATACAAACACGGGGTTTTTCACTAGTCAAAAACGCTAGATAAAACATCGATCTAGGGCGATCTGCCTCAAAAGTCCTATTTTTTCGTTTACGAGGCGTAATTTGCATTATTCGGCAGCATGTAGCTATGAAAATAGCTATACATATGCGCAGTTGTATGCTTCCGAATAATGCAAATTACGCCCCTTACTATCTCTGTCAGTTATGTATGTATGAAAAATCTCTACAAACAAAAGTTGTAGTATATAAGGAGGTGGATATAGTATCAGAGAAAAAAAATTTTTTCAAAGTCATTATTTCAAGTTTTCAAGGTCACGGATGTTTTTTCTATCAACAACTCTTTATGCTATATATGGATTCTTAAAGAGAAAAAAGACAAATTCAACGATATATCATAACGTCTATTTATGTCAAGATTTAAAAAATTCAAAATTTTCAAATTTGCTGCGCCTCATTTTCCCATCATCCAATCGGCCCCAACATTTTTCCAGATCATTTTCTCAACATTTGTTACAATTCTGGTTTACGGGACCAAAAAATTTCATGGTCGAAAAATAAAGTCCAGCCTAATGTACATATATGTAAATTACGAAAAGCAGTAAAGGGTGCTTAACGTCGAAGAAGAAAATCCTGGTAATTAAAACTTAATATGTACTACATTCTACGTTATTAGGATAATTGTAGTTTAATTATGATACATTTTATAAGCAATGAGATTAGAGCATCATTGCGAAAAAAGATGAGTTTACAATAACCTCAATATTTTATGAAATTCTATTATTATTATAGTTATGACTGTATTTTTTTATTATAGGAAGACAGAAGATCAAATAAACTTGTGTATGCTAGTATAAAATCAATTTATATATATTATACAATTTATTTTATTATTTGTTTGACAACTAATAAATCTACAAATTGTTTCATAAACTAAAAAATACTTCCTGCATTTTCGTATTCTCCAATCAGTCCAAATAAATACCATCAACCTGTTCTCGATCATATACCTATAGGTATAATAAGGTATTAATATATTTTTATTAATGCAATTATGACAGTAACAAAACGTTTCTATTTTAAATGAATACATATTTTGAACATAGTTTTTATATTTTTAATTTTTTGGAAGGTTAAAAAATGTAATTAAAAAAGTAATGAAAAATAAAAATAAAAAAAAATCCCCGCTGCACGGGGACTCGAATGCTAGCTCCAGATTGCCATTCATACGCTCGACGGCTCGACAGCCGAATTTCAGTTTCGTTTCCGTAAGCCGTAAAGCAATACAACATGGCAACATGGCAAGTGCTAAAAATAGATTGCGGCTGGCACAAGCGCACAAGCAGCGCACACGGATATAGTAAAGGTACGCTGGTGAGTGTAGCGCGCGGGCGCGTTGCTAACACTCTGCTAACACGATACATACAGTGTCTTCTGCACCGACGAAATGCCGTCGGTGGCCTCCTGTTTCTCACTCCAGTCAGAATATATCCTAGAGGGCGTAAGAGAACACCGAAAAATTTTAGGCTCGCCAACTCCCGTAAGGCTAGCAGTCTTTAATAGTATCTCGTCGGTGACAGGGGCTGTCGGTGCCTCCTGTTTCTCTGGATGGAGCCAAAATATATCCTAGAGGGCGTAAAAAATACCGACATATTCGAGGGACACGAACTCCCATAAGGCTGGCAGTCTTTAATAGTATCTCGTCGGTGCCGATAGCTCCTGCTGAGGCAGGAGCGTCACGGATACGAAATCGGGAACGTTCCCTGCATCACATGCATGGGAACGTGACACTGTTCATTTGGTAAAAAAGCAACTTGCCCAAATCGATGTTTATTGAATGTATATTGCTTCCTATATGTCCAGGACATTCAAAAACATTGAAATGAATGAGATTTATTGAAAATTGTGATTAAAACAAGCATTTAAAAATCAACATTTTATGAATCCTATTTGCCACCGAAAAAATTACCTCTTTTCTTATTGATACCCTGGAGAATCTATTTAATACTATGTGTCCTTTTTTGTTGCAAATGAATAGTATTTGTCTGTATTTAGAGTATATCTCTCGTACTAAGATTTAATATTTATAATTTATTGAAATAACAATGCTCAATAAACTAAAGAGAATCTTCAAAGTTTTCAATCTTTGGTGAAGGATATATTTCGAGTCCCCCATGGGCCCTCATTGTATCAAAGTGCATTATTATCAGCGTTCATTTCTCTATGAAATCGTGCAAGAATCACATCCTGCTCGGTCCTGGTACACAAGTTATTATTGTTTAAAGCGTATGTGTCGCCTGAATTGCGGCCGAACTTCTGGCATTTTGATGATGCAGTCGAAAATTAATATTGAAAGATGTTGAAGAAAAAAGTAATGACAATAATGATTTGTCAATGTAATATAGTATAATGTCAATTTTTATTGTTGTTTATACAATAAAAATTATGTTTTTGTTTTTTATAATTAATATTATGCTTTTCGCACAGTTTTAAATAAAATATTTTTAATTATGTTTATAAAATCTATTACTTCAGAAATGATTGATTATTGTGTTTATTTAAAACCTGAACCTGATTTATCAGACACTCCCGTTAATCTGAGAAAAAAATGTTTTAAACAAAACTTAATCAACATTCAGCGGTCTACAAATCTCAATCCAAAAAATTAAAAAAGAAATTTTTAATGTGTTCAAGATTGGCGCGCCCGAGCGCCATATTGTCACACCAGCACCGCGCGACCCCGTCAAGACTAGCGCGATCCCGCCGAAACCGCGAGCGTTATCGTATGCCATCGAGGCTAACGCGGGCAATAGATCGGCTGCGTGATTGGTCTATTCCCATTTTCGATCATTCTGGAATGTTCGCGAACGCTCAACCGGAACCACCGGTGCGTGACGAACATCCAGAAGGATCGAGACAATAAAAGAGAGTGACAACCGCCGCCTCACTCTCTCTGCGACAAACTCTCTCTGCGACAAACGATCAGTTGATCAACATCAAGTCAAAGCGATTCCATTCAAAGTCTTCTTTATTTCAACTTATTGTATGCCAGTTCAGCTACATAGTGTTACATCATTTGACAATCTGTTCTCATAGTGAAAATACAGTTATTTATACATAGATCCATACAGTCGTGCTCACAATATCATTTATACAGTCCACTTCTCTTCCAGTTCAAATCCATCCGTTACCACACTTATCCATTCCTTTCAATCTTGCATTCTGCCTCTTATTCCAATCACTCTGCTATCCTGTCTCACTCTTCTCAGTCATTCCATTCTTTCAATTACACGTTCCTGTCATTCCTTGGTCGAGCAAGACCGCTTCCTTTACATAATGCATAAATAATTAATGTTACCTTGAATTTTCAAAAGCCAATATGTATTTTTGAATTCATAATATTGTAGCTGATATTAAAATGAATCCAACGACCTAAATTACTATACATTTAAACTTTCAAATACAGTAATTCTTCAATCGGAGTCCTGGGTCGTGTCTTCCATCGGAGTCCAGTGCCTACTCACTCCACTGCCGGCCAACGCTGCGCCGCACAGTGGGCCGGATTGGGGTAAAGTGTGACATTTACCCCTAAAACGAACTTTCTCGTATCGATATCTAATATATGAACATTGCATCCCAAATGTCCATAGACCTCGGAAATGAAGAACACAGTACAATTTAATAAATATTATAGTTGTAATATGCATTGAAAGTTTGACGTTTTAAGAGGCGTATTTTTCACGAGAAGAATTGCTTCTCTTTGATGCGATGCCCTGACGTTGCTATTTAATATTTTCTCTCGCTTTTTTTTTTTAAATTGAAGAGCAGATTTTTGCGATAAGAAATCGTATCTTACATTATTAATTAGTCGGCATAATATATTAAAACTCAATGCTGAAGTAAAAGTAGAAAATTTTAAAAATTCTTTATATTCGGTAAGGGAGATCTTTAAAGTCTCAGGATGTCCCAGGGTCTAACAAATTGGAATATTTTTAGTACACCTTCCTGTAAATAACCGTGAAAGAATTAATTCCCTAGTCGAACCTATTCTCAAATTATTACTGTTTAAAGCTATCAATGTTCGAATAGCGAGCAGAGTCGGAGCGGAGCGAAGCATAGTTTGTAGACGGGCGACGTGAGGTAGCGACGTAAGAGGAGCGCGCGAAAAGCCGAATCACGCTTAACGACCGTTGTTTATTTCACGTTCGCGGATAGTAACGAATTATTATAAATAGAGGGTTCACGGAGGGACTCGGCCTTTATTCCCTAACTTATGGCTACAAGTGTTTATATATTATTATTATTATTATTATTACTATTACTATTACTATTACTATTACTATTACTATTACTATTACTATTACTATTACTATTACTATTACTATTACTATTACTATTACTATTACTATTACTATTACTATTACTATTACTATTACTATTACTATTACTATTACTATTACTATTACTATTACTATTACTATTACTATTACTATTACTATTACTATTACTATTACTATTACTATTACTATTACTATTACTATTACTATTACTATTACTATTACTATTACTATTACTATTACTATTACTATTACTATTACTATTACTATTACTATTACTATTACTATTACTATTACTATTACTATTACTATTACTATTACTATTACTATTACTATTACTATTACTATTACTATTACTATTACTATTACTATTACTATTACTATTACTATTACTATTACTATTACTATTACTATTACTATTACTATTACTATTACTATTACTATTACTATTACTATTACTATTACTATTACTATTACTATTACTATTACTATTACTATTACTATTACTATTACTATTACTATTACTATTACTATTACTATTACTATTACTATTACTATTACTATTACTATTACTATTACTATTACTATTACTATTACTATTACTATTACTATTACTATTACTATTACTATTACTATTACTATTACTATTACTATTACTATTACTATTACTATTACTATTACTATTACTATTACTATTACTATTACTATTACTATTACTATTACTATTACTATTACTATTACTATTACTATTACTATTACTATTACTATTACTATTACTATTACTATTACTATTACTATTACTATTACTATTACTATTACTATTACTATTACTATTACTATTACTATTACTATTACTATTACTATTACTATTACTATTACTATTACTATTACTATTACTATTACTATTACTATTACTATTACTATTACTATTACTATTACTATTACTATTACTATTACTATTACTATTACTATTACTATTACTATTACTATTACTATTACTATTACTATTACTATTACTATTACTATTACTATTACTATTACTATTACTATTACTATTACTATTACTATTACTATTACTATTACTATTACTATTACTATTACTATTACTATTACTATTACTATTACTATTACTATTACTATTACTATTACTATTACTATTACTATTACTATTACTATTACTATTACTATTACTATTACTATTACTATTACTATTACTATTACTATTACTATTACTATTACTATTACTATTACTATTACTATTACTATTACTATTACTATTACTATTACTATTACTATTACTATTACTATTACTATTACTATTACTATTACTATTACTATTACTATTACTATTACTATTACTATTACTATTACTATTACTATTACTATTACTATTACTATTACTATTACTATTACTATTACTATTACTATTACTATTACTATTACTATTACTATTACTATTACTATTACTATTACTATTACTATTACTATTACTATTACTATTACTATTACTATTACTATTACTATTACTATTACTATTACTATTACTATTACTATTACTATTACTATTACTATTACTATTACTATTACTATTACTATTACTATTACTATTACTATTACTATTACTATTACTATTACTATTACTATTACTATTACTATTACTATTACTATTACTATTACTATTACTATTACTATTACTATTACTATTACTATTACTATTACTATTACTATTACTATTACTATTACTATTACTATTACTATTACTATTACTATTACTATTACTATTACTATTACTATTACTATTACTATTACTATTACTATTACTATTACTATTACTATTACTATTACTATTACTATTACTATTACTATTACTATTACTATTACTATTACTATTACTATTACTATTACTATTACTATTACTATTACTATTACTATTACTATTACTATTACTATTACTATTACTATTACTATTACTATTACTATTACTATTACTATTACTATTACTATTACTATTACTATTACTATTACTATTACTATTACTATTACTATTACTATTACTATTACTATTACTATTACTATTACTATTACTATTACTATTACTATTACTATTACTATTACTATTACTATTACTATTACTATTACTATTACTATTACTATTACTATTACTATTACTATTACTATTACTATTACTATTACTATTACTATTACTATTACTATTACTATTACTATTACTATTACTATTACTATTACTATTACTATTACTATTACTATTACTATTACTATTACTATTACTATTACTATTACTATTACTATTACTATTACTATTACTATTACTATTACTATTACTATTACTATTACTATTACTATTACTATTACTATTACTATTACTATTACTATTACTATTACTATTACTATTACTATTACTATTACTATTACTATTACTATTACTATTACTATTACTATTACTATTACTATTACTATTACTATTACTATTACTATTACTATTACTATTACTATTACTATTACTATTACTATTACTATTACTATTACTATTACTATTACTATTACTATTACTATTACTATTACTATTACTATTACTATTACTATTACTATTACTATTACTATTACTATTACTATTACTATTACTATTACTATTACTATTATTATTATTATTATTATTATTATTATTATTATTATTATTATTATTATTATTATTATTATTATTATTATTATTATTATTTATATATATATATATACAGGATGTCCCAAAACTCGTGAAAATCCCGAAAGGGGGTGGTTGCTGAGACCATTCTAAGAGACATTTTCCTTTGCACCAAAGTCAACTGCGGCTTTGTTTAGGAGTTATTAACGAAAAACACAGACCAATCAGAGCGCGCCCTGGGCCGCCGCGCCGTCACGATGAGATGTCACGGCGTACCGCGACACTCGCTTGCCGGCGCGGCTTGGCGCGCCGGGCCAGGGCGCGCTCTGATTGGTCCGTGTTTTTCGTTAATAACTCCTAAACAAAGCCGCAGTTGACTTTGGTGCAAAGGAAAATGTCTCTTAGAATGGTCTCAGGAACCACCCCCTTTCGGGATTTTCACGAGTTTTGGGACACCCTGTATATATGGTATAATTGTAACACTAATGGCAATAATAATAATAATAATAACAACATTGATGTATTTTTTCTTAACTAATCATTAATGTTTCATTACTACATTGTCCAGTCCAAGTTTCGCATCCATACCTTTTACGAATCAAAAGTTACGAGGCAATGTCACACTTTACCCCAATCCGACCCACTGTGCGCCGCGCCGCACAGTGGTGCCAAATGGCCAAAAAGCGGAAAAAAATCTATAAAAACCAAACCATCGAACAAATTTGCTTGAAAATTTGTGGAAAGCATGCCACGGGTACAACGGTTATGTGACAAGAAAATAAATATTTATTTATTTATTAATTAATTTATTTTTTCATTAAAAATTTTTTTTACTCGTTTTACTGTTCTCCAATTTTGATGAAATTTAAATATGTTATAGATTTCAACATTTTGAAAAACTTTTTCCTTTTCCAATATAGGGGGGTCGCTTTTAGTTTTCGAGATATTCGCATTTTCGTATGCAGGAACTGACCAGGAGCCGTAAGAGCTGTGTACATACATATGTGTACATACCAAGATTTTCACCACTTTTAACCACTTATACCTCGTGTGTATGTTAATCAATTTCGATGAAATTTTCAGTATATATATAACTAACATAGATCTACTAAACATATATTTTAAATTTTCTATACCGGGACAAATAAAAAAAATTTTTAAACTGCTTTTTTTACGTAATTGCTATTCTTTCAAAAAATTTTTTGCACGTTATTTAGTAAACAACTGCATTTAATTGATCACAAAAAATCAGATCGTTTGGTAAAAGTTTAGAAAAGTTATTCCGTTTTAGAGAGCTTACACGGATACATGCGACTGACTATAGTTAGAAAAAATTGGTCGCAGAGCAAGGTTCGCAGGAGTTCGCAGCCAAAACCTGGTTGGATATGTACTTTAAAGTGTGTTGCATGATTTGCAACAAGTTTTATCTTGGCGCTTTTTGGCGCAAACAAGTTATGTCAAATTAAACTTTAATTCTACTATTCAAAATAGCTCTTTTTCAATTTGTGTTTTAGATAAATAAATGACACTTACATTAATTAAAGCTACGTTAAATAAATCATCTATTATAAACACAATCAAATTATAATATTGTTCAAGTGTTATAATGTTTTAGATTCTTGTGGCTGCGTTTATACGTAGACGCATTTATAAGCCAAAATCGCAGGTTTCCTTTTTCCAAACTTTCATGTCATATTATTCCTAGAAATAAGTGATACTTATAAAAAATTTTTATTGGTTTAAATACTCCAACTATATAGTAAACGAAATTGCAATGAAAAATCTATGTACCTAACATTCGAAAAATTGATTTTTTTCCCTGCTCGCACCACTGTGCGCCGTAGAGCGGCGATGATTGATCTCAGCTCGGGTATATCGGTGTGAACACCAGACATTGACTCGAGTGAATCGAGTTCTCAAACTTCTTAATTTTAATGATCGGTTTAAGGGACTTTTACTAGCTTATTCCTGGCGTTTCTCTGATTAAAATGATACCAAACACGATATAATTTCAACGTTATTTAGTGGTTTAATCGACGGTAAAAGTTTCGAAGGCAACGAAGAAGAGCGTATTGGAAAGAAAGAGATGCGAACAGTAGCGTGCCGGTGCGGCGCGGCGGCGCACAGTGGGGTACTTATTTGCCCGATTTCAGCAGTCATAACTCAATTTTAAAAATTTTAGATAAATTGTAAAATTTTTGTGGCTTGAGTTAGTTGAATGTCTGAGGAACAATCTCCCATCATTCATTTTCCTATTCATGTATCCATAAAGCAATAGTTGGAAGTTTGAAATTCTGTTAACACACTTTCATTTTTCAACGCATTCACCTATCCGTAATTGTTACTAACAGATTGTTGTTTTATAGAAGTTTTTTTAGCTAAGTATAGGGTATACTTTTAAGAGAAATTCACTTTTGTACCATATACATGTTTTTAATTATTAATACTTAAAGATAACCAACGATGAGTCACTTTCTTGATGATTCTAAGACTTTGGTAATGATTTCGTTATACTTCCGGGTGCGTCCCGGTGCTCATATCTGTGCCATTGTATTCTTTGAAGTCTTCTGATTAAGATGTGTTGTAGAGAGTGATTAGGAGCGACTCATTTTTACCTTTTATATACTTATTTATTCATATATGGATAATAACACTTACAAAATAAGATAGAAAAATTACATGTTCGTTCTTTGTTTTGATACATTCTCTATACTCTATTGCCAACACCATATAAACAAAAACTCCCAATAATGTGTGCGATCAGGAATACCAACAAATCCCCTCTTTGATCACACACCTTTAATTATTTATATTGAGTAAAATTAAATTCTTTAAATGTTTGTCGGGTGTTAGTCCTTTCGTTAGCATGTCAGCCTCCATATCTTTGGAATTTACGTGGACTAGTTTTATATTGCCTTCTCTTACCTCATCTCTAATAAAATTATACTTCCTATTTATATGTTTTGTCCTATTAGTAACGTTATTCTTGTGAATCCAGTCTATTGCTGACTTGCTATCGGTTTTCAATATGAGTGGAGGTACAACCGCTTCGTCTAATTGAAGGCTTGACAGTAGTCCGCTCATCCATTTCAATTCTTTTACGCCTTCGCATATGGATATAATCTCCGACTCGCATGTGGATAACGCTACCAACTTTTGTTTTTGGCTTTTCCACCCTATTACGTTATCGCCTAATCTTACTATATATCCGCTATATGACCTGGAATCTTTATCTGAATCCCAGCTTGCATCAGTGGATACGTTTAACCTAGGATTCCCTTTGGTGTACTTCAGTCTATAGTGTGAGGTTCCTCTTAAGTATCTAAATACCCGTTTTATTCCATTCAAGTGTACTTTCCTCGGATCTTTACTGTACTGCGATAATTTTGAGACAGCATACGATATGTCTGGCCTGGTTCCTGTTGCTATGTACATCAGGGCCCCAAGCATAGTTTGGTACTCCGTGTTATCTGTTGGCTGTGAATCTTCATATTGGTCTAGATTGCTTTGATATTCCATCGGTGACTTTACCGCATTACATTCGTTCATTTTGAATTTGTGTAATATCGTATCAATATATGGTCCTTGTGACATCTCAATACATTCAGGACCGACTTCTATTTTTATGTTTAAGAACTTCATATTACTGTCCTTTTGAACCATCTCGAAATGTTGTTTTAATTTATCCATCGTTTCGTCCATTATCTCGTCATCTGAACCTAGAACTAAACAATCATCTACATACACACCTATTATTACTAGTCTCTTACCTCTCCTTAATGTATATATACAAGGTTCTTCTGGTGTCTGTTCTAATCCAAGTTCTTTCAATGTTTTGTCTAACTTCTCATTCCATTGTCGTCCAGATTGTGGAAGACCATATATGCTTTTCTGTAATTCGCATACCATATCCAGACCCTGCTCGTCTTTGTATCCTTCTGGTTGTTCCATATAAACTGGTTTATTTATTATTCCGTGTAAATAAGCTGTTTTTACATCATATTGTCTTATCTTCAATCCTTTTGTTACTGCTAACGATATCAGTGCACGTAGACTTTCTAATCTTAATACTGGTGCGAATGAATCATTATAGTCTATTCCTTCTCTTTGCATACATCCTACTGCTACTAGTCTCGCTTTGAATTTCTTCATGTTTTCATCATCCGTTTCTTTTTGAGTATAAACCCATTTACTTTTTATAACTTTTATATCTTCCCTTCGAGGTACTAGTCTCCATACCTGATGTTTCTTCATAGATTTTAACTCTTCTTCCATAGCTCGTTTCCAAGATTCTACTTCTGGCGTTTTCATCGCTTCGTTAAAATTCTTCGGTATAACTTCCTTCCTATCTATTACCTGATTCGTTCGATGTCTTTCTTTGCTTTTTAATCTTGGTGATCTCCTTACTTCTTCTTCCCCCTGTCTATTTTCACTACTTCTTAGTTTATTTAGATATAAATTCCGCATTTTTTCATTTGTTACTCCGGCCTCTTTACCTTGTTTCTTTCTTCCTTTTGTTCGAGTTTCTTCCTTTTCTTGCCCATCCTTTTGTTGTTCCTCTCTTTGATTCGGTTCTTCTTCGTTTTCTTCCTCGTCCCTTTGTTGTTTCTCTATTTGATTCGGTTCTTCTTCGTTTTCTTCATCTTCCTCATTTTCTTGATCGGCGTTCACGTATATTAAACTGGATACATTAATACTGTTTCTTTCTTTATTGTTTTCTAATAATGTCGCCCCTTTCCTATTTTCGTCGAATTTTAGTGTCCTCTCCATATAAATTTTCATATTTTCCGGGTTATAAATTCTGTAGGCTTTACAATCTTGACTGTATCCTACAAATATACCCATATTTGTTCTAGGCTCTAATTTATTTCGTACCCTTTTTGGCACATAATAGTATGCTACACATCCGAAAACTTTCGTGAATGACACCGTTGGTTTTCTTCCGCTCCATTTTTCTATTGGTGTGGTATGTTTTTCCGATTTGGTTATTGTCATATTCTTTAAATATGTTGCCGTTGCCACCGCTTCAGCCCAGAATTTGAGTGGAAGGCCTGCATCGAGTAGCATAGTTCTTGCTTTGTCTAACAAGGTTCTGTTAGCCCTTTCTGCTACTCCGTCACTTTGTGGGTTATACGGAACCGTTCTTTGATGGTGAATTCCTTTTTGTATGAACAACTCCTGAAATCTCTTGTTTATAAATTCCGTACCATTGTCAGATCTTACCCTTTTTATCCGTTTCCCGGATTCATTTTCATACCTATTCATAAATTCTAGGAACTTGTCGTATACTTCATCCTTAGTTTTAGTAAAGTATACGAAGGTAAGTCTGCTGAAATCATCTATTAGTACGTACATGTATCTATTTCCGGCCAAAGAGTTAACAGGCATTGGCCCACACACATCCATGTGTATTAATTCTAGAGGTTCTTTCGTCATACGTACATCAACTGTTTTATGTGGTCGTTGAGCGAGTTTCCCTCTTATACATGCTTCGCATTGATCAAGTTTCCCTGTTCTATACTTTAAATCTCTTACTATCGCTCCCTTTTCCATATTGTCTAAATAGTTTTCACAAACATGTCCCAATCTCTTGTGCCATAGCATTTTATCCATTTTGTCATATCTTATTTCTTTTTCGCTTTCTGATGACACCGCCAAGTTTAGGTTATGTTTTCGTGGTTGAGACGACAGTATATATGTTCCGTCCACTTCTTCTCCTTTTGCTACAATTCTTCCATCTCTTTTTATTTCGACTCCTTTATCAAATATCACTTTACATCCATTTTTCTTTAGTTCGCTAACCGATAATAAATTAGCACGCAACTGTGGGACATAAAATACTCCATCAATATTAATAAACTCGGTTGTTTTATCTATTACCGTATGTATTTCTGCATTGCCTATTCTTCTGGCCATTACTGCTTTGTTTTCTCCAGCTAGTTCAATAATGGTGTTACATTCTTGCAAATTCATTATCCAATTTTCATTTCTCGTCATATGTGAAGTTGCCCCTGAGTCCACTGTCCATACCTCTTTCATTTTGTCGCTATCATATTGAAAATTACTATTACTATTTGTTCTAAAAGAGTGTGTTACTCTTCCTTCTCGTACTAAATGTGTATGCTCTACCTTACCCCTGGGTTTTACCTCATGATTTGTTTGTCTATTTTGATAGCTTCCACGATACGTTTTTGAATATCTATTCGGATTATTATTATTATTTCTATAATTATTGTAATTTGGTTGCTTACTTTGGTTGTGGTAACAGTCCCTTGCCAAATGATTGTTTCTTCCACATATGTAACAAGATTTAACGCTATGGGGTCTATTTCTGCCTCTTGACGTTCCAAATGCAGTTTCTCCTCTTTGTATATGTTCATGGGTTTCTTCAGCTTTGTTACTTACGAACATTTCTTCTTCTAACAATAACTGTTCTATTTCGTTTAGAGACTTATCTGTTTGTGTTCTTAAAATTCCTGCAATTCTTTCCATATGTTTAGGTAATCCTCTAACTACATGATACGTGATTTCTCTTTGCTCGAACGTTTGGCCTAATGTGGCATTACGCGCTACGATATTTTGTGTTCTCGTAATATATTCCTTGATAGATTCTTTCTCCTTCATTTTCAAGGTTCTTAATTCTAATCCCATATCTATTTTTCTAACACTTATGTTACCTGCGTGTCTTTCCTTCAGTTTATTCCATACTACTTTTGCGCTTCTTTCGTTCAAAAATTGTCCTGCTTGCTCGTCAGATATTGGTAATATAATAATTGCGAATGCTTCTCCATTCTTTCTTTCCCATGCTATCCATTGCTTACTCTCAGTCGGCTCCTCACTCGTTCCCGCTCCGACCATGCGCCGTGGTTCATTATTTTCTATAACCTCGTCATATAACCTTTTATGTTTAAGAATGGTACTTACTTTTAACGCCCAAACTGGATAATTATTATTATTAAGTAGTTCTATTTTATTTATTCCCAGATTGTCCGTCATTTCTGTGGCCTTTCTTTCTTGGTATTTCTATAAACGTCTTTCTAATTTTACTCGCCACGTGGTTAGTGGTTCACTTAACCTCACAAACTTTCTATGTACTCGGTACTCTCTCGCTCTATGTATTCTTTATTTTTAGAACCACGCTCTGCTACCATTTGTTGTAGAGAGTGATTAGGAGCGACTCATTTTTACCTTTTATATACTTATTTATTCATATATGGATAATAACACTTACAAAATAAGATAGAAAAATTACATGTTCGTTCTTTGTTTTGATACATTCTCTATACTCTATTGCCAACACCATATAAACAAAAACTCCCAATAATGTGTGCGATCAGGAATACCAACAAGATGCAAGAAAAATTGTTTCTGCTTTCGTCTGCTTTCGTGTTTTATAGTTGATTTACGAAAAAATGGCCATCGTGCGCGCGCGAAAATCGCAGCATTTCTCACATCCTGCATGTTTGCATTCGCTATATTTTCGTATTTACTTAAGTAAATATTAAATAATAATAATAAACACACAATATACACTAAAATACGAAAACAGTATACACATGAAATTTAAATAATATACAGGGTGGAACAATAACTATGTCCACTTTGAATATTGTCGTTATTTGTAATAGTAATATGAAAAAATGTTATGAACAAAATTTTCCCGGAACAGAGGGGGACATGTTGTGGTCTAAACATTTTCTGCGTGGGTTGAGGTATAGAGGAGATTTCAAGGTCATCTTGATTTTTTTAAACAGAATGTCCATTTTTGTACCATAGATCGCTAGAGTATCAAATTCTGAGTATAAAAGTGTCGACCTTCGTATGTCCTAAACCTAATAGTTAACGAGATATTATCGAAATAATTTTCTTTCTTCTTTTGATAATACCTCGTTAACTATTACGTTTAGGACATATAATAATATAATACAGATAATATAATATAAGACATAATATAATATAAGACATAATATATTGTCACGTCGTTTCTCGTTTCTTGTTGAAACGATAGCGACACCGGGTATTTACAAGTGATACCGCCGGGCCACGTTCGGCCGCGCGAAACGTGGTCCACCCGGGACAAAAATTGTACGCAGGCTCGTCGTCTCTCGAGATCTCTTACGTGAAGTTCGGGCGCCAGGCACAGAAGATGCCACGCTAAATTCGCTAATAAACACGGTGAGAGACAAACATACGAGCCTGCGACAATCGATATTACGCGGAGATGAGATACTACTGGTCGCAGGATTCTACGCGGGTCGAACACGAGGCATTCCCCGCGGCGGGAAGGTTTCTCACGCAATAAACACTCTAGTACGATCTTGGTTAACAAACTTTATTATTCCGATGTTACAATAACGCGGTCGGCAGCGACCTTGTACCTTTTCAGATTCTTTTCCGTACGCGACGAATCCGGCAGCAACGTGATTTTAACGTCGGCGCGCACGATCTTCGCGTTCTACGCCCAGATTCGGATGGAATACGCGTTATATCAAGCTTCTCGTCGGTGGAACACGTCGCGGAAATACGACGAGAGCACGTGGCGGCGTCGCACCGTGGGACAACTCGAGGTTCGATTCGTAACGACAATGACGCGCGGATCCTCGAAAACGTAATGGTGCCTGATGCTTGCAATTTCTCCTTCGCCGCGCGTAGCGAGGTCAGGTCTACACGCGGGTCCTCGCCATCCGACCTCTAGCACGAGCACCCGAAAAATATATTCCCCACGCGTCTGCTAACCGCCGGATTCTGGCCGCCCGCGGATTACTTCGAATCCGTCTCGAATACCGGCAGCTACGAAATCAAATCGGTGCTTCTACGACGCGATCGCGGACACGACACACTACCGAGCCAACGCGAGAAAGATCACTTCACGAAATTAGATCTGACAAAAGCTTATCCAGGGCAACGATTGATGGTCTCACGTTCTCGTCCCTCTGTGTCCGGCAGCTCGCTTCGCAAATACCATAGTTCTTATGCAATAATTAAGGTTCGAAATTCGCAACTAGTTTTCGCTAAAGCCAACGAAGAAGTGATCTCTCTGGATCTCTCGCGGTGTGACTCGGGAACGCCGAAGCGGAGCGTCCCCCTCTTGCCGCTCTCGTCCCCCCGCACGCAATTCGACCGATCGCTAACAGATTTTCGGACGGGGCCTAGCCCTGCGCGACGGCCCTTGGCGTCCTGCGATTCGATGATTCTCCGGCAGCGATGCGTGTTGATTCGCCGCTTCCTTCAGAGGTGATCGACGCGAGCCAATCCGGCAACTGATCAGGTTTCTCTTCGGATGAGCCTCGTCGGCGCCTCCAGGTTGTCTATCCTGGGTCGCGTTGATTCCTAACTTCCTTGGTGTGGGAGTTTACGCCGGTGCCGATCCTTTCTTTGTTTTTCGGCGGGAGAGGTGCTTCGGGTCCCCCCTTGGGGCCCGACTACGGTCCTGCAGATACGCGTCGCGCAATTGGCGCGACGCTCAAAAATATTAGAACTCGCCCATGGGTCTCGTTCGCACCCAGGGCGAGCGCTCGCCACGGCACGCCGCGGCGCCTCTCGCGTATTAGGCTGCCAGAGGGTGACCCGGTCTTCCCATAACCGGCATCGGGTGACGTTGGCAAAACTGCCACGTCACAATATATATATATATATATATATATATATATATATATATATATCACTAGTTATCTTATATATTATATATAAACATAAACAGCAATTATATTACTTTGGTTTAATACACTCTTTACACTTCGCGGGAATACTTCTTACAAGCGTACGTTCTAACGTCTGAGCACGAACCAACCTCGGCTTGGCTCGGTAACGCTCGGGTTGCCTCGGCATCCCCTTCATACACACATACAGAGATTACTTCTTGACAGTTTCATATTTTGCATATCTCTTTGTTTTGTACAACATCCAACATACGCTTGGGTAACGACATAAATAGCTTTTCAGATATTTACGTGTCACGTTGTGCAATATTATTAAACTGTTTACCATTTTCATAAACGCATAGCGTTAGCGTGGCCCACTGCAACGTAGACTGTTTCGGTGCGGCGTTTGTTTACATTTTGACGCTGTAGAGCGTCTGGACATTCGTGTGCGTGGTTGGGCCGGCCTGACGGCCGGCCCCCTCCGCCCCCCAACCACCTAACCATAACTAATTCTGATCGCATAATCTTTTCATTCTACAGGGTGTCCCAAACTAAGTGTAAGTCCCGGAAATGGGAGGTTCCTGAGACCATTCTAAGAGACATTTTCCTTTGCACCAATGTCAACTGCGGCTTTGTTTAGGAGTTATTAACGAAAAACACGGACCAATCAGAGCGCGCCCTGGGCCGCCGCGCCGCGCCGCGCCGGCAAGCGAGTGTCGGTGGTACGCCGTGACATCGCAACGAACAAGAGTTTCTCGATTATGTGAATGCTCTCCGATTTCAATGAGCTTTGGATATGTGGTCAAGATCATTATTCTGAACAACATTTCTCTTTAGACTTTTTGGCGATCGGCTTTAGTTTACGAGATTATCGCGAGAAACTTTATTTGTAAATCCATGGGATCGATGTACTACTAGCTTCTATCCGATTTCAATGAGCTTTGGATATGTGGTCAAGACCATTATTCTGAACAACATTTCTCTTTAGGCTATTTGGCGGTTGGCTTTAGTTTACGAGATAATCGTAAAAAAGAGAAGAAGCAGAAACTGATTGTATTAAAAACTCACTTATTCAGCCGTAAATCCATTTGCTACTTCCAAATGTGTGACTTGAAATTTCTCCACACTCACAATCACTGTTCACATTTGTCAACACATAGTTATGCACTAATAATAATTGCCATATCCCTTGTACTGCTGCATAAATCACAACAATCAGGTAATCCATGTAATGCAATCACTAGACTGCGGATTTCATGCATTTGTAGCAAACATGAGTAGGTGCATTTTAAGACAGTAGAGAGATTAAAATAATTTCAAAAAACCAATGTATTATTTTCAAATTCTTAAAACGATCACAGTAAGAATCAAATATCCGTCTGGCTCCTGTCCCTTGAAATACCGGCAGCCAACTTTCATTTTACACAAAGATCCGCAGTTTAGTGATTAGTTTAAATATCACTATCAAAAACACAGCTAATAGCAACCGTTAGCTGTGAATTGACAAGTCTTTGGAGATGTTCTCTCTACCGCGGCTCGAACGACACTGATTTTCCGTAAGATTTTTCTGAAGAATTTAGGAAGGGCATTTAGAGTGTCGAAATTCGAAATGCACGCTGTAGCACGTTTACGAAAACGAAGGGACGGTTAGACGAAAAATAGGATACGAGAAGGACCGCTTAAAGATTTATGGCAATCACATGTTTAGTTTTTCCTGCAGATTGGTACGCAGAGTCGATGGGTAACCGTTCGAAAACGTCGTCTGTCCTTCTTTTAGAAAGTTTCTTAAGGAAGGTATAGGACAATAGGGATGGTACGGTGACCTGACATTTTTACCCCTTGCTGGGTAAAAGGACTGAGACCGTATATTCGATGATTTATCTATTATTGAATCGAGCTAGCCAGATGGGCTGAAGATATATGCAAATCGAAGTAGTGAATTGAGAATGTGGAGAATCGAGCCTCCATGCAATGGATAGCGGATTAGTTTGGATGGAAGGTTAAACATTCGTAAGCGAAATCTGGTAAAAGGAGGGTATATTGAACCATGTTTCAATACAACGACTAATTATGACTTCGTAATAATGTTCAAGTGAAATACGGTAGCCACGCCTTACGCTATCAGTCTTACAGAGCTGCGACCTGCACGAAATTATTTCTACTGGACGATGATCTAACCCCGTCGGCGGATAATAGCCGAGAATCCACGTCTGGTCGCTACGCAACAATTGTTTATTCAATTATAATGAGCATAACCCTCGAACTAAGTTGATAAGAATAGAGTGTCGGTCAACAGTGTAACACGTAAAGTACATTAGAGAATGAAGCTTACACAGCGTGTGAGTTAATTATATAATGAAAGTCCCGGAGGATGCGTTTCACTACCCGTGCGATCTGCTGATGACTCGGATGATACGCACGAATGGGAAATGATCCTATTAAACGACCGAATCGTGATTGCTAAGCACGAGCATTTATCCAGTCCGGCCGCGTACGGATAGACATGGTCAACGAGTACCAGCGATCACGCTTCTTTATAACTAAGATGTTTAAAACACCGAAGATCTTTGGACTCGTTTACTACTCGTACGATCTGCTGATTGATCAGATGATACGTACTTATAGAAACGATCACGATACCTCGGAAATTCCGGAACACTTACAAGTTGCCCTTCAGCACAGTTGTGACCTCGGAGCAACTCTCAGTGTCAGTAGAGTCCCCTTGGCAGTGACGATCCAAATATTGTACCAAAAACCTAATAATTCGAGAACCTGCCTCTCAAAGACGATCGACACAATAATGAAACCCAGTAGTGCAGAGGTCTGATCTACATGGAATTTCAGATGCTTGATCTGGTGATATGACACGTTCCCGAGTCTAACCGCGAACGACACACTGTTGAAGCCACTAAATATATCGGAGTGTCCGCACGACGACTTTCGTGAAGTTAATAGTTGGGACTCGCAGTCCAATACGATGAGAAAAGAAACTTCAATAAATTCTTAAATTCCCGCTTGCTTGTAGCAAGTTACACATTTCGGAGCTACGTTATTTTACATCAATAATCTAACGCAAATGACTACTACGCTGTTACGCCCAAATTACGCGTACGGTGATACGTTCGACTGTGCCACGAAGCGGTTTGCAATCGCGACTCCTCGGTTTGAGGCGCGTACGTAACGAGGTTGGCTAGACGGTTTGTCTAGTACAACAGGACGGTTTGGCCTCCCAAATACGCACCGGTTATCGTCGAACGGACACCTCGTGAACGCGTGCTCACTAGACCGCTTCCAGACGTAGAGTGAGTTCTCCATGGCCCTCATCGATCTCCTTCGATGATTATCGAGAGGGGATCGATGCGCACGCAACTATGATTAGTGGGGCGATCCTGCGATCCTTTTCTACGACGAGGATCGCATATGACGTCATAGATCCTCGTGGTAAATACAATTTCTATCTTCTACGTTCGCGAAGTGTCGATATGTGACCAACACTGTTACATATACTTCCCCCTTCCCTTTGAGATTACAGGTGCAGGAGCGCATTCGGAATGCACCTCGTAATCTGTAGTCTACATTCCCGAAGTCAAATGGCACAACTACCCGGAGATGTTGACGATCGCGCACGAATTATATCACAGAATCTCCCGCTACACGTATGTCTCGCAACGTCCATGAGATCGTTCATATGACTGGTCATACCCTGAAGAGTCTGCAGTCCACTCGTCTCGTGTCTCGTACGCGGACAAGTAATCAAATCAATTTCAAGAATAATGAACTAAATAAACCACGTTTCGCCTGTTATCCTCACAGCGGTGTGTGTGTACGAGACACGAAAGAAGTTCCATACATACGACAGAGAATGAACCGTTTCCTTTCATACCATATTTCGCGTAACATCTCTCTGGTAACCATTCACGCTAGCAGAATTTTCACTCTGATGCACATAACAGTCTATCACTCTCTTTGTGTCGCTAATTATTAACTTACATTCGCATTTGTATTTAACATTCGCATTTAATATTTAGCAACTGCCGGGAGTAAAAAAAAAAATAAAATTTTTGCTATTGCAGCTTGTACCGGCAGTCCCGCGGACGTTAAACAGCATTGCTGTATGAACAAAAGTTTAATAAAAATTTTACTGCACTGTGTTCACCCGTCACTTTCACATTACGCTCCGTCGGCTCTACTCTCCTTCAGGCGTCTCCAACAGCTTCTCGATGAGGCTTTCCGTCAGTGAAACTAGTCCGTCCGATGATAATAACCCCAGCGGATCGCGGGGGTCCAGCACCGGGATCTCCAGCGGTGGGTCCTCCACCCATGGTCCGTCTATCCGTGGAACCCTTGCTCGCGATGTCTCCCTCCGCGACGTGGATGGTTGGTAGATGGAGGACACATCTTCCTCCGTCAGTTCCCATATCTCCTTCACCCTTTTGGGTTCTGGGATGACCTCGAACGACTGGTCGAGCTGCTCCTGTGTCAGAGAATTTTCTTTAGCTTCTATAGCCTGTTCTCCTTGCATCCAGCTCGTCTGCATTTCCGCCGGTTCTGGAATAACCTCGAACGACATTTCCATTCGTTCCTCCGCTTCCATAGTGTTTGTGGCTTCTATATTCTGCCCGGCCACGGGCGTCCTTCGCTCCTTTGCCGCGATGGGTCCTCCACGCGGGGTTTGTGCATGGACGTGCCTTTTCTGCACCCTGATCTGCGTTTCCACTCCGCGTGCATATCGCCGACCCCGACGATACTTTGGCTGCCACGGCCTTGCCACTATCGTCTTCATGTTGTAGCGTGGTGGGCTGTAGTAACAGATGTCCATACCCGTTTGCGTAGGACGGCTTATCATCGCCCAACTTGCATAGGCAAGTGTTTCGGCATCCTTCTTCCTTGGAGATGTGACCGCATACTTTTCCATGGCTGCTCTTCACTGCACTTCGCTTTCGTTGTATTTCATTTCACGCTTGGCTGTGAACTGTTTCTCACCTCGGTTTCCGTAGCCCTTTTATATTAGCATTACTTTGGGGGTTTCTGAGAATTTTTTGGACGTTGCATCCTCAGTAATACTCCGCGCGGACTCGTGTTTACATTTTGCATCTTAGATGATTGGTTCGACGCGGCGCGCTCCGTCGCGTGCCGCACTGATTCGTTGTTTACATCTTACGCCGTCGTCGATTGGTAATAGGGCCGTAGGCTCGACGCGTGGAACGTCCCTCGGATGTCATCAGAGTGGGGGCTTCTTAGAACGTAAGTGGCCGGTCCTTTCCTCTGTATTAACACATACGGACCTTCATATAGGTGAAAGAATTTAGCTATCTGGCGATCTGCGGCGTTTGACACTGGGTTTGTCCTAACGAGTACTCGATCGCCGATTTCATATTTCGTTTGTTGTTTTCCAGCATTGGCTCTCTCGCATCTCTTCCGTGCCTTCATTGCCATGCGCTGGAATGCGAGTTGTAGTTTTGTTTCGTGTTTTCCGAGCCCTTCTTTTTGTTTTTCCAGTATATGTTTGAACCACTTTGCCCACGGCCTTACGGGTTTTTCTTGTAATAGTAATTCCGTTGGCGTAAATCCTGTGCTATCATGTACTATCTCATTGCAGCATGTCTCGATTACTTCAATCCATTTTGCCCACGAGGAGTGTTTTTCCGCTATCAATGTTCGAAAAATTCGTCCTATTTCTCGATTTACTCGCTCAACTGGGTTGCTCTGCGGGTGTCGAATAGATGACAAGATATGGTGGATTCCTTCCTCCTGTAGAGCCTGTGTCCATTTCCTCGAAGTAAATTGCGTGCCATGATCCGTGATAATTTTCTTCGGTTTACCGTAGGTTGGGATATATCGCTTAAATATACGCGTAAGTGTTACTGGTGTGGTTGCATTTCGCATAGGATATAGTTTCACGAACTTTGTGAATAATTCCTCGATTACAAGTATATATTTCACCCCCCCCCCCTGTCGATGTAGGCAGAGGGCCATAGAAATCGACGGACAACACCTCCCGGGGACCTGTTGGTATTATACTTTGCATGTCCGCGTGTGCCGCATGCGTGAGATATTTGACGCGCTGACATGTGTCGCATGTGGATATCAACTTTCGCGCACGTCGGTGTAACTTTGACACGTGAAAATCTTCTGATACTAGTTTCACGGTCTTGTCTCCACCGAGGTGTGTATACATTTCGTGAACTTCACGTATCAATTCATCTCGTAGCTGCACGGGTATTACTGCCCGCTCCTTTCCGGTTTTATCCACATGATACAGCATGTCATTTCTAAGACCGTATCGATTCGCGTACCTGTCACCCGATTCCCTACACTTATTGATTATTTTGCGCAAGTTTTCATCCTTTTGTTGCCACTCGGGCAGTTGCCTTAGGGCTTTTGCTAATGTGGGCGACATTGTTCGCGCCAGTGCGGTTAAGATCGGTATACGCGTTTCCCTTTCGATGTTACCCCCAATTGGCGTATAATCTATGCGGCTCATTATATCTGCTGGGATGTTATCCTTCCCAGGCCTATATTGAATTTCTATTTGGTAATCTTGTATGGAGAGGATCCATCGCGTTAAGCGTTGGCTAAGTAGTTTGCTACTCATCAAAAAGGTAATGGCCTTATGATCTGTCATTAGTATGATTCTAACCCCATATAAATAAGTTCGGAATTTTCCTAACGCCCATACAATGGCCAGCAACTCCTTTTCCGTGGTGAAGTATGCCAATTCTGGGCCATGCAGTGTTCTACTCGCAAATGCGACCGGTTTTAATTTGCCCTCTGCGTCTCTCTGTTCAACGACTGCCCCGAGTGCGGAGAAGCTCGCATCCGTTGATAGGAAGAAGGTCTTGCTTGGATCAGCGTATTGTAGTGCGACCTTGGTGCAAAACGCATGTTTAACCTCTTCAAATGCCCTTTGTAATTGTTCGTTCCAAGTCCAGTGATTTCCCTTTTTTAAGAGCGTCAGTAACGGAGCCGTTGTTTCAGCTTGTTTGTCAGTGAATTTGCTATAGTAGTTCACGAGTCCGAGGAATCCCCGCAGCTGTTTTAGATTTCGAGGCGGTGGGAAGTCTCTTATCGCGGCTAGTTTTTCTGGGTCCTGCTGGATTCCTTCTACGGAGAGTATGTGCCCAAGGAACTTTATCTCTCTCCTCATAAACTTGCACTTCTCCAGATTGATTGTGACATTATGCGCTTTTAATCGTGCTAGTAAGGCGCTGAGATGTTTGACGTGCTCTTCAAATGTGGGAGAGAAACAGAGGATATCATCTATGAAGTTTACGACGAATCCTTCCATTCCGTCCAACACTTGTCGCAATGCTCTTACTAAGCTCGCGCTGCTCGTTTTCAAACCAAAGGGCGTGACGACGTATTCATAACATCTCCCGCGATACATAAACGCTGTATATTTCCTTGATTCTGGTGTTAGCGGAATCTGCCAAAAACTGTTTGTTAGATCTAGGCTTGTTAGGAAGTCCACCTTCTTCAAGCGTTGAAAAATGACGTCCGGTGTTTCTGACATTTCATGGTCCTCGATGAGGAATTCATTCAGTTTTCTTGCGTCTAGACATAGTCGCAATGATCCGTTCTTCTTCAATACAGGAACCACTGGATTGATGTATGGGCTCGTGCTTGGACGGATTATGTCGTTTGTCAGCATTCTTTGTATTTCAGCGTCCGCTGCTTCAAGATATTTCAATGGGATTGGATATGTTCTGCTCCAATATGGTACATTCGACTTCATGTGAAGATGATGTTCATAGCATGTCACCCGTCTTATATCTTCTCTCCATACCTCTGGGCATGCCTCGATGACTTGTTGCAGTGCTGCCTTTTGCTCAATGTTAGCTGGACTCGGATCTAATATAGATTTTATGATTTCATCTTCGGATTTGTGGGGCACGATATTTCGTTTCGTGGCTTCGTCCAGTCTTCGTATGGCTATCTCCGCGTCTGCTTCTCTAGTCATTTTGATGGTGATCTGGCCGTCTTTTGTCTTAAGTGAGAGTGCCTCCTGTCCAAAGTCTAGCAAGGCTTTTGTCCGTCGTAATGTATCCACTCCAAGAATGACTTCACAAATCAGTCCTGGGACTACAATTGCCGCCATTTCAATGATTTCGTGCTCATTGCCGAGTCTAACCCATATTTGCCTCTTTAGTCGGGCAGATTTGCTTCCTGTAGCTCCAATCACAAATGCCCCCGTTACCGGCAATGTTGGGCATTTACGTAGTATCTCTTGGTGCATGTTGTACCACGCCTCCGACACTGCCGTGACGGTGCTACCTGTATCAATTAAGGCCTTTACAGGGATATCCTCGATTTTCAGTTGTAATTCAGGGCAACGGTCCATTCCTCTAGCTGGTCGTGTCGGACATCCTTCTTCTAGTAGTTCCCGGAGAGTATCTGGGAACAATGAACTGATCTGTAGCTGAACTTCTTCCCCACGTAGTTCGGTCAGGATGTCATCCACCTGAGAGGGGAAGTTACTCAGGCATGTATTCGAGGACATCCCTAGTCGTTTCCCGGGATTATGTCTGTTTCTTCGACAGGTTCCTCGTCCTCTGGGCATGTCTCTTCCTCAAGATGAACCGCTCGTATTCGACTTGGCCCTCCTTCTCGTGGGCGGTCTTGTTGCCTACGATACTCTTGCCATGGGCGAGTGTTTTCGTCATGTGGTCGTCGCTGATCTTGCCAGGGACGAGCATTGTCGTATCTTGACCTTTGAGGTTCTGCATTTGCTCGTTGATATTCTCCTACTGGTCGTTGGTATTCGTTGTTAGACCTGCCTTGGATCGTTGTTCGTGGAACTCCCGTTGATACCTGATTTGTACGGTCTAGACCATTACGGGGATTCCAATCGCGTACGTTGTTAGTAGAACGTTCATCTTGTCTTTGCCGATTGACCGTTCCTCCATTATCGAAGCGTTCAAGTAGTGATAAGAAGGCATCTATCGTACAAATGTTTTGGCCGAGCACGCAGTCATCAACTGCCTGTGTAAAGTGCCGTGCCAACGTCTGTACGATCTCTTCATCAGTCGGTCGTGGCAGCAGGTCGCGTGCTGTTCCTATCAATTTCATAGCGTAAGCGACCCTAGAAGAACCAGCCTCTGGGCGATATATCCCGATACTGAGGTTATCACGGATCTTTCTTTGAATCGCCGAGCACCAGAATCGATCGAGCAGCGCCTTTGCGAACTGAGCCCACGTAGTGATCTGATCCGAGATAATATCCCACCATTCTCCGGCATTACCCTTTAAAGACTGAGTGATAATGAATTTTAGTTCATCATCCGGGAGCCGTGTTGCTTCTACAAATCTTTTCATTTCTCGCAGGTACTTTGCCGTTCTCTCGGTGGTTTTGCCTTCAAAGGTTGGCATTTGGGGCTTCACTCGAAACGGTCGCGCTGTCGCAGCTATTGTTGCGTCGAGCCTCGCGGAGTCATTATAGCTCGTCCATCGGGACCCAATTGTATTGTGGAACGCAGGAGGCGGCATATTCCGTTCGATAGGTCCATGTTGGACTTCTTGATGGTTGTTTGTATGGTCACGGTGACGCGTTCGTTCTTCACATTCGTACGGTCTGGCATTTGGATATTCGCTCGTCCGGAGCGTCTCTTGATTTGCACGGAGAGTCTCTAATCCTTCCAGGGCCTCCCTCCGGACTTTTGCTATTTCTTCCGCATGAACTTTACCCTCCCGTTCTAATCTATGCTCAATATCGCGTCGCCAATCACGCATCTCTATCTTATGTTCTGTTACCCGTTCATATAGCTCGTCATTCCCTACTTGGTCGTCTAACTGTCTTTGTACCGATCTCAATTGATTCTTAAGACTAGCTATCTCTTCCCGCAATTCCTGAATGATAACCGCCATTTGTTCTCTGTCGTGATTAGAGCTAGACCCCGGGGTATGTTCGATCGTGATCGGAGATTGTACGTTAATTATATCTGCTAGGTCGGGCACGTTATTTGTATTACCCGAGGTCCCGGGAGGTGGTGTTCGCACAACACGCGAGCTAGACATCATTGTATTGCTTTCTGTGTTTTTCGACCTTAAAGTTCCCCCAAGCTTTCGGTTCCGCACCTTACTCATGCTTCGCTATCGAACATTCAGTTCGTCCAAACTAAACCGCCCCACGTTGGGCGCCAATTATGAGACCGTATATTCGATGATTTATCTATTATTGAATCGAGCTAGCCAGATGGGCTGAAGATATATGCAAATCGAAGTAGTGAATTGAGAATGTGGAGAATCGAGCCTCCATGCAATGGATAGCGGATTAGTTTGGATGGAAGGTTAAACATTCGTAAGCGAAATCTGGTAAAAGGAGGGTATATTGAACCATGTTTCAATACAACGACTAATTATGACTTCGTAATAATGTTCAAGTGAAATACGGTAGCCACGCCTTACGCTATCAGTCTGTAACAGACCTGTACGGTGCAGGCCTGTTACTAAGAGACACGCGCCGAACACCGCCGACCGACGCCGAGAACCGCCGAACACATCGCATACATATACCGCGTCACGAAGTACAGTCTCGCGCTCCGAAACACATTCGGCGGGAAACGGACGTCGAGACTCGGCCATCTTGACGGACACGGAAACACGACGTCACACGTCCGCTTCCCCCGTACCAGTCCCCCCACCAGCGTCCTAGGCCTATAAAAGGCGATGCAAACGAGGCACGGGCCTCTTTTCCATCCTGGCCAGCAGCTAGGAACCTTCCCCAGAATAGTGGTACGTATCGCTATTCACTCTTCCTAAAATTCCCACGCTCTCGACGTCGAGCTGCCGACAGCATCGGCCTCCTCGACATCGACAGTTTCCACGGCGGGTACAGCATACTCGCCGAACAGAGAAGACAGCATCTTTTCTGCCGTTCGGCCAGCCGCCGAACCCAGTCTCTCAAGGCAGCACCTTGAGAACTCCGTCAGCCACGGAGACGTTCAAATGAAAGGGACAGCATCTCTTTCGTTTGTCGTAGAACCTCCACGAGGCCATCCCGACTCGTGGTAGGGTTTCCCGGACCAATCCCGCCTGTATCCTGAACGGAAAAGACAGCATCTTTTCTGCCGTTCGGCCAGCCGCCGAACCCAGTATCTCTAGGCAGCACCTCGAGAACTCCGTCAGCCACGGAGACGTTTAAATGAAAGGGACAGCATCCCTTTCGTCTATCGTAGAATCTCCACGAGGTCGTCCCGACTCGTGGTAGGGTTTCCTGCACCATCCTCGCCCGTACCCTGAGTCGTTGTCCGTACAGATCGCCGGGCACGCGCCGCGACGCCCCGATCTCACGACGCCGGTAAACACACGCACCAGTTACGCGAATGGATGATCACGCGCCGCGACTCGCGACCCGCGACAGATTCACGCACCAGTTATACCCGGTTCCGCGAAAGTACCTGTAGTGAGGCCCGAAAATATATAAATCCGTCGTCGTTATTTCTCGCCCCGCGCACTGAGTCATTTTCAGCTTCCGTCGATTCTCTCGCCAGTGAACAAACCTGGCTCGGCGAGCTATTCAGCACGAGAGGACACGACCACCGTGGCAAACGCATCTCGCCGGAAGCAGAACCGTTACATGGCGCCCGAACAGGGACTTGGTGCGAAAATCACGCGTCGGAATAACGGCCACGTGGCAGAATTTTGAGGTTAGCGTGCGGACACCTCACCGGTCGGAAGTGATGCAGCGCGCGCGACATCTCGCGTTCGATCCAGAGGACCAGTGAAACCGGACAAGTGTGACAGTGCCGCGACATCTAGCGCCGATCGCCAGTGACAGTGCCGACGAACACGAGTGCGAGTGCGCGCCATCTTGGGGCGCTCGGCGTTACCGCGACCGCGCGGACAGAATTCAAACGCGTCGCGCAAACCCAGGAACAAGTACAGCCGACAGGGCATGCCACATCGCCCTGCACAGGTCACCAGAATACAAGTGAAACGAATACTCGCCGAACTGCGACGCCTACGCATACCAATCACCCGGACCCCGGAGGCACTCCGTCAACACTGGGAAAATTGTATCCGTGCACAGACGGAGGACTTGTTTTGTCTGCCCGAACGACTGTTCAGCATGGACGAACCGAAACCAGCGGCCAGCGGGCCGTCTACGCAAACACCCGCGCAAACGTTCATCACCGTCGAATCACCAGACGACCCCGGGAGGATCATGGACCGCATGCGAAAGTGGGCATGCACTACGGACGGGAAAGACCCACATGCGTTCATCGAACGTCTCGCCGAATTACAAGAGACGTACTGCCTCTCCGACGCGGAATTACTCCGGGGAGTCACCGAGCTTGTACGCGGAGACGCGCAAGTTTGGTACCGTAACAGCAAAAACGGGATTGCCACGTGGGCGGACTTCAAGAAGAAGTTCATCGCTAACTTCGCCGCGGAGCAGACGCAGCTACAGCGGGAACGGGAGGCCCGCGAACGTGTCCAAAAGTCGGGAGAGCCGTTCCAGAAATACATGAACGCGCTCATCACGCTGATGCGACGGGCCGATATACCGACCACCGACTACCTGGAAACAGTGTATGAAAACATGCTGCCGGAGCACACGGTCGTAATTAACCCGGCTCACGTCAAGGACTTGGACGATCTACTGGGCCAAGTCCAACGCATCGAGAGGGCCCTCGAGCGCAAGAATAAAATGCAGAAGCCTCTCGCCCGGGGCTCCGCCTACGAAGCCGGCCCGGAACATCGCGCATCAGAGGTCGCGGCCGCATACAACGCCGGCCAGCAACCAACCAGCCCAGTCAACCCGGCGAACGACACATACAGCCCCGTTACGCACTGCTGGCGGTGCAAGCAACGGGGCCACAACCGCTTCGAGTGCCGCAACATATATCGACGGTTCTGTGCACGGTGCGGCCGAGATGGAGTGATTACCCGGGAGTGTCACCCACCAGGTAACCAGTACGCCGGAAACACGCCGGGAAACGGTCCGAGGGGCGCGGCGCAATCGAGCGACCGCAGGCCCCCACAATAAATTATACACCCCGACCACTGCTGTCAATATTGATCCTTGGCAGACAGGTAGAGGCCCTCCTGGACACAGGAGCACAATTATCATGTGTCAACGAAGAAGTACAGGAATGGGCACGGGAACAGGGCATCGCCCCACGGACTGCAAACGGCCTGATCGGCCTGGCTGACGGGTCGAACACACGCCCCACGGGCACATTGCGACTACCTTTCGTCACGATGGGATACGAGTGGGAACACGAGTTCACCATACTACCGAAGATGGGACCGCAGGTTTTGTTGGGCATCCAGACAATTGCCGCACTGGGTATTCAATTACGGCCACCGGCCGACATTGCCTCCTGGCCCGTGGCATATATCACCGAGACAAGACAAGTCGCAGAGACGGGTTTATGCACTCCCAGTGCCAGCGACCGTGAACGATTGGACGATTTTATCGCCACCGAAATGGAGCGGTTTAAAGCAGTGCCCGGCCGGACCAATCTCATCCAACACCGGATTAAACTGACAGACGAAACACCAATAAAACAACGGTACCGTCCCCGGAACCCCGCGATGCAGGCCGTCATCGACACAGAAGTCGAAGCAATGCTACGAGACGGGGTGATCGAGCCTTCCAGCAGCCCTTGGAGCTCCCCCGTCGTCGTGGTCAAGAAAAAGGACGGGAAACCCCGGTTTTGTGTTGACTTCCGCAAACTGAACGAGAGGTCGGAAAAGGATGCGTACCCACTACCGCATATACAGGCGACACTCGACAAATTGCGAGGCGCCAAGTTCCTGACAACGCTTGACCTAAAGAACGGATATTGGCAGGTCCCGCTGGAAGATAGTAGCCGACCGTTGACGGCGTTCACGGTACCAGGGAAAGGATTGTTTCAGTTTAAAGTAATGCCTTTCGGACTGCACTCGGCGCCAGCGACGTTCCAGCGATTGCTAGATCGAGTCATCGGCCCCGAACTAGAACCTTACGCATTCGCGTACCTAGATGACATTATTACCGTCAGCCCGACACTCGAAGCCCACCAGCAGCATCTGCGTGAGGTCTTCAAACGCCTGCGGGCCGCCGGACTCAGGTTGAACCCAGATAAGTGTCGTTTCTGCGTGGACAGCCTCCGATACCTGGGACATGTGGTCGACCAACGAGGAATACGCACCGATCCCGAAAAAACGGACGCGATCGCTAAAATTACGACGCCAAAAAACATCCGGGACGTACGACGATTCCACGGGATGGCGTCCTGGTATCGTCGGTTCGTGCCCAACTTCGCCGAACTTATGGAACCACTGACCAAACTCACGCGCAAAAACGCAAAGTGGAAGTGGTCCGAGGCCGAAGAAGCCGCGTTCCAGGAAATGAAACAGAAGCTCGTTGCCGCCCCGATACTGGCGTGCCCAGACTTCTCGGAGCGCTTTACGCTCCAAACGGACGCCAGCGACTACGGTCTGGGCGTAGTCCTGACCCAAGGCACGGGGAACGAAGAAAGGGTCATCGCCTACGCGAGCCACACCCTCAGTATGACCGAGCGGAACTACAGTGCGACGGAGAAAGAGTGCCTCGCCGTCGTATGGGGCATACGGAAGATGAAACCGTACATCGAAGGATACCAGTTTACCGTCGTGACAGACCACCAGGCACTCCGTTGGCTGCAGCAGATCGACAACCCGACGGGACGGCTCGCAAGATGGGCCCTCGAACTGCAGCAGTACGATTTCGAGATTGAATATCGACCCGGAAAACTCAACTACGTCGCCGATGCGCTCTCCAGAAACATTCCAGTACCAGATGTAAATCTGCTCCAGTCGAAACAGCGCACCGACACGTGGTACCAGAAAAAGATCGAAGCAGTCCGCCAAAACCCCGCGACCGTGCCAGATTACCAGATACGCGAGGGGAAACTGTTTCGACACCTGTTACACCAGCTCGACTACAATGAACCAACGGCCAGCAACGCCTGGAAGATGTGCGTGCCGGCGGGGGAAAGGGAGGCCCTCCTCCACCAACACCACGATGACCCCACCGCCGGACACCTCGGCATAGCAAAAACAATTGTTCGCCTGGCACAAAGATACTACTGGCCTGGAATGTTTAGGGAGGTGGCCCGCCATGTTCGCTGTTGCTCGAGCTGTCAACAATACAAGACAGCACCACAGCAGCCAGCGGGACACATGCACGCAAACCCTGGGACACAACCGTGGCACACGGTCTCCATCGACCTCGTCGGCCCTCTGCCACGTTCACGCCGGGGACACATATGGCTGCTTGTCGCTCTCGATCGTTTTTCGAAGTGGGTCGAACTCACGCCACTTCGAAAAGCCAACAGCGCCGCCGTCACCGCGGTCATTCTGAAGGATGTCGTCCTCCGACACGGAGCACCAGAAATTATCATCACTGATAACGGACGCCAGTTCATCGGCAAACCCTTCACCGAAATGCTGCGAGCCTCGGGAACTCAACATCGACGCACGCCACCGTACTCGCCCCACTGTAATCCGGTCGAGAGGGCCAACAAGGTCGTTAAGACCATGCTCGCTCAATATACCGAGAACCACCATGAGCGATGGGACGAGAAGCTGGACGAAGCACGATTTGCCATTAACACGGCATGGCACGAGTCAACAGGGTACAGTCCGGCGTACCTCAACCAAGGGAGGGAGCTACGACCACCCGGGCAGCACCCGGCTGGAGACAGCTCCGAACCAGCAACACAGAGGTGGGAAAACCTCCGTGAGGCTCAGGAATTGGCCAGGCTGCACCTGGCCAAAGCATTTGGTCGCCAGGAGAAACACTACAACCTGCGGCACCGCGAATGGAAACCCGCCGTCGGCGAGAGCGTTTGGAAAAGAGAACATACGCTCTCGGACAAAGGGGCCGGCATCGCCGCGAAACTCGCTCCGAAGTACAGCGGTCCGTACACGGTCGGACGCATTGTGTCACCGGTCATCGTCGACCTCCGGGACACTAAGGGGAAGTGGGCACGACACATCCACGTGCAAGACCTGAAACCCCATGCGAGGGGCACCAAGGGGTCCGGAGAGGACGAGGAGAGTGCGGCGGAGGACGCCGCAGAGGGGACCGCCTCGAACACCAACCCTGGCGGAGCGCCACCACCACGGCGACGCGGCCGACCACGGAAAATAACAAACATTGTTCATCTTTGTCATAGGCAAGCAGCTCCAACAGCGCAGCATCCACCGCAGCAGCAGCAACGACACGCCAGCACGGGGAAAAAGATGGACGATTTTTACGGGGACCTCCGCGACCTGTTCGACGAGCCGTCGAACGTCGACGAGAGACCACCCACGCCGACCATCCCAGAGTGGGCGACCCGGACGTCAGTGACCACAGCTACACCGACGGAGACCGGCGGGCCGACAGCATCGGCAACGACGGAATCCTCCGTACGAAAAGCGGTGCGGACACGCACCAGCGCCAGGGGAGAAGAGGGGCCCACCGACCGCCACGTAGTGCGCACACGCACTGCGGCAGAGCGGAAGGTAGAAGTGACGGCCCGGAAAGCCACCCGGCCCCAGCCGGTGGCCACGCCAAAACGACCATCTACCGCGGGGCCCACAAGTACAGCAGGGGACACGAAGGCGGAAAAGGAAGCCACATCGGCACCAGGGACGACGGCCGCCACTCGACCGAAACACGCTACACCAAAGATAAGAGCGGTCACGTGGTTTCCCAAGCCGATAAAGCTCGTGGCCGCACGACCAGCGCCCGCCGTAACGAGCAGCATCTCGCCACCGATGACGATCGAAGACCACCGGGAACGGGTCGGCTATCCGCCGTCCATCCAGCCGCACCGGATCGAACCACCAGAACCGGCGAAGTGGTGGCCCGACACACCATCGACGGCCAAGGCCGAACGGAGGAGCCGATCGACCTCCAGGGCGCGGCGCCACACGGCCTTACAGCCAAGGCCCCAGCGGGCGCGAACCGCAACCGGGACCACCCCGAGAGCAGCAACGGCAGGCCAGCCGAAACTGTCGGAGATCCCCGAACCAAGGGGTTTCGAGGCTCCCACGCACCAGCGTGCCCAACCGGCAAGCACAACCACCAACACGGTGGGTACGGGTCGACAGCACCGACCCGACCCACAGACAGGGTCCTCCCGCGCACAATCGCGACCAACAACACCACCTGCAGCAGCCCCGACGGAGGCGACCGACAAGGGGCGGTCCCCACGGACGATCCGGCCAATCCTGGCGACGGCAACGAACCCAGGACTACCGGACGAGGAACGGCCGGGGAACGGAGGACAGCCGGTGGCACCCTGGCGAAGGGCTCCGGGGGCCCCTCGCCCAATCACGTATTCCGGGAACTACGCACCATGTCCCACGACGTGGTACCAGCTGCCCACCGGCCGGTACGTAGAGGTACCTAATCGTTGCGTGCAGTCAAAACGATACCGCGCATCCCTCGAAGAGGAACGGTGGATGCTGTTTTTCGAACCGGATGGACGACTGCGACGGTGTAAACGCCGAGACAACGCCGATAGGTAATCACCCGTAACCAGTCGAGACTCGTGCCGTAACCCCTTCTCCCAGCCGGAGAAGGGCACGGGATATTAAAACCGCGCAAACGCGGACCCGCGCCAATAGCTCGTTAATTTTGTTTCCGTTGACTGCGCCCGTGACAGCGCCAAAGAATATATTTTTTTTTTCCTCTCTCTTATTTGTATACTCGTTACTTATAGTTATAAACGCGCGCCGTAACCCCGCCTCCCAGCCGGAGGAGGGCATGCGAAATCACACTGCTCGAACGCGGACCCGCGCAAATAGGTCGTTAACTTTGTTTCTCGTTTTGACCGCGCCAAACAGTAGTTTTTTTTTTTTTTTTCCTCTTCTCTTCTCTTTTTCTCCGTCGTGGCATCGTATTGGTACATACGCGCACCGGTAACCCTTCTCCCCGCCGGGGAAGGGCACGCAAGGTACGACCACTCGGACGCGGACGTCCCACGCAAAAGAACCCTGCGTTTTTTTGGTCTTTTTCTCTCGGTCACTACGCGGGGGGCCGCGTCGCCGACCGGAAGACCAAAGATATCGGTATTGTTTTCCTAAGATAATTGATTCGAAGACTGAAGATACCTACGTTAAGTAACGACGTAGCATCGCTTGTTTATGTATACATAAATATATATGTTTATTGTGTTGTCCAACCCAGTGCCGTTTCAATTCGTTACCTACCCCTAGATATAAGGGACCGATACTGCGCCGCCACATGTACACATGGATACGACAGTTCTTTTTTTTTCTCAATAAATGGGGCCTCGCTCTCTTACTTTTCGCTGTCCTGAAGGGGGAGGGGGGTGTAACAGACCTGTACGGTGCAGGCCTGTTACTAAGAGACACGCGCCGAACACCGCCGACCGACGCCGAGAACCGCCGAACACATCGCATACATATACCGCGTCACGAAGTACAGTCTCGCGCTCCGAAACACATTCGGCGGGAAACGGACGTCGAGACTCGGCCATCTTGACGGACACGGAAACACGACGTCACACGTCCGCTTCCCCCGTACCAGTCCCCCCACCAGCGTCCTAGGCCTATAAAAGGCGATGCAAACGAGGCACGGGCCTCTTTTCCATCCTGGCCAGCAGCTAGGAACCTTCCCCAGAATAGTGGTACGTATCGCTATTCACTCTTCCTAAAATTCCCACGCTCTCGACGTCGAGCTGCCGACAGCATCGGCCTCCTCGACATCGACAGTTTCCACGGCGGGTACAGCATACTCGCCGAACAGAGAAGACAGCATCTTTTCTGCCGTTCGGCCAGCCGCCGAACCCAGTCTCTCAAGGCAGCACCTTGAGAACTCCGTCAGCCACGGAGACGTTCAAATGAAAGGGACAGCATCTCTTTCGTTTGTCGTAGAACCTCCACGAGGCCATCCCGACTCGTGGTAGGGTTTCCCGGACCAATCCCGCCTGTATCCTGAACGGAAAAGACAGCATCTTTTCTGCCGTTCGGCCAGCCGCCGAACCCAGTATCTCTAGGCAGCACCTCGAGAACTCCGTCAGCCACGGAGACGTTTAAATGAAAGGGACAGCATCCCTTTCGTCTATCGTAGAACCTCCACGAGGTCGTCCCGACTCGTGGTAGGGTTTCCTGCACCATCCTCGCCCGTACCCTGAGTCGTTGTCCGTACAGATCGCCGGGCACGCGCCGCGACGCCCCGATCTCACGACGCCGGTAAACACACGCACCAGTTACGCGAATGGATGATCACGCGCCGCGACTCGCGACCCGCGACAGATTCACGCACCAGTTACACCCGGTTCCGCGAAAGTACCTGTAGTGAGGCCCGAAAATATATAAATCCGTCGTCGTTATTTCTCGCCCCGCGCACTGAGTCATTTTCAGCTTCCGTCGATTCTCTCGCCAGTAAACGAACCTGGCTCGGCGAGCTATTCAGCACGAGAGGACACGACCACCGTGGCAAACGCATCTCGCCGGAAGCAGAACCGTTACAAGTCTTACAGAGCTGCGACCTGCACGAAATTATTTCTACTGGACGATGATCTAACCCCGTCGGCGGATAATAGCCGAGAATCCACGTCTGGTCGCTACGCACCAATTGTTTATTCAATTATAATGAGCATAACCCTCGAACTAAGTTGATAAGAATAGAGTGTCGGTCAACAGTGTAACACGTAAAGTACATTAGAGAATGAAGCTCACACAGCGTGTGAGTTAATTATATAATGAAAGTCCCGGAGGATGCGTTTCACTACCCGTGCGATCTGCTGATGACTCGGATGATACGCACGAATGGGAAATGATCCTATTAAACGACCGAATCGTGATTGCTAAGCACGAGCATTTATCCAGTCCGGCCGCGTACGGATAGACATGGTCAACGAGTACCAGCGATCACGCTTCTTCATAACTAAGATGTTTAAAACACCGAAGATCTTTGGACTCGTTTACTACTCGTACGATCTGCTGATTGATCAGATGATACATACTTATAGAAACGATCACGATACCTCGGAAATTCCGGAACACTTACAAGTTGCCCTTCAGCACAGTTGTGACCTCGGAGCAACTCTCAGTGTCAGTAGAGTCCCCTTGGCAGTGACGATCCAAATATTGTACCGAAAACCTAATAATTCGAGAACCTGCCTCTCAAAGACGATCGACACAATAATGAAACCCAGTAGTGCAGAGGTCTGATCTACATGGAATTTCAGATGCTTGATCTGGTGATATGACACGTTCCCGAGTCTAACCGCGAACGACACACTGTTGAAGCCACTAAATATATCGGAGTGTCCGCACGACGACTTTCGTGAAGTTAATAGTTGGGACTCGCAGTCCAATACGATGAGAAAAGAAACTTCAATAAATTCTTAAATTCCCGCTTGCTTGTAGCAAGTTACACATTTCGGAGCTACGTTATTTTACATCAATAATCTAACGCAAATGACTACTACGCTGTTACGCCCAAATTACGCGTACGATGATACGTTGGACTGTGCCACGAAGCGGTTTGCAATCGCGACTCCTCAGTTTGAGGCGCGTACGTAACGAGGTTGGCTAGACGGTTTGTCTAATACAACAGGACGGTTTGGCCTCCCGAATACGCACCGGTTATCGTCGAACGGACACCTCGCGAACGCGTGCTCACTAGACCGCTTCCAGACGTAGAGTGAGTTCTCCATGGCCCTCATCGATCTCCTTCGATGATTATCGAGAGGGGATCGATGCGCACGCAACTATGATTAGTGGGGCGATCCTGCGATCCTTTTCTACAACGAGAATCGCATATGACGTCATAGATCGCCGTGGTAAATACAATTTCTATCTTCTACGTTCGCGAAGTGTCGATATGTGACCGACACGGTTACAGGACGGATGACGTTTTCGAACGCGCGGTTACCCATCGACTCTGCGTACCAATCTGCCGGAAAAACTAAACATGTGTCTGCCGTAAATCTTACAGCGGTCCTTCTCGCGTTCTGTTTTTCGTCTAACCGTCCCGTCGTTTTCGTAAACGTGCTACAGCGTGCATTTCGAATTTCGACAGTCTAAATGCCCTTCCTAAATTCTTTAGAAAAATCTTGCGGAAAATCAGTGTCGTTCGAGCCGCGGTAGAGAGAACATCTCCAAAGACTTGTCAATTCAAAGCTAACGGTTGCTATTAGCTGTGTTTTTGATAGTGATATTTAAACTAATCACTAGACTGCGAATCTTTATGCAAAATAAATGTTGGCTGCCGCTATTACAAGGGACAGGGGAGCCAGACAGATATTTGATTCTTACTGTGATCATTTTAAGAATTTGAAAATAATACATTGGTGTTTTGAAATTATTTTAATCTCTCTACTGTCTTAAAATGCACCTACTCATGTTTGCTACAAACGCATGAAATCCGCAGTCTAGTGATTGCATTACCTGATTTTTGTGATTTGTGCAGCAGTACAAGGGATATGGCAATTATTATTAGTGCATAACTATGTGTTGACAAATGTGAACAGTGATTGTGAGTGTGGAAAAATTTCAAGGCATCTGTGTGAAATAAACATACGAATTATTTATCGATTCGAAAGTGAAAGTTAAATTCTGGATCGTCGACTTGACCGCCCATCCCTTAGGCCTTCTACCACCGGCTGTGCAGTTCGTCGACCAGGCCGTACGTCCCTTGGCTTTCGGTACTGCCGTGTACCTGAAGACATCTGTGCAGTTCGTCACCGAGTGACCCAGTGACACACATTTCGAAGCAGCAAATGGATTTACGGCTGAATACGTGAGTTTTTAATTCAATCAGTTTCTGCTTCTTCTCTTTTTTACGATTATCTCGTAAACTAAAGCCGATCGCCAAAAAGTCTAAAGAGAAATGTTGTTCAGAATCATGGTCTTGACAACGTATCCAAAGCTCATCAAAATCGGAGAGGATTCACATTATCGAGAAACTCTTGTTCGTTGCGATGTCACGGCGTACCACCGACACTCGCTTGCCGGCGCAGCGCGGCGCGGCGGGCCAGGACGCGCTCTGATTGGTCCGTGTTTTTCTTTAATAACTCCTAAACAAAGCCGCAGTTGACATTGGTGCAAAGGAAAATGTCTCTTAGAATGGTCTCAGGAACCACCCCCTTTCGGGATTTTCACGAATTTTGGGACACCCTGTATACTAAGAAATAAGACTGTATTTGAATTTTTTTCTACGAAAAGCAATACTTCTTTGTGTGGAAATTACGAACACTTTAATCAAATCAGGTGTGAAAACTATTTCTTAAAATGTTCACAGACAGAACCCTTGTCGCAACAGTTATTCCGATTAGAAGCACAAAGATGGCGTCCGATAAGACCGAAAACAACTCCAATTTTTACATCAGGAAAGCTGAGAGTGATGTTCGCACTTATAGTGAACTGTTCAAAGAACTTAGAAGGATATTTAAGTAACGTAGTTGGGAAAGGTGAACCGGTCAAAGTTAGCGAATTGTCCGCGCAATTTACTACAGACGTAGTTGGTACTTGCGCTTTCGGAATTAATATGAACTCTATGGGCGAGAGAAAAGGAATTCGAGTTTCGTCGAATGGGCAGGTCTATGTTGGATACAAACATTGAAAACGTTCTACGATTAAAAACGAGTCTATTCTGTCCAAAATTATACGATTTACTTGGATTCGTAGTGCCTGAGAAGATGCTGACCCGTTTCTTTACGAAAATTGTCAAGAGCACGATCAAGTACAGGAGGGAGCACGGGATCTATAGACCGGATTTTATTAACCTACTGTTATGCGGTATCATCCTTCCCGATAAGATTCCAAACTAACATTATCTTCGCCCTTTTGTCCAAAGCTGACTCAAATGTTTGGCTGGACTAAGAACAGCAGAGTTACATGTCCGGTGACACATTTGAGTGCAGACCAAAGGTCCTCATAGAGAATCTATATAAGGAACCCTCTCATTTAGCGGGACTCACTTTCGAGCCGTCAGTTATTTTGAAAAGACGTATACTTTCTGTAAGCGCGATTTCCTGTGAACAATCTGTTGGTGTGGCCTACTCAATAAACTTCAAGTTATAAAGAAGAAAAAGGATTATTTCTCGAGGGAACCCCATCCTTTCCTTCTTCACGGCATAACACTACTAATGGAACTTCAAAACCAGCCAGAACATATAGAAGACGTCGGTAAGTTAATTATTGTTTATAGCACTATATTCACAAGACTAATCTACAATGTACACTAGTGCACCGTTGTTTGAGATGCAACTAGTGGCGATGGGTCTGATAATGGAAGGTGGGTCGTAACTAGTAATGGCGTGCAAAATCCGTGATATATCACATTGATTGTAGAATCACGATCACGATCGTGATTTTAACTTCATGTCTAAATAAAGGATGTCTAAATTCCAGCGAAAACAGACGAAACGCGCTTCCCGCGAAGAACAGGCGGAACGCGTGTTCAGTAGGAGTGCGCGGGTTCCCGCATATACGGGTTCGGGTCGAGCCGGAGAAAGTCGAGCGAGCTCGAGCGAGTACTCGAGACTGAATGTTCGAGTAGCTTGATCGCATCGAGTAGCTTGATCGCATCGGGTAGCTTGATCGCATCGGGTAGCTTGATCGCGTCGGATGCTTGATCGTCACGGATAGCCGGAGACATTCGGATTACATTATTACATAGATTAGCCAAACTCGGACGCGATCTTTTTATACTCGTGATTAAATTTGATTTCGTTTCGGCTATGATTCTGATGATTTCGATGATTTTTTATAATGTTATACAAATCAAAATTTTGAACAAATAATTACAAAAATTTGTATTATTATGTATTATTAAAGTATTATCAATTATTATTCTTTATTTGAACAATTTTTTAAATAAGTAATCTTTTATAATATTTTTAAATAAGTAATCTTTTATAATATTTTTACAAGAACGCTAACAGTCGAATGATTTTAATGGCTTTGTTCACGCGACAGAAACGTGCAATTTCCGCACGTCGTTTGTTTTAGTCTTTCCTTTGTTTTGACGGTTAAAGGTGAGCGCATACTAGATGGTCGCGGGAAGGCCGCGGGAAGGCCAAAGCCGCCGATGGACGTCCACGCGGGAAGAAATCTCTAGCGGGCCGACGGCTCCACAGCAGGGAGCAGGGCTCCCTGAAAGAAAGGTCCCTTTCCCTAAAAGAGGTGGGGAGCCCACGGAGACCTTTATTTCTGCCACGCACAGCAGGTAGCCCTGCTCCCTTGCCGCATGGACGTCCATCGGCGGCTTTGGGCGTCCATCGGCGGCTTTGGCCTTCCCGCGGCCTTCCCGCGACCATCTAGTATGCGCTCACCTTAAAACGACTTTGTTGCATTTCAGATTATTAAGATACAGCTAATGTCCGATACTAGGTGCTGTCCGGGGCTAGGGGAACTCCCCCTATATAAATATATATATATATATTACAGATATTTATTTATTTAAATAATCGTTTTGACAATAAATTCTTATTGAAACAATAATTCAAATAATGTAAAATAAACAAGTTTCTATACATTATAAAAATTTATTTATTTAAAAATTGTTTAAATAAATAATAATAAATAGCTATATAAATAATAAGTATACAAACGGATTTGTATACATTATATTTTGCAGCATAAAAATTTATTTAAATAATTGTTTAAATAATAAATATGTATTTAAATAATGAGTATATAAATAAAATTGTAAATATTACAAAAGATTACTTATTTAAAAAATTGTTCAAATAAAGAATAATAATAGATAATAGTTTAATAATACATAATAATACTAATTTTTGTAATTATTTGTTCAAAATGTTGATTTATATAACATTATAAAAAATCATCGAAATCATCAGAACCATAGCCGAAACCGAAATCCACAACGGAAATATATATACAGGGTGTCCCAAGACCCCTTCGACTCCGGGAAATGGGAGGTTCCTTAGGTCACTTGAAGCAACATTTTCCTTTGCACCAATGTCAGCCGGGGCTTTGTTTAGGAGTTATTAACGAAAAACACGGACCAATCAGAGCGCGACCTAGACGCGCGATGGCACGTTCAGCCCGCCGCGCCGGGAGACGAGTGCGGTGTAACGCCGCGATGCCGCAACGAACAAGAGTTTCTCGAGATTATGTGAATCTTCCCCGATTTGGATGAGTTTTGGATATGTTGTCAAGACCATGATTCTGAACAACATTTCCCTTTACAGTTTTTGTCGGTCGGAAGAACTTTACTTGTCAATTCATATGGGTGGATCTCTTTACCCGACTTACGGCAACTTTACCCGAACGAGGGAAAAAGCAGAAACTGATTGTATTAAAACCTCACTTATTCAGCCGTAAATCCATTTGCTGCTTCGAAATGTGTGTCACTGGGTCACTCGGTGACGAACTGCACAGATGTCTTCAGGTATACGACAGTACTGAAAGCTAAGGGACGTACGGCCAGGTCGACGAACTGCACAGCCGGTGGTAAAAGGCCTAAGGGATGCGGGGTCAAGTCGACGATCCAGAATTTCACTTTCACTTTCGAATCGATAAATAATTCGTATGTTTATTTCACACAGATGCCTTGAAATTTTTCCACACTCACAATCACTGTTCACATTTGTCAACACATAGTTATGCACTAATAATAATTGCCATTGTTCAAGACTGGCGCGCCAAGGCGCCATGTTGTCTCGCCCGATGACGCGAACGCGGCAAGGCTGTTGCGACTTCAGCCAAGTCGAGCGCGTGGCGTATGCCGTCGAGGCTCACGCGGGCATTAGGCTAAGCGTGTGATTGGTTGAAACCCATTCTCGATCTTTCTGGAACGTTCTAGCATGCTCAACCGGAACCACCGGCTCGTGACGAACTTCCAGAAGGATCGAGACAACAAAAGAGACAGACAACCGTGGTCTCGCTCTCAGTCGTTACCGCATGTCAAACGAACAGCTGTTCTTTGTATTCAAAAGTGCTCTTTGCGTTTATTCATTTTTCTCAAGTTAGTTAGTACATGTTTCATTTTCATTTTCGCCGACAATTTGTGCAATATAAGTGCAAATACAGTTATTTATTGTAGATCCGATTCTCACAATCATTTACTCTTTACACAGTCCATTTGCTTCACATTCAAATCCATCCGTTACATTCACACGTCCATTCCTAACGATCCTCGCACTCGCAAACTCAAATCTGATTCTCTTTTCGCACAAAACATCCTTTCGGTCAATCAGAGACTGATACAACACAATTTTGGTCCTTCGAGCCGGATCCTCCACGTGTCTGGCATCTTCCTTTCAAGGATCTACAATACAAAGTTTAGTGTGGTGGTAAATCAGTGACTTACCTGCAAGAAATTCAATCAGCGAATCAGCCGCATCTCATAATGGATTTGTCGTACGATGATCTGCTCCATAAACAGAACCAAGTTGGAGGGAAAATCACTCGCCTCGTCGACAACTTTAAGAAATCAGTTGCGCAAGCTAGGATGACTGAGAGCGACGTTGAATCCCGGCTGGAACTCCTTGAAGCCTACTGGACACGGTTTCAAGAAAACCATGACCTGTTGACGTACGTTCACAAAGCTGCAATCACGGACAGCGACTACGTCAAGAATGACATGGCTGACGCCGTGGAGGAGGCCTATTTAACGCAGAAGAGCCGGCTTCGCGATTTGGCGAAGCTATTTGCCAGAAACAATGACAAAGGGACAATTCATACTCCAGAGGATGATGCTTCAAGCTCTGGATCATCATCCCTCCCACGGATGCAGCTACCGCAATTCAATGGGGCGTATGTCGACTGGCCCTCCTTCAAAGATCGCTTCCTGTCAATGATAGAGCGGAATAAACGACTGAGTGATGTAGATAAGCTCCATTACCTGAAAGGCGCTCTTCAAGATCAAGCCGAAGACCTCATAAAGGATCTGCCTACAACAAACGAAAATTATACCAAGGCTTGGAACATTCTCCAGGAGTACTTTGAGAACAAGCGTATTCTCGTGCGATCCTGTCTGGACAAGCTGGCTGCACTTCCCAAAATGAAAGAAAGCTCGGTGCAGGAGATGACTCAAATTCAAAAGGGGGTCTCCACCGTCGTCAATACCCTGGAAGGTCTCGGAAGACCGATTGACAAGACAGAAGACTGGTTTGTTTACTCCATAGTGAACTTGTTCGATCCGAAGACCAGAGATAAATGGGAAGAGAGCATTACCGTCAGCAGCGAACCACCGTCCTGTGCAACCTTGAAGGATTTCATGATCAAAAGGCTCCAGATGATGCAGGCGTCACCAAGCACTGCATCCACCAATCCGAACGAAGAGTGCAATGAGAAACCAACCAGATTCGGCAAGACACGAACGGGTTCAGGTTTCTCTAAGGCCAAAGCTGCAACGAGCACTGCGAGAATCAATCATGCTGAGAAGAAACATCGCCAGATTGTCTGTGTGATGTGTTCCAAGGATCATTACCTGATGTATTGTCCATCGTACAAGGGAAGCCCAGCGAATGAGCGGAGGAAAATCGTAGAGAAGCATCAACTCTGCACCAATTGCCTCGGAAACCACACCATTGCAACCTGTCCTTCAACAAGGGGCTGCTCCTCATGTGGGGAACGTCACCACACCACTCTCCATGAATCATCAAAGGACGGCTCCACTCACCAGAAGACAACCCATCACGCCCAGGATTGTCGCAACAGATCTGGTGAAGTATTGCTAGCGACAGCCATAATAAATGTTTCAGATCGTTACGGTCGACGCCACGCAGTCAGAGCACTCATTGATCAAGGCTCTGAGATCACAATGATGAGTGAAGGGCTGGCACAACGGCTTCAACTTCCTAGAGCGTCCGCTTCAGTCGACATCTATGGAGTAGGAGGACAGCAGCTCGCGAGGGCTCGAGGAAGAGTGACGCTGGACATTTCAGCCACCAGAGTGGACGACCCAATCAAGGTCACAGCAGTGATCCTCTCAAAACTCACTGCCTACACTCACGGCCGTGCCAGACAACAACAAGGATGGAAGCATTTAGAGGGACTACAGTTGGCCGATCCCTCGCCAGCAACAGGGACACCCATCGAAGTCCTGATTGGAGCTGACGTCTACCCCGCTATCATAAAGGAGGGAATAAAGAAAGGTGCCCCAAATCAACCCATTGGGCAACTTACCATCTTCGGCTGGGTCATCATCGGAATGGCAGGCGCACAATCCAACTCTATGCACGCTCAAGTGCATCAGATGACCCTTGGCGACCCTCTGAGTTCACTCGTGCGGAGATTCTGGGAACAAGAGGATCTTTCGGACACAGCCTCCTCGTGGACCGCAGACGAACAGGAGTGCGAGAATCATTTCGCTACCACTCACTCACGCACTTCAGAAGGTCGCTACCAGGTGAGGCTTCCCTTTAAATCTAAAGCTCCAATCACGTCTGGTTCAAGGTCGGCAGCATGGCATTCACTCAAACGGATGGAGCAACGCTTCAAGGGAAACGAAGAATTCAAGGGCCTGTACCACGACTTCATGAATCAATATGAAGAACTCGGTCACATGTCACCAGTCCGAGAAGCAACGAATGAGAGGCATGCTCACTATCTTCCGCATCATGGGGTCCTGAAACCATCCAGCACCACCACAAAACTGAGAGTGGTCTTCAATGGGTCATGGTCCGAGCAGTCACAATCCTCACTCAACGATGCGCTTCATGTTGGTCCGAATCTCCTCCCTCAGCTCTCTGACGTCATACTCAGATGGCGTAAACACCGGTTTGTTGTGACAGCTGATATAACCAAAATGTACCGGCAGATCCTGGTACATCCCGAGGATCGTGATTTCCAACGTATACTCTGGAGACAAACAGAAACTCAGCAGGTATGCGAATATCAGTTGAACACCGTTACTTACGGACTCTCTTGTGCTCCCTACTTAGCGGTTCGGACATTGCGACAACTGGCAGAAGATGAGAGCATTCACTACCCAAAGGGTGCACTGGCCATCAAGGAAGATGCATACGTTGACGACGTCTTGACAGGAGCCGATACATTCTCGGAGTTAGAGGAAACCGCCAATCAACTTAATCAGCTGTGCAGGGCGGGCGGCTTTCCTCTCCAGAAGTGGGCATCCAATGTAGCTGAACTGCACCAAATCACTTCAGATGTGATACAAAGTTCAGCTACGCAGCCCGTGGCTAGCGGAAATCAACCGAAGGAGCCAAAAACATGGACCGACAGCGTGCACTCAGCGCTTGGTCTCCAATGGTCACCCCACGATGACAGTTTCCGGTTCTCCATTGCTGATGCCGCACTCCAATCTCCAACCAAGCGCATCGTGGTCTCCAAATCGGCTCAGTTATTCGATCCTTTGGGATGGTTAACCCCAGTCATAGTACGCGCCAAAATAGCCATACAATCCACATGGTTGCTGGGACTAGACTGGGACGAGCCACTTCCTCCCACGTTGGCTGACGATTGGGCTTCATTGTGCGCTGATTTGAAGGCACTCGAGAGGGTGAGAGTACCTCGAACCTTGTTTCACAGCGCACACCATAAACAGATGGAGATACATGGGTTCGCCGATGCCTCGGAGCGGGCTTACGGTGCAGTCCTCTACCTAAGAGCGAAGGATGAGAATGATCACTGGAGAGTCACCTTAATCACAGCCAAAAGCAAGGTAGCACCAATAAAACAGGTTTCATTACCACGTTTAGAACTCTGCGCAGCACATCTTCTCGCTCGACTGGCACAAAGAACCATGGCAACACTGCGCATCGACGACACTACGATGCACTTGTGGTCAGATTCCACGGTCACCCTAGGATGGATTCAGGCGCATCCGAGCAGGTGGAAAACCTATGTGGCAAACAGAGTAGCAGACATCCAGAGAAGGGTCCCCGAGGCGCAGTGGCATCACGTGGCAGGTGTCAACAACCCTGCTGACTGTGCATCGCGAGGACTTTCCCCTTCTCAACTGCTGCAATGGACCTTGTGGTGGGATGGTCCTGGATTCCTCCATAGCGATGAACACTTCGCTCCGTCAAGACCGGATAATCATGACCACCTACCAGAAAGGAAAGAGCAATTAGTTGCCGTTGTCAACAGCGCTAAAGAGAATGCTGAGGACAACGAGATCCTGATCAGATTTTCCTCGCTCAACAAGCTGCTACGGGTCACCGCATGGTGTCGACGTTGGCTTAAGGGACGACGCAACGCATCAATGACCACATCCAGAAGCACTCTCAAAGATCCAAGCTCTCCAGTCCTCAACATCGAAGAGATCAGTGAAGCAGAAAAGGGCTGGATACAACTAGTCCAGAAGTCCCACTACAAGGACGAGATAACGTCGTTGACTACAGGAGGTTGCATCCATTCAAGGAGTGTCCTCTCACCTCTGTTCGCAACTTTGGATGACGACAACCTGCTGAGAGTCGGAGGCCGCCTGAGCAACGCATCCTTAAATCCTGACGAGGCTCATCCTATTATCCTGCCTCCCAAGTCCCATTTAACACTGTTGTACATTGGTTTCAGCCATCAGAGAACAATGCATGGGGGAGTGCAAGCTACATTGGGAGCCATACGCCAGCGGTTTTGGATCCCTAAAGGACGGTCAATGGTCAAAGCAGCAATTCGTAAATGTATTACTTGCCTGCGATGGCGGGCGGTACCCGCACGTCAGCTGATGGGCCAGCTGCCAGGGCACAGAGTCACTCCGGCTCGTCCCTTTCATTCCACCGGAGTCGACTATGCTGGACCAATATGGCTGCGGACCTCTCCAGGGCGTGGTCACAAGGCAATGAAGGGCTACTTCGCAGTGTTCGTGTGCATGGTGACCAAGGCTGTGCACCTAGAAGTAGTGTCCAATTACTCATCCGAGGCCTTCCTAGCAGCATTCAGGAGGTTCACTTCTCGTCGAGGTCTTTGTGCCCACTTGTATAGCGACTGTGGGACAAATTTCCAGGGTGCAGACAGGGAATTACGCAGCCTCTTCAGCGCCAGCAGCCGGGAGAACAGCAGCCTCAGGAACCAAATGAGTGACTTGCGGACGCAGTGGCACTTCAACCCGCCAGCCGCGCCTCACTTTGGTGGTTTGTGGGAGGCTGCTGTCAAATCCACGAAGCACCACCTGCGGAGAACCATAGGAGAAGCTCGGCTCACCTTTGAGGAAATGACCACGCTCCTCACGCAAGTCGAGGCCTGCCTAAATTCAAGGCCCTTAGCAGCGCTTTCCGATGATCCCACTGATTTATCGGCACTAACTCCTGGGCATTTTCTCGTAGGCACTGCATTGAATGCGCTTCCAGAACCGTCACTACGGGAGAAGGAAGTCAATCGGCTCACGCGATGGCAACTTGTTACAAAAATGCGAGATCAGTTTTGGTCGAGATGGAAACGAGAGTATCTGCATGGACTCACCACTCGATCAAAATGGCGCCATCCGCAGGACGACCTCATACCCGGCCGTCTATGCATCGTCACCGGAGAAATGACGCCGCCTTCTCGGTGGCCACTCGCACGAGTAAAGGAAGTCTATCCAGGCAGCGATGGGAAAGTTCGAGTAGTTAAGGTGGTCACAGCAAATTCCGAATACGTAAGACCCGTACAAAAGCTCATCGTCTTACCAATCGACGCGAACGATCGGTAAACAGATCAATTCACCGCGCGCGCGTACTATTCATCATCAATGATCGAATACTATTATATAATACACACGTAGTACGCGATCCATTTCAAACTGCGCAAGCGCGATTCATTGACGATGCCAGCCGTGACGTCACGTCTAACCTCACCTGCGAGCGTCTCATCTTCCTGTTATAGCGACGTAGTTCAATCCAATGTTCACTGTATTAATCCACTAGTTTCATCAAGCACAGCAACAAGTCGTTCATTCATCACCAACACTTGAGCTCACGGGAACTTCGACAAGTCGAGGCGGGCGGCATGTTCAAGACTGGCGCGCCAAGGCGCCATGTTGTCTCGCCCGATGACGCGAACGCGGCAAGGCTGTTGCGACTTCAGCCAAGTCGAGCGCGTGGCGTATGCCGTCGAGGCTCACGCGGGCATTAGGCTAAGCGTGTGATTGGTTGAAACCCATTCTCGATCTTTCTGGAACGTTCTAGCATGCTCAACCGGAACCACCGGCTCGTGACGAACTTCCAGAAGGATCGAGACAACAAAAGAGACAGACAACCGTGGTCTCGCTCTCAGTCGTTACCGCATGTCAAACGAACAGCTGTTCTTTGTATTCAAAAGTGCTCTTTGCGTTTATTCATTTTTCTCAAGTTAGTTAGTACATGTTTCATTTTCATTTTCGCCGACAATTTGTGCAATATAAGTGCAAATACAGTTATTTATTGTAGATCCGATTCTCACAATCATTTACTCTTTACACAGTCCATTTGCTTCACATTCAAATCCATCCGTTACATTCACACGTCCATTCCTAACGATCCTCGCACTCGCAAACTCAAATCTGATTCTCTTTTCGCACAAAACATCCTTTCGGTCAATCAGAGACTGATACAACACAATTTACAGCACAATTTATCCCTTGTCCTGTTGCACAAATCACAACAATCAGGTAATGCAATCACTAGACTGCGGATTTAATGCATTTGTAGCAAACATGAGTAGGTGCATTTTAAGACACTAGAGAGATTAAAGTAATTTCAGAACACCAATGTATTATTTTCAACTTCTTAAAATGATCACAGTAAGAATCAAATATCTGTCTGGCTCCTGTCCGTTGTAATAGCGGCAGCCAACTTTCATTTTACATAAAGATCCGCAGTCTAGTGATTAGATTAAATAATCGTTTAATTAGTTTAAGCAATTATTATTAGTGCATAACTATGTGTTGACAAATGTGAACAGTGATTGTGAGTGTGGAAAAATTTCAAGGCATCTGTGTGAAATAAACATACGAATTATTTATCGATTCGAAAGTGAAAGTGAAATTCTGGATCGTCGACTTGACCGCGCATCCCTTAGGCCTTCTACCACCGGCTGTGCAGTTCGTCGACCTGGCCGTACGTCACTTAGCTTTCGGTACTGTCGTATACCTGAAGACATCTGTACAGTTCGTCACCGAGTGACCCAGTGACACACATTTCGAAGCAGCAAATGGATTTACGGCTGAATAAGTGAGTTTTCAATACAATCAGTTTCTGCTTCTTCTCTCGTTTGGGTAACGTTGCCGTAAGTCGGGTAAAAAGATCCACCCATATGAATTGACAAGTAAAGTTCTTCCGCGACCGACAAAAAGTCTAAAGGAAATGTTGTTCAGAATCATGGTCTTGACAACATATCCAAAGCTCATCCAAATCGGGTAAAAGATAGTACAATCGATCGATTTACAATTAAAAGTTTTTACATTTATCGCGTAAACTAAAGCCGGCCGACAAAAACTGTAAAGGGAAATGTTGTTCAGAATCATGGTCTTGACAACATATCCAAAGCTCATCCAAATCGGGGAGGATTCACATAATCTCGAGAAACTCTTGTTCGTTACGGCATCGCGGCGTTACACCACGCTCGTCTCCCGGCGCGCCGCACAGTGGTCTAAAACGCGAAATTTAGTGACATTTTGCCCAAAAACCAACTGTATCATATAGATATCTGTTGAGTGTTTATTGCTTTCTAAATATCCATCAACCTCGAAAATGAAAATATTAATAAAATTTAATAAAAACCATTAATGTAACAAACAGATAAAGTTGGAAGTTTTGAAGGTAGCCTTTCTCATGGAAAAAATTGCTTTTCTTCTTTAAGATGCCCTGACGATCCTTTTTAATATTTTCCTTCCAATTTTTTTTTAAATGAAAGGTTTATCTTTAAGCTGTAAATTACTATTTGTCAATTGAAAATTAGTATTTGTAATGCATTAAAAATGTTACGCTAAACGTAATGAAGAAAATTTGCAAAATTATCAAGACTTCGCAAGGAATATCTTTTGAGTCATAAGAGGTCATAGAATTTGACAAAATGGAATATTTTCAGCATACTTTCCTCTATGTAGTCATGCAAAAATCATTTCCTAGATCGTCCTATATCAAAAGTTATTATTGTTTAAAGTCGCCCGTGTGTCTGTGCGTATTGGTTCTCGCATCTATCGTCGGGACTCCGTGACAACTAAGAAACACTTTAGACTTGAAACACTTCAAATCTTTATGCTATGCTACAATTTTTTGAGCGTTATATACTATGTTTTTCCTTTTTATTTAAATTTTGTTTTGTGCAGTTTATATTTAGTGCGTACCTCAGTATACTTTATGCATTAGTTCAGTATTATACCATCGTTTAGTACAGTTTATATTAATATACAAGGAGAATTAAGTATAATTCTCCGAACGCGTTGTATACGTTTCAAACACTCATCTTATACGACCGTTTCTCCCACCAATATTCAGAAAAAAATGCTATCGATGAATTGGTTCGCCCGATCGTCAATTTCACGCCTACTCCAAACTTATATTGTTGTCACTTCGTTCATCATCACACACTCACTGCAACATACTTTAACTCAGCACGAGTCATACGTTGTTTACAGTAATTTATATTTTGTATTTGTTATATAATTTGTGTTTGTTATATTGCGTTTATATTTATATTGCGTGTTTGCGTTTATATTTTGTGTTTGTTATATCTCGTTCGTGATAAAATATATCGTTCCACTAATATTTGGTAAGTACATAAATAGTTGGACATTTATTACGTTAACTATTTTCCGTGTTTAACATTTCTTCCTTTATTATTCTGCTATTTGTTATTTATTAAGAATGGAGGCGTTTATTAGCTCGCTTTCTTGTTTGTTTGTTTGTTTGTTTGTTTGTCTGTTCGTCTGTTTGTCTGTTCGGTGGCAAATTTTGCAATAGATTTTATTATTGTTTACATTTCACTTTGTGCATTATACAGGTACTATAGATTGTGAATTTATAAGGATCAGATAAATTTTCTCCGGAGGCTTTGGAAAATCAAGAAACAAATTTTATTCAAATAGCGATTTCTCAAAAATTTAGAAAAATAACATATTGACTAGCTGAATGTATTCCGTCTCAAAAAAATTTGCTAGAAGTTGTTAAATTTGTAAATATGTTTAAAAAAATAGTAAAAAAAACTATTACATAAACGAAAAGTATACCACATTATACATTATTAAATAAGATTACATGTTAATATCCTGCACCCCAAATTTCACGTCGATATCTTTAATAACTTAGAAGTTATACCAAAATGTCACTAAATTTCGCGTTTTAGACCACTGTGCGCCGTACACGAGCAAAGAAACTCGGTGGCGACGATGTGGGACGAGGGGGTCACGATTGCAGTACACCGGTCGTTAGTGGCGATCGTCACTATTTGTGATGAAGTGTTATGAAGGTCGGGGGCCCGAGGACCTTTTTCCAAGGTGCGGTCCTGCAACTGGAATCAGTCGTGTTGCGAGGAGCGCCAATAGGGAAATTCGGTAATGCGAAAGGAGCGGGGGGAACTAGAATCGATGCGTTCCGTCGACACGAGAATCAAGGGATCACTGTCGCGCTAGTCCTTCGAGAGAATCGTTACGAATCTCGCCTTTAGATGAGTTAGAGTTCCGAGTCCCGTTCGACTGAGTAATTTCGTGTCGCGGGTGGTTTTCGCGTTCCAGTAAGAATGATAGTTTCGAAGCCGAATCTCGGGGCTGAAGTAACAACCCGGTCAACGAATCCCGTGCGCAGGATAGCGAAACCGTAACGGTGAGTCCACCAAGTGATTCCTTGTTCTTAGTTTTCGTGTTAGTTCGCAGATATGATGTGAGGACGACATGTCATCGTCTCGTCCTCGATATTTTGGTGTGAACTCGAACTCGCGTCCGTTTAGTGGGCGCTGTGAGTTTTTGGTAGAGCAGTTCCCCTCAGTTCTTATTTCGGAAGTCTTCCTCAGGAGCCGTGGCGGAATTGAATAGTTTGGCGTACGGAAATTTGTTAACGCGAGGAGAGTCTCGCTCCACAGGCTCGCGACAGTCCGTGAAACTCGCGCCGTTCAACTGCGCTTCGCGAATTACCGTTTCGAAAGAGATTTGCGTTGTACCGGCGTACCGTATCTTCGTGATAAATGAAATATCGACTAACGCGCTCCACGATCGAAGAACAATCGGTAAAGTGTAGTAGGAGCGCGGGCTAACTGTCGAGTTTATTTCTGACTGCCTCGAACACGAGCCGTTGGTAGTGTTTTGTGTGGTACTTCCGAGTACCTGGCGCCCGAACAATCGTTTCGTGTTATCTCCGAGTCTTCTCGTCAATTGTCTTCGTCCCGAGAGGACCGTGCCCGCGCGGCCGCGTACGGCCCGTCCTCAGCGGCTGTAAATTCTCGGGTGTTGACCATTTTCGCCGGCCAGAACACCGTGTGGAAAAGGGACAACGTCACAACATGTAGATAATGATTTCGACGCTTTAAAAATGATGATTTTACTGTGGAGGACAAAGATCGTTCTGGACGGCCACGAGTATTCGAAGATGAAGAATTGCAGGCATTGGTGGATGAAGATCCATGTCAAACGCAAAAACAAATTGCAGAAGCTTTAAATTGTGCTCAATCTGTCATTTCTGATCGTTTGAAAGCTATGGGGAGGGTCTACAAGGAAGAAAAGTGGGTCCCATATGAACTCGAGCCAAGAGACATTGAAAAGCGAAAAACCATCTGCGAAATTCTGCTTGTAAAACGTCATAAAAGTTGTCAAAAAAACGTTAGAAGCACTTCGCTGGGAAATGCTACCTCATGCGCCTTATTCGCCAGACTGAGCCACTTCTGACTACCACTTGTTTCGGTCGATGGCACACGCATTTGCTGAGGAACGTTTAATTCTTACGAAGATGCCGAAAAATGGATCTTTGATTGGATAACCTCCAAAGATGACTCATTCTTTCGATGCGGAATTCGCTTGCTGCCCGAAAGATAGGGAAAAGTCATCGCTAACGATGGACAATATATTGATTAATGTGCTTTTTCATTTCTTTTCTTAAATAAAGCTCTACTTTTTGTAAAAAAACGGACGGAACTTTCCGATTGACCTAATACTAGGGGTGTGCGAGAACCCGATGGTCGGGACGCGGACGAGTCGAGAAGAGGACGAATCGGGTCGGGTCGGGTTTCCGAAAATTTCGAGATTTCCGAAGGAATCGGGTTCCCAAGAATTTCGAGAATATGACATAAGACACTTGTTCGTTCGCGAATATCATTCGCCAAATTAATCTTAAATAACTAGTTTTTAAATTGATAAAGCCGCGTTTCGTCCCGAGTCTGCCAGGAGGACTCGTCGGCAAGGCTGCTCTGGCAGACTCTGCCTTGTACGCGGGGGAAGGCGCGACCATTCCCAAAATTTCGTCCGACCACGAAATGGTAACGAGAGAGCGTTCATTACGTACCAAATTACGATTGCGAAAACTCTTGTTCTCGATGTTGGTCGTAATTGTTTTTTAAGGGGAACACTTGTTTCGAGGGACCTTCGTTTTTAATTTGTGGGGGAACCTTCTTCGTCGTGAAGAAGGCTCCGAATCAGTCTATGGGCTGATTTCAATGACGTTTCATTGATATACGCAAGGCGATGTGTTGATTGGGTATTGCCGAACGCTGCATTTCCCGTTCAACACACCCTTGATGACTCGTCATCCTCCACGGCCGACTCGAGCAGCCTTCGAGTGAAAGGAGAGAGTCAGAAAGAGAGAGTACGATACTCTAGTGGACGGTCCCTTACGATCAAACAACACTCTTGAAAAGAATTCGGGATTGACAATATTCTTTCAAGTTTGAAAACATCTAGAATAAAAAATCCGGAACTATGAATGTACTCATTAAAACGAATATAAATGATTACTGGGTTCTTGGAATTTTCGGAAATTCCTATTCTTTCGGGAATCCCGATAAATTCGAGAGTCTCGAAATTTTTGGGTACCCGTCCCGATCCCGAAAAAATTTCGTGTTCCGAACCCGATCCGATATTTCGGGTTCTCGCACACCACGAACAAAGGATAGAGAGATCTTTGTCTCTCCTACAGCGCTGTGACAGAGGGTCACTCGCAGGAGAGACAAAGACATAGAATACGAAACAGCTTGATTTTTCGATGAGCCTGCTACAGATGCATTAAGCGAAGAAGCAATATTTTTTTATGTTCTTTGTGTTGGAACATTCTCTGTATTATTGCGGGGTTCCGTACAGAGCCCTTACTCCATTCGCATTACGTGTATTTAATATGATTTGGCGGGAACAAACATACGTGATGCTTCGGTTTAATATGGAATACGGAACGAATACGGAAAATTAAATCCAGTAGTAGCAATAGTTGTTTGCAAATATCTCGAAAACTAGAAGAGAGCTCCAAGTAAATGAAAAGGAAACGAATTTTCAAAATGCGTAGCTTGTAACCACCATGGTTACACACCGATACGGAGTAACGTGGTAATATCGGCTCCCAATCCGACGTCAGTGACGTCACGGGTAATCCCTGTCGTAGACAAGGATCGCAGGTGCGACATATCTATATTCAACAGGATGCGCATGCATCGATCCCCTCTCGATCGCGATTGAAGGAGGTTGATGCGAGCAGCAGATTAGACACTCTGCGTCTGGACTCGATCCGATAAGCACGCACGAGTCAATTTGCGTTCCGCATGAAATTGAGAAATCGAGTAATAATTAGACTTGTCGACTACGCATTGCCAGTAAGGTCGCTCATTTTCTATTTTGTTGCTAGCCCGGCTAAAGGGTTATTCTAGTCGCGTATTGCGTGATGATTGCATCAACATTTGCGAAGAGTTGATTATTTAATTGCGAAAAGTATTCATTTAGAGCAGGCGTGGGCACGGGTGGAGCCCCTCAAACGCCTGCTCCCCCCACCAAGCTTCCTTTCGGTGGCGCTCCTCGTGGCTCCGATGCACGAGGCCTGCGCACTGCTTGCGACAAGCGAAACGCGTCCTTCCTACATGTAGTAATGACGGATGCTGGTGGGGGACAGTGGGCGCTACGTTGGGGACAGTTTTGCCTCAATTGAGGCAAAATTGCCCACGCCTGATTTAGAGCGTTGCAGCTCTGTTAATAATGTGATTTGAGAATCGCCACTAAGGCAAATTATTCCATTGTGTTCACAGCCCGGCTCAAAGGCATTCTTGTCGCGTATTCCGAATTCTTAGCTTAATTTGCTGCTCATCGATTAAAATTAAGTGAATAGTTGAAAACATAATGTATACATTAAGGGCAGTAGAGCTCATCTTTCATTTGTAATTTGCGTGTCGCCAATGAGGCGAGTTGTTCTATTACTTGTTGCCCGTCCGACGGGCAGTTCAAGCCGCGCGTACGAAGTATAGCGAAAGTCGGTTTCTCGTAAAGAAACGTTCTCTCACATCGGTACGCGCAACTATCGATATCTCATTCGCCGAAAAGCGGCAGCACGCGTCATTGTTCCAATCTATAATAATTTCTAATAGTAGTAATCAAGTATTCCTAATTTGAGTCACTGCATATATCGTGATCCAACGAGATACGCAGTGAGTTTTTTGCACAGAACGGACAGCAGGAAAAATTCACATATCGCCATGGCCACGCAAGCGTGCCCTGCCTAGATATCCGTAATTTTTCCCACCACGTTGTGTTATCGCCTAGTGTGCAGGAGCCGATTGCCCTTCCCGGAATTATCCGGCAAGACCGATCGTTTGCCTGAGTGTTACTAGCCTGATTCCGAACGAGGTTTATTCCTGTGTGTCCTGCTAAGAGCACGTAGTTGTTTGGGCGGTGAGGAGTCGCCACGGCCACGAACCTGTGCCCTGCCAGTCTCCTGTACCGCGACATACAATGAGGTGAATTCCGGGGCAAGTAGAGACCGATCGCCGTTCCCGTGGTATCCTGGCAGCACCGATCGGTATCGACTACTTTTGCCCAGAGTAATTTAACCTGATATATTGTATTCAATAAAAAGGAAAAGATTGCTATAGAAATTAAATCGACGCGTGCTAAGCAGGCGTCGATCGTCAAGAATTCATTCCGGGCAAATGAGAACCTCCATCGCGTGAACCAGACGAATTTCTTACGCGCGTTCCTAGCGGGGAATCCTTTGTTTACGGTCCGTGGTCGTCGCGTCTCGCTCGATCGTAGTGTTGTCGTGTCATGTACACAAGCTAACCTTGCGTATTTATACACTTGTAAATTACGTAACAGTAGTGATACTGTTCTCATCCACACAGAATTGACAGAATATATCTCAATTTTACCAGATATCGTTTCTCCGCAATTATTCATATTTGTCTCAACCTTTCCGCTATCCAGTGCCTGGAGGCACGAACCTTCCGTCAAATTAACATCGGGTCTCGTAACCAACCCGGTGTTTGACGTAACCAACCCGACGCTGATCGGATTGTCTACGCTCACCCGTGATTCTTTTCAATTCGAGATCGTTCGCCGCTCCTGTGATTCTCCAGCAGTGCCTTTCGGTTTTTCGCAATTTTATACTTGGTCTTTCACCCTGTTGCTCGTTAACCCTTCAATCCTGATAGGTCCGGTTATAGCATAAAGGGATAACAATAGTACGGTTACAAGCTGTATAAAATATTAAAATTTCATCAAAACCGGAGTGGCTCTATGTAAATAATTACCCTTCATATTTCCCCAATTGGTATCCGCTATCAAGGACATCCATGCATTTACAAGTAAAATGTTTTGTGAAAAACTCGTAAATTAAAGCTGACCAATAAAAAGTTTGAAGAGAAATATAGTTCTGAACGGTGACCTTGGCAACACAGTTACGGCCGATTGATTTATGTGATACTCTTTGATGAGTTATAAGGTACTGGTGTCAAATAAAACTTTATTTCTTCCTTGGATAATTTTAATAAGTTCATGACACAATATTAGGTGTCCCACTTAACTGTCGCCACGATTTTTCAGGTACTGTCGGTAGCCAGATAAAAAAAGGTTCGGGACAAAATTAATTAGTTTTTAGTCAGCTTCAAAATGCAATAGAAAAAAAATAATGGTAATTGTTTAGAAAGAGGGTCTCATCTCAGATTTTCATCATCTTGAAATATGTTGTCAAGGTCATCATTCTGAACAACTTTTTCCTATACATGTTATCGCTGCTCGATTTTAGTTTTTGAGATATTCGCAAAAAACTATCGCTAATACTGTATTGAATTTTTGGTATTCCTGCACGCTCTGCAGCAACGTAAGCCTGTCCCGGCGCGGCGTTTGTTTACATTTTGCTTCTAAACACGCTGCGGAAATGAGAGAGAAAACAGGGTCTCACTCTGGCCATACATATCCAAACCAAAACACTTTGTGTAAAGGTTGACCAAGTTCCCCGGCCCATCCACTTCAGTGATATGAAGGATGGACCAAGTTCCTCTCGCCTATCAAAGTAGTGATATGATGGATGGACCAAGATCCTCTCGCCTATCAAAGTTGTGATATGATGGATGGATCAAGCTCCTCTTGCCTATAAGGGCTGTGATATCGGGAAGGACCAATTCCCAGAGGCCAATGATTGTTGTACTTACCTGCCTCTGGGCATTGGTCCTTCCCGATATCACAGCCCTTATAGGCAAGAGGAACTTGATCCATCCATCATATCACAACTTTGATAGGCGAGAAGAACTTGGTCCATCCTTCATATCACTGAAGTGGATGGGCCGGGGCACTTGGTCAACCTTTACACGAAGTATTTTGGTTTGGATATCATGTTATTTTTGTAAGAAATGGCCAGATGTTCGGAGGATTCATAGACGGAAGTTAATTTGCAGAAAATAGCATGATGCATCTCACTTAAAACACGCACGTGGCTGTATCTCGGGAACGGTGCGTCCTATCGCAATAATAACGAAATTTTCAAAAGGCTCTAACCAACAGCATATAGGGTATGTCCAACCACATGACGTATGTGGTTTTCTGATTTTTCGAAAAGAAAAATTGAAAATTAAAAAATGGCTGTATCTCGGTAACGGTGCGTCCTACCGCAAAAATAACGAAATTTTCGACAAACCTTACGCGAAGCATATACGGTATGCCCAACCACATGACAGGTGATCTTTTGATTTTCCGAAAAAAAAATTGAAAATTAAAAAATGGCTGTATCTCGGGAACGGTGCGTCCTATCGCAAAAATAACGAAATTTTCGAAAGGCTTCAAGCCAAATCATATAGGGTATGCCCAACCACATGACCTATGTGGTCTTTTGATTTAATGAAAAAAAAATTTTTCGGGTTTTTCGAAAGAAAATTTTTTTTCGGGATATTCGATTTTTCTTGTTGGGTTTGATATGAAAGACACCTGATTCCAAATTTACAAGTTTCTAGCTTCTCTGGAAGTGGGTTAGAATTAACATGATCCTCCTCTTCATCATCCTCCTATATACATATGTATATTCCAAGAATAGTGCGTTTTTGGCGTATTTATATCTCAGGTTCCAGGCTAGGTAGAAAGTTGCTTCTTACATGAGAGTTAGTTGATATTATATCTAGCTCACATACAAATTTTGGTTGACCTCGGTTACCGGGGAGAGCGGCAGTGGAGGTGCCAATATTCCTAAAAAGCGCTTAACTCTGGTTCGAGATATACTACTCGGCAGCTTAGAGGGAGCGGGAGGGGAACTTGGTTCGCGCGCTGCCGCGCGCGTTGATATAGGGTGAGCTTTCAATTTTGGAAGACTACTCCTACATTTCCGTATGCGTGGTCAGGCCCCCCGCCACCTAACCCTAACTAATTCTGATCGCATAATCTTTTCATTCTATATAGCCGTCATACAGAATTTGAACTAGTATTGGAAAAATCATGAGATCAGAATTAGTTAGGTTTAGGTGGCGGGGGGCGGAGAGGGCCGGCCGTCAGGCCGGCCTGACCACGCATACGAAAATCCAGAAGCACCCTATATATGTATGACTAGAATGACACTGTGTTTTCTTTCTCATTTCCACAGAATGTTTAGAAGCAAAATGTAAACAAAGGCCGTGCCGGGACAGGCTTACGTTGCGTTGGTGCGGAGCGTGCAGCAATACGAAAAATTCAATACTGTATAAGCGATAGTTTTTTGCGAATATCTCGAAAACTAAAATCGAGCGGCGGTAACATGTATAGGAAAAAGTTGTTCAAAATGTAGAAATCTATAACATATTTAAATTTCATCAAAATCTGAGATGAGACCCTCTTTCTAAACAATTACCAAAATAATTATTCCGGATATTATTCCGGGAAATGAATTGAAATGTGTTGTTGTAACTAAACATGACTACTCGACTTTCAACACTTTACTTCTCTATATTTAATAAGTCTCTCTAGTGTCCCATTTTCCGTCTGACCGCCACGTTGTTTTCGTAAGCGTGTTCCAACTTGCATTTTTGACATGCATAATGCGAGAACATCTCTAAACACTTGTCAATTCAAAGTTCCAGGTTGCTAATATGTGTGTTTTTAATAGCCACATATAAACTAATCACTAAACTGCGGATTTTTATGCAAAATAAAAGTTGGCTGTTGCTATCGCAAGGCATCGGAACCAGTCAGCTACTTGATTTTTACTCTCTCTGTAATCAGTGTAACAAGTTGAAAATAATACATTGGTGTTTCTACTATAATATTTTAAACTGCACCTTCTCATTTTAGCTACAAATACACGAAATTCGCAGTGTAGTGATCACATTAATGTGATTATTTTGATTTGTGCAACAACACAAGTGATATTGCTATTGTTATTAGCACGTACTCTACCTCACAAGAAATTTTAAAGTTGCGAATTTCTTCTTTACGGTGCCCTTGTATTTTATTCGCATGGATTTATAGAGCATGGAAAGACAAATTCAACTATATATATTATGCATACATATTTACGGTGTATTGTACTATAATTCAGAAAACCAAGTTGTAAAAATAAAAAATTTTCAAGCACGTTGCGGCACGGAATCCTATTGTCCGATCGAGCTGAAATTTTGTAAATATCATTATTTCATCAGTTATTAGGGAGGTGCGACCAACGAAATTTGAAAAAGATTTTTTGCTCCTATTGCAAAAGACCTCACTGGTCACTACATACCAACGTGGGGGCACTATTACCTGTCAATAACTTGAAAATTGATCAAGTTTGACAGTTGTAACATTTGAATCACTGATCTCTTAGGATTGAAACTTGTATTTTCGGCATTTTCTCGCCAAACTCTACCAGATTTCAGAAGAAAAAGACACATATTTCTGGTTACGGAGGTACTGTTGTGCCGCGGCTTTACAGATGAGAAGAGGTTCCGGGATCCGGGTACACGGGCTCAGATATTTGACGAACAAAAGTTGAGTTACTGGTACAGACTTATGTATTTTCTTTATAGTTTAAAGTCACAGGGCCACGGAACCCTAAAGAAACCTGAGCCGTGGTCGCATGGTGATTTTCTAATCTAGCTGTGGAATGAATTGGACGAATCATGAGATTCTTCATTGGTTGAAGTTGGGATGAAGAGGGCATTGAGCCATTAATGCCTGGTGCAACTGATGAGTTAGAAGAGTGTGGTCTTCCAGAGCCGAACGTAACAATACACAGTGCAGCCGTGTGTAATATAACTCATTAACAAAGCCAAGGCCGACATTGATGCCAATGAAAATGTCGCTTCGGGACTCCTCAGGAACGGCCCCTTTTAAATTACTCGAACATTATTACCATTAATTCCACTTATCTGTCTACAGTTTGTTGTTTCACGTACTTTTTTTCACAAATGAATAAACTCTGCAGTTTGGTCACGACTATATAAAACGAGCTGCACTGATGGCGCATAGTTGTCGCGCAACTGTAAGCCAAGAAGTTTTGGGTAAAATTAGAGGATTTCTGCCTGATTGTCACGTAGTTTTAGTGAAACATAAAGAATCACCTGTTTTCTGTTATGAAGTGCAATTGGTAATAATCAAGTAAGTATTTTTACGTACTACAAGACATTATTATTTATACATTTGAATTACCAGAATTACAGAGCACTTACAGTCCTAATGAGAACTACGTGCAGAAAGAAATGAGTTGTTTTTGTCATTGATCTGTACAACATATTTCAAAGTTATCGAATTCTAGCGATTCTTACTTTTATATATTTACTAGACAGCGCATCTTCATGCAAATTAAAAATTTTCTACCTGATTTGCAACCAACTGGAGTGAAATAGAAATTGATTTTCTTTCTTAATATGTTTAACAGGTCGAAGAGAGAGATAATGTAAGTGTTTTTAAATTATTTAAATGCATAAAATCCGCTGTATAATAATCACCAAACATAGCCCTATAAATGTAGTACCCTTTGAATCGTTCATCTTTCTCCCTTGACATTTGTTTGTAAATATCCTGAAACAATTGTGTAGACCACTCGGTATAGTTGAGTTTACGGTGAGAACCTTGATTTGACAATTAATCATCCAAGGCCAGAATTGTGTTGAATTTCAATTGAATTACTGCACAAATTATAATTACAAAGTAATTCAATTAGATTGTATTCAATTATTACGTAATTCGAAATTCAGTCTCCTCGTTCAAATGAATTGCAATTAATAAAATACCAGTCAATGAACACTACATTCTAGTAATTGAACAATGATGGTCCAATGAATGAACAAAATTACTAAACAATATTCTCCTATTTATTTAACTCTTTGATCACAAAAAATCCCCTAGAATTAATTTTCTTTGGCTCCGTTATCTTTGTTAAAACATCCTGTCTCTTGTACCAAACCGTATCTGGAATCTCTGGCCATTTCCATACCTTTCCTTTTTCACATTCTACCATTGTTGTCACTTCATGAACAAGAGTCATTATCGCTAGTATGCCATGCGGCTTAAAATTTGTTGAAATATACAAAAGCGTTCATTTACTGGTGCCCGTTTATTCACTGGTACAGTTACCCTACTAGTCTACATATTGTTCCATATAAAAGCATAGAGATAAATATAATACATTGCGGATCTTTATGTATTTGTTCAGAAAATATTCAGGTGAAATTGGATATAATTAGTTACGAACAGTCTTTAATGTTAGAAACTCCAGGAGCGATCTTTTATAGACCAATTCGACATCAGCTATTGGCCGTTCTAATAAAATCAATTTTTCAGGAGTTTGGAGTAACTAATATTTGTCTGCTATCTGCTCGATAGCGGAGCCAATGGAGAGTTACTTGGAACTTTTCTGCGGCGTGGTTGCTTTACTTATCGCCTTGTATTATTACCGGATCTCCCATTATGATTTCTGGAGAAAACGTGGCGTAGTCGGACCAAAACCTCACCCAATTTTCGGCAATCTCTTCGATCTATCCTTTGCCAGAATAAATGCAGCGGACGCAATAGTGGACATTTATAAGAAATACAAACATGAACCTGTAGTTGGATTGTTCCAAGGAACATCACCTATTCTCGTTATAAATGATCCAGATCTTATAAAGAATGTCTTGATCAGGGACTTTTCTTACTTCCAAGAACGTCCATATACGGCTCACAATCGGGTATGTATAAAACCAGTAAAGTGTATATGAAGTTTTATTCGATTATACAATTGAAGATTTCTCTGAACATTCTATTTGATCTTTTCTTATTAAGTTCTAAGTTTTTAATCAGAAATTTCTTTTTATAATGGGCTCCTCGAAACTAAACAACGTTTGTCTAAAATATATTTCTTCCTATCTCAAAATATGTAGAAATTTTTCAGGTGGCTTGTCTTACGTGACTCACTCTGTATATACAGGGTGTCCCAAAATTCCTGAACATCCCGGAAATGGGAGGTTCCTCAGACCATTGGAAGCGATATTTTCCTTTGCTAAAATGTTATCCGCGGCTTTGTTTAGGAGTTATTAACGAAAAACACGGACCAATCAGAACGCGACCTAGACGCGAGTTGCCACAGTCGGCCCGGCGCGCCAACTGTCGATTGGCCGACTGTGGCAACTCGCGTCTAGGTCGCGCTCTGATTGGTCCGTGTTTTTCGTTAACAACTCCTAAACAAAGCCGCGGATAACATTTTTGCAAAGGAAAATGTCTCTTCGAATGGTCTGAGGAACCTCCCATTTCGGAAATGTTCAGGAATTTTGGGACACCCTGTATACAGTAAATATTCTATGGACGCAAGAAGGTGTTACACGTTTTAATAAAAAAAAGTGTCACAAATATGTTGGTAAAATTTCATTAAAAATACGTAAAATCAAACAAGTTTCATTTATTGCATGAGGCGGTCTCATGGGCATGCTATTTCTTAAATATTTTCTGTACATGAAGACTTACGTGTTAAATTGTGCAATATTATTAAACTGTTTACCATTTTCAATAAACGCAGAGCGTTATTGTGGCCCAATTCTATCACATAATTTTTATTACACAATTTTTTATTATCTTCAGATCGGGAGATCTGACTGGCCGCTACGAAATATATTGTTTTCTTGATCAAAGTAGCCTTTTACACAATTTGCAGTATGTATGATGGCGTTATTTTTCAGAAACATAAAACTTTTCCCAACCATTGTTGTTGCGAATTTGTTTATTTGATTACCTATGATTTCAAGGCAATTTCCACCATTTAATTTTTTGTCACAAAATGTGATATCTTTAACCCCGTAATAAAGCATAACACTCTTTCCCCTTTCCTTAACCCCTAGCCGTGTTTTAACGCGTCTCACGATCGTCATGATGATTTTAAACAAAGCCTAATAAATACGAATGATACACCTTTCTTTTTAAATGAAATAAAATTTGATTCGTTTTTACTCAATATTTAAGCATTAAAATAAATGTAGCCATACAAAAAACATCAATTTTGTTTTCTCTTCTACGACATTTCTAGTGATAAAGACGTTTTAATTGCTGTAACTGTAAAGAAAATAATACGGCAACGGGTTAAATAGACAGACCTATAAAACCCTGTGCCACAAAGTCTTCATACGTGTGCCATAATTTCACCGCGGCGATATTTTATTATTTCTCTATGTACTAAAAAATAAGACTCTGTATTTGAATTTTTTCTATCATACAAAAAGCGATACTTCTTTGCGTGGAAATTACGAATACTTTAAATAAATCAGATGTGAAAACTATTTCTAAAAATGTTCACAGACTGAACCCTTGTCGCAACAATTATTCCGATTGGAAACACAAAGATGGCGTCCGATAAGACCGAAAATAACTCCGATTTTTACAGCAGGAAAGTTGAGAGAGATATTCGCACTTATAGTGGAATGTTCAAAGAACTTGGAAGAATATTTAAATAACGTAGTTGGAAAAGGTGAACCAGTCAAAGTTAGCGAATTGTCCGCGCAATATACTACAGATGTGGTTGGTACTTGCGCTTTCGGAATTAATATGAACTCTCTGGGCGAAAAGGAATCCGAGTTTCGTCGAATGGGCAGGTCTATGTTTGAACCAACCATTGAAAACGTTCTACGATTAAAAACGAGTCTGTTATGTCCAAAACTGTACGATTTACTTGGATATGTGGTGCCTGAGAAGAGGCTGACTCGTTTCTTTACGAAAATTGTCAAGAGCGCGATCAAGTACAGGAGGGAGCACGGGATCTATAGACCGGATTTCATTAACATGCTCATGGAACTTGAAAACCATCCAGAACAGATAGAAGGCGTCGGTAAGTTAATTATTGTTTATAGCACTATATTCACAAGACTAATCTACAACATACAGTAGTGTACCGTTGTTTGAGATGCAACGAGTGCAGCGGGCGATGGGTCTGATAATGGAAGGTGGATCGTAACTAGTGATGGCGTACAAAATCCGTGATATATCACAGTGATCGTAGAATCGCGATCACGGTCGTAATTTTAACTTCATTCACGCCGCGATCGTTATTTATTAATCTAGAATCCATATAGAGTGAATTTGCTCACTGCCATCCTGATTCTTCATTTTGATTGAATGAGTTATTCGTTTGAATACATCAATTAGTTTGCACAAAAATATCTGCATAAAACGTAAATTTAAAATTACGTTACGTTTTCTGTATATGGCGTGAGGCACACGTTTAAAAAAGGCGGCCATTTTACGTACATTTTAGGCTTACGACCTAAACTGGACGTCTCGTAAGATGTCTTAAAGATGCCATTGTGTCATCTGGGAACATACCAAAAAATTATAAATCTGAAAGAATGGTTCGCTGAATCAAACACAAGCGTCGCTTTGTGTTGTTGCTTGAATATCCACATCATTACAAAATACAGAGTATCGCAGAGTAAATACATACAGGGTGAGGCACTAACTATTGCCACCTACAATAACTCCGAAAGCATGATAGTAGTAGAAAAGTTTTCGAAATAAAAATTCCAGTGGACAACAGGGGACGTAGTATGGCGTTAATCTTTTGTTGCTAGACGGAGTCGCGTCAGAGATGACCCATTTTCCCCATTGAATCACAGTTAAAAATTCTATTATTAGGAATTTAGGATAAATATAAATATTATATTAGGATATATATATAATACATATTAGGAAATTTCTAAAATGAACTTCAAAAACACGAAAAAAAGTCGCAAAACTCCAGATTTCATATAGAAATTTAAAGGTGGCATCTACGAAATTAATTTAGCAATAAGCATATTGTCATTCAGCACGATCCCCAATTTTTTTCTCTGAAGTGCCTTGGTGTGAAAAGATGAAACCAATTTTCTCGACGTTCCATGATAGTTACAATTGTTTTCTTTTTTACCACGCTTATATTAGCTTGCCGAGTTGTTGTTGTCGTTGTCGATGTTGTTGTTGTATGCGTCAAATCTTGAAATCGAATTTTAAACCACTTCCCAATGAGCTAGAGACTTGAAACTTTAAACATAGCTCAGAACTGGGTGACAATGCAATATTAAAAAACAAATTTAAAAAAAAACTATGCGTTTAGGAGATATAAACTATTAAAAATTTAACCATTACACCTCCCCGCGCGTCGCTCGGTAGTACGTCATCGCGGACAGCGATCCCCACTCCGCGCGCCAGCGCTTACCTACTCCACTACGTGTTCCCACTCCGACTCATCCCCACTCCATTGGCCCACTTCGCATCGTAGGACCTCAGTTTACTTACTGAGTTGGTTAGGATCACGTCGGTGTGGAGGGCGACAAGGACCGGCGGTTCTGCTCGATAAGCGACTCGCGGTCGTCACTACAAACCAATATGACGGCGCCCTTACCTGTCAAAAACACTGCAATAGCTCCTGAACGATTGATCCTACAGAATGGAAACTTCGATTTGCAGCCGCCATGATACAATATTTTTGCTTTTACAAAAGATGGTTGAATTTATTGGTTGAAGTGGTAATTAAAATCGATTACAAGATATGTAAAGACTAAAAAGTAGAAAATAAAAAAATATATAAAAAAACTTTTTAAAAATCACGCTTATATTAAATTGCACCAAAAAGGGAGAAAATAATTTTTTTACACATTAGCGACAATAAATAAAAGCGTGGAGCGCTAAACTATATTGACGCAATCTTCGTGGGCGCTCCACGCTTTTATTTATTGTCGCTAATGTCTAAAAAAATTATTGGTGGATAGTTCTCTGGAACAATCTTCGTTTCCACGAAGATTGCGTCAATATAGTTTAGCGCTCCACGCTTTTATTTATTGTCGCTAATGTGTAAAAAAATTATTTTCTCCTTTTTAGTGCAATTTAATATAAGCGTGGTTTTTAAAAAGTTTTTTAACTACTTAGATACAGAGAAACACTTTACATATTAATGACAAAAACACGTAAATTATACAATATTACTATATTTAGATGTGACAGTTCTATGAAAGTATAGTGTAATAGAATCTTATTTTCGGCTAACTTTATTTATAACGGATCAATAATATCGAATTGTCGTTTTCAGAATTAACGGATACATTGCTTGTTGCACTAGCTGCCGGTTTCTTCGCGGCCGGATTTGAAACATCTTCTAGCAATATCACCTGGACTCTGTATGAACTAGCTCAGAATCACGAGATACAAGACAAAGTGCATGAAGAAATCAAGGCGTATCACATTAAGTACGGCGATACTTTCACGGTTGACTCTCTAAAAGAGCTGAAATACTTGGACAAAGTATTCAAAGGTAAACACATCGGTAGACAGCGGATCTTTATGCAAAATGAAACTGTTCTACCTAAATTGCAACAGGCTGGAGTGAAGTAAAAATTCATTTTCATTCATAACCCCTTACCCCACGATTTATTTTATGGTTTCAGTGATTAGAATTTTCTCCGTAGTTCGTAATTTCTTAAAAAAGGAAAAAATTGATATCTATTGTATTTATATTATATCTATTTATATCTATTATATCTACATTTTCTCCAATAATTATACATTAACGAAACCAAAATAAAATTTCATCTCGGTTTAAAGGAAATTAGTAACATACATATTTATTAGACTCTGTGTGTTCAGGATCTTCATCACGGGTCTGACACGATATTGTAGGGCAAGGGGTTAATATGTTTGACTGGTTGAAAATAATATAATGGTCTTTTTATATTCTTCTAACGGCCCAGGGCGCGCTCTGATTGGTCCGTGTTTTTCGTTAATAACTCCTAAACAAAGCCGCAGTTGACTTTGGTGCAAAGGAAAATGTCTCTTAGAATGGTCTCAGGAACCACCCTCTTTCGGGATTTTCACGAATTTTGGGACACCCTGTATAGGATAATGCTAATGCCAGCAATATGTAAAAAACTTTAGTAATCAAATAAAAATATGTATAAGGTCCCTTTTAAGAAGGAGGATGTTAAACAGTGGCTAAATGGGTAGCAGAGACTCCAGAAACATTGATAAGATCGTACTTCTTCAGTTCGAAGAAATTGTTAACCCACTAGTATTTGTCTGAATATAATTAAGGGGATCGACTCATTTCCAGGATTGCAAGGGTGCAGAATGTGCTTTCTCATTTCTCGATAATGCAAAGATGGGGTTTTCAGTACTCACAAGCGCTAGATAAAAGATCAATCTAGGCCGCGATCGCCCTCAAAAGTCCTATTTTACGTTTACGAGGTGTAATTTGCGTTATTCGGCAGCATGTAGCTGTTGCAGCTTTATGAAAATAGCTACATGCGCAGCTGTATGCTTAAAAACTGCTGTACCCTTATTCAAAATATTGTCTAAATTATTAAATACATTGGTATCTAATCAACTACTAAACATTTAAGTACTGTATGAGGTGTTATATTAATTTTATATTCATACAAAGACAAAAATTAATATAGAATGGAATTATTCCAAGTCTCGGAAGAAATGTTTAATTTTCGAATTAAAGTAGCTCCGAAATGTAAAGGGATAATAACTGTTCAGTGACAGCTTGTGCGAGAATAAAGTGTACTTGTAACCTAAAAACGAAAGCTTTTTGCAATTATCTCGGAAACCAAGTCCGAGCGACGGGTATAGCTGTGTAAAGAAACGTTGTTCAGAATGTTGACCTTGACTTTGGTCATCCGAGCTTCCTTGTCTAAACGCAACATTCACCGACATTTTTGTGATTTTTTAGAAACATTAAGGAAATACCCTGCTGGGGCATTACTTCAGCGGAGAACAGAAAGTCCATACACTTTTGATACTTTGAAATTTACAATACCAAAACGGGTCGACGTATGGATTCCTTTTTTTGCGATACACCGGGATCCTGAAATTTACCCAGATCCTGAGAAATTCGACCCTGAAAGGTTTAGCGAAGAACAGGTAGCAACCCGCAATCCTATGCACTACCTACCTTTTGGCCATGGTCCAAGAAGTTGCGTTGGTATGTACACGCATATTGCAACCATATTTCTGAAAACCCGTTCCTTTTATACCTCCACTGTTAAAAAGAGAGTTAAATTCATCCATGTACATGTGTACAGTCAGTCACATAATTGATGGCACAAATTTAAAATTAGAAAAACCTTTTTATAAAGGTCCCGAGGGCCGCATGCCCGTCGACGAATAGTCTACGGCCCGACCAAAAACTTTGAAATTGTTGATGCCAATTTATAGGTTTTACACTCCAAATTCACCCTTTTGCAAGTCAATTTCACCTCTCTGTAAATCAATTTCACCCGTTTGCAAATCAATTTCACCCTTCTGCAAACTAATTTTACCCTTTAGCAAATCGAATTGTATTTTTTACAAATATTTAAGTATTTTTAAGTAAGTTTTTCTAAAAAAATCAGATCAAATGTAAATTAATTGTTGACTTGCAGAAGGGTGAGTTTGGAGTGCAAAACCTGCAAAACTGGAATTAATCGAAATGCAATGTGATTCCGTATTGAAACAAAAATACATATGGATGTTCTGATTCCACATTTCTATTTACAATTATTTATCTGTCGACCGATTTCTCAATATGTTATGTACTATTAGGCGTATTTCAGCTATGTTCGGTAGCAGTGGTAGCACATACTATATATGCGAACCACTATTTTCAACGTTAAAAAATAATAAAACTGCGGAAAGCTCAAGATTGAACAGACCAACCTGTACAATCAATTTCCAAAATAATTACAGTTCAACAAATTCAACCAAATTTTGAAAATTTGATCACAGAAAAACATTGCCAAGTTTCTTCGAAAGAAAAATGAAATAGTTTTATTCAAATACACTTAAAAAAACAACTTTTGTACGTATGTTATTTTATATGTGTAACAGCAATGTTAACAAAAAAAATGTTTTCCCTTTTTACTTCGAGTCTGCTGTTTTCTATTGCGGCCCTCGAATTAATTTATAATATTTAATGAGGTCCTTGGTGGTAAAAGAGTTCGACATGCCTGATCTAGTAGATGGCGTACAATGAAAATTTTGAAAAAATGCAATTTTTCGGAATTTCGTCGGAAGAAAAATTAAAAATAATGCGTTCTATAGACTCGTATAAATTATATACATTTTTAAAATGTCATCGAAACTTGATAATCGCATTGAAAAAATGGCATTTTTTCACGATTTGCTGCCAATAACTTCGGCCCATGTTTACAAAATGTATTTTAAAAATTTAAATGAAAGATAACAAATTTATAAAATCAATATTTATTTTTTTTCGCAATTCTTATCATTTAGTAAACTACTTCTTTCAAATTCTTGAAAAACAATCGAGTCGCTTCGTTCACGTTTCCAAATGTACCATTATTTTAAAGGATGCATAAGGCATTTAAGACGAACTCTACATAGTTTGTAACAAATGCACAAAGGTTTTATTACTTCATAGTGCATTTTTCTTGTTTTCCAATTGCCCGTCATCATTTTGTAGCCACCCACTCGTATTATCATATTACTTAACAATTTTTATTTTGTCTATTGTACTTATTCTAATTGTAAGCTAAGCCTGCTTTAATGTTCCGCTGATGTCAAGAACGTGAAATAATATTTTACAACAATGAAACGAACATTTTTTCAATGATTTCATACTTCAGTGTCCGATCGAAAATGTTTTGCCAACGGTTGTACATTATTAGTTTCACTATCACGAAAGTGTCATTTAGAAATCAAATTGCTATTATTTTAACATTTATTTTCAGCTTCTCGTTTCGGAGAATTGCAAGTCAAAATTGGACTGATTAAAATACTTCGAAATCACAAAGTGGACGTCTGCGAAAAAACTATGATTCCGTGCGAATATGAAAAAGGCACCTCACTTCTATCACCTAAAGGCGGAATATACTTAAACGTGACAAAAACGGAATAATGTTGCGTTTACATGAAAATGTAATATGTACTTCGTTAACTGCAACAACAAATTGGAACGACAGAATAGTTTGAGCAATCATGGAATAGTTTGCGACAGAAGGAAAACAGATGAATGAACAACAAAGATTTAGAAATTTTGAAGAAAGCACTAATGTAACGAAACAGTTAATGAAAAAAGTAACATTTATCTATCAAAGTCACCTCTCTACCTGGACCCCCGAAGTAGAATATACTGAGTCCATGTTTTTTCTAAGAAATGATATCGTATATGTTTTCTGCGTCAAAGTTTTGCATTCTTTTCGACGGTGGAAATTGTGTCGATCTATTATAAGTAGTTTAGTTCTCCATAGAATAGTGTAAAAATAATTTTAAGCACAGGAGAACTTAATAGAACGAACAAACCATTACACAACACATGTCAAAGCCAAATGCTAACGACCGACCATATATTATTATGCGAATGCAGAAAACCAGAACAACGTGGGCAGAAATAAACTATTTCTAGCATTTCATAATATATTATTAAGTAGATAATTCAAATATATTTTAGTTTTTTATTTTATGTTTTAGAATATTATACTGAGTTCTAGTTTATTATAGTGTATCCGACTACGTTATATTATATTCTAGTATGTTATATGTATAATACTTATTATTACTGTATCTATTATATGTATTATTGTATATTCTGGAAATAAACTACCTTAAGGAAGTAAATACGAGGCGTGTTAAAAAAATAACGGAAATTTTCATTTTTCCGAACAAATTACACGCACAAGGGAAATGTACGATGAATACAAACACGAGCCAGTTTGAATGGTCAATGATCTTGATCTGGCCAAAGATGTCCTCATCGGAGACTTCTCCTTATTTGCATCGCGAGGAGTGACCATCTACCGCAAGGTATTCAACAGTAAATAATTATTGCCTCTTTCTCATGCTAGTCAGTAAATTTGGACGAGAAGATACGAAAAATCCAAGTTTCGATACTGGAGGATCAATGGTTAAAATGTTGTAGTTATAAGTGTTTAAAGTTGAGCGATCGCCAGTGTTTTTGACAGGTTAGCGCCGCCATGTTCTGTGTAGTGACGGTCGCGCGTTGTTTACAGAGTGGAGCCGCTAGGTGGCACCACAAGCACACGCTTGTAGGTTTTGTGGCCACTGATGAATAAAGGCACACCGCGCCTACTCGCGGAGGTCCGGAAGGATATATCACCGTTGATTCGAAAGGCCAGGAACAAAGAACAACTCGATGAGCTTGACGCCTACGTCGTCGTACCTCGGCGGTCCAAACGAGAGAGAGAGCCAACATGGCGGACGGCTAGGCGCGCTCACCGCGTCGCCTAACCCCCACTCGACCGAAACAGGGGAGGGGGAATCCACGATCCCCACATACTCCCCCCCCCCGAGTGCAACGACACTTTATTAACAAATCTATATATGTACAACATTTACAACGTCGTAGTGCAAAATTTGCACACGCTCTGCACCAGAGCTGGGCGAATACTCCGCCGTTCATCTGACTCCAATTTAATATTTAAATGCAACGCGTGTTACAAAACACCCACAAGGGCAGCGATTCATACAATACGCGAATAGACATCCTACCCACGCGTTGCCGATGCAAAAGTGACCCTTTTTCTCGCGTAAGTCCGAATCGGAACGCGCTTCCGGCCAGAAGGATCGGAAGGACCAGGGGCACCCGGTAGCACGTCCCCCAGATGATCGGGAACAAAAAAAATGCTATGTACAGAATGTACAACATGTGTAAGAGCTAATTGCTCTATATATACATAATCTACAAGTGCGCAATGCGCACAACGCGCTATAACAATACAAAAACGCTTGACACAACGTGTCGATGAAAAATTCTGCCGCGACGCCAAACATGAGGCGGACACGGGACGTACGGCCATATATGCGCGAACCCTGAAAGCGCGGACGCAAAACGCGATCACAATGCGCGGTTACAAACGCGGACCCAAAACGCTCGGTCTTGCGACAGAAGGAATTACTAAACACGGTGACGCAGTACTCGCCAATTCTGACGCTGTGCCTATGCACATAGCCGTATAAAGCGGTACATATATACGTCATGCAGCGCGCGATATTAAAATATGTAGCGTACATAACTAACTACCATATACCGCGCACATTGAAATAGCTTACATCGCAAACTAATAACTACCGCGCAACGCGCGGCCACAGAAAACAGAAACACGGGAACACACGGGCAAGCTATACAAACAATGTCCGTGACCCTGCAAAAACTGCGTACAATAACATGGCAGAAGCCAAAAAAAATACGCGCGCACATTCCTGAAACGGCGGACACCGCAACACGGGCCAAAAGTGGCGGACGCCTAAACAGAACGCGCAACACTAAATATGCGTTAATAAAATGGCGACACGTGCGAAACGATCTGGCGGACGTCGGGATACCCCGCGCAAAGTAGCGCCCCGAGGAACCGCAGGCGCAAAAAAATTGGCGAATGCCGAAATGAAACTCGTGATACAACGTACCGGCGAATAACGCAAAACGCGCAATTATCGTTCGCACGCCACAAACGCACTTTACGCACTGAAAACACACACTATGGCGGCCTGACGGCGGCCATGATGACGGGTGGCCACCTGACCCCAGCAATATGCTGCTCCTCGGTGGGACGAAACTCATCCCATGTGGAAAATCTCTCACTTAGGCTGCGGGCTTCAACAAAGCACAGCAGCATTTGGTCGACAATGTCGCCGCGCACGCGACTCCCCATTTTACGTCGCTGATCAGCCAAAGGCGCCGGAGTCGGTGGCTTCACGCATCCCACGATGCCAAAATTTCTCCAACAGAGACTTTGAACCGGAACCACGAACCAGCTGCAGCAGGAACAATCCCACGGAGTGTTTTACCAAGCAAGAACTGCTGACTGAAGACGCACAGACGTGCGACTACGCTCCTTACACACGAGGCTGGAATCCTCGTGGTCGATTAATGGCCGCCGTTCGACAATGTCGAAATTCGAACCACGATGCAACCCGATCACGTCGGGGTCACCAATGTAGGTTTAGTGATCACGTCGGGGTCACCAATGTAGGTTTTGTGGCCACTGATGAATAATGGCACACCGCGCCTACTCGCGGAGGTTCGGAAGGATATATCACCGTTGGTTCGAAAGGCCAGGAACAAATAACAACTCGATGAGCTTGACGCCTACGTCGTCGTACCTCGGCGGTCCAAACGAGAGAGAGCCAACATGGCGGACGGCTAGGCGCGCTCACCGCGTCGCCTAACCCCCACTCGACCGAAACAGGGGAGGGGGAATCCACGATCCCCACACGCTTTGTGGAAATGAGAGGGTGAAGGGGTCACCAATGTGGAGTGACTAGAACATCCACCGTCTCTTCGCACGTGGTGTACCGATATACATATAACTCAGGGTCACCAGTGTAAGTAAATTTGTTCGTGAGCCTACACACTCACGTTGTAACTCTCTCTGAGAGGGATTTCGTGGACGAAAATAAATGTTCACAGGTTATCACCGATCACCTCGATTTATTCGTGATGACGTCACCACCCAGCACACAGATACTGTAACCCGAAGGATTACTACGGTTTACACGCGAGAAACCACAACGTGGCGAACAATGAAATTCTTAGAATATCTCGCGGGAGCTTAGAAGATTACGTGTAACAAGCAGGAGATCTTGTAACGAACAGGTCGAGCACAATGGCTCACGAGAGCGTTTCGCTCTCAAGACCTTGTGCGCAGGCGCGGAGCCTCGTGATTGGACGAGTGCAGCGCCGAGCCCACAGCTTGTAGGTTTCTTTGTCTCTAATGAGTAAGACACACCGCGCCTACACGCGGAGGTTCAGAAGGATTTTTAGTTATTGGTTCTAATGGTCAGGTACACTGAATAAATTACACAGCTTGACGTCTACGATCGTCGTGCCTCGGTGGTCCAAACGGAAGAGAGCTATCATGGCGGGCGGCTCGGCGCGCTCACCGCGTCGCCTATCCCCCACTCTACCGAAACAGGAGAGGGGGAGTCCACGATCCCCACATACTCCCCCCCCCCCCGAGTGCAACGACACTTTATTAACAAATTAGCTTATTTACATTATACAGGGTGTCCCAAAATTCGTGAAAATCCCGAAAAGGGGTGGTTCCTGAGACCATTCTAAGAGACATTTTCCTTTGCACCAATGTCAACTGCGGCTTTGTTTAGGAGTTATTAACGAAAAACACGGACCAATCAGAGCGCGTCCTGGCCCGCCGCGCCGCGTCACGCCGGCAAGCGAGTGTCGGTGGTACGCCGTGACATCGCAACGAACAAGAGTTTCTCGATAATGTGAATCCTCTCCGATTTCGATGAGCTTTGGATACGTTGTCCAGACCATGATTCTGAACAACATTTCTCTTTAGACTTTTTGGCGATCGGCTTTAGTTTACGAGATAATCGTAAAAAAAGAGAAGAAGCAGAAACTGATTGAATTAAAAACTCACGTATTCAGCCGTAAATCCATTTGCTGCTTCGAAATGTGTGTCATTGGGTCACTTGGTGACGAACTGCACAGATGTCTTCAGGTACACGGCAGTACCGAAAGCCAAGGGACGTACGGCCAGGTCGACGAACTGCACAGCCGGTGGTAGAAGGCCTAAGGGATGCGCGGTCAAGTCGACGATCCTGAATTTAACTTTCACTTTCGAATCGATAAATAATTCGTATGTTTATTTCACACAGATGCCTTGAAATTTTTCCACACTCACAATCACTGTTCACATTTGTCAACACATAGTTATGCACTAATAATAATTGCCATATCCCTTGTACTGCTGCACAAATCACATCAATCAGGTAATGCAATCACTAGACTGCGGATTTCATGCATTTGTAGCAAACATGAGTAGGTGCATTTTAATACAGTAGAGAGATTAAAATAATTTCAAAACACCATAGTATTATTTTCAACTTCTTAAAATGATCACAGTGAGAATCAAATATCTGTCTGGCTCCTGTCCCTTGTAATAGCGGCAGCCAACATTAATTTTGCATAAAGATCCGCAGTCTAGTGATTAGTTTAAATATCAATATCAAAAACACAGCTAATAGCAACCGTTAGTTTTGAATTGACAAGTCTTTGGAGATGTTCTCTCTACCGCGGCTCGAACGACACTGATTTTCCGCAAGATTTTTCTAAGGAATTTAGGAAGGGCATTTAGAGTGTCGAAATTCGAAATGCACGCTGTACCACGAGAACGACGGGACGGTTAGACGAAAAACAGAATGCGAGAAGGACCGCTGTAAGCTTTGTGGCAAACACATGTTTAGTTTTTCCTGCAGGTTGGTGCGCAGAGTCGATGGGTAACTGTTCGAAAACGTCATCCGTCCTTTTACCCAGCAAGTGGTAAAAATGTCAGGTCAGCGTAGAGCATCCCTATTGTCCTATACCTTCCTTAAGAAACTTTCTAAAAGAAGGACAGACGACGTTTTCGAACGGTTACCCATCGACTCTGCGTACCAATCTACAGGAAAAACTAAACATGTGATTGCCATAAGTCTTAAAGCGGTCCTTCTCGTATCCTGCTTTTCGTCCAACTGTCCCGTCGTTCTCGTGGTACAGCGTGCATTTCGAATTTCGACACTCTAAATGCCCTTCCTAAATTCCTTAGAAAAATCTTGCGGAAAATCAGTGTCGTTCGAGCCGCGGTAGAGAGAACATCTCCAAAGACTTGTCAATTCAAAACTAACGGTTGCTATTAGCTGTGTTTTTGATATTGATATTTAAACTAATCACTAGACTGCGGATCTTTATGCAAAATTAATGTTGGCTGCCGCTATTACAAGGGACAGGAGCCAGACAGATATTTGATTCTCACTGTGATCATTTTAAGAAGTTGAAAATAATACTATGGTGTTTTGAAATTATTTTAATCTCTCTACTGTATTAAAATGCACCTACTCATGTTTGCTACAAATGCATGAAATCCGCAGTCTAGTGATTGCATTACCTGATTGATGTGATTTGTGCAGCAGTACAAGGGATATGGCAATTATTATTAGTGCATAACTATGTGTTGACAAATGTGAACAGTGATTGTGAGTGTGGAAAAATTTCAAGGCATCTGTGTGAAATAAACATACGAATTATTTATCGATTCGAAAGTGAAAGTTAAATTCAGGATCGTCGACTTGACCGCGCATCCCTTAGGCCTTCTACCACCGGCTGTGCAGTTCGTCGACCTGGCCGTACGTCCCTTGGCTTTCGGTACTGCCGTGTACCTGAAGACATCTGTGCAGTTCGTCACCAAGTGACCCAATGACACACATTTCGAAGCAGCAAATGGATTTACGGCTGAATACGTGAGTTTTTAATTCAATCAGTTTCTGCTTCTTCTCTTTTTTTACGATTATCTCGTAAACTAAAGCCGATCGCCAAAAAGTCTAAACAGAAATGTTGTTCAGAATCATGGTCTGGACAACGTATCCAAAGCTCATCGAAATCGGAGAGGATTCACATTATCGAGAAACTCTTGTTCGTTGCGATGTCACGGCGTACCACCGACACTCGCTTGCCGGCGTGACGCGGCGCGGCGGGCCAGGACGCGCTCTGATTGGTCCGTGTTTTTCGTTAATAACTCCTAAACAAAGCCGCAGTTGACATTGGTGCAAAGGAAAATGTCTCTTAGAATGGTCTCAGGAACCACCCCCTTTCGGGATTTTCACGAATTTTGGGACACCCTGTATACACGTCTTGGTGCAAAATTTGCACTGGCTATAGGCGAATACTTCGTCGTCCATCTGACTCCAACTTGAGTGACGGAACAAAACATCCGTAGACCTTATTCAGCACAAAAATTGTAAAAACATTGTTAGATGTGAAACCAAACACCGACAAGACTAAGACCGCAGTAAAGACGAAAGATAGACTGGTGAGAACACTCCGGAAGAACGCGCAGAGCAGAGGATTCAGATAGGAGAGAGAAGGATGCAAGATTTAACCATCCGACTAAGGAGGCAGACGACAAATTTGATAAGAAAACGATTACGAAGAAAAAACAAGCCACTCCCACGAAGATCTGGCTTAGAACAAAGGATAGACAAAACTATAAAAGGGACGACTCCTCATCAGGAGCAGTTCAGTTTGACATGAGATAGCTGTCGGAAGTATATCAGCCAGTAAATTATCAATATTCGAGTTAAAATCAGTCTACATTAAAAATCTTAAAGACACGTCCAGTCATCGGTCGCCGTCATCGCAAAAGTTTAAAGCCAGTTTGTTCGGTGAAGTTAAAGTTAGAAGGCGTATACACCAGATCCATACGGATTATTCACCACCAATATCATCAACTTCATCGATCGCCGACGCCGACATCATCGATAACCACTAACCACCGAAGCGTTTTGTCCATTCGTTCCCTTCCTCGATCGAAGTCTACGTTACGGTAAAGACTAACAAATTATAATAATAATATACCCAATAAATCTATGTAACCTTTGTTGATTTGTTGCTTAAAATATGGTAATTATACAGAAAAGTACTGCCCACTCCGATTTTGATAAAATTTAAATATGTTATAGATATTGACATGTTGAACAACTTCTTCCTTTTCCAATATAGGGGGGTCGCTTTTAGTTTTCGAGATATTTGCAAAAAACTACCGCTAATAGTGTATTGAATTTTTAACTTCCCGATTTTATAGGGAAGTTATTGTAATTACCCCGAAAATCGAAAATCGATTTTTTAGCAGATCTTCACGTTTCATGGTCTTTGCAGTCATTTTAGACTATTTTCAGCAAAATGTTCGTATGTGTGTGTGGATGTGTCTGTGTATGTATGTCCGTTTGTATATTATCAAATTTTTCGTTAACGTATCTGAAAAAGTAACAACGCGATCACAATGATGAATGATGCAATCGATGTGCCCCGCTGTAACTTAGAGCTGATTAGATTTTGGTCCACTTTTGTCCAGTAGTTTTTTAGTTTTTTTAGTTTTTTTCGAAAAAAGTTCATTCAGCAATACACTTTATACGAGAGAACGGAAAGTTTTCACCGAAGAAACAAACGTAATTACACAAAAAAATTAAAAAATTTTTTTTTTTTTGTACCTTACGATAATGTTTCAGCTTACAATAATCGAAAATTATCCCAATGCAAGAGTGAGTTAATCATCTCTACTCCCGAGAATACATTTTCAAAGAATATCGATGAAAGTACAAAAAAAAATGTATATTACAATCTTTAAAAAAACAATCAGTTCAAAACGAATTATTAACTGAGATTAAATTGAAAATTAATATAAACTATATGATAGTTTATTAGTTTATAGATAGTTTATTTAGATTATTAATAACATTGATGTTGAAAACGGATTGGTTAATGGAGCACACACACATGCGGAATATTAAAATTTATTACTTTTCAAGAAAATACTAAAATTTCGTCTATATTGTGGTTAGATTTTCAATTGGCCAGAGTAGGAGTGCAAGTAAGAACTCGTTATCGTGATTATATGAAAAATGCAAATATTCATCAAAATTTAACACCAATACTAAAAATCTCGAATCATGTAAATATGTCGAGTGAGGAAACATATCAAATCACACGTAGTCAATTTCCAGTGGTTCCTGCTGAAGCGATTACGATTCATAAAAGTCAGGGACAAACATACGAGAAAAGTATGTTTGAATTTTAAAACATCAGAAAAACGAATTTTACAAATGTTGTATGTAGCACTGAGCAGAGTTTCAAAATTGAGCAGTTTATATATTTTGGGACAATTTAAATTAACAGTATCGGAGAAATCCAATATCAATACTGCAAACCCGGATAATGAGGAGTTGTATCGTTTGCGAAAAACTAATTAAGACAATTTATTTTGCAACATTAGTATGCTATAACAAGGAACCAAGCGAGCAACGAGCCTACGATGTTCGTTTAATGCGACGCCATATAGCAAACATTTTGATAAGTAGAAAACTATTGAGTTTCCCTGAAAACGTATAATCTTCTTAAAACGTACACCTAATAATGATAATAATATACTGCAACTAACGAATCGGGAAGTTCTTTGTGTGGCTCGTGGAGAGTCACACACGAAATAAAAAACATTAATAGCTGCAGGCCCTACTAGCCATGCGTACCACTAGTAGTAGCAGTAGTAGCAGTAGTAGCAGTAGTAGCAGTAGTAGCAGTAGTAGCAGTAGTAGCAGTAGTAGCAGTAGTAGCAGTAGTAGCAGTAGGAGTAGTAGCAGCAGTAGCAGTAGTAGCAGTAGTAGCAGTAGTAGCAGTAGTAGCAGCAGTAGCAGCAGCAGCAGCAGCAGCAGCGGCAGCGGCGGCAGCGGCGGCAGCGGCGGCAGCGGCAGCGGTAAGTGCGTTTGCCGGGAAAGGGCGGGTCGGCCGCCCCTCGCTTGTTTCATTCGGCCCGGGCCATATTCAGAGTCGTCGACTTACTAGACGGGTCGGCCATCATTGATGAGCGGGCCATGCTACCTAATTTGTTTTGTTAGTTTTTGAGCTGTTTTAAGGCTCGGTGTGAACGTCGGGCCCCCTCACCTTCAGACCTGCAGGGTGTCTCGCCTGCCCTTTCAGACTCCCCCCACTTCACCATAATTTTCATGTCGAATGTGTCAAGTTTTTGAAGCCCGTCCCTACTCTGTTTCCGGATAGTCCAGAAACCTGCCCACACCCTCCCCTAGGGCTAATCCCTCCGCCGGTGCTGTGAGTCTATTGGGAGTTCAAGATGCAAGGGACCGCGTATTGTTTGACCATTGGGAGGAAGTTACTGCTACTTGGGATCCGATCCAACTTTATCGAAATCACGACTGGGCCGAGATATCAATTCCATACGGTCTTCTCTTGCCGAGTCTACTTCGCGCTGGGGTTGAGAAGGAAGGGTTCACCAACTTCGCCGAAATCTGTCTCCTGAGAGATTTGATATCGGGTTCATCGAGATCTTCCTTCTTGGGTGGGCTTGACACATCCTAGAAAGTATGGCTGATTGTTTGGATGTGTCCATCATCCTCGGTTCTGGTCGGTGTTCAGCAATTAGCTCCGTCCACCCGGCCTTTCCCTTAAAGGTTTCTTAATTCCGTTTGCGTTTCTTGATTCCATTTTTTAGTAGGGTCCATGCCCAGTTTCCACAGTGGATGCGTACCACTAACCCTCTCGCAAGAGCAGTCCTACCCGCGAGCGAGCGAAGCGAGCGATAACCCTCTAGTTCAGGGGTCGGCAACCTTTTGAGTCGGAAGAGTCAAAAATTACAATTTACGAAATTTCAAAGTTTTTAAAGAGCCACAAAATTTTTTCTTGCCAACAATAAATAGTACTCGCATAAATAAAGTTTTTTGATAAAAAAAAACTAATCTATTTATTCATAAGAAAAAAATATCTATTTATTCATATATAAGTAGTGTTTTTCACAACAAATTAGATAATATATATGTATATCGTATACATATATGTATGATACATACATAACTTTGAGAAGATAATTCGCTTGTAACTCTTTTACTTGAAACAACAAACTGTACGTCACAGCCAAAGCACTGGTGAAGACGCCAAATTGTCTTGCGTCGAAAGCGAATTAAAACCTACGTAGAAACATCCTACGACGGCGTCATTCGAGGGCTTCCGACGGACTGACGACAGTGACGACGCGTGTCACGGGGGAGGGGTGCGGTGAAAAGCGAGTACAAGTGGCTGAGAGATAGAATCGGTGCCTAATCCTCGTTAATCGATTCAGAACGATTTTTAAATGTTTTTTTAAATAAAATAAATAATATTTGCGTATGGAACTAAAGAGCCGCAGCTTTACATCCAAAGAGCCGCATGTGGCTCGCGAGCCGCAGGTTGCCGACCCCTGCTCTAGTTCGTATTCTTGCACGCTCCGCGGTAACATAAGCTTGTCCCGGCGCGGCGTTTGTTTACATATTGCTTGTAAACACGCTGCGGAGATGAGAGAAAAAACAGGGTCTCACTCTGACCATACATACATATATAGGGTGAGCTTTCAGTTTTGAAAGACTACTCCTACATTTTCGTATGCGTGGTCGGGCCGGCCCAACGGCCGGCCCTCTCCGCCCCCCACTACCTAACCCGAACTAATTCTGATCGCATAATCTTTTCATTCTATATAGCCATCATACAGAACTTGAACCAGTAATGGAAAAATCATGAGATCAGAATTAGTTAGGGTTAGGTGGTGGGGCGGAGAGGGCCGGCCGTAAGGCCGGCCCGACTACGCACATACGGAAATCCAGAAGTATTCTTCCAAAATTGAAAGCTCACCCTATATATACATGACCAGAGTGAGACCTTGTTTTCTCTCTCACCTCCACAGCGTCAAAATGTAAACAAACGCCGCACCGGGACAGGCTTACGTTGCCGCGGAGCGTGCAAGAATACGAAAAATTCAATACAGTATTCGCGATAGTTTTTTGCAAATATCTCGAAAACTAAAAGCGACCCCCCTATATTGGAAAAGGAAAAAGCTGTTCAGAATGTGTTGCTGCATAACATATTTAAAGGGTATAGCCGGATAAGGTAGTCAAAAATGCCCTTGAACCGAATTTTATCGACGATGTGCCATTCGATAGAGCACCAAGAAAAACATACTGTGCAAAATTTCAACCCTGTATCTCGATCGGGAGGGTAGTTATGGGGTAAAATCGAAAAATCAGTTTTTGGCCTATTTTCCCTAGTTAATGACGTTTAGAAATTCTGAAAAAAATCTGACACATGTCAAGAACCCAAATACATACTTTGCAATTAGTTTCGGATTTTTAAAATGGAAATCCTGCTTGTAAAAAATCAAAAACCTCAAAGAAATCGAAAAAATGCAGATTTTACATGGAAGTTGTCGAGTGTCCACTTTTATATTTTTACAGTAGCAGTATATTGTTATAAGTATTGTTCATGAATTTTTTCAGATTTTTCGGTTTGGTGCGCCGTTGTTAAAAAAATATAAAAACCGATTTTTTCGACGTTTTTTCCGCGAAGAACTAAGCTAACCTTAAAATTGTTACGTTCTATTTATTCTGTAAGTCTATCAGGTTCTGATAAACCTTGAGCATTCTACAGAAGTAATTAAAAAATGAAATCAACTTAATTAATATTTCTACAGTATCATCATTACATCTAGAAATATAAATCACGTTTCCAACAATTCAGTTGGCTCAGTGCGTTAGGCGTTCGATTGCGGACCGGCCTATGCTAGGTTCGCTCCCTGCATAGGTATACATTTTTTTTACTTGATTAATTCTTTTTTTTTATGTCTGACTATATAATAATCAATGGTGTGTTTGTAGATTTCTTTTAGAAGCAATATTTACATATTCAAAAAAAATATTATAGGTGAAATTCGCAAAAAAATTATAATACATAGCTTGTGCGGATCTTAATTATCTCAGGTTCATTTTATCGTGTTTTCTGTAAAGCATATTTTATTTTATCGATGAATTGAAAGATTTATTTATGTTGAAAATTGGAGGAACTTCTGGCAGTACTCGACATTTTCAGCAGTAATTCCATTTATGTGTCTTCGAGTTTTAAATACTTTGTTATAGAAAAAAGAAAGAAATTCAAGTTGTAGAAATGGCTCTATTGTTGTTTACTTCTTTTGAGGCATTCAATTTGGTACCTCGTCTCTTATGCGGAACAGCAATTGTTGTGTATGTACTACTCAGGGTTGCTAATGAAATATTTCACAGTGAAAGCAGATGTTCCGGTACTTGTCAAAGTAAACTAACCAATCTATAAAAGCATATTTAGAATGACAAACTTTTGATGTTTCATTAACTTTTACCTTTGTTTACTTTTATACGTTTACCTTTTCTTTTCTTTACTCGCCTTACGACTCTGTTAGACACAACTACTATATTTGGTGTATTTTACCTTAAAATACTTTGTAAATATTTCAATATTGCTTTTAAAAGAATTCTACAAACACATCATTGATTATTATATAGTCAGACATAAAAAAAAGGATTAATCAAGTAAAAAAAATGTATACCTATGCAGGGAGCGAACCTAGCATAGGCCGGTCCACAATCGAACGCCTAACGCACTGAGCCAACTGAATTGTTGGAAACGTGATTTATATTTCTAGATGTAATGATGATACTGTAGAAATATTAATTAAGTTGATTTCATTTTTTAATTACTTCTGTAGAATGCTCAAGGTTTATCAGAACCTGATAGACTTACAGAATAAATAGAACGTAACAATTTTAAGGTTAGCTTAGTTCTTCGCGGAAAAAACGTCGAAAAAATCGGTTTTTATATTTTTTTAACAACGGCGCACCAAACCGAAAAATCTGAAAAAATTCATGAACAATACTTATAACAATATACTGCTACTGTAAAAATATAAAAGTGGACACTCGACAACTTCCATGTAAAATCTGCATTTTTTCGATTTCTTTGAGGTTTTTGATTTTTTACAAGCAGGATTTCCATTTTAAAAATCCGAAACTAATTGCAAAGTATGTATTTGGGTTCTTGACATGTGTCAGATTTTTTTCAGAATTTCTAAACGTCATTAACTAGGGAAAATAGGCCAAAAACTGATTTTTCGATTTTACCCCATAACTACCCTCCCGATCGAGATACAGGGTTGAAATTTTGCACAGTATGTTTTTTCTTGGTGCTCTATCGAATGGCACATCGTCGATAAAATTCGGTTCAAGGGCATTTTTGACTATCTTATCCGGCTATACCCTTTCTCCGGTTGTTGGGTGTTTCCTTGTTATTGCTGTGATATGTTTCCATCAAAATGTTTATAATGTTCATCAGATTGACCTTCATGTTTGTAAAAACGAATCTAAAAATAAACAATCAGTAAAAGTAAATTATTTGAAGTATCCACAGTGTATTTGAAAAGGCTCCAGGTATATTTTGACCGAAAGCCCAACGACCGCAGAAATTCGCAGACGAATTGGCTATACATACAAGTCGGTACCCTTACTCCGCCGCGGTAATTAGCACCGCGTCACGCTGGTACCTGCGCCACCTTCTTTAGCTGCTGATAAAACAATAAACGTCATGTAATCCAGTGGTATTGTTTAAAATACTACATATGTTTATACTAAATGCTTATATTTCGATAAAACAAGCCAGAATTCCCCCACACCCCAGGTGCAAGACTATATTCCATTATGCATAATTATTGTTAAATGGCAAAAAAAAAGAAAATCCTGAAACATGTATCCCCTATTTTGGATCAAAGATCACGCACCCAAGTTTACATTAAAATTAACTAACAATAAATACGAGAAACTACAAAAAGAAATCAAATTTTTAATATATTGTTTAAACAAAAAACTTTTGTTAAAATTTTCTTGCGCGACTACATTGCCCATTGAAAAACACACAATTTAAAAAAAAATTCAAATTTTTTCGACCTCTGATTTCCGAGATATCTCAAAAAGTATGGCTTTGACCCCCAACTTTGAGGGCTGTTTTCATCCCTTCAAAGTGGATGGTTGCCGATAAAAAAAATACGTGTCAAATATTTTTCAAAGAACTATAAACTCCCAAAGGTTTATCAAAATCCGAATTTCGCATCTGAATATGTTCCCTAGGGTGGTCCAAAGCTATACCTGTGAAAATTTTTTATCGAGATACAAAGCACCTCACCCCCCATAATTGTTCCTCTAGGTGAGAAAAAAATTTGTGCAAAGTGTGAGATCGATCGAAAAAAAGGATCACGTGCCTCAAAGCGACTGAAAATTTTGAAAATTTTGAAATTCACCTCAACTATGGAACATGGCACATCGTTGGATTTGTCTTTTTTTCTGAATAGGAATATGGAAAAATTATATGACTTCCTTTAAATAATAACAACAATGACCTTGAAATTTCAAAAATATGATTTCCAAAAAATTTTTTTATTTTGGCATTATATTTACCTTATTGAACAATGCAAATTTCTCCTCTGACATTTTTTCGTACAATCACAAGTAACAGAGATATTTAAATATCTATGGTGTTATATGTAATGTAAGTGTACATATAAATGTAAGTTATATGTAATATTTACATATTTTTCGCCAAGGTAGTTTTATTTATATCAGAATATTGCTGACGGTAATCTTTTACAATTTGTAGTATCATCTGTTTTTCTTCCTCACTACGCGCTAAAATTTGGTTATAGTCCTGCATTAACTTAACAGCTCTTTCTACTTTATCGTTAACCACTGGTAAAGCTTTAACGATATCTAAACCTATTTTATAAGATGGTTCATCTTGCCAAACTATAGGATCTTTTTCTAAAAATTCTGCCGATATGCCGAATCTACTAAAAAACTTCCGACTTTCGTCTGTTATAAAATATGAAATATCCTTCTCCATATGGTCGGTTACATTACTTGGTAGGAGGACAAACTTTTTATAATAATCACCGCCGCCACTATTAGTGGTATTTAACGCCTCCACCATTCGTTTCTTTGTTTCTATGGAAATGTCATTATCGAAGAACGATAACGCAGCATTTTCTGGTGTCAAATACCACAAGTGTCTCAAAAATTTTTCTAACGCTACATGACTAATGTCTTTATCTATTTTCTTATATTTATATAAGGATTTAATAAAAGTAAAGTCCTGCTGCGGAGCCTTCGTCGGGAGAAGAGCTTCTACCCATGCTTTTAAATATAAATTTGCAATAAATAAACATATATCGCGAATTCCATTTGTCTCCTCTTCGCTTAATTCGAATTCTTCGCGAAACAAAAATATTTTTATACAATAAATGCCCTTCGCCATCCACCGAGCATGATGGAAAGCTCCGGGAGCTCGAAAACGGTACTCTGAAGTATTACCTAAAAATACTAGCACAAGTTCAATAAATTCGCGATAGTCTTCCCGTGGATGATGCATTTCCAGAGTCTGTTTCGCAAAATTTATTAGCTGTGGTATATTTTCTAATTTTTGATTGACAAATCGATCTTCTACCCCACAGTGGAAGTTTAATTTATTTATATTGGGCCACGCTTGCTGGAAGCGTTTAAAAATTGGCACGTTTGGACCCGTAGACTGGGACATCTTCTTCTCAAAAACCGCTCTTAAAACTATTTCGTACATATGGTGTCTGCACGGAAGATATAGCAAGTACCGTCCGATTACGTGCTCTAAAATTACACACGCACCTTGCAAGTGACCCATATTAGATGCTGTCGTATCATATGAAAGTGCTTGCACTTTGTCGCATATGTCCCACTCCTTGAGTAGATCATGGACAGCAAGAGCTTGATCTCTTCCAGTAGAAGTCGGGATTATCGGAACTCCAAGTAAGTGTTCACGCCCTCTGCAAGTTATAACGACAGGTAACCTTTCCACCTTTTCTTTGCCGACTAGAGCAGGTAACATTTTACCATCCCAATGTACAGTAACTGCATCAATTTCATGTTGGGAAAAAGCTGCACGTAGCATTTGACTGTGTTTCTTGCGCAACTCTGTTCGATAACGACGAATCGATGATCGACTTATAGTCAAATCATTAATGTCGTGACCAAGAGCTTGAGAAATTGCTACAATTATACGGGCAGCATCGCGGTCTCTAACTTTACATGCATCAAGTGTTGACATAACCTTTAGCGTAATAACCTGTTTTGAACCGCGTTTTCGTTTAGGTTTGCTCGGACCAGGTTCTGTTGCATCGCAATCGCTCGCATTGGACTCCAGCGCAGGATCCTCATCCTCATCCTCAGTACATTGCCGATTTTCTTCGTCGTCGTCGGGTGATGCAATTGATGCAAAGTTGATTGTTTCTTCTGATAGTAAAAAAATGTGAATAATATGAGTATAGAGAAATAGATTTCGACAATTTTACTTTAAAACAAATAATTTCTGGATAAACGTACCTTGCATAGCTGCTTGCGTTTTAACTCGACGTGCTTCTTCTTTTGCTTGACGAAGCGCTTGTCTCTGTTCTTTTGCGTAAAGAACTCGATCTCCTCCAATCATCGATCCTGGTCGTCCTTTTTTTCTTTGGTTCAGAAGAAATTGTTTATCTTCATCGATCGTGATCATTTCTAAAGCATCAACACGTGCGATATCGAAAAGATCATCTAATTGATCAAGAAACTGTTGTTCCTTGTTATCTTGTAGCTGCGATCGTCGTGTAGAATTCTTTTGTAACAGCCTCCACTTCTGGTATAAGGACTCCAATTTCTCGATGCTGTGATAGCTTTGCCTGAATGGAAATTTTGCCTTCTCCCACAACACTTCCACTTCTTTCACAACAAGATATGAGCTAGATCGAAGGTTCAATTTCACTTTCCTATCGATGTCCTATCGATGGCAACTTAGCGCCTACAATTTGACTTTCGTCATGTTCTAATAAGAACAGTTTTCCGTGATTTCTACTCTCCATTGGACTTCTGTGCACTGTTCGGTGGTTAAATCAGCTATGACTGATGATCCGTTTTCGGACGGGCTTTTATACAATTTTGTCTGGGTCCGGAAAGGGCCTAATAGTCGTGAAGGAGCGCGGACCTTGGAGAGTGCCCATCGTGTCGCGAAGTGATGTAGCGTCACTGATTGGCTCGCCCTTGTGTCAGGAAAACAGGGGTAGACTAACGGGAAATTGTCCTGGAGGGTGAACGTGTACTAAACGTCCCTCGTACCTGACCGTCGTGGGTCCAGTGTTCAGTACGGAGAGTTGTAAACGGGTCCGCTGCCCCTCGCTACCCTCATTTGAGGGGTCCTAATCCCGGTGAAATGTTTTATAGCGTTTTATGTTAATGGACGGCATCGAGGGTACCCAGTACCCAGGTACGGAACTGTACCTGGTTTCTGCCTTGCGAAAGTCGTTTTCAGCTCATATTTTGCAAACCAAAGCCAGTTGACAAAAAATTGTGGTAACAGAAATAGTTTTACTTAATAATTTTACTTAACAGTTGACAAAAGTACTTCGTAATGCAAAGTACAAGTTGATTTTGTTTATTGTTCAATGCCAATGTAGCTAAACTGTCACTTTAGGCTTCTTAAAGTCTTGTTTCAGTACAGGTATAAATAAAATGTAATACATGGAAATGTGTAAATATCTCTGTTATTTGTGATTGTACGAAAAAATGTCAGAGGAGAAATTTGCATTGTTCAATAAGGTAAATATAATGGCAAAATAAAAAAATTTTTTGGAAATCATATTTTTGAAATTTCAAGGTCATTCTTATTTTTATTTAAAGGAAGTCATATAATTTTTCCATATTCCTATTCAGAAAAAAGACAAATCCAACGATGTGCCATGTTCCATAGTTGAGGTGAATTTTAAAATTTTCAAAATTTTCAGTCGCTTTGAGGCACGTGATCCTTTTTTTCGATCGATCTCAAACTTTGCACAAATTTTTTTCTCACCTAAAGGAACAATTATGGGGGGTGAGGTGCATTTAATTCGTTGATCGGATATACAACACTACGATCACTGGTCAGAGCATACTAGCAGGCACGGTACCCTTATTTCAAATCAGCGTGAAAAGATTCAGGGAACTAATATATAGCATGTTAAAAAAAAATTTTCCGTGCGTGGTACTGGAGAAACCACATTTTCTTGAAATTCTACATGTTTAACGAATTTTCTCAACGTTAAAAAACGTTCGTGCCATAATCTCCCTATTTTTCTCATATTCTGCAAAGTTTCAGCTTTAATTTAAAAAAATTTCATCGCTCTACTTCGTTTCTATCGAAAGTTCTTTGATTTTGAATCGAGTTTGGTCCAAATTTTCCACTGCGGTAGCGTATTCAGAGATGTCAGGCAGCCGCTGTGCGTGGCGCGCTAATTTCTGCGAAGCACTAACTTCAAACACAGCTGCCATAGGTAAAAAATTGTCGCTCTTGGGGTACTCAGTCGAATCGGCAGAATCTCTGCTTCAATCTGACGTTCGGATCATGGTATTACGATCATTTCTCGCCGAGATACAGCGAGTTAAAGGAAACATGGAAATTGTGCATTTTTTAAGCATATTTTCAGAAACATCTGGTATATCGAAATGTTAATGAAATTGAAAAAACAAAAGGAGTGCCTCGAAGAGAAAGAAACGCTCTTTCTATTGCTTTTTTTGCACAAGATTCTACGATCATTTTTTCGCTTTCTGGAGCCAGTTAAAGTTAAAAAGCCCATATTTACTTCAATGTTGAATAACGCGAATAAAAAAAATCGCACAATATTCAACAACCACACAATGTACACAGGAAAGATAGCCCTTCCAAGTGATATTAACGCGATTTATCAAAAAAATTTGTTGCTCCCGGTGCGATGTTCCAAAGTTGCACAAAATTTTTATTAACCGTCAATGTTGTCTTCATCTCGCTATAACTTTGTAAAAAACCAACATAGCAACAATTTTGAAACAGAGCATCTGAAACTAGAGGTATCAGGCTTTCAAACCATTGTTTAACGATATCGATACAGCAATTTTTGACGGAGGTATGATCACGTAAAGAGGGACCAATTTTTCGGGTTCGCACAAGTGATCCCTTAATTCTTTTGAGGAGTGTATTTTGCTGTCCATCGGTTTTGGATCGTTAGTGTCCCACAAGGACCCCATTAGCGCATTCAGTGTCCACACCCAATGTTACTGATAAAACACGATTTCTGAGTATTATTAGCACGAAGAAAAAATACTCCATTCGCATTACGTGTATTTAATATGATTTGGCAGGAACAAACGTACCTGATGCTACGGTTTAATACGGAATACAGAACGAATACGGAAAATTCGATCCAGTAGTAGTTATGGTTTTTTGCAAATATCTTGAAAACTAAAAGAGAGCCCCTAGTATATGAAAAGGAAACAAATGTTCAAAAGTGACAAAGTTCCTATGTAGCCTACGCTCGTTAAACCATGCCTTACCATCAATCTTATGGAAAAATCGAATGTACTCTTTACCCTTAAATATACCTTGCTCTTCGATTAAGTTGTTAGTGGATTTCCATGATTGGATTTAAAAGTCGCTGAGGAAGTCGGTAAAGGGGGTTTTGGTATATATGCAAAAAACGTGGGCATTTGATTTGTCACTTCTTTCGCAAGTAAGTCGTCCTTTTCATTGCCAATAAGACCAATATGTTTAAATTTCATCAAAATCAGAGAGGAGTGTCACTTTGTAAATAATTTCCCCTCATATTTCCTCAGTTGGTTTCCGTTATCAAGAACACCCATGCATTTACCAGTAAATTTTTTTATAAGTATCTCGTAATCTACAGCTGATCGACAAAAAGGTCGAAGATAATTATAGTTCCGAACGGTGGCGTTGGCAACTCACTTTAGGCCGATAGATATCTACGAGGAAGTATTATGTAGTACTCTTTGACAAGTTTGCTGGAAATTTTCCACATTATGTAAAAGGTACTGGGGCCAAATAAAACTTTATTTCTTCCTTGGATAATTTTAATAAGTTGATAACAATATTAGGTATCCCATCTAACTGTCGCCACGATTTTTCGGGTACTTCCGGTAGCCAGATAAAAAAATGTTTGGGACAAAATTAATTAGTTTTTAGTCAGCTTCAAAATGCAATAGGAAAAAATGTAATTATTCCGAATGCCTCAGCGATTTCAATGACCTTGAAATATGCTATTATAAATAAATATGAGACTACTTGAATACTTTATTACTTTTCTATATCTGGTGTCCTGTTTTTCGTCTGATCACCGCGTCGTTTTTGTAAGCGTGTTCCAGCGTGTATTTTTGACATGCATAATGCGAAAACATCTCTAAACACTTGTCAATTCAAAGTTTACAGTTGCTGATATGTGTGTTTTTAATAGTCACATAAACTAATCACTAAACTGCGGATTTTTATGCAAAAATTGCAAGGGATAGGAACCAGTCTGCTGTTTGATTTTTACTTTAATCATTTTAACAAGTTGCAAATAATACATTGGTGTTTTTAAAGTATATTGTAATGTCCCTACCATTTATAATACACCTACTCATTTTTGCTACAATTACACGAAATCCGCAGTCTAGTGATCACATTGATGTGATTGTCTTGATTTATGCAACAACACAAGTAATATTGCTAATGATATTAGTACAGTCCGCGACAAAACTATAAGACATCTCTAGATTTCTAATGTTTCTCAATACCACGGTGTGTACAAAGATTTTGTATATAGATCTGTATAGAGTATTCTCTGTTTAGTAACATACGAAGTAACTGCTATTATTTACGTTGTGTCTTAGGAGTTATATCAGTTTACATGAAAAACCGGTGCGTCAAAACGATAAGACATGGTGAAGAAGAATATTGTTTTAATTACACTGTCCAATACCAGATCTGTTCCACAATTACTGTTGGGTGGTTCTTATAGAGTTTTTTACGCAGATTCCAAATCTGCCCTTAATTTGTATCCTAGATGCACCGCTTTTGAGAAACATGACTTTAAAAAAAACGAATTTTTCAACTTCAAACAAATATTGAGATGTTATTATAAAAGATATTGAATTGTTCTTTGCAGCAAAAGATTCTGTAGACTTTCCCGAATGCAGTGATATCCAATATAAATACATTACGAATGTTTAAACATGTTTAAACAATGGTGCCGCCAGTAGTGCGCGGAATCAACATAAATTGGTCAACTCATGCCGGGCGAAGATATTTTGTTTTGTGGTTCGAAAAAAACGTCACTGTTGGAAACTTCAAAGGGTGATTTCTCAACATAAAAGTCTGCTCTATCAGGTGATATAGTTTAATTTCCCGCTGGACCCTTATTTTTTGCTTTAATGATTGTTTAAACATGTTTAAACATTCATAATGTATTTATATTGGATATCAATGTATTCGGGAAAGTCTACAGAATCTTTTGCTGCAAAGAACAATTCAATATCTTTCATAATAACATCACAATATTTGTTTAAAGTTGAAAAATTCATTTTTTTAAACTCATGTTTCTCAAAAACGGTGCATCTAGGAGAAAAATTAACGGCAGATTCGGAATCAGCGCAAAAACTCTGTAGGAAACACCCAACAGTAATTGTGGAACAGATTTGGTATTGGACAGTGTAATTAAAACAATATTCTTATTCACCATGTCTTATCGTTTTGACGCACCGGTTCATGTAAACTGGTATAACTCTTAAGACACAACGTAAGTAATAGCAGTTACTTCGTATGTTACTAAACAGAGGATACTCTATACAGATCTATACAGGGTGTCTCAAAATTAGGTCCGGAGCCGAAAATGGGAGGTTCCTGAGGTCATTTCAAGCGACATTTTCCTTTGAAAAAATGTCGTCCGCGACTTCGTTAACGAGTTATTAATGAAAAACACGGACCAATCAGAGCGCGAGCTAGACGCGTGCAGCCCGGCTGAGCCCGGCGCGCCGGCAGCCGAGTGTCGGTGGCACGCCGCGATGTCGCAACGAACAAAAGTTTCTCGATGATGTGAATCCTCGTCAATTTCGATAAGCTTTGGATATTTTGTCAATACCATGATTCTGAACAACATTTCCCTTTACAGTTTCTGTCGATTGACTTTAGTTTACGATATTATTGTAAAAATTTGTAATTGTAAATCGATCGATGTACTATTTTCTATCCGATTTCGATAAGCTTTGGATATGTTGTCAATACCATGATTCTGAACAACATTTCCCTTTACGGTTTTTGTCGGTCGGCTTTAGTTTACGATATTATTGTAAAAATTTGTAATTGTAAATCGATCGATGTACTATTTTCTATCCGATTTCGATAAGCTTTGGATATGTTGTCAATACCATGATTCTGAACAACATTTCCCTTTACGGTTTTTGTCGGTCGGCTTTAGTTTACGATATTATTGTAAAAATTTGTAATTGTAAATCGATCGATGTACATACTATCTCCTCGCCGATTTCGATGAGCTTTATTTCAAAGGAAAAAGATATTTAAAACATCGATTTATAAAGCATCAATTTATAACAGATTTCAAAGTCATCGAAATCGGTGAGGACCCACATCATCGGCAACTTTACCCGAACGATAGAAGAAGCACAAACTTATTGAATTAAAAACTTATTCAGCCGTAAATCCATTTGACTACCACATACAACCACCATACTTTCACATAATTGTTGAACTCGTAGCACACTTTTATAACTCGTATCGATATCGAACGAAATTACTTACTCCGACGCGGAAAGGGTTCGATGCTCTTCGCGATGCCGCGCGAAACTGTGCTCTCCCAGCGTACAATGTATTCGATGAAGGCGTCGTTTAAAACAAATGAAATCGTTTCCAAGGAGATATTGATTTTTCGAGAACCATATGGCATTGATTTTTCGAGAATCATATGATTCTCGAAAACACCGATTCTTGACGAACGAACGATGCCATGGACGAGATATCTCGTGTATCCTTATGCACACAGCGCTAGATCACGTATACGTACGTGAGGACTGCAAGGGTCCGGGATTAGACTTCTGATTTCTCAATAATGCAAAGACGGGGTTTTTTAGTAGTCAAAATCGCTAGACGAAAGATCAATCTAGGATGCGATCATTCTCAAAAGTCCTATTTTTACGATTACGAGCAATGGTTTTGCAATATTCGGCTGCATGTTGTCCGTCGAAGAGGCTAGAACGCCGCACAGTGGGACCTTTCGTCCAAATCGGAGACAAATTGCAAAGTTTCAGCTTTAATTTAAAAAAAATTTCATCGCTCTACCTCATTTCTATCGAAAGTTCTTTGATTTTGTCTCCGATTTGGACAAAAGGTCCCACTGTGCGGCGTTCTAGCCTCTTCGACGGACAACATGCAGCCGAATATTGCAAAACCATTGCTCGTAATCGTAAAAATAGGACTTTTGAGAATGATCGCATCCTAGATTGATCTTTCGTCTAGCGATTTTGACTACTAAAAAACCCCGTCTTTGCATTATTGAGAAATCAGAAATCTGATCCCGGACCCTTGCAGTCCTAACGTACGTATACGTGATCTAGCGGTGTGTGCATAAGGATACACGAGATATCTCGTCCATGGCATCGTTCGTTCGTCAAGAATCGGTGTTTTCGAGAATCATATGATTCTCGAAAAATCAATGCCATATGGTTCTCGAAAAATCAATATCTCCTTGGAAACGATTTCATTTGTTTTAAACGACGCCTTCATCGAATACATTGTACGCTGGGAGATCACAGTTTCGCGCGGCATCGCGAAGAGCATCGAACTCTTTCCGCGTCGGAGTAAGTAATTCCGTTCGATATCGATACGAGTTATAAAAGTGTGCTACGAGTTCAACAATTATGTGAAAGTATGGTGGTTGTATGTGGTAGTCAAATGGATTTACGGCTGAATAAGTTTTTAATTCAATAAGTTTGTGCTTCTTCTATCGTTCGGGTAAAGTTGCCGATGATGTGGGTCCTCACCGATTTCGATGACTTTGAAATCTGTTATAAATTGATGCTTTATAAATCGATGTTTTAAATATCTTTTTCCTTTGAAATAAAGCTCATCGAAATCGGCGAGGAGATAGTATGTACATCGATCGATTTACAATTACAAATTTTTACAATAATATCGTAAACTAAAGCCGACCGACAAAAACCGTAAAGGGAGATGTTGTTCAGAATCATGGTATTGACAACATATCCAAAGCTTATCGAAATCGGATAGAAAATAGTACATCGATCGATTTACAATTACAAATTTTTACAATAATATCGTAAACTAAAGCCGATCGACAGAAACTGTAAAGGGAAATGTTGTTCAGAATCATGGTATTGACAACATATCCAAAGCTTATCGAAATTGACGAGGATTCACATCATCGAGAAACTTTTGTTCGTTGCGACATCGCGGCGTGCCACCGACACTCGGCTGCCGGCGCGCCGGGCTCAGCCGGGCTGCACGCGTCTAGCTCGCGCTCTGATTGGTCCGTGTTTTTCGTTAATAACTCGTTAACGAAGCCGCGGACGACATTTTTTCAAAGGAAAATGTCGCTTGAAATGACCTCAGGAACCTCCCATTTTCGGCTCCGTACCTAATTTTGAGACACCCATATACAAAATCTTTGTACACACCTTGGTATTGAGAAACATTAGAAATCTAGAGGTATCTTATAGTTTTGTCGCGGACTGTACGTACTTTCCATGCCTCACAAGAAGTCCCTCGAGAGGGCAAAGGATCAAAGGGGGTCCTTGCTCGCAGACAATGGTTAGGCCGTGACGTCACACACTTCAGCCAATACAGTAAATATTCGATGTGACGCAAAGGTCTCGGGGAGGTTCGTTTGCATAATTCATAGAGAGACACTCTATTGTTTTGTACTTCAAAGATCGCGCCGAACGTAGAAAAGGATAGCGCCATACGTTTGAAAAGGACAGACACGCTCAGTCTTCTGTTTACATATTTTGCCTCCAATGTAAACGGAGACATTATTTTAATGTGCCTTACAGCCCTATGCCTGGACAGCATGTTTTTCTATTTTTAATTTTATCACTTTAAATAAACAAAAACAATTTTTTAAGAGTTTTAACATACAGTTCAGAGTTTGTAAAGTAATTTAAAATAAAAAAAGCATTGTTTAGGTTAATATCTTAATTGTATTAACAAGAATAATTCAAACCTAATAATAATAGTTGGACATATTAAATCCAATCTAAGCTAGTACCTGGAATGAAGTAAACCCTATACCGGGACAAATTGAATTTACATATAATCTGCAACAGACACTATAGTGCTGCAATCACTATGGCCGCTACGGGGAGCGAGACGCGCGACCGGGAGGAGTGGGGGTATTCCTTGAGAATGCCTCCGATCGAGCAAAAATTTGCCCATGCCTGATCTATAACATCGAACTTTATTAAATCTTTAATATGATGCACATATGAATATATTATTATTGTATATTACATTCTGCCCTTAATTTGTTGAGTAATTATCTTTTTTCTTTCGTGTAAATTATTATACATTTCTTGCTCCTGTTCTTTTTTAATTTTGTATCTCTCTGTTTCCTGCTTTTTTGACAAATGTTCTTCTTCTATAATTTTTTTTCTTGCTCCTTTTTTCAAGATCTTTCTTCTGTCTTCGACAATACAGTTGGTGGTCCTTTGTTAGCGCATCCACCGAACTTAAAATTTTCATTCTAGAATGCGTGCTTTTTGGAATCTTAAACTGGCCTACTGTATTGAGAGCTTGTACTTGTACGATGGATTCAACAGAATGAGATTCTTGATTTCTCTTCAATTTTTTATTTTTATTCGATCTTCTATTTTCCTTCAATCTCTCATTTTTAATAATATCCTCAGATTTTATGTACACTTTTGGCTTTCTCTTACTTTAATCTGTTTTTTTATGATACTTATTAATTACTTTTCTCGACTGGAATCAAAAGTTTTGTTTCTAGTGATGGCCATTATCAAATTTAATTTTTAAAGCAAGTTTACAATCTGAAAAAAACATTTTTTAAGAACTATATCGACATGAATAATTAATTTTTGAGGTTAGGTATTAATACTGATATATTTATGACATTAAAATTAAGTATTATTAACGTCACAGAGCCGGAACACATTTTCTACATTTGTTATACAAGCTAATAGAAGACTACTTATACGTACATTTAGTTAAATAATTTGCAAACAATGAGTTGATTTTATTCACAAACGCGTGGCCGACATCAGGCGTAAGCACATTGCGTATAAGCTTAGAGTGGGACAGCTACTGTCATCGCGTCCCAGTATTATGGAGTACTTATATTTGAAAACAATCCTAATCTTGGACATCTAATATTTGGATTAATAATTATTATTTACGTCAAGTTTGATTGCCAATTTATTTTAAAATATCAATATTATTATGCGTGATAATAATTTTTTGTCTGAGGGCTTAAATTATATCTTCTTTTCTAACAAAAGTTCGAACTATAAATGCACATGATTCGCATGTAAATAGACTATTTTGTATACTGTTTTCAGATGAACTTTGAATTTATTTTTAAATTTCAATTGATGTCATAATGAAATAATATTCACACCTACTTGTAGCTAAGAGAGAGAGAGAGAGAGAGAGAGAGAGAGGCCTCAGAATATATAATATAATTATTTAATCTCTTAATTACTGATTTTACTAAGAAAATTCAATTGTTCAGATTTAGGTATCACTTTTGGACTGTCCAGACTTAGGGCACTTCACCTTAGTTCTCTTGAGAGTAGTCACTTATAGAAGAATTACATATACAAGAAGCACAACAGTTTAAAAGTTTTGTACGAATGAATGCGGTAGGTCATTCCTCGCGAAGTCGGACCCTTTTTGGAGTACTGTTTCGGATTTTGTTCAACTTCGAATATGTTGTAGTCTTTAGTAACCCATGAAAGAATCTCTGGAAGGATTTCTCGATATCTTTAAAAACAGTGTTAACCTTTTTTGACGTAAAATCGAAAGTTCTTAAGATAACAAATAATCCTTGGAGATTACAACACATATTCCAATTTGAATAAAATCCGAATAAAATTGAAATAAAAAGTTAGCATCTCGCATTGGTATTTTAAACAATGCAGTAAGCTTTGAGCCCCGTTTCACACTTGAGCGGCCCGTCCGCGCTCCGTATCGCATGCAGCTTCAGTCGATAGTATATAGCCTGCAATATTATTGAAGTATAACAGAATTACTGCTTAATGTTGTTGCTGCTCATTATATAAATAAAAAAAAGAACAAAGAAATTCTAACGAACAGGCGATACTGAGTACATCCACTTATTGCTGAGCGGAGTTTAAAAGGCGCGTTTGTCTCGTTATACGTAGATTTACGTAACAACGAAGACAAATTTTTTAATTATTTTCGTATGTCTATACGATCATTTGAAGAATTAATTGGAAAAATTGGAACGCAATTACGAGTTTCTAATTTCTATTTCTATATCCGATTAACGATTACAATTGAAAAGAATGTAATCGTTAATCGCAATTAACGTCCAAAGTATAAACGTTCAAATACTTCGTTATATTTATTTTTATTGTGTTTTATATATGAGAATACAACATACCTTCAAACTAGTAGGGTTATTTCAACGAAAAAATATGATTTCATTAGTTTTGTTCACAAAAATCGATTTTTTGCAAAATCCTGAGGTCGTAGGTTTTTGAGACCAGATTTGAATTCAACCTGGAAAAATCTACTGGAGATTATGTATAGCATGTCAAAGAAAAGTTTTTCTGCGCGTGGTATTGGATAAACCACAATTTTCTTGAAATTGTGCAAGTTTGACGAATTTTTTCACGGTTAAAAAACGTGCGTACCATAATCTCTCTATTTTTCCCACATTCTGCAATGTTCCAGCTTTAATTGAAAAAATAGTCATCGCTCTATCTCATTTCTATGAAAAGTTTTTTTATTTTGACACAGAATTATCGGTTTGTCCCATTGTGCGGCGTATACCAGCGCCATGGCCGCCACAGTACCTATACAGGGTGTCCCACGCAACTGGAACAGGCTGTACCTCCTAACCGCTCGGGAATAGAGGAAACTGTTATAAGAAAAAGTTGAATGGCATCAAACGGTGCATACTACACAACTAATTTTATGCACTTTTGTGCATCGGTGCATCAGAAAAATGCAACTGCACTCTTTTAAAAAATAGAAACCTACATTTTTTACTGTACCAATCGACGCAGTTTGTTGTGCTCTACATAAAAGTACTAATATACTTATGCCCTAAACTTATTCGTTAGGATGTTATCGAAACTAAAAGTTCTCTGAATTATTTCGATCTGTTAGTGTTCCGGAGTAACCTCCTAGAAGTTAGCCCCCCACTTGTTAAATTAAATACTTTCAACAGTTGTGCTGAGTTGTGCTAAGCTTGTGCTACATTGTGCTCGAATATTACAGTACCTACGTTATGTTCCATTATAAATCAGAGAACTTTTAGCTTCCATAACTTCCTAACGAATAAGTTTAGGGCATAAGTATGTTAGTACTTTTATGTAGAGCACAACAAACTGCATCGATTGGTGCAGTCAAAAATGTACGTTTCCATTAAAAAAAAGTGCAGTTGCATTTTTCTGATGCACCGATGCACGAAAGTGCATAAAATTAGTTGTGTAGTATGCACCGTCTGATGCCATTCAACTTTTTCTTATAACATTTTCCTCTACATCTGCGTTTAGGAGGTGCAGCCTGTTCCAGTTGCGTGGGACACCCTGCATAGATGCTTGCTCCGCGGCGGACGCCGCTTGACTGTGAAAGCCTACATTTGATTACTAGTCCAGTCAATGAATGCTCATAAGGTAGGTGTAGAAGGAAATGGAAGGAACACAATTTTTAACTTTGGGTCTTTGTTTGGTCTAATTAGGAGGTGTGGCGGCCTAACTTCCTACAGGCGCCACAAGAGGGACATGGTAGTCGTAAGGACCTTTCCCGCAAGTACTCGTTTCCGCAATGATTTGTATATATACAGTCCTCAACCGCCTTCCGACATCCCAACCGTCTAAGGCAGGGCCCGCTAGATAGCCTTACTGATGAGTCCTCTAGCGGGTCTAGGACGAAACGCTCTTTCCTTTTTCCTCCTCTCTTTCAGATTGGTCGAGCTCCCTTTCCATCTTATATTAGCTCCCACAGAGGTAAGCATATTAAAAGTCCCCACTTAGGAGGTGAGTGGGGTGCAGGGGGGCACGTAGAAGGTCACCTTTTTCGGTTTTTCGCTTATATCTCCGAAACTATGTGTCCTGGCGATAAGACCATTCTATATAAAATTAAAGCTGACAAAACGTGCCATAAGATTGGTTGTATTCCGTTTTTCGCTATCTCGCATAGTTTCCGAGATATCCGCGCTCAAAGTTCACTAATTATGAAAAAGAAATTTTTGCTACACGTTTTTTGCCTTATCTGACTAGCACAATTAGTGAACTTTGAGCGCGGATATCTCGGAAACTATGCAAGATAGCGAAAAACTGAATGCAGTCAATCTTATGGCACATTTTGTCACCTTTAATTTTGTGTAGAATGGTCTTATCGCTAGGTCGCATAATTTCCGAGATATAAGCGGCAAACCGAAAAGTGGGACCGTCTACGTGCATTTGAAGTTGAAATTGAAAAATTGAAGTTGAATTTGAGAAATTAATATTGAAACTGAAAAATTGAAGTTGAAATTGAAAAATTGATGTTGGAATTGAAGTTGAAATTGAGAAATTGATGTTGAAACTGAAAAATGGAAATGGAAATTGAAAAAGTGAAGTTGAATGTGAAGTGGAATTTGAAAAATTGATGTTGAAATTGAGAAATGGATGTTGAAACTGGAAAATGGGAGTGAAAACTGAAAAAGTGAAGTTGAAATTGAAAAATTGATGTTGGAATTGAAGTTCAAATTGAGAAATTGATGTTGAAACTGAAAAATGGGAGAGGAAACTGAGAAAGTGAAGTTGAAATTTAAGTTGAAATTAAAGTTGAAATTGAAAGTGAAGTTGAAATTGAAATTGAAGCAAAAACACTAACTTGAACAAATAATACTAAAGTGAACTTTGAGCGCGGATATCTCGGAAACTATGCGAGATAGCGAAAAACTGAATCAAATCAATCCTTTGGCACGTTTTGTCAGCTGTAATTCTGTATAGAATGGTCTTATCGCTAGGATGCATAGTTTCCGAGATATAAGCGGAAAACCGAAAAAGGGGACCTTCTACGTGCCCCTCTGTACCCCGCTCACCTCCTAAGAGTGGGGACTTTTAATGTTTACCTACTAACTATTCCAAAAAAGACCCAAAGTTAAAAATTGTGTTCCTTCCATTTCCCTCTACAACTTTTCGTTGACTGGACTATACATACATGAAACTCTGTAGCGCGGACGCGGAGGAGCCGTGCGGACAGTTCCATGTAATCAAATGTAGGCTTTCACAGCCAAGCGGACTCCGCCGCGGAGCAAGTATCAGGAAGTATCTACATATACATATAGGTACTGTGGCGGCCATGGCGCTGGTCTATGCCGCACAATGGGACAAACCGATAGTTCTGTGTCAAAATCAAAAAACTTTTCATAGAAATGAGATAGAGCGATGAATTTTTTTTCAATGAAAATGGAAGCATTGCAGAATATGGGAAAAATAGAGAGATTATGGTACGAACGTTTTTTAACCTTGAAAAAATTCGTCAAACTTGCACAATTTCGAGAAAATTGTGGTTTATCCAATACCACACGCGGAAAATTTTTTTTATATGCTATACATCATTTCCAGTAAACTTTTTCAGGTTGAATTCAAATCTGGTCTCAAAATTTGTCTACGACCTCAGGATTTTGTAAAAAATCGATTTTTGTGAACAAAACTAATGAAATCATTTTTTCGTTGAAATAACCCACTATTTCGAAGGTATATTGTATTCTCACATACAGGGTGTCCCAGACCACCCGTACCACCCATTTATAATCTAGAAAATAGGTTATTTTCAAAAATTCAAAGTGTTTCTCTTATAAATCGGATGCGCTCTATCAAATGGTGATATTTTTAACTACCGGTTTCGGCCGGAAATAGGCGATTGAGACCGGAAGTTACATTTTTCAAATGGAACATGGTATTTTTTATTACGGATTCGGATTCTATGCAAAAAAAACAAGAAACTTTTGCCTGAAACATTTTTTCAAAAAATGTCATTTTATGTCCTTTAAGTAACCTTCAAAATGAGTCTTGGCGAAATAATGTTTTCACTATCTGCTCTTGGCATAACCCAGAAAGATGGCAAAAGATCATCGAACAAAGTGGAAAATATTTTATTGATTACAGTTGATTGCTTGAATTAAAAAATTGGGCTATATTCACAGATAGTGAAAACATTATTTCGCCAAGACACATTTTGAAGGTTACTTGAAGGACATAAAATGACATTTTTTGAAGAAATGTTTCAGACAAAAGTTTCTTGTTTTTTTTTTGCATAGAATCCGAATCCGTAATAAAAAATACCATGTTCCATTTGAAAAATGTAACTTCCGGTCTCAATCACCTATTTCCAGTCGAAACCGGAAGTTAAAAATATCACCATTTGATAGAGCGCATCTGATTTATAGAAGAAACACTTTGAATTGTTGAAAATAACTTATTTTCCAGATTATGAATGGGTGGTACGGGTGGTCTGGGACACCCTGTACAAAACACAATAAAACTAAATATAACGAAGTATTTGAACGTTTATACTTGGGTCTTTAATTGCGATTAACGATTAGATTCCTTTCAATTATAATCGTCACTCGGATAATTGAATAATGACTAACTGGTAAAACTACCCAGCATCGCCTGTTCGTCAGAATTTCTTTTTTCTTTTTTTTATTTATATAATGAACAGCAACAATTTGGTGATACTTGAATAATATTTCAGGCTATATACTATCGATTGAAGCTGCATACGGACTGCGGACGCTCCGCTTGACTGTGAGAACTCGTCTGCGCTCCGGGGTCCGCGCACGGAGCGCGGACGGTCCGCTCAAGTGTGAAACATGGCTAAACGTCAAAATCGCAGTTTCCCTTTCTTTTCCACACACTCGCTATCCTCTTCTGTCCTAAACTAAGTCCATACCGTCAATTAAACCACAAAATACAGATGGAGTTATATCGCATTTGGTATCATTTTAAGCAGAAAAATGCCACAAATATATTGGTGAAAGTTTCATAAAAAAATAAGTAATAATAAAAAAGTTTTTTTATTGGTATTGCATTGTAAGGACGCGCGGGCCTTTGAACAGTGCTGGTGACTGCGACTCTCTCTTTGCCATACGCTGTCGTTCCTTACGCTCGAAACTTTCATCGTCAATTAAACCACTACATACTGTTGAAATTGTATCGTGTTTGGTGTCACTTTAATCAGATGAATGTCACAAATAAGTTCGTGGAAGTTCCATAAAAAAATAATGAAAAATAAAGAAATTTTGTAATTGGATTAGTAGTTTACACCGATATACCCGAGCCGAGATTAGATTACACAGCATCTTTACAATGCTCGGAGACGGAGGCAATTCGATGTCAATTTCAACTCTTCAATTTCAATATCAACCATTCAACTTCAATTTTAATATCAACCCTCCAACTTCAACTCGTCAATTTCAACTCTTCAATTTCAATTTTTCAATTTCAATTCGTTAATTTCAACTCTTTAATTTCAACTCTTCAATTTCAATTTTCCATTTCAACTTCAAAATTTCAATATCAACTCTTCAACTTCATTTTTAACTTCAATTTTTCCATTTCAACTTCAATTTCAACTCTCCCATTTCAACTTCAATTTCAACTCTTCCATTTCAACTTCAATTTTTCAATTTCAACTCTTCAATTTCAATTTTTCAATTTCAATTCGTTATTTCAAATCTTCAATTTCATTTTCAACGTCAATTTTTCAATTTCAATTTCAACTCTTCAATTTACACTAGCAAGTAAACGCTAACGTCTTAGTACGACAGTAATGGTGTTTTAGAGTTATTTAAATCGAAATGTCTCGTGAACTACTAACTTTGCTACATACATAGGTCAGTACTTTTCTGTAACGAATGTCCAGCTGCCTCGATTGATGTATTAAAAAATACCTCATTCCATTTAAAAAAATTTCGATGACCTTGAAATCTTGTAACAAAATGACCTTGAAAATTTTTTCCCTAATTACACCGTTACATGTGACCCTTCAAACAGTGTAATTTTGTCCTAAGAAGTTTTTTTGTACAACGAAAAGTAACGGAGATATTTAGGTGTTTTTTTCTTCAGACTCACCCTGTAGATGGGGAGAGGTTCAGAAGATCCGGGTACAGGGGCTGAGATAGTTACGAACAAAAGTTGAGTCCCTGGTTCAGACATGTGTAATTTCTTAACAGTATCAAGTCACATGACAACGGAACCCGAAGGAAGCCTGAGTCGTGGTCGTGTGGTGATTTCATAATTAGCTATGGACCGAATCGGATGAATCATGGGATTCTTCGTCGGTCGAAGTTGGGATGAAGGGGGCATTGAGCCATTGATGCCTGATGCAACTGATGAGTTAGTAGAGTGTGGTCTTCCAGAGCCGAACGTAACAGTACAGTGGAGGCGTGTGTTTCAGAATAACTCATTGTTGAAGCCAAGGTCGAAATTGTCGCTTCAACAGTCCTCAGAGACGGCCCCTTTTAAAGAACTCGAACATTATCACCATCAACTCCATTTTCATTCTACAATTCTCTGTTTCGGTTACTTATTCTTTACATAAATGAATAAACTCTGCATTTTAGTCAGGACTATTTAAAACGAGCTGCACTGGCGGCGCATAGTTATCGCGCAACTGTAAGCGAAGAAGGTTTGGCTACAATTATAAGATTTCTGGCTAATTATCTCAAGTATTTTTCGTGAAACGTAAAGAATCACCTGTTTTCTGTTATGAAGTGTGATTGGTAATAATCAAGTAAGTATTTTTACGTACTACAAGACATTATAGTTTATACCATTTAATTACGAGAATTACAGTGCACTTATATAGTCCTCATGAAAATTACGTGCAGAAAGAAATGAGTTGTTTTTATCATTGACTTTAACAACATATTTCAAAGTCATCAAAATCGGTGATTCTTACTCTTACATAATTACTAGACAGTGGATCTTCATACAAAATAAAAATTTTCTACCTGATTTGTAACCAATTGGAGTGCAATTGAAATTGATTTTCTTTCTTAATATGTTTAATAGGTCGAAAATAATGTAACAATGTTTTTAAATTCTTTTAATGTTTTCACGGTGTCGAATTACACCTACTCATTTTTGTTATAAATGCATAAAATCCGCAGTATAACATAATTACCAAACAAATGTAGTATCCTTTGAATCATTCATCTTTCTCCCTTGACATTTGATTGTAACTGCACTAGTGACGCAGTTAGAACTAGGGCTGTAACTTTTCCGAAGCTTCGAAGATTTCGAAGTTTCGAAGGGAACTTCGAAGTTTCGAAGTTTCGAAGTTCCGAAGCTTCAAAGTCCCGAAGCTTCGAAGTCTTCCAAGTGCTCGAAATTACAGTCTTCTAAACGTATGAAGTTGTAACTTATGAGTACCATACCATGTCACGATTTTTGATAAATAAAAATATTAACTTTCACTCACCGGTGACTGACACTGAACGTTCCGTTTTGATTTTTCGTAATTCAATTAAATTTAAAAGAGTGCATTCTATTAATAAATTTCGGGATCATATCACGAATGTACTTAAAAAATAATACTTTGCAAACAAAATTTTAATGAGTTTTATTATTAAATTCGGTGAAATCGGATATCGCGGACTAAATGAAAAGAAAGGCAAGACAGGCTTGGCGCTTGACAAAACTCACGTATTCAGTAGGACTGTAACTTTCCTTCGAAACTTCGGAACTTCGAAGTTTCTGAAATCGAAGCTTCGAAATCTTCGACCTTCGAAGGAAAGTTACAGCCCTAGTTAGAACCTGATACAATTACGTGGACCATTCTGTACAGTTGAGGAATTTACATAAAAGTACTAACATACTCATGGCCTAAACTTATTCGTTAGGAAGTTATGGAAGCTAAAAGTTCTCTGATGTATAATGGAACATAACGTAGGTACTCCGGAACACTTGGCGAGATCGAAATAATTCAGTGAACTTTTAGCTTCGATAACATCCTAACGAATAAGTTTAGGGCATAAGTATGTTATAAGTATGTTTTATATATGTAGACCACAATAAACTGCATCGATTGGTACAGTCAAAAATATAGGTTTCTATTTTTAAAAAACTGCAGTTGCGTTTTTCTGATGCATCGATGCACAAAAGTGCATAAAATTAGTTGCGTAGTATGCACCGTCTGATGCCATTCAACTTTTTCTTATAACATTTTCCTCTATTCCCGACCGTTTAGGAGGTACAGTCTGTTCCAGTTGCGTGGGACACTCTGTATAATAAAAAAAATATACAGGGTGTCCCAAAATTCCTTCAACAGCCGGAAATGGGAGGTTCCTGACGTCATTTGAAGCGACATTTTCCTTAGCAAAAATAGCCGCCGCGGCTTGTTTAGGTGTTATTAACGAAAAACACAGACCAATTAGAGCGCGACTTATTGTTAGACGCGAGTTGGCACAGTCGGCCAATAGACAATTGGCGCGCCGCACAGTGGGTAAAATCGACGTTCTAGCTGTTCACGCCTATTTCACCATTATTTCAATATATAAAGACCACATTAAATAGGTCGTTGGATTCGTCTTGCCGTCAGCTATAACATTATTGAATAAAAAATATATAGTTATAAATAAATAATAAAGGTGACCGCAATTTTTTATTGAAAAAAAATTTTTTTTGGAAATTTTTTGTATTGATATTTGTAAAAGACTGTGTACTGATTACTTTTTGTAGGAAACATTTTTTTGTCACACCACCGGAAATGTCTGAAAACTCGTGTGAATAATGAATAATTTGGCCACGATTTCGATCGAACTCACCACTGTGCGCGTGCCACGCGACGCTTTAAACTATCATAACTTCGGATAATGGATTAAACTGGAACTAAATTTTGCACGATCTTTTAGAGGAGATCTTGCCGAAAATGTTCCACTTTGTCAGAACATGGACATCTCCGGACATTTTAACTTATCCCTTGTCAAAGGTGAAAAACTTCGACAATTTTCCTTAGTTGATTAAATATTTTTTTTTATAATAAATTATGAACAATGATGTTTAGTTCCTGGTGCGTTCTCAACATAGATATACATTCTTCATATAAGAAAAAATTGGTCACTTAATCTTCAGTAGGTTTTCCAGGACATCATTATGAAGACAAGGAATTTTTTCGGTGATAAATCGTATCTGAAAAAGTTTGATCTTTGAACGCTTATTGTAACGAGAGTTTTTAATAACTTTAATTAATATTATCGGTTTCGAATGTAATGGACATTTAAGAAACGTTGTACATTCGTTAAAAATCGATATGAGAACTTTGATTTTTTAGCCCGTGAACAGCTAGAACGTCGATTTTACCCACTGTGCGCCGGGCCGACTGTGCCAACTCGCGTCTAAGTCGCGCTCTAATTGGTCCGTGTTTTTCGCTAATAACTCCTAAACAAAGCCGCGGATAACATTTTTACAAAGGAAAATGTTGCTTCAAATGATCTCACGAAACCTCCCATTTCCGGCTGTTGAAGGAATTTTGGGACACCCTGTACAATATACAGGGTGAGGCGCCAGAAACAGACCACCTGAATAACTCGGCTGATATTGGTGTTAGGAAAAAATGCATCACATGGAACTTGCTTGGTTTCGAGGGGGCATTAATCTGATGTTAGTAGCTTTTTTGTAGGTGGACGCGTAAAGGACATACGAAGGTCAATTTCATTTTTTAAATGGAATAAGGTACTTTTTAATACATCAATCGATGCAGCTAGACATTCGTTATAAAAAAGTACTAACCTATATATGTATGTCGAAAAGTTAGTATTTCAGGAGATATTTCAATTTAAATAACTCTAAAATACCATTACTGTCGTACTAAGACGTTAGTGTTTACTTACTTATGTAACGTCTTATATTTTTATTTTGCATAAAGACTGCATCCGCAGTCTAGTGATAAATCTTTCAATTTTGTCAATAAAAACAACTACAATTTTATTGTTAGTAAAATCTATTTTTCTAAAAATTTTAGAATCTGGTGTAATTAGTTACGAACAGTCTTTGATGTTAGAAACTGCAGGAACGATTTTTTACAGTCCAATTCGACATCAGCTATTGGCCAACCTAATAAAATCATTTTTCAGGAGTTTGGAGAAACTAATATTTGTCTGCTAGCTGCTCAATAGCGGAGATAATGGAGAATTACTTGGAATTTTTCTGCGGCGTGGTTGTTTTACTTATCGCCTTGTATTATTACCGGATCTCGCATTATGATTTTTGGAGCAAACGTGGCGTATTTGGACCAAAACCTCATCCAATTTTCGGCAATCTCTTCGATCTATCCTTTGCCAGAATAAGTGCAGCAGACGCAATAGTGGACATCTATAAGACATACAAACATGAACCTGTGGTTGGATTGTTCGAAGGAACATCACCTATTCTCGTTATAAATGATCCAGATATTATAAAGAACGTCATGATCAGGGACTTTTCTTCCTTTCAAGAACGTCCATATACGGCTCACGGGCGGGTATGTATAAAACCAGTGAAGTGGAAATGAAATTTTATTCAATCATAAAATTGAAGATTGAAGAAAAGTGCCACAAATAAGTTGGTGGAAGCTAGGGATTGCAAATCCCGCGGGATCCCGCGTCATTTCTTGGTCCCGTATTTCTTAAATAGGTGATGCGGGATCCCGCAAATTTTGTAGGATTATGCGTATATGTAATCAGAATTTTGCGATTTTTAAGAAGTCGAAGATATCCTCAGAACTTTAAAGAAGGAGATGACATCCTTTGAAAGCGACGGCAAAAAGGGGAAATATTTATATATGGTTTACGAATATTTATTAACTATTCGACCGACAAGTGTAGAGGCTGAATGAGCTATTTCCGCTGCAGGATATCTTTGCAATGACTTGAGGAGCAAACTAGAAGATTCAACAATAAATAGTCTTTGCTTTTTACGTGCATATTTTCAAAGTATTACAAATTAAAAGTTTTTTTCTTTTTTTTATAATTTTAATATTTAAATTTTTTTTTAATATATTAATTATTTTAATATTACACATATACATATACGTAGGTATATGTGTATATCCAGGGTGGCTGAAAAGTTCCCGGAATTTTTTAAAGTATTTCAGCAGCATAAAAATACCGGACAAACGAATGAATCCACACACTTGACCGAATAATAAGTTTTATTATTTCATTAACAATGAAATGAACCAAAAACATTTACAACAAATGTTCGAAATTGCCTCCTTTTGATTCGATACATTTGCGGACCCGTTTTCTAAAATTCCCGACGATGGTCGCTGGTCATCGCCTGAAGAAGGTTCTTTTCACGGATGAGAAAATTTTTACGGTCGAACCCCTACACAACCGCCAAAATCACCACCAGCTGCTCAAGAAGGGCCAGCAGAAGGCTTCGGCCGCGAAAACCATCGGCCGCAGCCATTTTCCAGCCTCGGTCAAGGCTTGGGCCGGTATCTACACCACCGGGAAAACGCCACTGGTGTTCATCCCGAGAAACGTAAAAATCAACGCCGCCGAGTACCAGGAACGTGTCCTCCAGAGAGAATTAAAGCTGTGGGCAACGCGACACTTCGGTCAGGGCGGATTCACGGTTCAGCAGAACTGGGCGCCGGCGCATTCCGCCAAATCCACCATCGTCGTCTGCAAAGACCTATTTCCCGGCTTTTGGGGAAAGAATGTTTGGCTGCCGAACTCACTGGATCTTAACGCGATGGATTACTCAGTATGGTCCATCATGTAGCAAAAAATTTCAGGAAGACGATACGCTATGGTGGAACAGCTGAAAGCGGCGTTGACGGGTGCCTGGAACGAGATTACGGTGGAAGAGTGCGCGACCATCGTCGGGAATTTTAGAAAACGGGTCCGCAAATGTATCGAATCAAAAGGAGGCAATTTCAAACATTTGTTGTAAATGTTTTTGGTTCATTTCATTGTTAATGAATTAATAAAACTTATTATTCGATCAAGTGTATGGATTCATTCGTTTGTCCGGTATTTTTATGCTGCTGGAATGCTTTAAAAAATTCCGGGAACTTTTCAGCCACCCTGTATTTCAATTATGTATAGTTTGTTTTCCAAAGAGAGATTTATTTTAATTTATGACGATTTAGATTTTTTTGTATTTCTTAAATAAATTTTCACTACTATAATTACAGATAATTATCTCATTAAGTAAAATTTGTTTCTTTATTAAATACATATTAGATCGAATCCCGCGGGACTCCGCGGGATTGAAATAAATCCCACATCAATCCCGCGGGATTGCAATCTCTAGTGGAGAAGCCCCATAAAAAATAATGAAAAATAAAAAAACTTCTTGCAGTCTAGTAATGTTTAGAAGTAAATTAAGATTGGAAATGGTAAATAATCCTAATGAAGCGACAACAAGATCATTAGGAACAACTCTCAATGCAGTATTTGCAAGACATTTAGACAAAATTGAATCAAGAATATTTATAACATAGTTTAGCTATCACAAGCCAATTGTTTCAATGATAGAATCATAGAAAATCATAGAAAAAGTTATGAACGACCATTTGCTACGCAAAGAAGGAGAGCGTATGGGAAAGAAAGAGACATAGTTCATAGCATTTCCCATACGCTCTGCTTCTTTGCGTCGCAAATTTTGATCGTTTATTATTTTTTCTATGTTTTCCTATGACTCTATCATTGAAACAATTGGCTTGTGATAGCTAAAATATGATATAAATATTCTTGATTCAATTTTGTCTAAATGTCTTGCAAATACATACTGCATTGAGAGCTGTTCCTGATGATCTTGTTGTCATTTCATTAGAATTATTTACCATTTCCAATCTTAATTTACTTCTAAACATTACTAGACTGCAAGAAGTTTCACTTCTACCGCGCGTGGTTTTCCACGCGTAAGGGTGGATTTATAGTGGAGCAGCGAGGTGAGCTGTGCGGTGAAAAAAAAGAAAAACAAAGAAAATACATATTTACTTATTCATTAGTATGTGTCGAAATGTTGTCACGAATGCTGGTTTCTTTTCACCGCGCCGCGCCGCTATCATCGATGCTCGCAGCTCCACTATAAATCCACACTAAGTTTTTTTTACTTGCCTGACAACCGTCGAAATTTTTCAGGTTAGTTTAGAACAAGGGTTTGGATAATTGTCTATAAATCTTTCAGTCGGAACAAAATTCGATGAGAAACTGCATGTGAAAGTAGCTGTAGGTTGATTCTATGTTATCCAAATGCAAATGTTCACAAATTAACTCTGGTTAATTAGTTATTAACAAGTGTTGCGTGGGCTGATTGTTTCGGAAAATCCTATAATGCGTAAGACATATCCTATAATCTGTAGACAAGGCTTCATTTTACATTCCACAATCGTGAAAGTTCGCCAATGAAGCCTTTAAAGTTAGTAAATTAATTATGAAAATGTTACTTGTCAAACTATTCGAGGTTATTCGCGAAATTTCGTTACTTCCGTAACGCTAGAGAATTGTAGCCCCCTCAGCAATGAAGTTTCACTTCAAAAGATTTGTAATTGGATTAGTAGTGGTTCACACCGATATACCCGCCCGGTATTGCATTACGCGACAGCAGTGATGACAGAATGAGCTTCAAACGGAGCTCATGTACTCTCCTCCTTACCCCTTCCACTATTCAATTCCAGCACCGTGCGCAGGCGCACACTCCACGGTCCCCATCGCGCACGTGCAACGTGTCTCCCATTCGCCCCACTCATTCCCCATCATCAGAGAAGAGGTACATCATTTCACCGTGACTCCCCTCATCTGACATCACTGCGCGGCAGGTTTACACTGCTCGACGACCGATGAAGCTCGAGCTTCTTGGCCCCTTGCGGGGTGCCCCCCACCGGAAGGGGTAGGCAAACTGACTTCGAACGGTCACCTCCGACGCGCTTAGATTGGGACTTTACTGTGTGTACTTGCACCTCCCATCTGTCCCACCTTAATACTCTTTCCCCTTTCCTTAAACAGACAGACCTGTAAAACCCTGTTATCGTGCCGATATTTTATTATTTCCCTATATTATAAACAATAAGACTCTGTATTTGAATTTTGTATATAAAAACCAGTACTTCATTACGTGGAAATCACAAGAACCTTAAACAAATCAGGTATGAAAACTATTTCTTTAAATGTTTACAGACTGAGCCCATGTCGCAACACTTATTTCGATTGGACGCACGAAAATGGCGTCCGCTAAGACCGAAAATAACTCCGATTTTTACATCAGGAAAGCTGAGAGAGATGTTCGCACTTATGGTGGAATGTTCAAAGAACTTAGAAGGATATTTAGATAACGTTGTTGGAAAAGGTGAACCAGTCAAAGTTAGCGAATTGTCTGCGCAATATACTACAGACGTGGTTGGTACTTGCGCCTTCGGAATTAATATGAACTCTATGAGCGAAAAAGAATCCGAGTTTCGTCGAATGGGCAGGTCTATGTTCAATACAACCGTTGAAAGCGTTCTACGATTAAAAACGAGTCTGTTATGGCCAAAATTTTACGATTTACTTGGATTCGTGGTGCCTGAGAAGACGCTGACCCGTTTCTTTACGAAAATTGTCATGAACGCGATCAAGTACAGGGAGGAGCACGGGATCCATAGACCGGATTTCATTAACATGCTCATGGAGTTTCGAAACCATCCAGAACAGATAGAAGGCGTCGGTAAGTTAATTATTGTCTATAACACTGTATTTACCAGATTAACGTACAATATACAGTAGTGTACCGTTGATTGTGATGCAACGAGTGCAGAATCACGATCACGGTCGTGATTTCAACTTCGTTCACTCCACGATCGTGATTTTTTAATCCAGAGTGAATTTGCTCACTTTCATCCTAATTCTTCATTTAGTCCGGTCAATGAATGCTCATAAGGAGGGTGTAGAGGGAAATGGAAGAAACACAATTTTTAACTTTGGGTCTTTGTTTGGACTAGTTAGGAGGTAAACATACTAAAAGTCCCTACTCCTAGGAGGTGAGCGGGGTGCAGGGGGCACGTAGAAGGTCCCCTTTTTCGGTTTTCCGTTTATATCTCGGAAACTATGGTTCCTATCGGTGAAACCATTCTATACAAAATTGAAGCTGACAAAATGTGTCATAAGATTGATTTCATTCAGTTTTTTGCTATCCCTATCTTTTAATCGATATCGTAATACTAGCTTTCCCCCGCCACGCGTCGCTGTGGCACGGTGTTTTTAAAAGCATATACGTATTGAACGTGTTTGTGATTATCTATTTCGTTCAATTCCATTTCGCTTTTCGCGTTGCTCCCCCCTCCCTCTCTCCCCCTCCCTCCCCCTCCCACCCCCTCACTCTCTCTCCCTCTCTTTCTCTCCCTCTCTCTCCCTCTCTCTCCCTCTCTTTCTCCCTCTCTCTCTCCCCCTCTCTCTCTCCCGCTCGTATGAGAGAGACGTATACACGTATACACGTGAATTTTCGATACACGTGTACACGTGAATTTTCGATACACGTTCAGACTCGTGTTCTCTAATTTAAACCGCTCAATTTTCCAAAAATTTCAACCAAATAGGCAAGTTCAACAATAAAATTATCGTTCGTCCACAAATGTGCCTCTTCACGGTGGTTTTCTTTGAGAAAGGTTGCTATTTCTTTTTTGAGTTGAAACACCCTGTGAATCACTTTTGCACGAGATAGCCAGCGAACTTCGCAATAATACAGAAGTGAGGTACAATTAGCTCCCATATCAACACACAGCTTTGCAAACAGCCTAGCTCTCAAAGGACTGTTCTTAATGTAGTTTATAATTTTTACAACTTACATACGTATAAATGTTGTTTAGTTCCTAGCTCACATGTTTTGACACCATAGCTTGTGAAGCATACAGTGCGTCCAGATAGGACGTGGTGCTTTCTTTTTGACCAATGCTTGAAGACCTGCTTTGTGTCCGAACATTGAGTGAGCTCCGTCGGTGCACAGTCCAAATGCATTGGTGCAATTATTCCACGTTATGTCGTTTTCGTAAAAAAAACCGTCTATTATATTAAACATCTCAATGGACGTGGTCTTTCCAGGAATAGGTTTCCAAAATAATATATCTTCTAATATATTATTTTCCGCAACATATCGAACGTATGCAATTAAATGGGCATCTTTAGCTATATCAGTTGTCTCATCTACTTGAATAGAGAATGTCGAAGTACGCAGCCGAGAAACTAATTGATCGCAAATATCGTCAGATATATCATTGATTCTTCTTCCGACTGTATTATCAGCAAGCGGAATTTGTCGCAACTGTTTTGCATACGATGAGCCGAACAGAAACAGAGCTTATGCAAAGGCGTCATTTTTAAAATCTTCAGCTCCGGATAATTTTTTAATAGTGCTTAAATGAATGTATAAAAATGTAAGAAAAATAAAAATGAACATTAGTTATGTAACGTCCAATGTCGGGCGTTGGAAGGATTTAGGAACGATTCAAATTCGCGCTTTCGATTTCTCGCTCGCGACTCGCGGTGACGTGGGAGTGTACCACGCAGATCCCGGTCCGAGTGAAATTTCTTGGTATTTTGATATTCGATCTCGAGAGAGGTTTTGATTCGGGATTTAGGAGGGTGCCCGAACGGCTGGACCAAGTCCGCCTAATTCGAGGGAGAAAAGGATAGCGGGTTCTTGTAGGTACGCGATTTTCACTTCACTCGCACTTCGTTCCCGTCGCACGCGCACACGTCACTTTGATGAATAGATCGTTGTAAAACCGTACGTGAATCGTAAGGAGAATTTGGTGAACGGAGGCGTTCTCTCAGATCACGGGTGTTAACTATAAATACTTTATAGCGTCCCGATTTGTTCATCAATGAGAACTGGTTTATGGAATTCGGAACGTTGTAAACGTAGATTAGAAAAGCTACGCGAATATTGAATAGATATTCAGTGCTATGTTCGTGACTCTAGATTAAACAATCTCGACCGACTGACTGACGATTTTGAAGTGCTCGAAATGATTTAATGAATTTGTGTCTGACACTCTGTAAGTAAGTAAATGCGTAAGAGAGACTAAGACGTAAGAGCGTAAAACAGTAAGAGAGCGTCTGAACACTTTTATTAATGTCGAAATTCTAAGGTTCGTGATGAATTTAATAATCGTAACTGTCACTGCCGTAATACTAGTGAGAGCTGTACTAGTTAATTAATGAATTTGTGAATTTGTGTCTGACACTCTGTAAGTAAGTAAATGCGTAAGAGAGGGTGCTCTGCTCTCCGGTCCTGGCTTTTATAGGCCTGTTGCCAGGTGGGTTTGCGGTGGGGAGATAATAGAAAGAATTTCATGGTTGAGAGAGCAGGCAGTGGATCAGTGGGGGAAACAATAAGATCTTATGCCTGAGTGAGGAGGCCTTGAAATTGTTATTCCCAAAATCATTGAGGCTTGACGAGATCACATTCCAAAGTGATGACGTCAGATGAAATCTTGTCAGACTTTAATATTAATTAATTATGCATTTGTTTGTGACGCAAATATAAGGAGGGAGTCCGGTGACGGACGTTAGGACGTCACACGTCACCCCTCGGAGAAAAAAAAGAGAATTCGTTTGCAAAGCAAACGGATTTGATTTTTTTTGTTTACTGATCGTGATAGACTCCCGCGAAGGGAATAGAGAAATACTACGAGATTGCAAGAAGTAGGAAAAATGGCACTCACATACTGCTAACTGCAGTTGTGGAGAAAGAAAGGAAATGAAAATGTGGGCTCACATAGCGCACCCTGCAGCTATGGAGGATGAGAGAAGAAAGAAAAAAAAAAGAAAAAGAGAATGTGGGCTCACATAGCGCAACCTGCAGCTATGGAGGATGAGAAAAAAAAAAGAAAAGACAATATGGGCTCACATAGCGCAACCTGCAGCTATGGAGGATGAGAAAAAAAAGAAAAGAGAATATGGGCTCACATAGCGCAACCTGCAGCTATGGAGGATGAGATGAAGACAAAAAAAAAATAATTATTTAAGAAAATTGGAGTTGGGACGGCCTAGTCGATGGTCACTACTTCTATTTCTGGCCGTGGTGGAGGCGACCCTGGGCACACTGTATTTGTCCTTGGATTCCAGTAGTGGCCTGCTGGAATATCGATCACCGATCTTATGGTGGGTTTCCCTCGCGGTTTTGGCAGCCAATTGTCAGGGTTGTCCGGTCGTACGTCCACTATTCGCAGGTCCTCTAGTCGATATTGGCGGGTAGGGCCCCGTTGTTCCGGTGGAATCCGTATCCGGAATGGTATGTATACGGTGATCTCCTTTTTTGTTTCCGGCTTAATGGTCTCCGGAAATTTAAAATTCTTCGGGTCCCCCGTCTCATCCTTCGCGTGGAAGGCTCGTAGCATCTTCCGGATTTGTACTCTTCTGCCCGCTCGGTGCGTCTTCTTGTATACTCTGTTGTTGTTGTGATCCATGTTGATCGGTGGTTGATGAATGACTGATCGATTTGGCTAGCTGTTCTCATTCACGTAAATTCTGTGTCAATGGGGGTATGCCTTGTTGAGGTACGATGAATGGTATTAGGAGTGGGGGGTATGTGTCCCTTGGTTCCGGTTCGCTACGTGGTCTGGTGAATCTGGGAATATGTATTTTGTCCGAACTATTGCCAATTTTATACTGCAAATGATGCACTCCATGTATGGAGTTACCGCTAATATGTTATTGGCGCATTTTGAGCACTTATTGTTTAAGTGTATGTGCGCTTGGTGAGGCATGTCCCGTTCCTCGATTTGGTTTGAAGGTTGTTGTTTTGCACATTTCTTGCATAATTCATTGCCGCCTTCGTCGGTGTACATTATGCCATCGTAGCAATTGAATCCATCAAATTGGAATAAGTAGTTGCTCTTCTTCTCTGCAGAAGTGACGCGTCTTCGAGCTTTCAGGCACATGGTTGCTGTATTAATGAACTGCCTCGCCGGATGCTGTGGAATATGTACCTCGGTGTTGGGGGGGGGGGTAGGTATCCCCTCTCTTCTTCCTTCAAAATCAGTTCGGTGTTGGGGGGGGGGGGGTATCCCCTCTCTTCTTCCTTCTAAACCATACTGGTGTCCTGAATGTACGATTTTTCGCTTTGTTGGAATGGATAATTTTGGTACCCCTTCTCCAGGTAATTTTCAGGTTCTGTTGCGGTAGAACTTCTAATATTGTGTGTGGCCCTGTATAGTTATCTGCGAATTTTCCTCTTTTTGGTTCGTTGAGGACGAAAATTGACTCTCCAGCTTGAAATTCGTGTGGGTGAACTTGTTTGTCGTAATGTTTCTTCGATTTTTCTTTTGCCTTGTGGAGATTGGAGCGTGCTATCTTCTGTGTTTCGGAGATGATTCGGTTGAGGTTTTCAAGGTAATTGTTGTAAGTGACTACTCCTGTGTCGTCGGTTCTGCTTTCTGTAGTTGGAGTCCTAGCAATTTTGCCGAAGACTAGTTGGTGCGGTGTATATCGCGTTCCTTCATGTACGCTTGTATTGTAAGAGAAGGAGGCGAGGTTCGTCCATTCGTCCCATTCTTTGTTGGCTGTTGCGTACATTTTTAAATATTCTGCGAGTACGTGGTGCGATCTTTCTATGGAACCATTGGTTTGCGGGTGGAACGACGTGGATTTGAAGTGTCGGATTTTGAATCTTTTAGTGATTGTTTTTATGAAGGTGCTTACGAAGTTGGTGCCTTGGTCGGTGAGAATCGCTCGGGGAGTTCCGTAGCGACAAATAAATTCTTTAATAAACGCATCTGCGACTTGAACGGACCTTACGTTTGGTAATGGAATTGCCAAGGAGAATTTTGTGAGTAGGTCTTGGATTGTGAGGATGTACGAATTTCCTCTTCTGGTAGGTGGTAACGGTCCTACGATGTCCATGCCCACTTTATCGAACGCTGACCCTGGTGTGTCAGTTATTACCAGTGGTTGACGAGTTTTTACGCGTACTAGTTTCTTCCGCTGGCATTCGAGGCAGTTTTGTATGAATGTTTGTATCTCCTTCTTCATGGTTTTCCAGTAGTATTGATGACGTACTCGACTGTATGTTTTATTGACCCCTTTGTGTCCGGCGATGGCAGAGCAATGGTTTTCTCTGATGATGCGTTCTCGTTCGGTTTCTTCGGGGATTCTGACTGTTTGCGAGGTTATTGTTAATGTGATGTTGAATTCTGAGAGGTACGTGTTCAACAGTGCCAATATCAGGTTCCAGGGTTCTGTTCCGAGCGTGAGTTGTTTTGCGATGCAGATTGTTTGGAGATTCATTTCGCGTACGACGTCTTGTAGGGAGGCGATGCACTCTTCCAGGATGGATGGATCGGGCTGCATGAGAACTCTCTCTTGTAGCGCTAGGGCTATCAGCAATCTATTTCTGTTGTCGAATACTCTGGCTCTTCCGAGGGTCAATTGCGTCATTTGTGGCAAGATATTACCCTGGTCAAGGTTTTTTGCTCCTGCGTCGCAGGGTTCTCCTCTCGTTGTGACGAAGAATACATGGTTGTCGTGGATCAGGGTTAAAGGATCGTTGGACTCGATAATTCGGAAGCCGGATTCGTTATCGGGTGTTGCGGTGATCGGCGGTTCGTCTTCTTCTGATGAAATAGTGGTTACCGAATCCGTGTCGGTATAAGTACTGCGTATATGTTCATCCGATATTTCTACTGGCAGTGAATCGTTTGCAGACGTCGATGCCTCGGTAGATGGAGATTGGGTTGGTATATAGTCGTCGTCATTTCCCACTCTTTCAGGTGTCAGTGTGTCTGGCGTAGTACTGGTTGATTCGTTCGATGGTGTTGTCGATTCTCGTGGAGGCGTATATTTATGCCTCTTTGGATTGGGCACGTCTTCGTCGGAATCGCTGTTGCTGGTTGATCGGGTCCTTATGGGTAACATTTTTGCGTGGGTGATACGTGACAACGCATCTGCGATGTAGTTGGTTTTCCCTGGTTGATAGCGGATTTCATAGTCGTATTCTGCTAGTTTTAGTCTCCATCTGACTAAACGAGACGTTGGATCTTTTACACTGTGTAGCCATACCAGTGGTTTGTGGTCGGTGAACAGTGTGAAGAGTTTACCATACAGGTAGGGCCTGAAGTGTCCCACGCAGTATACGATGGCCAAGAGCTCTTTCTCAATCGTCGAGTAATTTTCCTCCGCGTTATTTAACGTTCTTGAGGCGTAAGAAATTGGCAATTCCTTTTTTCCGACGGTCTGGCTGAGCACTCCCCCGATAGCATTGCTGGATGCATCTGTTGTGACGTGGAATTGTTTACTGAAATCGGGGAATTGCAAGATCGGTTGCGTGGTCAGCTGTTGTCGTAGGTATTCGAACGATTCTTGTTCTTTAGGGCCCCAGGAGAACTTGTTCTTCTTCTTTAAGAGGTTGGTGAGAGGTTTCGAGATTTTCGAAAAGTTCGGTATGAACTTCCTGTAGTATCCGACGAGTCCAAGGAATCCTTTGATTTTCCTGGGATTGTTTGGTACGGGAAACTGTGCTACTGCCTCGATTTTCTTCGGATCGGGTCGAACTCCATTCTCGGTGATGATGTGTCCCAAGTATGCCACTTCTTTTCGTAGAAACTCGCATTTTCCCGGTTGTAGTTTGAGATTGGCCTCGAGCAGTTTTTCGGCTAATTTCCTGAATTTGATTTCGTGTTCTCTGATGGAGCTTGCGTATATGACTATGTCATCCAAGTATATGAACATCTCTATTCCTTGGAGTCCGGAGAGGATATGGTCCATCAATCGTTGGAAGGTGGCGGGTGCGTTTCTCAGGCCGAATGGCATTCGTTTAAACTCATAGTGCCCATGAGGAGTGGAAAATGCTGTCTTCTGCATGTCGGATTCGTCCATCGGGATCTGGTGGAATCCTGACGCCAAGTCGAAGACAGAGAAATATTTAGCGCCGCCTAATTGGTCTAATATATCCGTAATGTTGGGTAGCGGATAGGCGTCGGGTATGGTTTTGGCGTTCAATAGTCGGTAATCGATTACCATTCGCCATTTCTTTTGACCGTCCGGCCCCGGTTTCTTGGGGACTATCCAGATGGGGGAATTGTATGGTGATATCGATGGCCTTATGATATTGTTGTCGAGGAGTTCGTTGACTTGCTTATTCACTTCTTCTTTGTGAATCGGCGGAAAGCGATATTGTTTTACGTTTATTGGTCGGTCGTCCGTCGTTGTTATCCGATGGGTGATTGCGTTGGTGCATCCGAGTTGACTTTCGGGTAGATGAGATACGGCGTTATATTCTTTCACAAGGTTTCTGACGCTGGCTTCTTCTTCCGCATTTAAATGCTCCGTGTTTAAATGTCTCATGATCTCGGTTGTTCGGTCATTGGCGTACGTGTTTGTATCGGATGATATCGGAGATTTAGTATCTTGGTGAGTGAGATGACAAGGGAATAATGAGACGGGATTCGACGTATCCTCAGAGGATTTTTCTTCGCAGATAGATAGAATCGGCTTGGATTCTTTAGAATAGAGCTCCGACATGCGAGAATTAGTAGAATTAGAATTGGAATTTGGTTCGCATGCCTCTGGAGAAGATTGAGACTTCACGCACAGCACACCTGGATTTGGTAAAGATTCAGTGAGTGGGTGTACTGTGGTGGACGAAATAGAAATAGAAGAAATAGGAATAGAAGAGATCTGTGAAGAAGGAATCGGTAGAGGTTCCTTGAATTCCTCGAACTCCTGGAGTTCGACGTTCGGTTCTCGCAGCATGATATTTTGATTTGTTGTATTAACTGCGGGGAGATAGGATTTCCCTCGTTTCGATTTTATTATGGCGTGTCCCAAATGGACCCCTTCGCCGAGATCTTGGCGCGGCACGTAGCCTTCGTCAAGGTTTGGATTTAGAATGTGTACGGGAATGACCATTTTGGATCTTGCCGGAAGCGTAATTTGTTTGTGATTGAGAAATGGAATAGTGGTGCCATGGAAGCGGAGACAATTTTCCGAGTAGACGATGTCGACGGATTGATTTCGGAAGAATTCGGAGCCAATGATGCCCTTTTGAGGTATCAGTAGGTCGTCGGCGACGACGTGAAACGTCACTTTGTGATTGAATATATTAATTTCGAACGTGCCGAGAGTGGTGATGGTATGGCTCGTGATGCCCGTGATGCTCACTTTTTCTTGAGCGTTGATCAGTTCGGGTTTACTCAAAGCTTCTCGCTTTATGATGTTTATCTCTGATCCGGTGTCGACCATGGTTTCTGTTGCTTCTTTGAGATCAGCGGAGTGCAGCATTATTGCGGGTACGACCAGAGCTGATTTCAATTGGACTGCACATGCTCGTGTTCGTCCTGGTTCTCTTGTTCCGTGACTATCGGGAGGGCGGAGCGCGTCTGCTGTGCTGGTGCTCCACGATGCGCGCTCGTAGTTTCTCGTGGGCGGTCCTCGTTTCCCTGAAACCTTTGATTATTGTAGGCCCGTTTCCTACACTCTGAAATTAAGTGGCCCGTCGCCTTGCAATAGGCACAGATTTTCGTCCCTGCGCCTTGGAATGGTCGGGTGTTAGTTGCGTCGTTGTTGGCGACGCGGCGTGGTGGATCTGGCCAGCGAGTTGGTTGACCTTGAAGGTCGTGCATGGGGCCGCGGGGCGGTCCATTGTCGTGGGGCGATCCATAATCACGGGGCGATCCATAGTCACGGGGCGGTCCGTGACCGCGAGATATTCCGTGGTCGCGACAGGCACGGGCTTCGTGTCCCGGTCGGAGGCACATTTGGCACGTGGTTGGCGTCGGTCGCGAGGTTGTTGAAAATCTTCGGCTGTCTCTTTCCATTTCTTTTGTGACTTGGATGGCGGAGTCGAAGGTCTCGGTTAAACCGTAACAGCCCTCGTGACGTATTCGAGTCCTCATGGTAGGGGGTAGCCCGTCCAGGAAGGACTCCAGAGTGAGGTCGTCGATGTCGTTGACGTGATTGCTACTCAGCGTACCGTATCGTTCTTTTTCGCCGTCGATAATAGCGGAGTTTAGATCCTTGACTCTCGAAATGTAGTCGAGGATATGTTCCTTGGGCTCTTTAATTATGTTGGCCAATTCGCCTCGGTAATGATTCGGAGTTTTTGAAGGTGAGAAGACGTATCTCAGTCTGTTGATCAATTCGTCTACTGATTGATGTATTTGGTCTTCGAAGGCCAGAGCTGCGTGTCCTTTCAACCGATTACGTAACAGTTTGGCCAGATTTGGCTCAGCTTTCGCAGGCAGCATTTCACGAGCCCGCTTACATGCTCGCGCGAATTGGAAAACGGTGATATTCTCGCCATCGAAGTGAGGGACGGTTTCCACTGCGTCCTTCAACGTGATTCGTCCGTATTCGCGGGATGAATGGGCCTCAATTCTGTGCACGATCCTGTCCAGCGGCCTTGAGCGATCGGGTGTCGGACTACGCTCGGATGTATGGGAGTTTGCTGGGCTGCCCAGATTCTCGATCATTTCTTGCAATTTTTTTAATTTGTCGGCCAACCCTTTGACCGCGGTGAGGTTTGCTGCGGGTTCGGGTTTTACGACAGGGACTCGCTCGCGTCCTTGATGTGCGTTGTATTTGTCGAGCAGTTCTTGGTGTCTTCGCCCCATTGTTTCGAGTTGTTCCAGTAAAACGAGCTCCCTCGCTGTGGCCTCATTGAGAACCGACTGTACCGATGCAGGGTTGCTTGGATTCGACGTTCGAGACATCGTGTATGTTGAAAATTACGCAGAATGTGGCAATTGTGGGTGCTCCGTTGAGCAATTCGAAATCGCGGTGACGTGGGAGTGTACCACGCAGATCCCGGTCCGAGTGAAATTTCTTGGTATTTTGATATTCGATCTCGAGAGAGGTTTTGATTCGGGATTTAGGAGGGTGCCCGAACGGCTGGACCAAGTCCGCCTAATTCGGGTTGGACCGTTGGCTCGAACGGCTGGACCAAGTCCGCCTAATTCGAGGGAGAAAAGGATAGCGGGTTCTTGTAGGTACGCGATTTTCACTTCACTCGCACTTCGTTCCCGTCGCACGCGCACACGTCACTTTGATGAATAGATCGTTGTAAAACCGTACGTGAATCGTAAGGAGAATTTGGTGAACGGAGGCGTTCTCTCAGATCACGGGTGTTAACTATAAATACTTTATAGCGTCCCGATTTGTTCATCAATGAGAACTGGTTTATGGAATTCGGAACGTTGTAAACGTAGATTAGAAAAGCTACGCGAATATTGAATAGATATTCAGTGCTATGTTCGTGACTCTAGATTAAACAATCTCGACCGACTGACTGACGATTTTGAAGTGCTCGAAATGATTTAATGAATTTGTGTCTGACACTCTGTAAGTAAGTAAATGCGTAAGAGAGACTAAGACGTAAGAGCGTAAAACAGTAAGAGAGCGTCTGAACACTTTTATTAATGTCGAAATTCTAAGGTTCGTGATGAATTTAATAATCGTAACTGTCACTGCCGAAATACTAGTGAGAGCTGTACTAGTTAATTAATGAATTTGTGAATTTGTGTCTGACACTCTGTAAGTAAGTAAATGCGTAAGAGAGGGTGCTCTGCTCTCCGGTCCTGGCTTTTATAGGCCTGTTGCCAGGTGGGTTTGCGGTGGGGAGATAATAGAAAGAATTTCATGGTTGAGAGAGCAGGCAGTGGATCAGTGGGGGAAACAATAAGATATTATGCCTGAGTGAGCAGGCCTTGAAATTGTTATTCCCAAAATCATTGAGGCTTGACGAGATCACATTCCAAAGTGATGACGTCAGATGAAATCTTGTCAGACTTTAATATTAATTAATTATGCGTTTGTTTGTGACGCAAATATAAGGAGGGAGTCCGGTGACGGACGTTAGGACGTTACACTTACTTCACTGAATTTGTACTGTTACGGTGCGATATGAAGTTTATTTATTTGTAGGTATTATGGTATGAACATTAATTTCTTATTAAAAATTTTGGCGCCTCCCCTGGGGGCGCGCTTCCCCGATTGGAAACCGCTGGTATACACTGAACGGCTTACGACCTAAACTGGACGTCTATTTTAAGACGGCTTTGTGCTATCTGGGGACATACCAAAAAATTATAAATTTAAAAGAACAGTTCACTGAATCAAACATTGGCGTCGCTTTGTGTTGTTGCTTGAATATCCAAATCAGTACAAAATACAGAGTCTCGCAGATTAGAGACATACAGGGTGAGGCAGTAACTGTTGCCACCTACAATAACTCCGAAAGTATAATAGTAGAAGAAAAGTTTTCGAAATAAAAGTTGCAGTGGACAACAGGGGTCGTAGTATGGCTTTAATCTTTTGTTGCTAGGTGGAGTCGCGTCAGAGATGACCCATTTTCCCCGTTGGATCACAGTTAAAAATTCTGACAAAAATATGACACATTTTCGGATATCAAGCCACTTATTAGGAAATTTCTAAAAAGAGCTTCAAAAACACGAAAAAATTGCAAAACTGCAGATTTCATATAGATATAGATATAGATATCTTATTTAGCAATAAGATATGGTCATCCAGCACGACTCCCAATATTTTCCTCCGGTGCGCCGAGGTGTAAAAAGATGAAACCAATTTTCACTACGTTTTATGAATGTTTCATTTGTTTTTTACAACTACTTAGATACATTTTGCAATGATAAACATTTCGACGTTCAGAGAACCACGTTGCAAAATAATAACAAAATCACGTAAATTATAATCTTGTTTTCAACTTCATTAAAACCTTTTGATTGCCCCGGACGAGATATCTCGCGCTCCGATACTTCCCTATACATACACGCTTTTACCGAGATATCTTGCCACCTATGTAGGAACAATATTTTGACACTATAGACCAGGCATGCACAGGTGGACGATTTGGGAGCAGGAGCAATCGACCCTGCTCCTGAGCAGGGTCGGAGCAGTGACCTTGCTCGGACGTATGGAAGGGGAACCCACCAATTGTAAACGGAGCACGAGAGAAGACGAGAAGAAGAGCGTATGAGAGTGGGGGCGGCGTCTACGTTGTTGTAGTCTGACCACTCCGGCGCGCTCTCCACTTCCCCACGCCCCTCCCACTCGTCTTCTCTCGTGCTCTGTTTACAAGTCACGCTTAGTGGGTTCCCCTTTCATACGTCCGATCTGCTCTGAGAGCATACGGGGAGCAACTTGGGAGCACGGGAGCTGCTCTGAGAGCAAAGAGCTGTGCATGCCTGCTATAGACAAATATATTTTATACGTAACTACTTATATTCTGATTTGTGAAAGGAAGAAATTAATAAAATCTTGGTAATTATACAGAAAAGTACTGCCCACTCCGATTTTGATGAAATTTAAATATGTTATGCAGCATCACATTCTGAACAGCTTTTTCCTTTTCCAATATTGGGGGGTCGCTTTTAGTTTTCGAGATATTTGCAAAAAACTATCGCGAATACTGTATTGAATTTTTCGTATTCCTGCACGCTGCGCTGCAACGTAAGTCTGTTTCGGTGCGACCTTTGTTTACATTTTGACTCCACACACACCCACCCAGTGTTTCACACGCACCCACTGTTTCTAAACTATACTCTAGATTCTTACGTATTTTCACGTGCTGATTACGAATATGATATTGAAAATTTGCGCAAATGTTAATTTCTTAACGGAAACCTTCTTTGTAGAAACACTGGGTGCGTGTTAAGCACTGGGTGGGTGTGTGTGGTATCAGGCCGGCTCTTTCCACCCTCCCGTTTTCTACCTCATCTCTACAGAGTCAAAATGTAAACAAACGCCGCACCGAAACAGGTTTACGTTGCAGCGGAGCGTGCAGCAATACGAAAAATTCAATACAGTATTCGCGATAGTTTTTCGCAAATATCTTGAAAACTAAAAGCGACCCCCCTATATTAGAAAAGGAAAAAGTTATTCAAAATGTCAATATCTATAACATATTTCAATTTTATCAAAATCGGAGTGGGCAGTACTTTTCTGTATAATTACCGAAATCTTTATCTCGGGTAAAATGACCGAATAAAACAGAAAAAATATTTCGTCAATAATGTCAAACCACTGGTGCTGGGTGGCGAGATATCTCGTCAAAAGCGTTTATCGGGAAGTATCGAGGCGCGAGATATCTCGTCCGGGGCAACCAAAGGGTTAATAACGGATCAATAGTATCAAATTGTCATTTTCAGAGTTAACGGACACATTGCTTGCTGCTCTAGCTGCCGGTTTCTTCGGGGCCGGATTTGAGACATCTTCAAGCAGCATAAGCTGGACTCTGTATGAACTAGCTCAGAATCACGAGATACAAGACAAACTGCATGCAGAAATTAAGGCGTATCACATTAAGTACGGCGATACCTTCACGGTTAACTCTCTAAACGAGCTGAAATACTTGGACAAAGTATTCAAAGGTAAACACATAAATAGACAGCGGATCTTTATGCAAAATAAAAATTTTCTACCTAAATTGCAACAAACTGGAGTGAAATAAAAATTAATTTTTTATCTCAATATGTGTTTAACAGGTTGTGGAAAATAATATAATAGTATTCTTAAATTCTTCTAGTATCTTTACTGTTTTAAATTATACCTACTCATTTTTGTTGTAACTACATAAAATACGCTGTCTACACATAATCATGTTTCATATACGTATAAAGGGTGAGTCACCTAAGCCTTATACCGAAAATATCTCCGTTGTTTTTAGTAATACAAGAAAATGCTTTCCGCAGTAAATGTTTGTTTCAGTAGGGCAATTATTGTGACTAGGGATTGCAATCCCGCGATGCGGGATATCGCGTCATTAGTCCAGTCAACGAAAAATCGTAGAGGAAAATGGAAGGAACACAATTGTCAATTTTGGGGCTTTATTTGAACTAGTTAGGAGGTAAACATACTAAAAGTCCCCACTCCTAGGAGGTGAGCGGGTGCAGGGGGCACGTAGAAGATCCCTTTTTCGGGTTTTCCGCTTATATTTTGGAAACTATGTGCCCCCTGCACCCCGCTCACCTTCTAGGAGTGGGGACTTTTAGTATGTTTACCTCCTAACTAGTCCAAACAAAGTCCCAAAGTTGAAAATTGTGTTCCTTCCATTTTCCTCTACGATTTTTCGTTGACTGGACTAATGACGCGGGATCCCGCATCGCGGGATTGCAATCCCTAATTGTGACGGAGAAGATTTTTTTCTCTAGGTCAGGGCTCGGAATTATTTACTCGCGGTAACCGATTTTCGAAGGCTACGCCTCCTTGACGGCTTCCCTTGGCGGCTCTAGTCCTCCTAGGCCAGGGGTGACCAACCTTCTGCATACCATGCGTAAATTTTTTCACATACGAGTTCAGATGCGCCATACAACTCGAGCACTTTTTCTATCTTCTTACGTTCATTGCTGTGGTTGGAAAGTAGGAATAGGGATAGGATCTGCTTCGGTTAGGGGAGGAAAAGGGATAACTCAATCACGCAAATAAATTAATTAACTTACGCCAGTTGAAAAGACACACGTTTATTGGAGCACCAATCTACAATAGTGAGAAATGATCTTTTGGACGAGAGGGCGATCGCTCTCATGAACACTCCAATTCTCATCTTATAATTGTAAACTGTCAAAAAATTGCGACGAATTGATGAGTAAGAAGGCTGCATAAATTCAACTGAGAGCTCTCAGGTGTTGAAAATATGAAGATGGATTCAGTTATGGATGTTTATAAGTCGCTATCTCTGAAAGTAAATGTGAATCCTACATTAGCATTTCTCAATCTACATCACAAGGACGTTACTTCGTCAACCTTGATGTTTTTTCGAATGAAAACAACTTCACGATTCTATTGTAATTAAATTTGTCTTTCAAATTAAAACAAATTGATGATTTTAATTTCTTTTATCTTCAGTTGTAGTAATTAAACCGTCCAGCAAAAATAATTACTTCAAACTAACGATGTCCGGCCTCGAGGCCGGCAACGAGCAACCACCTCGAGGTGTATATCGGATAATGCTAATGCCAGCGACATGCAAACTTTACACGTTAATCACTCGACAACGATTTATGGTAAACAAACGTGAAGATAGTATTTTGTATTCGTTTCAGAACGGACAAAAGCATATAGTCCAGTCAACGAAAAGTTGTAGAGGGAAATGGAAGGACACAATTTTTAACTTTGGATCTTTGTTTGGACTAGTTAGGAGGTAAACATACTAAAAGTCCCCACTCCTAGGAGGTGAGCGGGTGCAGGGGAGCACGTAGAAGGTCCCCTTTTCCGTAGAAGGCAGTTTTTCGCTATCTCGCATAGTTTCCGAGATATCCGCGCTCAAAGTTCACTAATTGTGAAAGAGAAATTTTTGCCTCACGTTTTTTGTCTTATTTGACTAGCTAACTCTTCAGCACAATTAGTGAACTTTGAGCGCGGATATCTCGGAAACTATACAAAATAGCGAAAAACTGAATCAAATCAATCTTGTGACACATTTTGTCAGCTTTAATTTTGTATAGAATGGTCTTATCGCTAGGACGCATAGTTTCCGAGATATAAGCGGAAAACCGAAAAAGAGGACCTTCTACGTGCAATTGAAGTTCATTTGAAGTTGAACTGGAAAAATTGATGTTGGAATTGAAGTTGAAATTGAGAAATTGATGTTGAAACTGAAAAATGGAAGTGGAAATTGCAAAAATGAAGTTGTAAGTGAAGTGGAATTTGAAAAATTCATGTTGAAATTGAAGTTGAAATTGAGAAATTGATATTGAAACTGAAAACTGGGAGTGGAAACTGAAAAAGTGGTTGAAATTGAAATTGAAGATGAAATTGAAATTGAAGCAAAAACACTAACTCGAACAAATAATACCAAAGTGAACTTCGAGCGCGGATATCTCAGAAACTATGCGAGATAGCGAAAAACTGAATCAAATCAATCTTGTGGCACATTTTGTCAGCTTCAATTTTGTGGAACCATAGTTTCCGAGATATAAGCGGAAAACCGAAAAAGGGGACCTTCTACGTGCCCCCCTGCACCCCGCTCACCTCCTAGGAGCAGGGACTTTTAGTATGTTTACCTCCGAACTAGTCCAAACAAAGACCCAAAGTTAAAAATTGTGTTCCTTCCATTTCCCTCTACACCCCCCTTACGAGCATTCATTGACTGGACTAATATGAAATAAAAAATGGAAGGCCTCGTACAGACTAGAACATTTCGATGAAAGCGCCGCGAACCGTGCATTTCGACGAACATTTCGACGAACGGCGATCGGAACGGATTTGTGCTATTTCCAGATTTTCTTGTGAACAACTATGGGAGCTGCAGCGGCGTATACTACACAAAGAAATACAGAAAATGTTGGCAGTTTATTGAGTGAATTAAAGTTTCAAAGTGAAATGTTTAGGTCTGTACGAAGCATTACAGACATCAGATTCGAGATTAAATGATTTGAATTTTTGGAGATGTTGCAGCATGATGAATTTTCGTCTTTATATGATTCTACGATACATATTCTGAATAAAAACGGAAGGGTTAAGTTCCCGGAGCGCGTTTCGTAAACAACAAGGTTGGTCACACATCGATCCCTTTTCGGTTTGGGTGAGCGTTCTAAGTTGTGAAAATCGCACACGTCTTGATATGTAAATACTAGAGGTGTGCGGGAACCCGGGAATCATGTCGGGACGGGATCCCAAAAATCTTGAGTTTTTCCCGAGAATATGCGGGTTTCCCGTGAATTTTTTCGGGATTTCTGCAGGGGGTGTGCGAGATTCCCGAAAATGTTCACAATTGCCGTAAAATATCCGGGAAAAAATGCAGTTTTCATAGGAAGGGCCTCTTTAATAATTTGAGACAAATTATGTAGAAATGTAATTTTTTCAGATAATTGAAATCACCGATGTCTTTGTTTATAAATTTCTGTCTATTTCTTGACATTTATTCTTTATATTATGAATATTTAGGAAATGCTATCTATCCTGCAAACAGATTTGTAAGTGCCACCCGTTCGTGCGCGTCGAAATGCGCGCGGCGGCGTTCGTGGCACCGTTCGTCGAAATGTCATAACATCTCCAAACATTCAAGTCATTTAATCTCGAATCTGATGTCCTTAAAATGCTTCGTACAGACCTGAACATTACAACTCAATAAACTGCCAACATTTTCTGTATTTGCAGCTCCCATAGTTGTTCGCAAGAAAATCTGGAAATAGTACAAATCCGTTCCGATCGCCGTTTGTCGAAATGTTTGTCGAAATGCGCGGTTCGCGGCGCTGTTCGTCGAAATGTTCTAGTCTGTACGAGGCCTAAGGTTCCTTTTGAGAAGGTGGATGTTAAACAGAGGCTAAATGGATAGCAGAGATCCAGAAACATTGATAAGATCTTATTCCTTTGGTTCGAAGAAATTGTAAATCCGCTATTATTTGTCGGAAAATAATCAAGGGGGTAGACTCGTTTGCGCCATGATTGCAAGGATGCGGTCCGCATCTTCTCGTTTCTCAATAATGCAAATTTCAGTAGTTAAAAGCGGAAGACAAAAGATCAATCTAGACCGCGATCGCCCTCAAAAGTCCTATTTTTACGTTTACGAGGCGTAAATTTGCATTATTCGGAAGAATATTGTTGTCGCAGCTTTATGAATATAGCTACAGCTTGTCAATTCTAGCTGTGCGGCTGAATGTCCCCCTCAAGGGGAAATGACCCCTCTGCGCAGTGGTATGTAAATAGGTGGAACTTCACAACGATAGAGAAATGTGCGTCCCCAGTCAAACGATGCACGTGGCGACAGTTCAGTTAAAAAGTAAAGTGACACAAGTGTATTCACACAAACATATAAACAGTTGTTTTGTATGTTTACTGCTGCAAGAAATAATGGACAGTACGCACTTTTGACGAGGTGTGTACCTTACTGTTCAAATGTTGCATCCTTCTCTTGTCGAGTGCAGTTTTTGTTTTCTTCTGCGCATTCCTAAGTTTTGGTCAACCGCACAGCTAGATTTGACAAGCTGTACATGCACAGCTGTATGCTTCAGAATAATGCAAATTACGCTATTAAAAACTACTGTACCCTTATTCAAAATATTGTCCAGATTATTAAATACGTTGGTATCTAATCAACTACTAAACACATTTAAGTACTGTATGAGGTATTATATTAATTTTATATTCAAACAAAGACAAAAATTAATATAGAATGGAATTATTCTAGGTCGCGGAAGAAAATGTTTAATTTCCGAATTAAAGTAGCTCCGAAATGTAAAGGGTTAATTACTGTTCAGTGACAGCTTGTGCGAGAATAAAGTGTACTTGTAACCTAAATTTAACGAAAGTTTTTTGCAATTATCTCGGAAACGAAGTCCGAGTGACATGACGGGTCGTTGTATAGAGAAGAGTTGTTCAGAATGTTGACCTTGACATATGTTGTCAAGCAGGGCCGGTCTTCTCTATAAAGGGGCCTGGGTGCAAGAAACCATTTGGGGCCCTAAATTTTTGTAAAGTAAAAGAAATTACCAACACGAACATATACTACTAATGCATGTTTATTTAATGCGTGATTTTGTTTTTGCTAATACATTAATTACTTCAGAAAAATTACATTATTTATTTCTTGATCATGTTGGGGCCCTCTCAATCGCGGGGCCCCGGTGCATAGCATCCGCCGCACCCCTCAGATGGCCGGCCCTGTTTTCAAGGTCATCCGAGCTTCCTCTCCTAAACGTAACATTTACCAGCATTTTTGTTATTTTTCTTAGAAATATTAAGGAAGTACCCTGCGGGTGCAATAATTCAGCGGAGAACAACAAGTGCATGCACTTTTGATACTTTGAAATTTACACTACCAAAACAGATCGCTGTATGGATTCCACTTTTTGCGATACACCGGGATCCTGAAATTTACCCAGATCCTGAGAAATTCGACCCTGAAAGGTTTAGCGAAGAACAAGTAGCAACCCGACATCCTATGCACTACCTACCTTTTGGCGATGGGCCAAGAAGTTGCATTGGTATGTACATGCATATTGCAACCATATTTCTGAAAACCCGTTCCTTTGCTTCTCCACTGTTTAAAAAAAAGTTGAACTCATCCATGTACATGTGTACAGTCAGTCACATAATTGATGGCACAAATTTAAAATTAGAACAACTTTTTATAATGGACGAAATGACAAGCTGAAAGAATTAGTCTAGTAGATGGCGTACAATGAAAGTTTTCATAAAATTGTAATTTTTGCGGAATTTGGTCGGAAGAAAAATAATGCTTTCTATAGGCTCATATAAATTATATACATTTTGAAAATGTCATCGAAATTTGATAATCGCATTGAAAATGGAATTTTTTCACGATTTGCGGCCAATAACTTCGGCCCATATTTACAAAGTGTATTTTAAAAATTTCCATTACAGATAAAAAATTTATAAAATCAATATTTAGTATTTTTTTCACAATTCTTATCATTTAGTAAACTATAATACTTCTTCTAAATTCTCTTGAAAAACAATCGAGTCGCTTCGTTCACTTTTCCAAATGTACAACCCCTGGCAGAATGTTTCCGATCGGAGGCATTGATACGGATTTTAGAGAAAACATTCACAATTTAGAAGTATAAATTATTACTTTATGGAGTTAAAACTGATGGGAAATGAAATCGGGCTTATTGAAGAATGGAAAACAACAAAACAACATTAGCTTCCATTTATTATAACAAAGAAACGAAAAAATAAACAAAATGTTACACGGAAAGAAGTTTCCGATTAATAGAACAGGTGGAAGAAAGTTTCCGATTGGATTTGCACTGTCCAACACCAAATTTGTTCAACAATTACTGTTGGATGATTCTTATAGAGTTTTTTTGCGCTGATTCCGAATCTGTCCTTAATTTTTCCCCTAGACGCTCAGTTTTAGAGAAACTTGATTTTGAAAGAACAGAACACTTTTTTCAACTTGCCACCAGTGCGGTTGCCGCCAGTGACGGGATGCGGCGCGGCGCGTCGAACGGCCGTACTAATGGCGTGCGCCACTGGCGGCAACTTATGTCGGGCGAAGATATTTTGCTTTTTGATTCGAAAAATCGTTGATGTTGCAAACTTTAAAGAGTGTTTTCTCAAGATAAAAGTCTGCTCTATCGCGTGATGCAGTTCGTTTTTCCGCTAAAGCCTTATTTTTTAAGATAAACTGAAAAATATCCTCGACAATTGGTGCAAAATTGGTGTCTCTCCATCTTTAACGATCGTTTAAACGTGTTTAAACATTCATAATGTATTAACATTGGATATCACTGTATTCGGGAAAGTCTACAGAATCTTTTGCTGCAAAGAACAATCTAATATCTTTTATAATAACATCACAATATTTGTTTAAAGTTGAAAAATATGTCTTTTTTCAAAATCGAGTTTCTCAAAAACTGTGATGGGCAGTGGTAATCGAATTGGAAACTTTCTTCCAGCTGATCTATTAATCGGGAACTTTTTTCCGTGTAACATTTTGTTTATTTTCTCGTTTCTTCGTTATAATAAATGGAAGCTTATGTTATTTTGTTGTTTTTAACTTCCCGATTTTATAGGGAAGTTATTGTAATGACCCCGAAAATCGAAAATCGATTTTTTAGCAGATCTACACGTTTCAAGGTCATTGCAGACATATTAGACTATTTTCAGCAAAATGTTCGTATGTGTGTGTGTGTGTGTGTGTGTGTGTGTGTGTGTGTGTGTGTGTGTGTGTGTGTGTGTGTGTGTGTGTGTGTGTGTGCGCGCGTGCGTATGGCCGTTTCTATGTAATCAAATTTTTCGTTAACGTTTTCAGAAAAAGTAACAACGCGATCAGGATGATGAATGATGCAATCGATGTGCCCCGCTGTAACTTAGAGCTGATTAGATTTTGGTCCATTTTAGTCAAGTAGTTTTTTAGTTTTTTTAGTTTTTTTCGAAAGAAGTTCATTCAACAATGCAATTTATACGAGAGAACGGAAAGTTTCCACCGAAGAAACAAACGTATTTACACAAAAAATCTTTTTTTCAATTTTTTTTTTAAATTAAAAAAAAATTTTCTTTTTTTTTAAAATTTTTTTTTGCCTTACGACGAATTTTACGCTTACATTAATCGAACATTAACCCAATGCAAGAGTGAGTTAATCATCTCTACTGCCGAGAATACATTTTCGAAGAATATCGATGAAAGTACAAAAAAATTTATATTACAATCTTTAAAAACACAATCAGTTCAAAACGAATTATTAACTGAGATTAAATTGAAAATTAATATAAAATATATGATAATTAATAACATTGATGTTGAAAACGGATTGGTTAATGGAGCACACATGCGGAATATTAAAATTTATTACTTTTCAAGAAAATACTAAAATTTCGTCTATATTGTGGTTAGATTTATAATTGGCCAGAGTAGGAGTGAAAGTAAGAACTCGTTATCGTGATTATATGAAAAATGCCAATATTGATCAAAATTTTACACCAATAATAAAAATATCGAATCAAGTAAATATGTCGAGTGAGGAAAAATATCAAATCACACGTAGTCAATTTCCAGTGGTTCCTGCTGAAGCGATTACGATTCATAAAAGTCAGGGACAAACATACGAGAAAGTATGTTTGGATTTTAAAAAATCAGAAAGGCGAACTTTACAAATTTTGTATGTAGCACTGAGCAGAGTTTCAAAATTGAGCGCGATTTATATATTTTCGGACAATTTAAATTAACAGTATCGAAGAAAACCAAGATCAATACTGCAAACCCGGATAATGAGGAGTTGTATCGTTTGCGAAAAACTAATTAAGACAATTTATTTTGCAACATTAGTATGCTATAACAAGGAACCAAGCGAGCAACGAGCCTACGATGTTGGTTTAATGCGACGCCATATAGCAAACATTTTGATAAGTAGAAAACTATTGAGTTTCCCTGAAAACGTATAATCTTCTTAAAACGTACACTTAATAATGATAATAATATACTGCAACTAACGAATCGGGAAGTTCTTTGTGTGGCTCGTGGAGAGTCACACACCAAATAACATCCGTACCACTAACCCTCTCGCGAGCTCGCAAAGCGAGCGAGCTACGACAACCCTACTTGCGAAGCTCGCGAAGCGAGCGAGCAACAACACCCCTCTTGTTCATCCTTCAATTAGCCCCTTTTCATTTCCCATCAGTTTTAACTCCACAAAGTAATATAATACTTCTAAATTTTGTGAATGTTTTCTATAAAATCCGTATCAATTCCTCCGATCGGAAACATCTGCCAGGGGTTGTACCATTATTTTAAAGGATGCATAAAGACATTTAAGACTCTTAAGCTCTACATAGTTTGTAACAAATGCACAAAGGTTTTATTACTTCATAGTGCATTTTTCTTGTTTTCCAATTGCCCGTCATGATTTTGTAGCCACCCACTCGTATTATCATATTACCTAACGATTTTTATTTTGTCTATTGTACTTATTCTAAGCTAAGCCTGCTGCTCTACCGTTCCGCGGATTTCACAAGAACGTGAAATAATATTTTACAACGATGAAACATACTTTTTTTCAATATATTTCATATTAGTGAGTCCGACCAAAAATATTTTGTGAAGGGTTTTACATTATTAGTTTCACTATCACGAAATTGTCTTTCAGAAAGCAAATTGCTACTACTTGAACATTTTTTTGCAGCTTCCCGTTTCGCCCAATTGCAAGCCAAACTTGGACTGATTAAAATACTTCGAAATCACAAAGTGGACGTCTGCGAGAAAACTATGATTCCGTGCGAATATGAAAAAGGCGCAATACTCCTACAACCTAAAGGCGGAATATACTTAAACATAACTAAAATGGAATAATGTTGCGTTTACATGGAATTGTAATATGTACTTCCCCAGTCAACTAGGCGTGTCGAGCCCAGCGTGCGGAGGTCACCTAACGGACATTATACTGGCCGAACGTCGCGTCGCTCGGGCCGTTTTAAGAGGGCAACACGGTCGCATTAATGTGACAAATGCCGTTATTATTATTACATGCAAGGAGGAAAAACGAAATAATATAAACCTCGTTAAATGATAAATTTTATTTATTGTAATATTTGTATTAGTTTTCCTAGACTGCCGATCTCTATGCAAAATAAAAATTGTCTGCATCGATTGCAAGAGATAGAAACTAAATTGAATGTTACTTCTTCCCTCTTAACCCCTTGCCGTACCATTTTCTTTACAGTTGCATTGATTAAGTCTTTATGCAAAATAAAATTCTCCTCGTAAAAGGAAAAGTAAATTTATATTTCTTGTATGCGGCTACATTTATTTTAATGCTCATATAAATATTGATTAGAAACGAATCAAATTTTATTTCATTTAAAAAGAAAATCTTCAGACTCGTTAAAATACAAAAATTTTGAATTTCATCATTTTCTTTTTAAATGAAAGAAAATTTGATTCGTTTCTAATCAATATTTATATGAGCATTAAAATAAATGTAGCCGCATACAAGAAATATAAATTTTCTTTTCCCTTTTACGACGAGAATTTCTTTTTTTGCATAAAGACTTGATCAATGCAACTGTAAAGAAAATGGTACGGTAAAGAAAATGGTACGGAAGAAGTAACATTCAATTTAGTTTCTACCTCTTGCAACTGATGCAGACAATTTTTATTTTGCATAGAGATCCGCAGTCTAGGAAAACTAATACGAATACTACAATAAATAAAATCTATCATTTAATGAGGTTTATTATTCCGTTTTCCCTCCTTGCATGTGCACAAAATAAGTAAAAAGGAAAAGTGCCCTGTATAACGGCATTCGCCACACTAGTGCGACCGTGCTGCCCTCTTAAAACGGCCCGAGCCCCTGTTCCTATATGGTGCATCTTTTCTCGCGCATGCGCGGCTTAAGCAGTAACGTATCTATATTAGGATGATCAGGTAGCGGAGGCCTGAGGCAGTTATATTGGGAGGAATGTACTGAAACAATCTGCTTCGGACAAAAAGACTCCAGGACATGTCCTACGAGTTACAAAATATACAGAAATACACATGTTATACATTCTTTTTCAGAATCCAATTGTAATATCAATTTTTTTTAATTCTTTGGGGTGCTTAAAGTACCCCATTTTATCGAGAATCTAACCTGAAATCGCCGCGCATTCGCGAAAAAAGATGCACCATATCGGAACACTGGCCCGAGCAGCCAGGATTGTGCCGAGGACAACTTGTGCCGGGATGATGTCGAGGCAAGAATACGAGCCCACGCGATCTTTTGTGGCCTGTCCAGAATCTAGCTTTTTTGCTGACTCTGTCGTTAACTGCAATAACAAATTTGAAAGACAGAATAGTTTGAATAGTAGTGGAATAGAACATTAGGAAAAGAGATGAATGAACAACAATGATTTAGAAATTCTTAAGAAAGCATTAATGTAACGAAACAGTTAATGAAATAAGTAACATTTTCCTATCGAAGTCACCTCTCTATCTGGACCACTGAAGTAGAACATACATATATTCTAAATACAGTAAATCCGCATTTACTGTCCGGGGTCGCGTGTACGATCACTGTCCACTGCCTACCCATTCCACTGCCGGGCAAGGCCGCACAGTGGGCCAGAAACCGATCTTTTTGGACAAAAATCTGCCGACAACTCAGTTTTTCATCGATTCAATTGGAATTTTTTTTTAAATGTTCGTGAAGGACTATACTTTGATGATGTGCTGCGCGAAAATCGTTAAGTTAAAGTGCAAAATTCTTTGAAAGAGCTATCAATCGCAGTTGATGTCAAACAGGGAGCTGGTACATCAAATACTGGGAACGTGGCCCGAACTTTCTTTAGAAAAGCCGAATCAGTTGCTACAGTGACTGGATTAAACGCGGTTACTATCACAAGATTGCATAACATTCTTCAGGTAATTACATGTGACAAGAAAGCTGATTCTGTGAAATTCAAAGAATATTGTTCGGAGACGGCTAAATTGTGCATTCAAATTTATCCATGGTATAAACTACCTCCATCAGTTCATAAGGTACTGCAACATGGAAGTAAAGTACTTGCTACATTTGAACTGGCAATTGGTTTGTATTCAGAAAAGAGCCACAAGAGGCAAATAATAAAGTCTTCAAGAAATCACGAGCTGAAAACTCCCGAATGTGTTGCCGCGAAGAGACAAACATAGATATTATACGGCATATGTTATTATCATCCGATCCACTTATAAGCTCTCTAAGAATAAAGGATGGCAAGCACAAGGAAGTTCTTTCCCAAAAAGCGAAAACGCTGCTGTTGGATCAATAAATTAATGGTAAGTCTCATAAGTGCCGAATGTAATTCTATTCAATTGGTAATTCTCAGGGTCAGATTTACAGTTTAAAATATTGCGGGTTTAGGGTTTAGGGTTAAGAAGTGCAGGCAACTCAGCTGGAACATGCAAATTTTTGGTACGGGCGGATGAAGTATCGGAGTTATTGGGCTTTGTAGATAAGGATCCTTGATTGAGACAGTGAATGATTTTCGCGTAGCACGTCATCAAAGTATAGTCCTTCACGAACATTTTAACACTTTACCTACCGGGAGCCTATTAATAGGCGTTGAAATAGTTGTGCTGTACCAAAAGAAAGCATATAAATTTTCTTTTACATTGCAATCTTAAATGAAACTGTTAGATGACGTTATTGAGGATGACTTGTTAGTTCACAACGAAAATTGCTGTTGCTATTGAAGGTTCCATTAAAAAGTGTTTATCCATGTACCATAGATTTTTCAAAATTATGCAATAATCACCGGTCGGTAATGGGTTAAAAAAAATTCCAATTGAATCGATGAAAAACTGCGTTGTCGGCAGATTTTTGACCAAAAATGTTTGAACGACCTAACGCAGACCGTTACAGTGGTGAGCGCCACTGAAAACGCTGGTGCGGTGCTGGTGTGGTGCGGTCTACTGGGCGACGACCCTAAACCACTAAATACAGTTGAAATTATATCGTGCTTGGTCTTGTTTTAATCAGAAAAATGCCAAAAATATGTTAGTGAAAGTCCCATAAAAAATATGTAATGAAAAATAAAGCATTTTTAATTGGCATTACAATGAGAGAACACGCGGGCTTTTACGGCGGGCGCTTCGGCCACGCGATCCGTATTTCATCCTATCTTTCTCTAGACATAGTCATAAAAAATTGTGCCCCTATCAGTGTCGCCAGGTCGCCAGCAATTGAGGGGAATCAAGTACCCCCTCTCTGATGACCAGTCCAGTCTACGGCACGGTCTTAGTGGGGGAAGTTGGAGTGTGCGCGTTGTGCTGGAATGGGATAGTGGAAGGAGAAAAGGAGGAGAGTAATTGAGGCCAAATTTGGTCTGAACTGGCGACACTGATCCCTATACGATCACTCTCCGTGCAGAACACGATTGTTCGACACTAAATGAGGATTTACTGTATTTCTACTTCAGGGGTCCAGGAAGAGACGTGATTACTGTTTGAAGTGGAACATACATACATATATTCTACTTCTACTTCAGGGGTCCAGGTAGATAGCTAACTTCGATAGGAAAATGTTACTTTTTTCATTAACTGTTTCGTTACATTAGTGCTTTCTTAAGAATTTCAAAATCATTGTTCTTCATTCATCTGTTATCCTAATGTCGCAAACTATTCCATCATTCCTCAAACTGTTCTGTCTTTCAAATTTGTTATTGTAGTTAACGAAGCACAAATTATATTTTCATGTAAACGCAATAAAAAACGTGTTTTCTTCTAAGAAATAACATCTTACATGGTTTCTGCGTCAAATTTTTGTATTATTTTCGACGATGAAAATTGTGTCGTTCTAATTATTTATAAGTATGTAGTTTAGTTCTCCATACAATAGTGTAAAAATAATGTGAAGCACACGAGAACTTAATAGATGGTACAAAACCACTCTATTGTAACACATGTCAAAGCCAAACACTAACGACCGACCATATATTATTATGCGAATGCAGAAAAACAGAACAACGTGGAGAGTAATAAACTGTTTCTAGTATTATATTTTATACTATTGGGTATGGGAATTAGTTTCCGCCCCTTTTTGTTGAAGAGAAGCGTATAAACAATTCCCATAGCGTGAAAACGTTTTCCAACAGTAGATCGATGGACGTTTAATTCAATTGACAGTTCTGCAAGTGTTTGACCTGAATTCCATCAAGTAATGCTGGGAAATCTGTATCTTCATATTTTTTGGCATACTATCGCAATCTTTGTCCCTTACGTCGAAATCATGGGTTTTAAACCGCCGAAACCATTCTTTACAACTTGTATTTGATGGAGCATCGTCCCCGTAAATATATAATAAGTATAATATAGTAAATATATAACACATTTTTCTTTAAAACAAAATAATGCGACATGACTTCCCGCAAATGCTGCTTACTTGGAACAAAAGTCGACATTTTTCACGCGAAAAATTGACTGCTGTTCACACTCGAAACAATTGCCACTAACTGCTACACCGTATCTACGGGCACCGTATACTCGAGCACCGTATACTCGAGCACCGCGTATCGCGTCCAGCAGCACCGTATCCGTAAAACACCGTAGACACGAACACCGCGAACCGCATTCAGAAGCACCGCGTCCGTGGGCATCGTATCCCCGAGCACCGTACCCGCGAGGTCGCAAGGCAGCGAGCACCGTTACAATACAAATAGTCTGTTCCATTATTTACCAAACACCGCACCGAATCCGTTCCCCGCGCCGAATACTCTCCTCGCCGTTTCGAACCCTGCCCTGGTTCGGCGAGCTAATCGGCACCGAGGAGCACCGCCGCGAGGAAACCGTACACCGACAAACCGGACCCGTTACAAATATATATTCCAGTTTTTTATTTTATGTTTTAGAATATTATACCATGTTCTAATTAATTATAATATATCCGACTATGTTATACTGTATTCTAGTATATGTTATATAATACTTACTATGTCTGTATCTATTATGTACTATTGTATATTCTCGAAATAAACTACCTTAAAGAAGTAAACACGAGATGCGTTAAAAAAATAACAGCAATTTTAATTTTTGGAAAAATTTTAGTTATTCGTCTACATGAATGTGTTGTCCCCTTGCGACGAGACGACGACTCGTCGCTAGCCGCGTCTAGGCCTAAGTATGCGGTTATAGTGGAGCAGCGAAGATAGCGTAGCATCAAGGAGAGCTGTGCGGTGAACAAAGCGGTGCGGTGCGTGTTTATAGTGGAGCGGCGCGGCGAGGTGAGCTGTGCGGTGAACAAAGGCGGATAGTAATGAGGAACAAAGAAACTACATACTTTTTCTTTAGCATGTGTCGAAATGTTGTCACGAATGTTGATTTGTTTTTGTCGTGCTGGTCACCGCGCCGCTATCGTCTGCGCCGCCTTGCTCGCAGCTCTTATCACCGCTCCACTACATACAGTTGCATTTAATTATATTGGTTTGTTTCCGCCGCGCTGCTCACCGCGCTGCTATCATCGATGCTCACCGCTCCACTATAACCGCAACCTTAGGGTGGATTTATAGTGGAGCAGCGAGGTGAGCTGTGCGGTGAAAAAAAAGGAAAACAAAGAAAATACATATGTACTTTTTCATTAGTATGTGTCGAAATGTTGTCACGAATGCTGGTTTCTTTTCACCGCGCCGCTATCATCGATGCTCGCAGCTCCACTATAAATCCACACTAAGAGTAAGGGCGACCGAACGGCAGTCATATTTATAGACTTTGCCGAAACTGGCCCGTACCAATCACCGCGAAGAATCGCCGCGACGCGAGCGGCACTCTTCGTGGTCCGTGCTTTCGTCTTCTGCCTATACAGGGTGTTTAGCTACAGGTGGGAGAAAATTTAAGGGCTGGTTCTCAACGATAATATAAGACGAAAATGAAGAATAAAAAAATTGCGATTTCGGCTTCGTTTTTTAGTTATTAACAATTAAATATCCGCCTAAAATGCTGCAACACTTCTAACAAAAGTGTACGTTGCTTACGTCACACAGGCGCGCGACAGTCTCGTATCAAGTGACAAACGCATGCATACCTTGGTTCTCATTTGGGGCCCCAGCGAGGTGAAAATGTTTAAAAAATCGTTGGACGACATTGAACCTACCTACTTGTTAAAATCCACAAGAGCGTTTTTAATATCCGCCCTATGGAATTATCGAGTAGAAGGGGGCAGCTATTTTTGTTAAATGATCGATACCCTTTGATCGTCGGACAATACGTATCATTAAAATTAAAATTAGTTTCTTCAACACGGATGGCACTATGGTTTAGGTTATTTTTTAGTAAGTGTAATAGCTCCCTTTGAGGGTGAAAACCGTTAATATTCCATTGCAAAATAGATTCAGTCATTTTTGTCAGGCTCTATAGTTGGAGATAATTTTAGGCGGTCTTCTACGTTTTCGTCGGAGGATCCAGCTTCCATGCAGTCATCTGACATCCAGGCATCAATAGCGGAGAGTTTTGTGAGCAGTCGGTCGAATCTGTTCTTCATGACTCCCTCCTTGAGGAGAGGGAAGGTGGACCTAAGAGCGTGTACTATTTTTCTCATATCATCTCCGACTTCGTGGCAAATTGGTTCGATGTTGGCACATCCTGTAGATTTGTCAATGAAACTTTTGAGCTGAATATATTGGAAACATTTCGGGTCTTTACTTTCGTCCAAGTATTTTTTAATTTGAAATAGGTCTTGATCGATGTCTAATGGTTCTGGTTTTGTTTTCTTCTTCTTAGGGGTGAGAGACCTGTCACTATTATTCTGCTTGGCATTGGTGTGAGACAGATTGTCAGAGGAATAATTCCTTCCCTTGGTTTATGGGGAATCTTCTGTGTGATATATAGGAACTTGAATCAGAGGTGGAATGTGGTATTTTTGGATTACCAGAAGGTGGAATAAATGTCGTGTCTAAGACATTATAATTAGTCGTTGCAGGTGGGACGATGTTATGTTTCGAAGGAGTCTCAACTACGGGTGCAGGAGCAGGAATATCATGTGAGCTTGAATTACTAGTACATTCAGTGTTTGTTGTGCCAACGGTGCAGTTTTTGGCCAAATGGCCCGAATGTTTACAGTTGAAACACATGACGGCGTCAGAAGATAAATATATCCAGAAGGTTGTGTCGTCGAAAACTATCTGTAGTGACTCAGGAAGTTTTTTTACGTCGTCAGGGTGGATGAATATTTGACGCCGAAAGCTCATGATATGAGCGAAGTCGGCTTCAGAAAAGCCTGCGCGTAGGAAAGTCATTTTTGAACCCAATCTAATGCTCATCTTTGAGAAATAACCCTCCAGGACGTTGTGTGGCATAATGGGACACACATTTGATAATATGATCCTCTTGAATTTGGAGCTTAGTGGGCGGATTTGTAATGTCTTATTGTCGATGAGAATGACTTGGTTTGATTCTGTGAGTTTTTTGGCTATTGCTGTATTGGCCAGATACATGCAGATTCTGTTCAGTGATATTTTAGACACAAACCTGATGTCGGAAAAATTAATCAGTGAACTAATCGCTTTAACATACTCCTTGATGGGTACGCCTTCTAAGGCGTCAATGACGATGGCTTGAACTCTTGTAGGGAAGAGTGCGGTTTGTACAGCAGCTGCGTAATTGGGAGCTTGAGACGAGGAGTGTTTCTGTAGAGTTGCATCCGTTGATTTTGAAGATTCCATCTGACTCCTGTAGTCAGAAGTCATTGGAGATAGAAAAGGGTGCATATTGTACCTTTTGGATAGACGGAGGAAAGCGAAAGAATATATCACTGTTTAACGAGAGTACACTGATTCATCTACACTGTACTGTAGACACGCTCGAACATGTAGACGTTTACTCAAGAGCCTCACCGTAAACACGTCCTGTCACTTCGGCGGTCAAACCGTGAATCCCAGGACACCTTGTTGCCAGCGTGTTTGCTACCTGCACCCCCAAATGTGCACTGGGTTTTTACCTGAAGCGTACGCGTCGCGCTGTCGAGCCGCACGCTGCCCGCTCTCGACGATCGCAATTTCGATATTCCTTACACTCGGCCATACTGACAACAAAGTCTGTCCTCAGACTTTACATACACATAATTACACAAAGAACAAAAATGGCTCTATACAATCTGTAAGAAAATGTTAGTGCTCCGAGCGTCACTGGAAGAGTGACCGCTCAGGTAAACTCTAGTCTTAAGGACACCTGTTGCCAGCGTGTTTGCTACCTGCACCAGGGAGTGTAAGCTGCAATGGAAATAGTTCAAAAACCATATGTAGTTCGGCCCTAGTACTGAGGTGGCGTTCATGGCATGCCAGCGCATGCGCACTGATCATAAATGACGTGACGTCACCAAGATGCACCCATGGACCTACAGGACTGAGCATAAGGTAGGGTTTTAGGCGAGAGGGGGCTCCAAACGGCGGGGAGGTATGGTCGCGGTGCGGCCATGTTTCGTCGGACCACAAGTGTTGCCATCTATTTAAAGTAGCGGGAACACTCCTCCCACCCGCGCGTCTCGCTCCCCGTAGCGGCCATAGTGTTATGAGCGCCACGGGGAGCGAGACGTGCGGGCGGGAGAAGAGGGGTTATTCCACGTGCTACAGACGCTACACTAGTAGTTAAAGTCGCCTATAGAGCGCACCACATACGGTGCGAAGCAAGATGGCCGAAGTTGATACCCCTTCCGTCTTTTCTTACGCCCCCGCCAGGCTTATGCTCAGTCCTGTAGGTCCATGGCTGCACCCAGCCAACAGTGAAGCTGTCAGCTGAGTGAACATCAGTGACCACCAGTGAAGCAAAGCGAAGCCAAGACAAGCCAGCCAAGCTCAGTTCTGTATCATTCTGTATCCACGCGCATTCACGTGTAGTATAGGCTCTATTTGTAACTAGAAAATTACTAGAATCTTACTAGAAAAAGGGGTTGACACATGGGTTTCGTACTGAACATTGTTTGACCTTATTAGAACAAATTGTGGGCTGGGTGAGGGCTCATTCGAAAGAGGAAGGTTAGACGCAGCGCGCTTTTCTCACGAGGTTACCGAGATTATGTTAATAATTAATAATATGAGGGCCCAAAGTAGAGAAAAAATCTAGGAAAAAAATCCGCAGATTTCAATGCATTTTCTGTCTCTAAAAGACTTTTTTGGCTTATGAGATGAGAAAAGCGCGCTGCATTGAACCTTCCTCTTTAGAATGAGCCCTCACCCAGCTCAAAATATGCTCGTATAAGGTCAAACAACGTTTAGTTCCGAACCCATTTTTTCGACCCAAAATCTAGTAAGATTCTAGTAAATAGCAAATATCTAGCAAATAACTAGAATCTTACTAGAAAAAATGGGTTCGGAACTAAACGTTGTTTGACATTATACGAGCATATTTTGAGCTGGGTGAGGGCTCATTCTAAAGAGGAAGGTTCAACGCAGCGCGCTTTTCTCATCTCATAAGCCAAAAAAGTCTTTTAGAGACAGAAAATGCATTGAAATCTGCGGGTTTTTTTCCTAGATTTTTTCTCTACTTTGGGCCCTCATATTATTAGTTATTAACATAATCTCGTTAACCTCGTGAGAAAAGCGCGCTGCGTCTAACCTTCCTCTTTCGAATGAGCCCTCACACAGCCCACAATTTGTTCTAATAAGGTCAAACAACGTTCAGTACGAAACCCATTTTTCGACCCCTTTTTCTAGTAAGATTCTAGGTATTTTCTAGTTACAAATCTAGCCTATACTACCCCCTTAAGGGGGTAGTATACCCTCGATTTGTAACTAGAAAATTACTAGAATCTTACTAGATTTTTGGTGGAAACATGGGTTTGCTGGTTTTCAGTTAGTGTCCTTATTTGAGCAAATTTTGGGCTGGGTGAGGGCTCATTCGAAAGAGGAAGGTTCACCGCAGGGGGCTCTGGTCATGAGGTTAACGAGAATATGTTTATATCTAATAATATTAGTGTCCAAAGTAGAGTAAAAATCTAGGAAAAAAACCAGCAGATTGCAATGCATTTTTCTGTCTCCAAAAGACTTTTTGACTGATGGGATGACCAGAGCCCCATGCGGTGAACCTTCCTCTTTCGAATGAGCCCTCACACAGCCCAAAATTTGCTCAAATAAGGACACTAAGTGAAAACCAGGAAACCCATGTTTTCGACCCAAAATCTAGTAAGATCCTAGTAAATAGCAAATATCTAGCAAATAACTAGAATCTTACTAGAAAAATGGCTCGAAACATGGGTTTCCTGGTTTTCAGTTAGTGTCCTCATTTGAGCAAAGTTTGGGCTGGGTGAGGGCTCATTCGAAAGAGGAAGGTTCACCGCATGGGGCTCTGGTCATCCCATCAGTCAAAAAGTCTTTTGGAGACAGAAAAATGCATTGAAATCTGCTGGTTTTTTTTCCTAGATTTTTACTCTACTTTGGACACTAATATTATTAGATATAAACATATTCTCGTTAACCTCATGACCAGAGCCCCCTGCGGTGAACCTTCCTCTTTCGAATGAGCCCTCACCCAGCCCAAAATTTGCACTAACTGAAAACCAGCAAACCCATATTTTCGACCCAAAATCTAGTAAGATTCTAGGTATTTTCTAGTTACAAATCGAGGGTATACTAGCCCCTTAAGGGGGAACTATACCCTCGATTTGTAACTAGAAAATAACTATTTATCAATGTTATAAACCTCTGTGCAAAAAAAAAGTTTGGTAACATTGATAAACACGCAACTGCCTAATGAACATGAGATGGAGTTGCTTGTTATTTCCATATTCTATTCAGCTCGTCGCGAATGCCGTTACACAGGGCAGCTCGCACTAATATTAGTGCCACCGATGAGAATATCTAACTCATCTGTATCAGTTTTGCTATGATTCCACGATGACAGCAGTGCAGCAGTGAAATGTTGCACAATATCGCAGCACTGATTGACAGTCCTCTTGACTAGGCGCCATCTCGTCTAAACGAACTGAACTAAAATTGGCTCTAGACTGGCTATGCATCCGGGAGGACCTCTGTCTTTATGGGGGAATCTATGCTAATGTGAATGAAATTACGCGCCTGGATTTTTTGACCTTATACGAGCATATTTTGAGCTGCACAAAGGTTCATTTGATAGAGGAGGGTTCATTACAGGGCGCTCTTCTCGTCATATCAGTCAAAAAAGTCTCTTTGAGACAGAAAAATACATTGAAATTTGCGGTTATTTTTCTAGATTTTTTCTCTACTTTGGGCACTCATATTATTAGATATAAACATAATCTCGTTAAATCATGAGAAGAGCGCCCTGTATTTAACCTTCCTCTACAGAATGAGTCCTCACCCAGCTCAAAATATGCTCAAATAACGACAAAAAATCCAGGCGCGCAAACCCATGTTTCGACCAAAAATCTAGTAAGATTCTAGTTATTTTCTAGTTACAAATCGAGGGTATAGTTCCCCCTTAAGGGGCTAGTCTACCCTCGATTTGTAACTAGAAAATACCTAGAATCTTACTAGATTTTGGGTCGAAAATATGGGTTTGCGGCCAGACGTTGATTGACCTTATTAGAACAAATTGTGGGCTGTGTGAGGGCTCATTCGAAAGAGGAAGGTTCAACGCAGCGCGCCTTTCTCATCTCATAAGCCAAAAAAGTCTATTAGAGACAGAAAATGCATTGAAATCTGCGGGATTTTTTCCTAGATTTTTTCTCGACTTTGGGCCATCATATTATTAGATATAAACATAATCTCGTTAACCTCGTGAGAAAAGCGCGCTGCGTCTAACCTTCCTCTTTCGAATGAGCCCTCACACAGCCCACAATTTGTTCTAATAAGGTCAATCAACGTCTGGCCGCAAACCCATATTTTCGACCCAAAATCTAGTAAGATTCTAGTAATTTTCTAGTTACAAATCGAGGGTAGACTACCCCCTTAAGGGGGTAGTATATGCTCGATTTGTAACTAACAAATTACTAGAATTTTACTAGAAAAATGGCTCGAAACGTGGGTTTGCGCGAATCGGTTGTTTGTCCTTATTTGAGCTAATTGTGGGCTGGGTGAGGGCTCATTCGAAAGAGGAAGGTTCATCACACACGGATCTGGTCATGATTTTAACGAGATTATGTTTATATCTAATAATATGAGTGTCCAAAGTAGAGTAAAAATCTAGGGAAAAAACCAGCAGATCTCAATGCATTTTTCTGTCTCTAATAGACTTTTTGACTTATATTACGACCAGACCCGTGTGTGATGAACCATCCTCTCTAGAATGAGCCCTCACCCAGCCCAAAATCTGCTCAAATAAGGACAAACAACCGATTCGCGCAGACCCACTTTTTCGATCGAAAATCTAGTAAGATTCTAATAAATAGCAAATATCTAGCAAATAATTAGAATCTTACTAGATTTTCGATCGAAAGGGTGGGTCTGCGCGAATCGGTTGTTTGTCCATATTTGAGCTAATTGTGGGCTGGGTGAGGGCTCATTCTAAAGAGGATGGTTCATCACACACGGGTCTGGTCATAATATAAGTCAAAAAGTCTTTTGGAGACAGAAAAATGCATTGAAATCTGCTGGTTTTTTTCCTAGATTTTTACTCTACTTTGGACACTCATATTATTAGATATAAACATAATCTCGTTAAAATTATGACCAGACCCGTGTGTGATGAACCTTCCTTTTTCGAATGAGCCCTCACCCAGCCCACAATTAGCTCAAATAAGGACAAACAACCGATTCGCGCAAACCCACGTTTCGAGCCATTTTTCTAGTAAAATTCTAGTAATTTTCTAGTTACAAATCGAGCATATACTGTTGTGGATGGTGAATAAATTAATTTATAAGCACATGTGGTTTAGAACATAAATACTATAATATATTTAATGGGAGTAATACAATAAACTGAATAGCGCATCGCATGCATCGCGTCTATCTCTATAATCTCTATCCCGCCATAACCTTCGCAAAAAGACGCGGGCTCCTTCTCCTCTATCCCCTCTCTCAGTGCCGTAGTTTAGCATTCGGGGCCCATACCTCATCAATCCCTCTCCTGGGCCACTAATGCCTTTTCTAAGCCTAAGAATCTCAAATTTTTGTTCAATTTTTCGGCATTTAATGCCTTAGTTAGGAGATCAGCTTCCATCTCTTCTGATTTCACATGTGTTAGTTTTATATTATTTGCCTTCACTTCGTCTTTAACAAAATTATATTTTCTATTTATGTGTTTAGTTCTACTCGTTATCTTATCACTCAAAATCCAGTCCATAGCTGCTTTGCTATCAGTCTTTATCTCTATTGGTAGTATTTTGCCTATATCTGTATGTAGACCGTCTAATATTCCTTGTATCCATTTTAATTCCTGAACTCCCTCGCAAATAGCCATTAGCTCTGCTTCGCAGGTCGATAAAGCTACAAGATTTTGTTTCTTACTTCTCCATGCAATTAGATTTCCTCCTATTTTTACTGTATACCCCCCGTATGACTTAGCGTCCCTCGTTGTGTTCCAACTTGCGTCGGTGCTTACTGTAATGTTCCTTTCTCCATTTGTATATATCAATTTTCGGCTTCTCGTTGCCTTCAGGTAACGAAGTATCCTTTTTATCGCTGTTAAGTGTATTTTCCGGGGCTCTTTACAGTACTGTGCCAAACGGCTCACGGCGTGGCTTATGTCGGGTCTCGTCCCTACACTCAGGTACATGAGTGAACCCACCATCTCTTGGTACGCTGTTTGATTAACCTTGGGCGATTCATTGTCTTCATCTAGGTTTTGCAGTGCATCTAATGGCGTTCCTATCGGGTTACAATCATGCATTCCATATTTTTCTAATATACTATCTATATACACTGTTTGGGACAATTCTATTCCACTATCTGTTTCATCAATACTGATATTTAGGAAGTTCTTTCTTTGGTTTCTCGTTAATTCAAAATATTGCTTTATCTTGTGAACTACTTCGTTTATGGCTTCATCATTTGTTCCCAGAATTAGAATATCATCTACATATACACCTAAAATGACTACGTTTTCCTTATCGCGCTTTATATATACGCTAGGATCTTCTTTTAATCTCTCTAGGCCAATTATTTTTAATATTTCGTTTAGTTTTTCATTCCAATGTTTTCCCGATTGTTGAAGTCCATGTATTCCCTTCCTTAGTTCACAAACCTCTTGTCTTCCGTTTTCAAATCCTGGAGGTTGACTCATGTAAACTCTCTCTTCCATGTCTCCATATAAATACGCTGCTTTCACATCGTATTGATGTATTTTTAATTTATAAATACTCGCTAATGCTAATAGTGTTCTCATGATTTGCAATTTTAATACTGGCACATATGGGTCTTCGTTTGTCTTCAATTGGCATCCCATAGCAACTAGTCTTGCTTTGTTCTTTCTCTCATTACCCTGGTACTTATAATTATAAACCCATTTGCTCTTGATTACCTTCATTTCTTTCTTCATTGGAACGAGTTTCCATACATTCCTATCTTTCATACATTCCAATTCGTTTTCCATAGCTTCCATCCATTCTTGTGCTTCTTCAGATTTTTCCGCTTCTTTAAAGTTTTCTGGTATATTACCTGTATGAATGACAGTATTTGCTTGCTCATCCCAGCGTTTTTTAATTCTTTCTGACCTTCTCACCCCTTGTTCTTGTAATCTCTCTTCATTTTGTTCACGTGCTATTCTATGTTCTTCTTCAATCTCCCTCTTCGTTCTTCTCTGTCTTCTTTCTGGTTCTCCACCTTGATTTTGAATTGTATTTGTATTGGGTTCCGTTTCTATACTTACTTCTGTTACTTCATTCTGAGATTCCACTTCCTGCGTCCTCTCTCCTTTATTTTCCAACATATCTATCATCCAGGAGGTATTATTCTGATTTTGTTCACAACTATTTGTGTCGTTACTCAATAGCATGGCACCTCTTTCATTTTCATCAAATTTCGCGTTCCGTGTTACGCATGTTTTATTTAGTTCAGCATCGTATACTCTGTATGCTCTACTGTCTAGTGCATAACCTATAAAAATTCCTTTTCTGGCTCTTGGAGCCAATTTATTTCTACTGACCTTGGGTATAAAGTAGTATGCCAAACATCCAAATGCCTTGAGGTATGATACTGTGGGTTTTCTGCCATCCCAGAGTTCCATAGGTGTTATCGTACATCTCTCCTTTGTTGGTGTTATATTTTTTAAATATACCGCTGCCATTACTGCCTCTCCCCAAAATCTATTTGGTAATCCTGCATCTGTGAGCATAGCTCTTGTTTTTTCCAATATGGTTCTGTTGCATCTCTTTGCAACACCGTTACTTTGAGGATTATAGGGCACCGTTTTTTCATGTTTGATTCCTTTGGATCTGAAAAATTGTTCAAACTCTCTATTCACAAACTCTCTTCCATTATCAGACCGTACAGCTTTCACACGTCTATTTAGTCGGTTCTCATTTTTGTTCACATAGTCAACGAAACATTGATACGCATCATCCTTATTTTTAAGTAGGTACACCCAGGTGTATTTTGAAAACTCATCAACCAACACATATATGTATTTATTACCCCCTATTGAGTTAATAGGCATGGGCCCACAAAGGTCCATGTGTATAAGCTCTAACGGTTCATTACATCCAGTATTTATTATTGGTCGATGTGGTTTCTCAGACATTTTCGCAATGACACATGTTTCACACAAGTTCAAATTATTGTCAACATATTCTAAATCATATTTTGAGCTGGGTGAGGGCTCATTCTAAAGAGGAAGGTTCAACGCAGCGCGCTTTTCTCATCTCATAAGCCAAAAAAGTCTTTTAGACACAGAAAATGCATTGAAATCTGCGGGTTTTTTTCCTAGATTTTTTCTCTACTTTGGGCCCTCATATTATTAGTTATTAACATAATCTCGTTAACCTCGTGAGAAAAGCGCGCTGCGTCTAACCTTCCTCTTTCGAATGAGCCCTCACACAGCCCACAATTTGTTCTAATAAGGTCAAACAACGTTCAGTACGAAACCCATATTTTCGACCCAAAATCTAGTAAGATTCTAGGTATTTTCTAGTTACAAATCGAGGGTATGCTACCCCCTTAAGGGGATAGTATCTAAGGTTTCTAGTAACTAGAAAGGAACTAGAATCTTACTAGAAAAATGGCTCAAAACATGGGTTTGCGCGAATCGGTTGTTTGTCCTTATTTGATCTAATTGTGGGCTGGGTGAGGGCTCATTCGAAAGAGGAAGGTTCACCGCATGGTGCTCTGGTCATCTTAGCAGTCAAAAAGTCTTTTGGAGACAGAAAAATGCATTGAAATCTGCTGTTTTTTTTTCCTAGATTTTTTCCTTACTTTGGACACTAATATTATTAGATATAAATATAATCTCATTAACCTCATGACCAGAGCCCCCTGCGGTGAACCTTCCTGTTTAGAATGAGCCCTCACCCAGCCCAAAATTTTCTCAAATAAGGACACTAAGTGAAAACTACGAAACCTATGTTTCGACCCCTTTTTCTAGTAAGATTCTAGCTCCTTAAGGCGAATTTCCAACACTCCCCCGTAAAGAGCAATACATAACTAGTAAAGCAATTCAGTCGACTTAAAACCACTGAAAACTATCGACTAAATAGTCGATAGTATGTAGGGACTAAATAGTTTACTAGTCGATAGTGCCCATCACTAAAGAGCAATCCTTGCGCTTATTTTTTTACACACAAGAAGATAAATATGTTTAAGATCTAACATTTTAAACCGATTTCTTTAATACATTTCTGATGTTTTGGCATCGATAAACCTTTGGTTAGGACGTCAGCGGGCATATTTTCAGTCGAAAGATACTCTACGCAAATCTCTCCCGCTTCGACAGAATCGCGCACAAAATGATGTCTAATGTCAATGTGTTTGGTGCGATCGTGGAAAACGGGATTCTTTGCTATTACCGCGGCACTTTGATTCTCGCATGAGATCACGGTCGTTTCCGGCTTTCCAGTGATTTCTGACAAGAATCTTCGGATGTGGATGGCTTCCTTTGTTGCTGCCGATAACGCCATGTATTCGGCTTCTGCGCTGGACATGGCAACTGTCTTCTGCTTTTTCGACGACCAACTGACCGCTCCGCCAGCCAATTTAAATAGGTAACCTGTATGTGATCTTCGGTCATCAATGCTAGTGTCACGTGGCACAATCGAGGAAAGAAGAAAACTAACGTATAGTCATCGAACTAACACTCGTGCTTTGGCGCGATTGAAATAAAAGAAAGATTAACACGTGAAAAGATATATCTTACGACTCTTAAAAGGTGAGGTGAAGCGAAATGACATGTGTTCGTGGGAAAAGACAATCTTTTTATTACCATCGTTACAGTGGCTCATCGGGCATATATAATGGGTCTTATCGGCGCATAGTGGGGGGTATCGATTGGGTCTCAGGTGAATTGTCTATCGAATGGTTTTCTTATCAGCATGTCGTGGGGATATCGATTGGGATATTCATTGAGGTGTCGGTTGAGGTATCGGTTGAGGTATTGATTATGTTTCGAATCGCATATGGTTACACACTCCCCTTCTTATTTTGTTTTTAGTCCCGAAAAACGTACCTTCCTAACTCGTTTTATTTTGGGGATTGGAGATGTTAATTCTAATTCGCAAACTTGCCAAGGTGATCCAGAATATGATGGTAGAGGGCGGGTGGTCGATGTTAGATTGTTGACTTCGTTGTTTTGAGTAAAATGAGCTATTGGGCAGCAAATGTTGATCGTCAACTGAGTGAACCCTTTTAGACAGTTGAGGACCCCACATCGGTATAGCAGGTAGATTCCAATAAGTCCTATAGCCAGATACCCCAAATATTGGAGTGTTGAATATCCAATTGATGTCCAGATCTGTATGCGGTGTTGGCCCTTTAATTTGTTTAGTTGATCGTCCATCGCATCGAGTGTAGTTCGGAATTTCTTGAAGTTAGTGGATATTACGTTTGTTCGGTCTAATTTTTCGTGAATTACATCGAGATCTTCCGGTGCATAATTTATAGAAATATTTTTGAATCGCGTTTCGAATTCTATCTCTTTCGGGTTTCCTCCTATTTTCATCACAGTGTTCTTGCTTAGAAGGATGCAATCACTGTTACTGTATACAGGGTGTCCCAGAACAAGTGTCGTTCCTTGAAATGGGAGGTTCCTGAGACCATTCTAAGAGACATTTTCCTTTGCACCAATGTCAATTGCGGCTTTGTTTAGGAGTTATTAACGAAAAACACGGACCAATCAGAGCGCGCCCTGGCCCGGCGCGCCAAGCCGCGCCGGCAAGCGAGTGTCGCGGTACGCCGTGACATCGCATCGTGACGGCGCGGCGGCCCAGGGCGCGCTCTGATTGGTCCGTGTTTTTCGTTAATAACTCCTAAACAAAGCCGCAGTTGACATTGGTGCAAAGGAAAATGTCTCCTAGAATGGTCTCAGGAACCTCCCATTTCAAGGAACGACACTTGTTCTGGGACACCCTGTATAATACTTGGGATATCGATGTGTACCATTTGATTCGTTTTACATAATGCTTGAATTGTCGTCGGCTTTTCGGGAACTACAATAAATCTGTTGGAGATATCTATCGGTATGTAAGTTAAGTCAGATATTTTAAATAAAGCAAATCCGCAATTTTTCGTGGTTTTGGTATGAAGTTTCAAAAGCTCCACTTTGGCTTTCGCGACTATTAATAAGCGAGTGGCTGGGTCTTGTTCGTTTACACAGAGTAAATTCGCTATGGGTAGTACATTGTTCTTTTAGAAATTGACTGTCTAACAGTATGAATTCGTGTCCTGATTCCAAGATAATATTGTCATTTAATACTAGGGCTATGAAGACTTTGCCGCGCTTTTGAGGTATAGGGTACAATCTTTTGATGGTCCATTCGGTGTTTTCTAACGAGGGTACGGATATATGATAAACAATTTTTCCTGACTTCATAATTATCTTTACTGAACTGATGGAAAGTAACGTTTGGTAATTATCTGGATTTGTTTCTATTGGATCAGAAAGTGAATTTTTTCTCTAATTTCTTTTAGTGCTCTAAGGAATGTCTCTGGTGTTACTAATTCAGGATGGATGATACCGCTTTTGCCCAACAATATTGCTGCATTAAGTGTGTTAGTATTTTCCATGAGTTCAGCTGTGAGGGATTCTATTGCTATTAGTTGTGCTGTGATATGTAATTCGTCGTGTGTTTCAACATACAACCGATGGCTTTCCTGATGTAAATTTGTGAATGCATCAAAATTAGACTGGTTGAGAATGGTACGAATCATATTAGTTTGATCGTGTACTATACTGGTCAGGTTGTTATTGGCATCAAAAAGTTTATCTATATTTTTGTTAATGAGCTCTAAATCGTCGTTGTCCAAAGTTCCATATAAAAATTTTGATACACTACCCACTATGTTCAATAATCCTCGTTTCATTCTCAAATATAATATTTGTTTTAAACGGTTTACAGTATTTTGCGTTCTGGATATTCTTCTATTAATCTCAGCTATTTCTAGTTTGAATTTACAATCTTTACATTGTTGAAAATCCAACAAGATGCGCTCGATTCCGGGCGTTAACCCGCAATGTTGACACTCCTTATTAGAGACGTCGGTGAGGCATAAGAACTGTAGCGCGCGATAGTTTTTGCCTCTCCGACAATATCAGCTGCTCGAGCTCGATGACAACCGACGAGGTAAACGACCGAACTTGTAAAGTAGTTCATCGAACTCGCTACTTATTGTAGCGTGGGCCATTGCATCCTTTCCTTATGTCAAATCCGTTACCTTACGTCCCTTGTTTCCCGAGCAGCATCGTTTGTTAGGTCATTGCCCTCGCAAACGTTGGTGCGATCCTAGACACCCAATTTCAAAGTCCCCACTCCTTCATCCTTCCAAACCCGATGGCCCATCAGGGTATAAATAAAGCAGCATTTGCGTTCATCGAGGATTCAATTGTCTCTTTGCACTTGCTCTTGACACTATCGCGCTTTTCATATCAAATCTCTGATATTTGTATTTCTCGATCAGCTGATCATTATTGTCGTCTGTGTAATTCTGTACAGTTTCCTGTGATTTTTTATATTATATTTGTGTTATCGTTGAATTTTCTACGTTCTTCAGATCCTTGTCTCTCACCACTTTCCTTCTCCTCAATTTCCTTCGAGACGCATCTCGTCTCATCTGCTTTAGTTCTCACAACATTTGTTACGGATTAGGATGGATAAAACTCAGCACTGAGGTCAAACTTTAACTTTATTCACCCAAGTCGGGTACGTTCAAAATGTCCGAGAACTTGTACAAAAAAACACAAGATGTAACGGGCCAAAACACAGCTCGTTTTGGCCTGAGAAGTACAATAAAGATTTCAGATGAAAACTGATGAGTTTCCCTTTGTAGTTGAATAGATAGCCAGATTCACATATAGCGCCGTGAATCCCGTAGATAGGCGAATCGAACTATGTTTACTTGCGAAAACCGGTCAAGAGACGCGCGACGTTTACCGTGAGAGAGAGCAAGAACGATTGATTTAGATCGACCAGCAACTAGAAGTTCTCTCTCACCGTCGGGGCGATGACTTTACGATATGAGCCGCTGGGCCAATAGAAACTGTATTAGCCCAGTCGATAATCGATCCGACGGCGATGGCCTATAGCGCGGCGCGCTGCTAATCGATCATCGATCCTCGCGATGTCGCAAGGATCAGCCAATACGGGGGCTGCGTGGTGAATTGTGCGTCACGATCCTACGACCCGCGTGGCCAATCCCAAACATTCCGCCCGTCTCGTCATTCATTGACGAAATTGAGAAGAATGAATGGGTCGGAAACGCGCGGCGTAGTAACCTGAAACAAACTACGAGTAATAGTGGCACCGAGTGAAGTGATCGTGAGATGAAGTGATGATCGGCGAGATTACAACTTAGATGGAGCAGTGATACAGAGGTGAGTGAATGACAGCTGAGATGGCTAAATTAGAAAAATAGTGGATCGTGTAGGTGATCCACCACGAAGTAGATTAACCTATAATTCGCTTATAGCTACGGATCGGAAAACCGCGTGGGAGTCCAGCCTCTGGAGTTCCTCCAGTATCCCTTTCCTCGTCTTCCGGCGACAACCGAGCGATCAGGTTGGGCACCGGTCGAAGAAATGGCGAAGTCAAGAGGCGCAAAGTTGCGAGTAAAACCAGATGCCATAGAGATAACCTGGATACTGGCGGCTCCTCGAGGTTGGGCTCGGAAATAGCGGTGATGCGCTCTCCGATTGAGAAGTGCCCCGGCGTCAGGGCTGCAGGATCCTCAGGGTCGTCTGTCAAGGTTAGTACGTATTTTGAGAGACGGCAAGCTTCGATACCAGTCAGGAGCGTGGTCAGCTCCTCGAAGGATCGTAGCTGCTTTCTGATTATCCTGCGTCGGTGGTGCTTAGCTGAGTTGACCGTAGCCTTCCGGATTTCTCCAAAGTGTGGAGAGGAAGGGAGATTAGATTTCCAGGAGTTGCCTTCCCTGGAGTTCCGCTGACCACGATCCTGCTTGGATCGAAGGTGCGTAGGTGCATCATAATAGCTTTCAGATCTGTAAAAGGGAACGTTGTTAGAGCTAACGGAAGAATTTTGAATTTTAGATTGAGCAGATTGCACTTTGCTGAGTAAACAAACGGTGCTACGATGGATACAAGGTGTTACCAACAGAAGACCGCTGAGGATCCAACCCTCCTGGCGTAGCGTTGCCAAGGGAGGTTGTGTTCCCCCATGAAGGCCTCGGTTGTGGGCAGCTTCGACCCACAACGTAGCCAGAGGGGATACGTACAGTGGAGATGTTCCGCCGAGCACAGCTCGCTCGGGGAACCCAGAGTTCTGGAGAGAAGCAGCAGTAATCTGGCAGAGGCAAGAGCGAGAGCGCGAGAACCAGTTGATGCCGAAAAAGAAGTGAAGGATGAGAGCTTCCCATCCACCGACTCCTTTCAGCTTTGCGGTGGAGTGACCATCCAGAATGCTCCTGGAGTTGGGTGCCCACGCGCGACGTGGAAACCCGCCCGCCATGCGGATCCAGCACTCCGATGGAAGCCAGCTGAGGCTCCAGCGATTCTGTCGTAAAGTGAAAAGAGCAGTTTGTGTCCCCCCATGCTGGCATCGTTTGTGGGCAGCTTGGACCCACAACTTAGCCTGAGGGGATACATGAAGATGATATCTTCCTCCGAGCGCAGCTAGCTCGGGGAACCCAGAAATCCCGAGGGATGAAGAAGTGGAGAATTGGCAGCAGACCGAGGTAGAGAGTCCGTTGTTGCTGAAGACGCAGTGAGTGGTAAGGTCCCATTCGCCGAATCCTTTCAGCTCGGAGGTAGAGAGATCGTCAAGGAGGCTCCTGCAGTTGAAGGTGCGATGTTGAAACCCGCCCGCCATGAGGAGCTCTCGGAGTTCCGGCGACTTAGGTCCCGCCTCAGGACGTGTGTCCACTCCTAGAAGATGGTCAGCCAAGCAGCTGACTCTCCTGATGCGAGAGTCCAGTGGGTAGAGGGGCTCCTCCACCTTAGCGAGGTGACAGCTGGGTGCGAGGTACGGTGCACAAATCAGACTGCAAGTTACAGTTCTCAGATCGCAATTGAGTAATTTTATTTCCTGTGCAGGTCTCCGTCCGATCAGCTGCCATTTTTGGTGATCAGGAGGTCCGAGTAGAGGCGGATGCATCCTGTCGGCCAGTGATTTAGATTGGGCTTGTGCCCAAAGCAGAAGATTGTGGTAGAAATGGTTTAGTTTCTCCCAAACCACGTGGAAGTCGGTTGCGTTTGTCGCAACGTTCTTGAAGACTGCGGTGGCGTCGCCTTGTAAACAATTCTTCAAATGATGCAGAAGTTCCAGTGAGGACAGAGATGGGTCGCTTGCTACAAGCGACGTAAACAAGTCGCGAAAGGCTGGCCAGTCCTTGTAGTGGCCCTCAAACGTTGGCAGAGACGATGTTGTCAACGCAGCGCGTGACCTTGTAGAGCTAGTCTCGACGACCGTTGGATTTGAAATCGCCGACTTCGTAACGGTCGCAGCAGCTTTCAGTTCGGCAATCATGTCGTGCAAAGATTCGACCTGCTCGAGATAAGTCATACGTGACTTACCGAACTCATCATCTTTGAAATAAGAGGTCTCCGTTAATTGGGCATCTGTTTCCGAGGCAGTTCTAATATCAGAATCGCCCTCGCAGTAATCAGCCCAGTGTTGATCGAGCATGCGGCAGACAGTCTGAAGCAATTCCATGTAGATATTGGCCTTTCCTTTCTTCCTTAGATTGGCCACCACGCGAGATATCCGTCTCGCGATGCGATGCTGGTGGTCGATAAGGTCAGCCATTGTTTCAGAGCACAAGTCGAAGCACAGAACGGTCGAACAAAGTCTAGTTTGAATTTTCAGTTGCACTGCAGCACTGTATCCGGCTCGAAGGACCAAATGTTACGGATTAGGATGGATAAAACTCAGCACTGAGGTCAAACTTTAACTTTATTCACCCAAGTCGGGTACGTTCAAAATGTCCGAGAACTTGTACAAAAAAACACAAGATGTAACGGGCCAAAACACAGCTCGTTTTGGCCTGAGAAGTACAATAAAGATTTCAGATGAAAACTGATGAGTTTCCCTTTGTAGTTGAATAGATAGCCAGATTCACATATAGCGCCGTGAATCCCGTAGATAGGCGAATCGAACTATGTTTACTCGCGAAAACCGGTCAAGAGACGCGCGACGTTTACCGTGAGAGAGAGCAAGAACGATTGATTTAGATCGACCAGCAACTAGAAGTTCTCTCTCACCGTCGGGGCGATGACTTTACGATATGAGCCGCTGGGCCAATAGAAACTGTATTAGCCCAGTCGATAATCGATCCGACGGCGATGGCCTATAGCGCGGCGCGCTGCTAATCGATCATCGATCCTCGCGATGTCGCAAGGATCAGCCAATACGGGGGCTGCGTGGTGAATTGTGCGTCACGATCCTACGACCCGCGTGGCCAATCCCAAACAACATTGTTAGATCGTTTTGTTCATAAGTTCTCTAATATTGTTTGCTGATTGTATAATATTTTCTGGGTCAACTGCTATTACCAATTTTAATTCGCTATGGTACAAAAATCTTTTCCCTAATTTTTCTATGAGTATCGTTGAATCGTTAAGCGGGTTAACTATTAAGCAATTTACATAAGGTAATAATAATATCATTAAATATATGGGATCCATGTTAACCTGTAATAGATCGAAAAAGTTTTAGTCGATTACCATGTATCTTTTGCGTTCTATCGGGTTTATTTAAATATTGGATAGTGTAATTAGGGGGCTTAGTCTCGATTATTTGTGCAGGTCCTAACCATTCTGTGTCTAATTTATGTTTCTTGTGGTCGTTGTGAACCAATACTTTGTCACCAGAGTTAAAAAGAGATTGCGTTCGTATAATTCGACTGTCCTGGTCTCGTTTGTAACGTTCTTTATTTTTCGTCAAGGTGTCTCTAGCTCTTTTCAGGTATTCTTCATGTCGGTTTTTCCAAAGTTTAAATAATTGTTCGCGTGTTAATGAAGGTGTAACAGCTAATGTCGAGGGCATATTGGCTTTATGACTGAATGTAAGTTTAAAAGGTGTAAATCCAGTAGATTCGTGTAACGATGTGTTATATCCCATACAAATTAGATTTAAATTTTCGTCCCATTCATTCTGTCTGTCGGCGGTACATGTTCGTATTAGGTCTTTAACTGTTGCATGCGTTCTTTCAAGAGATCCGTTTGACTGGGGATGGAAAGATGTTGTTTTTATGTGTTTAATTTTGAATGCTTGTTCGAACTGTTCCATTCGGTTACAAACAAAGTTACTACCTTGGTCTGTTAGAATATGTTTTGGGGAAGAAAATATGTATATATAATGATCCAATAGTTTCGGTATAATAGTAGTTGCTTGTTGATCTTTCATAGGTATAAGGACAAGGTATTTGGTTAGGCTGTCTTGTATTGAGAGGATGAATTGATTTCCGTGTTTGGTTTTGGGCAGAGATCCGAATATGTCCATTGCAATTTTGTCATTAGGCTCAAGAGGTGTGTCGGTTATAACAGCTTCTTCTCTGGGACGGATGCGTGTTAATTTTTCTCGTTGACATGTTTCACAATTTTCAATGAATTCCTTTACATCTTTTTCTAGCCCGGTCCAATTATGTTTTTCTTTAATTCTGGCTAGCGTAAGATTTTCTCCAAAATGTTGGGAGGTTTCCGGACTGTGGGATTCTCGAATTATGGTATTTTTATCTTCTTGGGAATAGGATTGTGGAGGATCTTCTGCTATGGTTAACTTTCCGTTAGGTACTCTTGAGATAAGAAATCTTAGCATAAGTTCCAAATGAACAATTTCTAGTCGCGTTATAGTGGGATCGTTTATACCTAGTTGAATTTGCGATTTCTTAGTTCTGTCGATTTCTGAGGTAACTATTGCGTGTAACTTGTTTAACCAGTCTGATTCGTTATAATTTCCTAATTGTTCTTTAGTGATTTGTGTCCATTTAAAGGTATTAGGTTTCTTTGTTATTGGGGATGCAGATGGGGTTGTCTTCCAATCTACATATATACTGTTGGTGGAGCTTGTCTCGTGGTTGTGAGGATTCAGGTTGTAAGGTATCAGGACTTATGTCATTATATAAGTCGAGTAAGTCGTCAGTGGTAAGGGCTAAGTCGTCTGTTGTAGGGAATATACGGGACAATGCGTCTGCGGCTGTGTTTTCCTTTCCTTTTTTATATTCTATATCGTAGTCATATTCTTCTAATCTGAGTCGCCATCTCATCAGTCGGGACGAGGGATCTTTAATATCTTTCAACCACTTAAGTGCCTGATGGTCAGTTTGTATAATGAACTTTCGTCCAAGTAAGTATTGTCTAAGTCTTTTGATTGCCCATACTATCGCTAATAATTCTTTTTCAGTGGTGGTATAATTTCTTTCGGCTGAATTGAGAGTTCGGGATATGTAACAGCACGGATGTCCGTCTTGAGATAAAACTGCTCCTAATCCTTCGTTTGATGCATCAGTCGTTAAACAGAATGTCTTATTATAGTCTGGGTACTGTAGAATTTGCGACGAGGCGATACCTCGTCGCGAACATCATGTGAACAGAAGCGACCGCTCGCACCTATATTTATAGATGTTCTCGACACAAGCGCGCGCCAATCACCGCCGAGACCAAGCGCGCGCCAATCGGAGAGCGCCGCGGCCGCTCGACCGTGAGCGGCACTCTCCATGGTCTGCGCTTCCGCGCGCTATATAAGTCGCGCCGGAATACCAAGCGAGCGGAGTCCGCCTGGACAGCAGTTTCAGTTTCAATTCACGTTCACATTCAGTCATTCGTTCGCCGACTCCGGTCGAGTACACTTCGCAGTCACGTTCCATCGCGTTCCGCTCTGTACCGTGCTATTCCATCCGGCTTCGGTCGCGTGCTCATCGAGAGCTTCGCTCTCCGCTGAGTTTCTCGTGTTTTCGTCTTGTTCTTCTTTCGATATAAATTCGAATTAGTTTCATTTATCGAATTCACCTCGAAATCGATTCGGGTTCCTAACGGTGTTAGTGTTCCTCTCCCTGCCCTTGGCAGACCAAACTGTCTTTTTCAAGACAAAGGAAACAACGTCCTTTCACTTAACTCTACAAAGTGAACGATCCAGACGGGAGCCACGTTCCAGGCACCAGCGACCAAGATAGCCGCGTGGTCGGTTTGAAGAAAAAATTCTCATTCGACGTGACTGGCACTAATCCAGTCCGTCCCACGGGTGATCATTCAAATTCTTCTGGGTCCAAAAGGCTCAAAACCATTGAAACGATGAGCATCAACGCCAACAACCCAGGTTCACTCGGCGGTAACATTAAGTTGTCCAACCGTTTCGCTGTATTCTCCTCGGATGCCTTCAAGGAATTCGCCGACAACTCCGGCAATCTCACTGCCGAAGTAAGTGCGAAAACCAGTTCAAGTCGCATTCCATCAAGTCAAGTTGACGGGCAAACTGCTTCTGCTCGACCTCCCCCCATTTATATCAAAATCGCCGAAAGCGAAGCGATTAAATTTAGTAACAAACTTGAATCTGAAATCGGCAAAAACTTCTTTATCAAATTCCTTGGCAACCAAGTAAGATTGCACTTTAACGACGTTAAATTCTTCTCAGAATCCAAATCGGCTTTTCAAAAAGCTGGCTTAAAATTTTTCACATTTGCTCTTCCCTGTGAGAAGCCTCTCACCACTGTGCTGAGGGGCCTCCCTCAAATCGATCCAGAATCAATTGCGTCTGAGCTCACATCGCTTTATCTGAATCCGCTGAGCGTTGTCACTTTTCGACCATCTCAAAGCAATCCGCTTTACAAAGTCACTTTTCCACCGGAAACAAAGCTATCCCAGGTAAAATCTGTCGGTTTCCTTTACCACTCTTAATTCAATTACCAACTTCAAAATACCATTCGTGGCAGGGGTTGATCTCAATTCCAAGCATACATCCTGGAACAATCAAGTCAATAACCACAATGGCAAACTACTGGAAAACCACATGCTGAGCAATAACTACTCGTTAATTTCTCCACTTACTTACACGTATTTTCGAACAAATTGCCGTCCGTCCACAATCGACTTCTTCTTAGCCAACACATTCAACGATCTTCAATGTGTGACCTGTGATGATCTATCCTCCGATCACCGTCCAGTGTTATTGCTACCCGATTCCAAACATTCCTTCGCAACCTCTTCCCCAGTTACCGACTGGGACACTTACCGTGACTTTGCTAACAAAATTAGCATTTCACCCAACATAAAAACAACAGTTGACATTGACCTCAAGGTCTCCCAATTTCAGAAATTCCTGAAATCTTGTTTTTACAAGGCCACGTCGTTTGTCAATATTCCTGGCAAACATGTTTTGCCTGACGATAAACTCAAATTCCTCATTCGCCTGCGAAACACTGCTAGAAAGCGTTGGCAACGCTCCGCTAACTTGATCGCTTATGACCAATATAAGCAACTATCAAAAAGTATCCAAAAACGAGTGAGATTCCTCAAAGGCCAGCATATTCAAACCGAAATTATAAAAGCAAAAAATTCTCATACCTTCTGGCCTGTTTTCAGAAAAATCATGAAAAAGCCACTCTCCATCCCTCCCCTAGTGGATCACTCAGGGAATTACCATGAGTCAAATTCCACAAAAGCACAATTATTGGCAGATCAATTCAGCCAAGTCTACAACGAGGCTTACCATACCTCATCACCGCTTCAAAATACCATCAATTGCAAAGTTCGGGATTTTCATCTCAAGGAGCACCTCACTCCCTCCTCCTGCTCTAACATTGTCAACTTCATCACTCCCCTGAAAATCCAGGGTGTTGCCAAAAGCCTTAAATGCCGGAAGGCTAGTGGTTATGACGGATTCACTCCCAGCCTCATAATTGAAGCACCACGTAACACATTTGTTCAACTCTACTACATTTTCAAGGCATGCTTCCAACTGGCCTATTTCCCCAAAGATTGGAAAATAGCGAAAGTCATTCCAATCCCAAAACCAGGGAAAAATCACAAATTTCCAGCCAGCTTTAGACCAATTAGCCTGCTACCTACCTTATCAAAATTATTTGAAAAAATCATCTGCCAAGTGCTTAATTCTCATATAGCAGACAATAATATAATCATTGACCCGCAGTGTGGTTTCCGAAGTGAACACTTCACCATCCACCAGCTAATCCGCACCACCCAGTTTCACGTTCATCACATGAACATAAATCGATTCTCTGGAATGGTCCTACTTGACCTTAACAAGGCCTTTGATTCCGTTTGGCATAACGGCCTGATAGCAAAACTAATCGATCTCAACTTCAACCCGAGACTAATCAAATTGCTTCATCACTATCTTGAAGGAAGAACGTTCTTTGTTCAAATTGGTAACAGCAAATTCCAATCATCTGCCATCAAGGCCGGAGTTCCCCAGGGTTCAGGGTTGGCCCCATTACTCTTCCTATTGTACATCAACGACATTCCGCAATCTCCAAGAACCACATTAGCTTTATTTGCTGATGACACTGCAATCATTGCTGCTTCGCTCCGTATACACCATCTCATCAAGATTCTCCAACATCATCTTGATTCTTTGAACTCCTTCTTCCTTAATTGGAAGCTTAAACTCAATGGTGAAAAAACCCAAGCCATTATATTCACTAGGAAACGAAAACACTTGAAGAGCGATCTCCCCCTCCTATCAATTAACAACGTCAGGATCGCCTGGCAAAAAGACGTCAAATACCTGGGGGTCAAATTTGACTCAAAACTGAATTGGGGTCCTGCTGTGCTAGACAGGAGAAAAAAGGCCATAGCTGCACTAGCTGCATCCAACGTCCTTATCGGTGGCAAGACCAAGTTAAAAACTCACCTAAAATTGCTCATTTATAAAACTTGCATACGCTCTGTAATCACATATGGAGCGCACCTCTGGCACACTGCAGCCAAGACTCATCTCCTCTCCCTGCAACGCATTCAAAGCAAGGCCATTAAAATCATTCTAAAACTTCCAATGGATCACTCCACAGTCGATATTCATCTAAAGTCTAATCTACCACTGCTTGAGAGGGTTTTTCATTCGCTCGTCTCCAACTACGGACCAGAGAGTCATCAAAACCCTCTGATCCGTAACACACTGATGTTTAGAAGGGACCTCCTTCCCTACTCTCCAAGGGTCCGCTTCCCACTTGACCTCCAGCAAGACCCTTCTGAAGAAAATTTCATCGGTGACTCTGGCCAATCACCAACAATTCCTGCACCAGCCCGCCACCCCCCAACCGGAGGACTTCTCCAGCATATCTACCAGCTGGGACAACCGTAACACCAACCAATCTACAACTATAACACCGCGGGGGATTCACCCTCCCCGAACAACCGGGGAGTGACGAAGGAAACTGCAGGAAACATTTCATTCATCTTCCATTCACTAACAGAATTTCTACATTAGGCGACTACGCCACACTTCATGCTGCTTCGCAACTGTTTAATAAGTTTTTTGAAAATTTTCTTATTCATATTCTTCAGCATATGCTAACTCAACCCATCATTACAGTAATTCAAATCTTTTTCATGATAGAAGGATAGGAAGCACATTGCTTCAGGAGCCCTCTCTCACTTTCATGTTCAAATTACAGGCTTGTCTGTCTCAAAAAAAAACAAGCGAGCGGAGTCCGCCTGGAACCACTCTCGTGCAGATCGGATCGTACGAGCTTTTTTCAGAGCTACACATCCGTCCAGAACGCAGGCTGGAAACACGAGTTCCAGGAGACGACTCTCCACCGTGTCCCCGGCTCGCGGAGATTGCCGTGCCATCGCCTTGGCTGGACCGGACCCGTCGTGTTGGTGTGGTGGGCACGAATACCCTTAGGAGCCTCTAAGGCGCGTGCATCTGTAACCCGTCACTCAGGTGCTTCTGTGTGAGAGTTACGGCACCACTCGGCTCTCCGACCGTCCAGCACAGAGCGATTGGCCTCCGGCCCTGTCCGTGGGTCGAACCTTCTTGGTTCAAAGTCGCGATTTGGTGTGGCGGCGGCGGGCACGAAACTCTCAGGTTCCTCTGAGATGGGGTCTGAGGGATACGGGGTTCTGCAATGATGACTCGAAATCATTGGAGGATATGACTGCAGTGGCGGTGGTCCGTATCCTAAAATCCTCTCGCTCCACCTCCTCGTGGTGGATCCTGGGACACACTGCGGTGTGTGCTAACGGAGCGAGTGGTCGGAACTGGGTCGCAAGATGTCGGCCCAGGTCCGTAGACCGCAAACCAGAAGGTTCCGGAGCAGGGGGCTTGCCTTTACCGGCCGGCCCTGCGAGGAGGAGAAACCTCTATAAAAAAAGTCCTTAACTCCAAGTTTCGGCATGCGGCGAAGGAGCACTACTCCCGGGAACGCGGAGCGCCGGGAGTGGGTCTGGTGGGTGCACCGGATCAATAGCATGCCACCTCCGGGGTACCAGCCCGCCCCTCGGAGTAATTTGGGCTTCACCTGGTAAGGCGGCTCTTGTAGGTGTGACTCAACTTTCCGACCACTATCGTGGGAACCACATGGAAGAAACTACAAATAAAAATAATTCGAAAAAGAAAAAATCACCAAAAAAAATAATAAAGACAAGGAGACAGAAGGATACAAAACGGAAGGTTCTATACTAGAAATTTCAGACACTACCATGGATGATACTATATTTACCTCCACTCCATTTAAACAACTAGTAGAGAATACCAGAGGGTTTACCCCGACAAGAGTTCTAGCCAGGAGTCCAACGACTGACACTACGGGTAAACTACAAAGACAATGGTCAAGCTCAGCCCCGGATGCCATTGAAACGGTAGAAGATCTGGAAATCTTAGATTTTCAATTTGAACATGAGTTTCTGTCGCCCGAACAGCAAAGAAAAAGAAAGAGAACCCTAAACCTATCAGAAGCTGCATTGAATGCAAATGTGGGTACTAACATAAAGTCTCTAGCAGTAGCCCTGAAAGATCTGGCTGGGATAGTCAAAGGTAGAGACGGCATTAGATTGGAGGTTAAGACCGCGATCACAAAGACAATAAAAATATTTTACGACATGCAAAGAACCATAAAGAACTCTATGGTAGGAGATCCGTCCAACGTTCGAAAACAACCAGATGAAGAAACACAGAATAAAACTGGCGAAACACTTACAGTGGTAGTCAAGAAGACCCCGGAGACCCGCTCTATAGGCACACAGACTGGAAGTCCCGAAGAATTAGATACAGTGGAACTAGAAACCTGGAAGAAGAAAGAAATAAATTATGAAGACTTCAAAACACTCCAGGAAAGACGATGGAGCAACTCGATATTCCAACGAACGTCCCTAAGTAACACAAACATATTAAATGCAAAAGACACAGACATAGCCTGCTTTGTCCCTACAGATCTCAAAGTGGACAAAGGGCCCAGTAAACACATCTTAGACAGATATCAAGGCCAAGAAGGTATGAAGGAACAAGATCCTACCATAGGATCGGTGTTATACCTGGTGGTAGCCACCTGCCTGCCAGGCAATAAGGACAAACCTATTAATAAAATTTTAGAAGAGAAATTTATCTACCATCTAATAGACAAAGAAAAAGACGACAGCCCCATTAATTACGAAAATATATTCAATACACTAAAGGAATTAAAAGACATATCCCAACAAAATGACAGACACAAGATATCGATTACAAATGATACAATAGACCCGCACTTATTAAGAAGGATGACAGAGATCATCTTTAGAAACACAAAAGCTGAGATCATAATACATAGCAACCAATATAGAACAGAGAACAGAAAGTCTCAAAGTGGAACGGAAACGGTACTGGTCAGTAGCGACACAAGATCGTACGCAGAGACACTGAAAGCACTTAAAAACAACATTAATATTGACAAAGAAGGCTTCTCTATCGCAGGGGTTAAAGCCAGCAAGAAAGGAGAGGTCTTGGTTACAATCAAGGGAGACACAGCTAAGGCCTCCAGTCTGAGCACCCTGATAAATAACCGTATCACGAGCGCTAAGTCACTGGTATGTGGCTCTACCAAAAAAGTATTACATCTAAAACAGCTTGACGGGGATATAACAGCTGAAGACATTAAGAAGGCCATCGTAAAACACGTACCAGACACACTAGCTGAAGACATTCTAGTTAAAGCGCTGAGGCCTTCTTACGCGGGACGTCAAAAAATGCGACGGTGATCGCGCCGGCTGATATAGCAGATAAGCTTTTATCTAGTCGGACACTCCGAGTGGGCTGGGGTCAATGCCGCATTGTGGAGAGGGAAGACATAATGTAATGTTTTAGATGCAGGGAGTTTGGACACACAGCTCGGTCATGCGAGGGGATTGACAGATCAAAGCTCTGTCGGCGCTGCGGTAGCGAGGAACACCACAGTACACAATTCACTAATACAGAGAGATGTATCCTTTGCCTAGTAGAGGGTCACAGAGACGGCAGTCTCAAATGTCCAATATACCGAAAGGCGTTAGAGACAGCCAGGTTAAACAAAAAAAAACGAGAACAACAACGGCAGGAAAAACCCCTCAGACAAATAGTAACAAACAAATAGGAAACAGCCCAAATAAACGCACATAGTCCTTATATACCTATATCTACTCATATTTACAAACCTATATATATATATATATACGAACCAAATCTATTTATTCATTTACCTATATACACCTGTTTATACATATACACTTATTTATCTATCCTATATTTATAGCTATTTATTTATCTGTATACTCTTTATACACTTATTTATTTATTTATTTATATTTACATACATTTTAAACTAACCGCATAAGCTTAATTAATCTACTTACCTGTATATATAGCATCGTAATCTATCACAAGGAAATGACACCACAAATCATCAACAATGAAAGAAGAACCCTCAAGATACTCCAGATCAATTTAAATCATTGCAAACTAGCACAGGAACTGGTCACTCAAACCGCGACCAGCTCGAGGCGGATATTGTCATAATATCTGAGCCATGGTCCCCACAGACATACTGGTACAACGATGGATATAAGGGTTCCTCGATTTGGATCCCCCAAATCGGAAAGTTCTCAAGAATTCATGGATTATACAAGGGTAAGGGCATTGTAGCCATACAGCTGGAGACATACATTATAGTATCATGCTACTTCTCCCCAAATAAAACAAGGGAAGAATATAAAGAAAGAATCGCTGAATTGGAAAACTTTCTTAATTCGGTAGATGTAAGCAGGTGCATGTGCATCATTGCCGGCGATTTCAATGCTAAATCGCCTGCATGGGGTTCTTCAACTCTTGATGAGCATGGAGGAATAATCATGGAACTATGTAACAGCTGCGACGTAATCCCTACCCTCAGTGAGGGCACCTTTACCTTCGAGAGAAATGGCCACAGAACACTTATAGATTTCATGTTATGTGGAAAATCTGTGTTGGAGAACATCAGCAACAGCCGAATTCTGGAGGAATTTACAGCCTCAGATCACCGCTATCTTATGCATGAATTCTTGCTAAAAGAACGAAAAAAGAACAATATACAGAAAAACAAAAAGAAACCGAATATTAAGGCTTTCACTAGACTATACACACAATTGACAAAAATTGCAGATCCATTTACCATATCCACTACAGAAGACATTGATGCGTACATCCTATTACTGGAGGAAATCTTTGAAGACACCAGCTACCATCCAAAGGCAATGAAAAGAAAGGATATATGGTGGTGGAATAAGGATATAGCTGCATTAAGAAAAGAAGCCATAGCTTCACGCCGAGCTCTGCAGAGAGTGCGATCTAGGGGAAAAGCTAAGGAAATAATTGAGGTGTACTACGACAAACACAAAGCAAATAAAAAGGTTCTTAAAATAGCAATAAACAACTCCAAGAAAAAAGCATGGTCAGAGTTAATAGAAGGTGTTGATGCAGATATTTGGGGTAAACTCTATAAATGGATTATGGGCACAGTGGCAGGTAAACCTCCGCCCACTGTATTATCCGGTGAAGATACCAAGAAAGTCGTTGACTCTCTTTTCCAGACGTCACCAGACCCGGACATAAGTACTCCAAACAGAAATCCTATCACAGATTCCTATCCAGACGAACCGTTCTCAATAGCAGAAATATTAGAAGCAATTAAGGTTATTAAAAAGAAGGCCCCAGGTCTGGACGGCATAACATCCGAGGTGGTCAAGTTACTGGGAACGATAGCAGCTCCGCACCTGACCCATGTGATAAACGTTTGCTATAACCTGGGCTACTTCCCTAAACCGTGGAAGAAAGGCAGGCTGGTCCTTATTCCCAAAAAACCAGGACCAGATGGCAAAACAGGTTGGAGGCCCTTAACTATATTATCCAATGTCGCCAAAATACTAGAACACAGTATCAAAAGTAGATTAATGAAGTTAATAAAATTTGAGCAGAATCAATTTGGGTTCTGTCGCGGCAAGAGCACGATACATGCAATTGCCGAAGTTGTGAAGCGCTGGGATGCAGCTAGGGCAAAGCTCCGTCACTGTGCTATGGTTGCGCTCGATGTTAGAAATGCCTTTAATACCGTGAAGTGGCACAACCTGGAAAAAGCATTGATAAACAGAAATCTACCCAGAAAACTGTTCGACATATTAAAAAATTATCTAATAGATAGAGCAGTTGTCTACACGGACACTGCAGGAAAACAACATACAATAAATATATATGCGGGCTTTCCACAGGGTTCGGTGCTAGCGCCTTTACTCTGGAATATACAATACGACGAGTTATTAAAAACTACTCTTCCCAGAGGTGCATTTTTATACGGCTTCGCCGACGATGTGGCTCTGGTGGCCATAGCAGCCACGGCGATTGACTTATCAAATATTGCTACAGAAGCACTAAAAATAATTAGTCACTGGTTTGCAATTAATCAATTAGCGCTAGCACCAGAAAAAACTGAACTGCTACTGCTAACAGGACGAAAAGCTACACGCGGTATAAACATTAAACTAAAAGATAACACCCTTATCCCGCAAAAGACAGTAAGATACCTGGGACTAATGATGGAAGGCAATCAATTTTATACCTGTCATTTGAACTATGCAGTAAACAAAGCTGCCAAGGTAGCAGGAGCTCTAATAAGAATTATGCCGAACATCGGCGGAGGCTCCTACACCTCTAGACTAGTATATTACAAGGTAGTGGAGTCGGTACTACTGTATGCCGCTCCGATATGGGCAATAGTAGCAAGACGCGCGACGAAAGCCAAGATTATAAATAGACTTCAAAAATTGTCACTGGCAAGGGTGGTACGAGCTTATAGAACCACCTCCTTGGATGCACTTTGTGTGCTCGCGGGCGTTCCTCTGACTATTATGGCAGAAGAGAGACGACGTGTTTTTCTCAGATCTATAGACATCGACAGATCACTAGAGGAAATCTACCAAATACAATTGAAGAAAGTAAAAAAAGAAGAAAGACTCCACACGCTTAAGTTATGGCAAGACCACTGGAATAACTCCTGTCATGGACGAAAAACTTACGCCCTAATTCCTAATATACCAGACTGGATAGACTGGGGCCCCCAGATCTTAGACTTCCACCTGACGCAAATGTTGACCGGACATGGATGTTTTTCCGACTTCCTTTGTAAGATTGGTAAACGAAAGGACGATAAGTGTATCTCCTGTACTCGGGTGGTAGATGGTCCAGAGCATACCCTCCTCGAATGTCCAGCGTGGGACATACAAAGAGAGGAGCTGAGTAGACTGATCGGTCCTTTGAGGTGGGAAAATTTAATACAAAACCTTCGCGACACAAATAAAATGCCCCATATTAGACGTTTTATAAACGATATAATGACAATAAAAGAGAGAATGAACGCAAAATACAACAAGAGGAACGCACACGGAGGCGAGAGGCGAGAGGCGAGAAATTAGTAGTTCAAATTGTATATACATATAATTTATATTTTATAATTATTACTAAGTAATTAATAGTCAAAGATATATACAATGTATATATAGGATATATGGGATCTATCTATGTTTGGGATTGGCTGAATGCGCCGACACCGTGCGAGCGCTGATTAGCTGCTTCGTACGTCGCCGCGATAATGATAGTCGATGAGCAGCTCGCAGATCAGATGCCAGCACCGTCGGGCGTCGATGCAGATCGATTATCGACCGAAACAGAGCAGATCTACGATTGGCGAATCTCTCTGACGATCCGCGAATCCGGCGTGCGACAGTTGTTGTCGACGGCTCTCTTGCACAACACTCTCTCGTAATCCTTCGTACTATTAATACGTCGCGCGTCTCTTTGACCGGTATCGAAAAGGAAAGTCGATCACTTGTCGACATACGAGGAAGTGCAGTCGGGATTCGTACTATTACTCTAACATCAATCTGTAAATCATTCTTTATTGTGAAAGACCCAAACGCTTTAACTTGAGTCTAAACAGTTCAGTTTGTTATTGTGCAGTTCATGGAGAAGTGACGAACCCAAGTTGGGAAATAAAGTTATTGTTCTGTTCATTGACTCGTGCTCTCTCTTCTTGTCCGAAATATTTGGTCCTTCGAGCCGGATCCCGCGCTGCAGTCTATCTAATTCTCCATCGGAAGCTCATCTGGAGCTCAGTTGAAAGTGTAGTGCTTCAACCACGTGCAAGACAATGGCGGACCTTCTAGAAAACCAACGGACTCTCGCTCAAAGGATCTCTCGCGTTTCTGCCAATCTAAAGAAAAAGGGGAAAGCGAATCTTACTCCGGGAATTATTCGTACCGCCCACTCCTACGTGGAAAATTTATGGTCTGAATATTGCTCTGGGGATAAAAAAATCCAAGCAGCCGCTATGACAGATGCGAAAGTAAAGGACATCCCTTATTTCAAGGAGGACGAACACGGTTCGACAGAAATGAATTACTTAGAGGAGTGCGGTATTCTCAGTGATATGATAGCAGAATACGAAGCTGCTGGGAACGTTAAGAATTCTTCAAATTCGAACGTAACTGTCGCCGAGTCGGTCGCTCCAAGGTCACGCGCAGTGTTGCCAAAGATGGCTCTTCTAACGTTTGACGACAACTACAAGGACTGGCCAACCTTTCGCGATCTGTTCACCTCGCTCATAATAAAAGATCCAACGTTGTCTCCGGTCGAACGCCTCCACTACTTGAAGAGCTGCATGCGTGGCGATGCAGTTTCCATTCTCAAGAACGTTCCGACTACCGACGAAAACTTCGCCGTGGCATGGGAGAAACTGGGAACTCGTTACGATAATCTCCGTCTCTTAGTGCAAGCTCAAATAAGAGCCCTTGCTTCCTTGGCTCCTGTTAAAAGGGAATCCTATGCAGAAATGAAGAGACTGTACAACGAAACCTTCGATGCCATCGATGCTCTTGATAACCTTGGGCGACCAGTGACGAACGCCATTGACTGGATCGTCGAACTAACAGTCGAACGATGGGATCGTCAATCTCGCAGAGAATGGGAAGACTCTGTGAAACATCAAAAGGAACCTCCTTCACTTGAACAATTGAGGACCTTTATGCAAGGCAGGATACATACCTGCCGAGCTTTAGAGGCTAAGACTGAGGAACCATCCGAAGTCAAGAAACCTGCTTCTAAGTCCATCAAGGTTCATCAGGTTTCCAAGGCTCGCTCCTCGTCGCAAGCCTGCGGTCTCTGCCAAGGAAAACATTTCGTCCTGTACTGCGGTCGATATCAGAAGAAGACACCCTCAGAACGGAAGGAAACAGTGCGATCCTTGAATCTCTGCTTCAACTGCCTGGGAAAACATGTTTCTAGTGACTGCAAATCAAATAAGAGGTGTCAAAAGTGTGACGGACAGCATCATACCACGATTCACGATGCTTTCTCGAGCCAGGAGAGTACCTCTTCTGCAGCTTGCGTCCAGCAAGTATCCACACACGTGAGTCGATCTTCTTCCGTTCTGCTCAGTACCGCTCGAGTCACGGTTTCAGGCCCACGAGGACAAGGCAGCTTAGCCCGAGCGCTGATCGATCCAGGCAGTGAGGTCTCGCTTATCTCGGAAGCACTTGCTCAACGGCTGGGAGTCCAGAGGAGTCAGGCTCGGATTCCCCTTCTCGGAGTCGGAGGCGCCAAGGCTAAATTTACTAGAGGGAAGGCCAATCTGGTCATCACGTCAAATTACCTCCTAGATACTCAAATTCAGATTCCTGTCTATGTTATTACGGAACTTTCTAGATATCGACCTCGTAACCTACCCGCTCTTGCCGAGTGGCCTCATGTTCAAGGCCTGACTCTCGCCGACCCAGTCTACCACTTCGCTGATCCAGTGGACATCTTGCTGGGAGCCGACTCCTATAACCTTATTCTACTCGAGGGAGTCAAGCGAGGGCCTCCACACACTCCCGTGGCACAGGAGACCTCCCTAGGCTGGATCCTCACTGGCGGAGTCGAAACAGAGAACAGAGACGGAGCGGCGAGTAGAGCTGACGTTCCGGTACACCACTGTAACATAGACAGAGAATTAATTGAGTTTTTGACCAGGTTCTGGGAGCAGGAGGAGATAGATGGTTCAATCCGTGGTACTGCGGACGATCGCAGGGCGGAGGAACACTTCGCCGATACTCACCTACGACGGTCTGATGGAAGATTCATGGTGCGCCTGCCATTTGACAGCGCACCAGGGCTGGGAGACTCCCGGCGCATCGCGATGCGAACGCTAGAGACAATGAACGCAAAGTTCAGGAGATCCTCCGAATTCAAGCGAGCCTACACTGAGTTCCTGGAGAACTACGAATCCCTTGGACACATGGAAACGATGCAGCCTCAGAAAACGAGTGAAGGGTACTACCTTCCTCATCACGGAGTGTTGAGAGAAGCCAGCTCCACGACCAAGCTGAGAGTCGTGTTCAACGGCTCTATGCCATCTTCCAACGGGAAGTCGCTGAACGATTTCCTTCGCAGTGGTCCAAATCTTTTACCCAATCTGACGGACGTCTTGCTGAGATGGAGACGATACACGTACGTCTTCTCCGCTGATATAGAGAAGATGTACCGGCAGATAGTTGTACATCCTGAAGACAGAAAGTGGCAGATAATCGTGTGGAGACCTGAACAAGAAGGTGCAATTAAGGATTACGAACTGAAAACCGTCACTTACGGTCTAGCGTGTTCACCTTATCTCGCGATCCGCTGTCTACATCAACTTGCCAAGGTGGAGGAGTCGCATTACCCACTGGGATCGCACATCGTCTTGAAGGACGTTTACATGGATGACGTCCTCACGGGAGCGAACACCCTTTCGGAGGCTAGATGCAAGCAACGGGAACTCAGGGAGTTGCTCATGGCGGGCGGCTTCCCTCTTCGCAAGTGGGCCGCCAATTCTAAGAGTCTTCTAGAGGGACTCTCCAACGACGAGAGGAAGGGACTAGTCGAATGGGACTCGCCGACACTCCACAGCGTTCTAGGTATAAAATGGCTCCCCTCCTCTGATTGCTTTCAGGTCACCGCTGTACCGGCTCCCAGAAATGCTGAGTTCACTAAGCGAGCCGTGCTCAGCGGAACGGCGCAGCTGTTCGACCCTCTTGGGTGGTTGGCTCCAGTCACAATCTTAGCCAAGGTGCTGATCCAGTCCCTGTGGCTGCTGAAGGTCGATTGGGACACTCCCTTGCCGAAGAAGGAGGACTTACTTTGGAGGCAGTTCCAATTCCAACTCCCTACTCTACAGGATCTTCGGATCCCGCGATGGCTAGGAACCCGCGCTTTGAATCAGCACCTGGAAATCCACGGGTTCGCTGACGCATCCGAGCGAGCCTATGCTGCGGTAGTGTACTCTCGCACCATCAACTCGGCTGGAGTTCCCACAGTCTCGCTGATCGTGGCCAAGTCAAGGGTGGCTCCACTTAAACGGGATTCACTGCCCCGATTGGAACTCTGCGCCGCCTTCCTTCTTGCTAAACTAGTCGGACACGTCACTACTGTGCTCGATTGGCAAGGAGTAAATATACATTTGTGGTCTGACTCTTCCGTAGCACTCAGCTGGATCCAGGGTCATCCTTCGCGCTGGCCTACCTATCTGGCGAACCGAGTAGCCGAGATCCAGAGGATGCTGCCCACGGCCAAATGGAGACATGTTCGAAGCGCTGAGAATCCCGCCGATTGCGCTTCCCGAGGTTTGCTCCCCGCTGAGCTTCCTGATTTCGTTCTATGGTGGCGAGGACCCGAGTGGCTCTCCTCACCCGATCCTCTTCCTGAACCAATCAACCAGGAAGTGGAGCACGAGGCTGAGGAGCCAGAAGTCCACCACGTGACACGCAAACTGGAAAGCCCTTCAAGCAACTTAATCGAGCGGTTCTCAAATCTGACGCGCCTAATTCGAGTCCTTGCCTGGTGCCTAAGATGGGTGCCTGGAAGACAACAAGGAGAATCTGTCATCACAGCCTCGGAAATGCGAGGAGGAAAGACTATTCTTCTCCGATTAGAGCAGTCGACTCACTTCTCGGAGGATCTCCACAATCTTCGGAGAGATCTGCCCGTAGCGTCCAAGAGCAGACTCGCCAAACTTTGCCCATTTCTGGACAAGGAGGGGGTGCTGCGCGTCGGAGGCCGCCTACAGGCTGCCAATCTCTCCTACGACCGGACTCATCCAGCGATACTTCCGGATGAATCCCCCCTAGCTAAGTTGTGGGTCGAAGCTGCCCACAAACGATGCCTGCACGGGGGGACACAACTTACTCTGGCCACGCTACGCCAGGAGTGCTGGATTCTCAAGGGTCGTCAGTTGGTAAAATACTGTATCCACAGATGCACTGTTTGTATACGATGGAAAGGGCAAACTGCCCAGCCAAAAATGGGAAATCTTCCCGCAGCTCGAATAACACCCACTCGTCCTTTTTTCAGAGCGGGAATTGATTACGCTGGGCCCATACAAGTTCGAGCTGGTCGGGGTCGTGGTCAGCGCACCTCGAAGGGCTATATCGCGGTCTCCATCTGCCTTGCAACCAAGGCAGTGCACCTGGAGGCTGTGTCGGATGGATCCACTGAAACCTTCCTAGCAGCTCTCAAGCGATTCATATCGCGGCGAGGTCGTTGTGCCGAACTTTATAGCGACTGCGGGCGGAACTTCATTGGTGCCAATCATGAACTACGCGCTCTACTACGAGAATCCACTCAACAGGGCGGTGGTCCATTCGCTGCCGCCTCCCGGGAAGGTATCGTTTGGAAATTCAATCCCCCGTGTGCGCCACACTTTGGCGGAATCTGGGAAGCGGCGGTCAAATCGGTAAAACATCACCTCCGCCGGATCATCGGAGAGCAGATATTGTTTTTCGAGGAGCTGGCCACGCTCCTGGCGGGTATAGAAGCTTGTTTGAATTCTAGACCCTTACAGCCTTTATCTGACGACCCTGGAGATCCAGCCGCGCTAACACCGGGGCACTTCCTCATCGATGAACCACTCACCGCCATTCCTGAGCCCAGCCTCGAGGATCTTCCAGTTTCCCGGTTATCTAGGTGGCAACTAATCCAACAGTTGCAACAACACTTCTGGAAACGCTGGTCGCTGGAGTACCTGAACTCATTGCAAACCAGAGGCAAATGGCGGAAGAGTGGAATTTTAATTCGAGAAGGGTTCCTCTGCTTGATTAAGAGCGAAATTTTGCCTCCTACGCAGTGGCCTCTGGCGCGCGTTGTTCACGTGCACCCGGGACCAGACGGTGCAGTTCGAGTTGCAACAGTCCGCACTGCAACTTCGGAATTTAGTCGCCCTGTTCACAAGCTGATCCCTTTGTTGGCACCGGCAACCGAGGTGAATGATGCTGGAGGAATCCTCGAGGCTGGACCCACAGGCGGCTCTTCCGACTCGTAACTGCATAAGAGGCACCCGCGTTTTTAACATCGAGCCTACTGTATGTTCAGGGATTTGATCTCAATTCTTTAGCTTCTCCCTTATCTTCATCACCTCACTTTCTTTCATCAGGCACCTTCACTCACCTCTGTATCACGCTTCATCCGCATTGTAATCTCTTGAAATCACTTCATTTAGCGATCACTGATTCACTTGTTCTAACTACACTGCGCGGTGTTAGCCCATTCAGTTTCTCGTTCATTCCGCAACGTTTTAGCTTCCCTGATTTGCATGGCAACGGATCAGTTTCGTCATTGGCTGACGAGGCGGGCGGAATGTTTCGGATTGGCTGAATGCGCCGACACCGTGCGAGCGCTGATTAGCTGCTTCGTACGTCGCCGCGATAATGATAGTCGATGAGCAGCTCGCAGATCAGATGCCAGCACCGTCGGGCGTCGATGCAGATCGATTATCGACCGAAACAGAGCAGATCTACGATTGGCGAATCTCTCTGACGATCCGCGAATCCGGCGTGCGACGGTTGTTGTCGACGGCGAGCTGTTCAGCGAACCTTCTCTTGCACAACACTCTCTCGTAATCCTTCGTACTATCAATACGTCGCGCGTCTCTTTGACCGGTATCGAAAAGGAAAGTCGATCACTTGTCGCCATACGAGGAAGTGCAGTCGGGATTCGTACTATTACTCTAACATCAATCTGTAAATCATTCTTTATTGTGAAAGACCCAAACGCTTTAACTTGAGTCTAAACAGTTCAGTTTGTTATTGTGCAGTTCGTGGAGAAGTGACGAACCCAAGTTGGGAAATAAAGTTATTGTTCTGTTCATTGACTCGTGCTCTCTCTTCTTGTCCGAAACAATCTATTTATATGGGTAATTTTATGACACAAAAGTTGTAGAATAGACAAATAAGAAGAAAATGCAGAAAGGGCTTCCTATGTCTGCGCGTAGTAATGCTTATAGGCGGGTCCGCGTAGGGAATGGGTACCTTTCTCGCGATTAGAACGTTAGGTGTAGAGGAGGAGGGGTTTTTAGGGGTAAACAACACCGGAGTCCCTCACGACGTACGTAAAGTATTTTCCCCTCCTCGTAAAAAAAGGTGCCTCTGAGATACGTACGGACCGTGGTTTGTCCTTCAGGTGCTTCTGAGGGAAAACCGCGGCGCCTACGCTGCGTCGGGCCGTGACCTGCGAGACCGTATCCTGTCACCTCCCACCTTCCAGCGCAAATCCGAAGAGACTCCGCGAAGTCTCGCGCCGTCCGATACCGCGTTCCGCACCGCCGAACTTCGGGAACCGTTTCCGCGAAAGCGCGCGCCGTGTACCGGTTAGTTGTTAGTTGTTTCCGACCGCCTGACCGCTTTTATAATTACCGTCGGATTATTTTTTTCTGTTCATTACTAGACCAGGGACGCCGAACCAGCTAGCGAGCAGTCGTAGGCTCCGTCCGCCGACATCGCGGTCATCATACTACTTTTTGTTACGCGGCCGGATTCGCCGGCCTGCACGAAGGATCATTTATTTGTTTTATACATTCTTTCTCTAATACTCGCAGTGCGAGAATAAAGTTCAGTTTTACCCGATTTCGCCTTCACTTCATTAATTTACCCGTCAGAACCCTGGTCGACTCCTGAGCTACGAGGCATCGCGAAATCGGAACGTTACAAATTGATTGTTCACATAATTTCTGTTTAAGTATGTCAAATGCCTTTTGTTGAGAGTCGGTCCAATGGAAAGGAATATCTTTTTTTGTCAGCTCTGTCAAAGGTTTACTGATTTTTGCAAAGTTTTTTACAAATTTCCTATAATATCCTGCAAGTCCTAAGAATGATTTTACTTCAGTTGGAGTTTTAGGAGTCTTGAAATTTTTGACTGCTTCTATTTTTGCACTATTAGGTTTTACTCCGTCTTTAGATATCGTGTGCCCTAAATATTCAAGTTCCGGTCGTAAATATTCGCATTTGTCTGGCTGTAATTTAAGTCCTACGTCTCTTAATCTTTGAAATACGATAGCCAAATTTTTATTATGTTCCTGAAGACTTGATCCAAATATAATGATATCGTCCAAATAAACAAAACAATATTTACCAATTAAACCATTTAATGCTCTGTCCATCATACGTTGGAATGTTGCTGGGGCGTTTTTGAGCCCGAAGGGCATGCGTCTGTATTGGAAGTGTCCGTCGGGTGTGGAAAAGGCTGTGTATTTACGGGATTGATCGGCCATGGGAATTTGATGGAAACCAGATGAAAGATCAAGTGCAGAGAAAAATTTTGCCTTGCCTAAGTGATCTAATATATCTTCAATATTTGGTAAAGGATACGCGTCTTGATCGGATTGTTCGTTCAATTTTCTAAAATCGATTACAATTCTCCATTTATGTTTTCCAGATGAGTCCGTTTTTTTCGGTACCACCCATACAGGTGCGTTGAAAGGGGATTCACTGTGTTCTATGATTCCCTTTTCAAGCATTTCGTTAACTTGTCTATGAATTTCAGCCTTGTGACATTCCGGAGGTCTATATGCTTTAATATTAATTGGTTTTTCTGACTTTAGTGTGATACAGTGCTGAGTGAGACTGGTTTGTGGCAAAGGGTCAGTCTCTAGTGCGAAAATATCGGCGTAACTAATTACAATTTTCTCAATGGTTTCTCGTAGTTCTTTTTCTATATGATCTGTCCTAATTTTTTATTTTAATTCCTGGATTCTATACGGGTTATCGTTTTCAATTTCAAAATTTGAGGTAGAAATTTCGTTGTTACCTGGATTGATGTAGCAAACCTTGGTTGGTTGATTATTCCAATTGACTGATTTTATTACGTACTCCGATGGTCTCAAATGGATCTCTCCAAATAGTGGTAGGCGGTTATGGCCTAAAATTAAATGAGTGTTGTTTAGGTTATAGTCATACTGCTGTAAAAATGGTTGGCCAATTATTCCATCCTCTTTAAGGGGAAAGTCGTCGGATACTATATGGAAAATGTGGGTCTTTTTGAAGGATGTTAATTCAATGGAGTTTTTGGATATATGTTTGTCATTGCCCATGTAAAATATTTTAGTATATGGAATTAGATTTTTGTTATGTGATATGCAAGACTCTTTGATTAGATTGATTCCTGCTCCGGTGTAGATGAACAAGCTTCCTTCTCGTCGCATTCCTCGGAACTGTCCTCGTATGTGTTGTAGTTGTCCTGGTACGTAGTTGACTCTGGTTCGCTCCATTCCTCCAATGGTTCTTCGTCCGTTGTTATGTTGTTCAGTCTGGGGGGTAGTTTGCCGGACTGAGTGAACTGAAAATTTTGACTCTTTGCGAAACACTTATCGCGAGTGTGTCCGATTCGTCCGCACTTGTCACATTTCAAATTTACGCGTGAGGCTAGTGGCATATTTTGGAACGGTGGGTTACGCTTATCTTCTTGTCGTCTTGGTGCATTTGCCTGGATCATTGGCCGTCGGGGTGGTCCTTCCCTTGAAGCTTCCTTCAACCATAGTTCCATGTCAGCGGCCATTTGCTGGGCATCGGCCATGGTCTTTGGATGACTCGGTATCACTAGACGGCCTATATCAGGTTTTAGGTTTTGCACGTATGTGCGTGTAGCGGCATCTTCTTCTTCTTCTAGCGCTATGTGTCGAGCCGTTGGCTTATTGTGCTTGTTTTGCACAGCGTAATATAATTCGTTTAGTTGTTGACGAAACCGGAGGTTGTATGATTGGACGGTTTCAACATTGCCCTGTTCTATATTGCTAAGTTTGCTGCGGCAGCTGCCTACAGTAGTTGGTGTAGTAACGTTTCGTCGTAATGCGGTATACAACTCTTCGTAGGTGTTAATGGAAATAAACCGTATGCTTCTCTCAGCCTGGTCAACTATCTTCTCGGCTAAAATTAATTTTAGAAGCATTTGTTGGTCAGCACATGCATTTCTTGCGTACTTTATGTTGACAATGAAGTCTTCTACTCCCATGTCATCTCTCCCTTTCAGAGGTTTGATGACTCTAACGATGTCCTTTGCTCGTTGGAGTACAGGATCAGAGTTGTTGGTCCTTGGGTTAGACGTCATTCTCACCGTTCGACCAGCCGATCCATGGTTAGGAAGACGTGATCTGGGCCTTGACACGGCTCCGCCTTCTTGTTCTTCTTCGTCGCCTTCTTCTTGACAAGTCGTTTGATTTCGGCGCTCATTTTCCGAGATCGCGCTTGTTTCTGCACTTGCATTTGACGGGCCAGTTCTCGGATTTCGGAAGCTCGTTTCTGATTCTCTCGATTTATCGTCTCGAAATTCTTTGTAACATGTTCTTCCAATTTATAGAACTTGTCCAAAATCATTTTCAATGCAGATTCAACAGAATTTGCCATTTTTGGGCTAATAATAATTATTTCCTCGTCTGAGTCTAGGACGGGAGTAGGATCTCTATATTGAGAAAAAGCCACTTCGCTCACCTGTTTATGTTCCGGTTACTGTTGGTTTCTCGTTCTCAGGCGCTCGTAGTCCCTCGAAGTCGCACAGCTCTCGTAGTCTGAGGTTCTTCAAGTTTTCGAACGACGGATTGAACAGTATCCTGGCAGAATCGCCAAAAATGTCACGCGGCACAATCGAGGAAAGAAGAAAACTAACGTATAGTCATCGAACTAACACTCGTGCTTTAGCGCGATTGAAATAAAAGAAAGATTAACTCGTGAAAAGATATATCTTACGACTCTTAAAAGGTGAGGTGAAGCGAAATGACATGTGTTCGTGGGAAAAGACAATCTTTTTATTACCATCGTTACAGTGGCTCATCGGGCATATATAATGGGTCTTATCGGCGCATAGTGGGGGGTATCGATTGGGTCTCAGGTGAATTGTCTATCGAATGGTTTTCTTATCAGCATGTCGTGGGGATATCGATTGGGATATTCATTGAGGTGTCAGTTGAGGTATCGGTTGAGGTATTGATTATGTTTCGAATCGCATATGGTTACACTAGCACCCCAATCAGCGTCTGAAAAACCAATTAAATTATGACCCGTTTTAGTGAAGATTAGTTCCATGTCCTTTGTACTCTTCAAGTAGCGCAAAATACGTTTTGCGGCCTTACAGTGCTCTTCGCCCGGGTCTTCATTAAATTGACTGAGGGCGCTTACTGCGTGAGACAGAGATGGGCAGTATCTAAATACAAAATTATTCAAATAAGTTCTAGATAAAATAACCTGTATCTTTTGCCTTGTATTCGAAGTCGATTGCAGCGCCACAATGTATCTGTAACTTCATCTGTCGAGCGCTGCGGTTTGGAGAGTTTATTCATCTGTCTCTCCGACGATTTTCTGGTTATCTTCGACTTTTATTTGAGAGTCGAATACAGCGCCACGATGTATCTTACAGTTGTATCTGTCGTTAACTTGCTTGCAGAGTTATCCGTCAGATTTTATTTGAAGAAATAGATTCGTAATCATATGGATTATTTGAATCCCCAGATGTCGCGCGAGATTTATCCGTCATCTTGTATTCGTTATTTGAAGCTCGATTTAGCCAGACGATTTATTTGACGCTTGTATTTGTGACGAGTAACTGGAAGAGATGAAAATCACATGTATCTTTATTTGATTTCAAATACACTGAGATCTTGATGCGACGTTGCCACGTCGTAATACATATGTAATGTAATACGAGGAACGTATTTACATTTACAGTGACTTTCATTATTTTTCCATATTCGGATACTCTAATAAGGACTATAACAATTGTTTAAACAAATACATTTGTATTATTTAAACGATTGGTTACACAAACCATTTTTATTATTTAACCAATGTTTAAACAAATAGAGTTCCATTATTTGGACGATTGTTTAAACAAGTACATTTGTATTATTTAAACGATTGTTTAATCAAACAAATTTTTATTATTTAAACACATGTTTAAACAAATAGATTTTTATTATTTGGACGATTGTTTAAACAAATACATTTTATTATTTAAACAGATGTTTAAACAAATAACTGTTTATTATTTAAGCAATTGTTTAAACAAATAAATTTTTATTTTGTACATATTTATATATATATATATATATATATTTATAACAATATATTAATTTATGTATATATCGGGGACCGTACAAATAAGCTTACGCGACAGGTGAGCGACCGTCGCGTTGCATCGCCGTGGGTTTACGTGTAGTGAAGTTAGTTTAACACATGCTTGTGCACGTGTTTGTAATAGAGTATTCCAATTAATAAAAAGCTTGTGTAAGTGATTCGGTAACTTCAGCCACCTGTCACGCCATTGTGTTGGTGAAATTTGTCACTGTCACAGGTAAGTTTTTATTTTATTGATATGATATAATTTCCATTATTTGTAACAATATGTTGACATTTTCAGGTAACCTGTCAAATCCTGATTTCCGATGACTTGGTATTGTGTTGGTGAAACTTGTCACTGTCATTTCAGGTAAGTTTTTATTTTATATTTATTTTCTCAGACATTGAAACATTACTGACAAAAGGAAAATTCAAAAATATTATTAGGTTGGAGAGAAAATTCTAGCGTATTTTAAGGGGGTAGTATACCCTCGATTTGTAACTAGAAAATTACTAGAATTTTACTAGAAAAATGGCTCGAAACGTGGGTTTGCGCGAATCGGTTGTTTGTCCTTATTTGAGCTAATTGTGGGCTGGGTGAGGGCTCATTCGAAAGAGGAAGGTTCATCACACACGGGTCTGGTCATGGTTTTAACGAGATTATGTTTATATCTAATAATATGAGTGTCCAAAGTAGAGTAAAAATCTAGGAAAAAAACCAGCAGATTTCAATGCATTTTTCTGTCTCGAAAAGACTTTTTGACTTATATTATGACCAGACCCGTGTGTGATGAACCATCCTCTCTAGAATGAGCCCTCACCCAGCCCAAAATCTGCTCAAATAAGGACAAACAACCGATTCGCGCAGACCCACTTTTTCGATCGAAAATCTAGTAAGATCCTAGTAAATAGCAAATATCTAGCAAATAACTAGAATCTTACCAGATTTTCGATCGAAAAAGTGGGTCTGCGCGCTGTCGGTTTTTGTCCTTATTTGAGCAAAGTTTGGGCTGTGTGAGGGCTCATTCTAAAGAGGAAGGTTCAACGCGCTGCGCCCTGGTCATCTCATAAGTCATAAAGTCTTTTGGAGACAGAAAAATGCATTGAAATGTGCTGGTTTTTTTTCCTAGATTTTTTCTCTACTTTGGGCCCTCATATTATTAGTTATAAACATAATCTCGTTAACCTCGTAACCAGGGCGCAGCGCGTCTAACCTTCCTCTTTAGAATAAGCCCTCGCTCAGCCCAAAATTTTCTGAAATAAGGACGAAAACCGACAGCGCGCAAACCCATGTTTCGAGCCATTTTTCTAGTGAGATTCTAGTTCCTTTCTAGTTACAAATCGAGGGTAGACTACCCCCTTAACTTTAACACTAATCCTACCAACAGCGGTCAAGATGACCAGTTCCAGATTTTTTATTTTACAATTAGAAAGTTAATAATACTGATTTCATAAGAAACAATTGTATAGATATCTTTAGTAGTGCACATATTACAATAGGAGCCATACAAAGTCTAAATAAAATCAATCTTATCATTTTTATAAGGGAACATGTGTACCAGTTACTTTTGAGGCTCGGTAGGTTTAGCGTTAAAGAAAACATTTGATTCAATTTATAAAAATACATGTTTAATATTATTCAATTATATAATTTTCATTATTTGTTACAATATGTTGTCATTTCTCAGATAACCTGTCAATTCCTGTTTTCCCATGACTCGCTAGTTAACATGTGTTTTTGATTTACAAGCAAAATTACCTGTTTATTTAAAATACGACATGCTTTCCCTCCAACCTAATATATTCATGCTAAAAATCTTCCCGTTTATTGGACAATGCTTTTCACCAAGAAATTCTAATTTTTAGATGCAGCGAAGATATCCAAAACATCAGTTCATCAGAAAGAAAATAGTATTTCCATACAGATGTGGCTTACATTAGCGGAGGACCATGGAAAGAAACAAAACAGTTTCAAGAGATTTTTAATAATAAAATTTAAAATTTATATTTTATAATTATATAAATAAATATATTGTTATAAATATACATATACATATAGATAAGTATATTGTTACAAATATATTGTTATGTATTACTGTATACATATATTAGTGTTATACGTATATGCGCGATTGTATTGTATTATACTATGTACCTAATGTGTTTGTAATAAATGAAATTTTGATTCAATTTAAATTTTAAATTAAAATTAAATTTAAATATCCTATAAACGTCCTGTAAATGTCTTGTTAACACTTTATCTACCGGAAGCCTATTAATAGGATTTTCAATCATTGTGCTGTACCAAAAGAAAGCATAGAAATTTTCTTTTACATTGCAATCTTAAATGAAAGTATTATGATAGATGACGATATTGTGGGTGACTTGTTAGTTCTCAATAAAAATTGCTGTTGCCATTGAAGGTTCCATTAAAAAGTGTTTAGCCATATGTCATAGATTTCTTAAAATTATGCAATAATCACCGGTTGGTAATGTGTTAACGTTCTGAATATGTCCAGCTGTACATCCAAATAACGTCTGTATGTCCCCAGATACGTTAAACGATTGTTTATAAACAGTTAAATTTTTATTATTTGATCAAATATGTAAACCAATAATATTTTATTACTTAAACGATTGTTAAAACAAATAAATATTTATTATTTAAACAATTTTCGTCATTTACAACAAACAAATATAAACAATTATCATGTTATTTGACGAGAAAATATTGTTTTAAATATTACTGACAAATATAAACTGAATTACTTTATTAATAACATATTATTTCTTTCTTTTACCAATTCCTTCCCTTACTTATGACTTGTATGTATTTAGTTAAATGCATCTATATGGTGTGAGGTACAAAATTAAATATTGACAATACTTCACAACTTTGACAATATTTCGTACATAACCGTGGTAACGTTTAACCTTCAAAAATAAGAAATTTTAGGAGCCTACAAGCTCCCCTTGTTCTATGAGCTCCACAGTTTTTAAACCGTTCATTTGTACATTTAGTATTACGATTTGGCAACGTCGCATCAAGATGTATTTGAAATCAAATACAAATTACGAATAAAGATACATGTGATTTCATCTCTGAGAAATACTCGTCACGAATAAAAAAATTGAATAAATCATCTTGCTACGTCGAGCTTCGAATACATCTGAAGGTTAAGATGAAATCGTCCCATTGAAATCTCACAGATACATTTCCAATAGCCAAAATCTGACAGATACAACCGCAAGATACATGGTGGCGTTGCTTCGACTCTCAAATAACTGTGAAAGATACACTGAAAATTCTCACGCTGTATCAGAGAGTATATGAGAGTGCTCACGCCCGGGTTTTGGCCGTGCCCATATAGTGCTGCCCCCTACTCTAGTACTTAGCCTGGATCAGCTCCTTTTTTTTTTTTTTTTTTTTTTTTTTTATTGTTTATAGTATAGGGTGTTTAATACTTTATGTACATGCCCCGGGATCATCGCAACCCCGGGGTGTGTGGGACTCCCTCAGCTGTGACCTTGAAAATGTCAAGGAGCACGTGCAATGCCTGGGTGACGCTGTGCGGGGTAGTGCGATACACAGTGTCACGGGGTATACCCACTAACACTCACCCTACACTGGAGATCCTCCACTTACCATTGGGAAGGTCCGACCGGAACTATCCGAAGATTTTACTTCAGCCTGACCTGGGGTTCCTCCGTTGTTGTTGTCCGATTCTGTGTCTTCTTCTTCTTCTGTGGTGACTCTACGTCATCTTTAACTTCTTATGGGTCGACTCTACGTCGTCTTCTTCTTCTTATGCGTCGCTATCTCTTCTTTCTTCGTATCCTATCTCTTCTTTCTTCGTATCCTGTGGTCCTATTTGGTTGTTGCGTTCGTTTCCGTGTGTTTGTTGCGTGGTTAGTGACTATTATCTTTATTGTGTTTTGTATTACGTGTACCACCGGTTTCCCCTTCTTGTATCCTTTCTGTAGTCCATTTAGTCTGTGTTATCTGGCGTTCTATAGCCGTTTCGGTTTTCCTTCCGAATTGGATATCTATCATCTATATTTTCAGTGCTTATTCCGTGTGCGATGTGTTCGTTGTAGTTGGTTATCCTTCTACTATCTTCTGTTTACTTTTAATATTGACGTTTCTATTTTGCATTAGCGTTTTGCCCTCTGGTGTCTGTAAGATCTATGTTTACTTCGTTTTGATTGGTTTGCGGTTTTACGGCTACCATGTTGTCGTTTATGTTGGTAAGGGCGTCATCTTGTACTTCTTTGACGTCTGTTCGCACGTGTTTTGGTTGTTGCAATTTGTTTGCCTGTTTGTGTGTTCTGAGATTGTTGGTCAGCGTTTCGTATTTGGCGAGGAGTTCCGGTTTTGTTGGTTCCTGTCGGTCCTGTTGCAGTGTTATTGCTAGTGTGGTTACTGTGTCTGCTGTTTAGTTCCTCGAATCTTTTCCTGCGTTCTTCTCTCTGTCTGTCATTTTCTGTTTGTTGTTTATCCTTCATAATGTAGCTGCATAGGTTTTGGAATTCCTTCCAGGCTTCGTCGGATTTGTGGATAACATCAGAGAATTTTTTGATGTCGTACGGGTGGGTAATATCATGCTTTTTGCAGAATTCCTCTCTTTCCGCTTTCCATCTGGGACATTCTGTTAGTGTGTGTCTTGGTGTATCCTGTGCGTCGCATTCGAACCAGCATTTGTCCGTAGCGCATCGGTTTATTTTATGCAGGTAGCTTGCAAAGATTCCATGTCCTGTGAGGAGTTGTATCGTGTAGTGGTTGATATTTTGACGCTGGACGGAGAGCCATTTTCCCATGTCCGGAATCCACTCATAGAGGAGCTTAGATGAGAATTCTTTATCCCATTTCTCCTGTAGGTTTCTGAGAGTATTTAATCTTTCTCTTTCTCTCTGTCTTTTCCTTTCTCCTTTTAATTGATCCTGGCGGTCTTGTAAGATTACTGTTGTCGGTGTTGTATTTCTTTGCGGTGTTCCCTCGTTGGTTGTCCGTGGTGTGTTTGGTTGATTGTTGCGTTCGTTGTTTGAAACAATTTGGTGTTCTACTATCCTCCTTCTGATGTTTCTTCGAGTTCTCAGAGCTGGACCTGGTATTCTTGACTGAAGGTGGGTGTTCGGCGGTTCTGATCCCTCTAGGAATTGAAGTTCCCATGTTGCGAGCTTGTGTCTCTCTTTGATTGTCTCTATTATGTTCGGGATTCCAGTAAGTATATTCAGGTATATTAGAGGGGTGGTCCTATACGCTCGCACCACTCTTACTAAAGCCAGTTTTTGCGATTGTTGTAGGAGTCTGCAGTTCCTTCTAACCTCAATGGCCTTGGCCCATGTAGTTGCGGAGTACATTACTATGGATTCGAACACGTAATAGTACAAGTGTCGAGCCGGTGCTCCTGGACCTCCTATGTTCGGTGTCAGACGTGCTAGGTAGTTTGCAGCGTTTGTTGCCTTAGCCGTGCTCTTCTCAACTTGCGTGAAGTACCTATTATTTTTTTCGAGGTAGATTCCAAGGTATCTGATACTCTCTGCTGGTGTAATGATTACGTCCTCTCTGAGTTTGATTTCAAACGGTGAGTCTATTCTCTTTCTATTTAGTAGGGTCATCTCCGTCTTTTCCTTTGCTAGCACTAGTCCTTTGGTGCCCATCCATCTTTCTATTGTATCTATTGTCGTTTTGATATCGTTTTTCATTTTTTCTAGATTTCTACTGGAAACCAATAGTGCTGCGTCGTCTGCGTAGGTGATGATGTTGACGGTTTTGGGTATTTCCAGTTTGTATATGTCGTCGTATGCGATGTTCCACATCGGCGGTGCTATTATAGCTCCCTGAGGCACTCCGCGGTGAATCTCTCTTTTAATCGTGTAAGATTTGTTTTGTGGTTCGTAAATCAGCGATCTATTTGACAGATAATTGAATAAGATTTTCTGTAGGTTTGCAGGGAAACCTCTCGTTGTTATTGCATCTCTAATGGCCTTCCATGTCACCGAGTTGAACGCATTCCTGACGTCCAATGTTACGATCGCTGTGTAGTGTGCTTTCTTTGTGGCAGCGTCACGGAAGTTTGTTGCTGCAGTGATGGCATGAATCGTGCCTCTGTTCTTACGGAAGCCAAATTGGTTTTTGTGCAGCGGATTAGTCTCCAAGTGTTCTTCCATTCTGTTTTTGATTAGTCTCTCCAGTATCTTTGCCCAGGTGCTTAGTAAGGCAAGTGGTCTGTAGCTGCTTGGTACGCCGTCCGGTTTGTTCGGCTTCTTGATTAGGATCACTTTTTGTACCTTCCATTGATTGGGGAAGTATCCTGTTCTTAGGCACGAGTTCATGATTTTTGTGATCAGCTGTGGGTTCGCGTGTACTATAGATTTACATATAGGCGCGCTCATATTGTCTCTGCCGGGTGCCTTTTTGTTGTTAAGGTCGTTTGTTATTTTCGTGATTTCCTCTACTGTGACAGGTCTGAATGCGACTAGCTTCTGTGTGTGCATGTCGTATGTATCGCCGTTTGGCTGTGTTATGTATGTTATTGGAACACCGATGGAAGTATCAGGATTTTCTGGGTCCATGATATCTTTATTTCTTCTTTGTAGACATAGCTCTGGCTTGTCTTCAGGGAAGAGTGCGTCTAGTGTTGCTGAAGCGGCATCTTTGGTGATGATTGGTGCCTGCTTCTTCTCTTTGATCAAGTTTCTGATTATCTGATAGGGTTTGCCCCATGGGTTGTTCTTCAAGCTGCAGATGAATTTTTCCCAGGACTGTGCCTTGGCTTTCTTGATTTTATTTTGAAGAGTCAGTCTGTTCTTGCAGTACTTTACCCTGGCTGTTGCCACTTCCGGGTGCTCTTTATTTCTTCTTTTCTTTAGAATTTTTAAGTATTTCCTTCTGGTGTTATTTGTGAGGCTTCTTAGTCTTTTTATATCTTCGCACCACCAGTGGTTTTCCTTTTTATTCTGGAACATCTTTGATCGGACTAGAGTTTTGCTACAGGTTTCGTTTATTGCTGTTTGAAAAACTGTGATTTCCTGTTCTATTTTACTATAAATTCTTGTTAGGTCGTTTTTGTTGTAATAGTGATCTAGCGTCTTGATTTGGCTTAGTCTCTTTATAAGCTCAGCGTGTAATTTCACCTTGTTTTTTTCTGTGAGCTTCCATTTTGTCGGGTCTAGTAGAGATCTACGTGGCATATTTGTTGCTGAGTCCATTATGTATTCGATGTAAAGGTGATCCGATTCTGTATTTTCTTTGAGGATTTCTGCTCTATTGAATTTTTTGTAGTTTGCCGTAGGTGCGAAGGCGATGTCTATTTTAGAATTTCGTCCGTTTCTGTTGAAGGTGTAGGTACCTATGGTTTGTATTACTTTGTAGTTATTTTCGTGGATTGCCAGGGCCAGGTATTTTCCTCTTTGGTCCAGTCTCTTATCACCCCATTCCGGGGAGTGGGCATTGAAGTCCCCGGTGACTACAAAGTTATTGTCCGTCCTGTTTAGGAGTTGTGTGAAGAGTTCGTCTACTATGTGTTTGTATTCTTCGAATTTGCAGTTTGGTGAGATGTACGTGGAAAAGTAGTAGGTATCTCTTATGTAAACTGCTACCCAGTGGTCTTCTATGATGTTCCGGTCTTGGTAGTGCCAGATCGTGGATCTATACCCGACTTGGACTGCTGCAGTGTTTTTCTTATTGTATATCCATTTTCTATTTTTTATTGTCGGTTCGGTAATCGCTATCACGTCGTATTCCATATGGGATTGTTTGAACTCAAGGTTTGTTGTCGCTCGGTAGGTGTGATTTAGATTTATTTGTAGCAATTTGATCGATGTTCCAGCACTGCTCCTTTTCCCTGTTGTGCTTCCATTTCTTTTTTCTTTTGTCTCTATTTTATGGTTTCCAGAATGAGCCGGGTTGCTTCTTATAGGTTTTTCACATGCTCTTTGTAAGACGGGCAGTTTAAAGAGCCTGTAACATGTAGGCATTTGTTTTGAGAATATCCATTTTCCTTACAGAGTCTGCAGCTAGGTGCATTAGTGCATTTTTCCATAAGATGGCCTTCTTCGCTGCATTTTCGGCAGACTATATAGTTAGCTGGTTTGTTGCAGTTTGTTGTTTGATGCTCGAGAGAGTGGCATCTGTTGCACCTGTTGATGTTGGGAAGGATCTTGATTTTTGCGATAGAGTATCCTAATCTCAGCCTTTCTTTGCTTGCAATGTCTATCTTTTTGTCCGGGGTAGGGAATCTGACAATGAATTTTTGAAGTCCGTTGTTGTTTGTGTATTTTTTAATAATTTTTATGTCTGAAGTATTGCCTTTCAACTCTAAGTATTTGAACAATTCTTTCTGTATCTCGTCCTCTGTGATGGAGGGTTCTACACTGTCTATCTCTATTGTAGTGTTCTGTACTTTTTTGATCACCGGGTACAAGTTATCGGTGGCTGCTTCTACTTGTGCTCTGATTTTTTCTGCGTTTGCGTTCGCCGTGATTTCTATAAGAAGATTACCTTCTCTCGTTTTCCTGACGTTAGTGATTTCCTTGGGATCAAGTGTCTTTTTGTTTTTGAGTTCTGTAAGGATCTCAGCGAAAGTTTTATTTTTTTCTCTTCCGTTTTCCTTTTTATTTTCGGCGTCGGGTGTTCCTATTTTAGTGTTGATTATTATGGCATTGTTTCTCTTGGAGGCCTGTATCTCAAGTTTCTTAATTTGTTTGCCCTTCTTTTGTTCTAGTCCATCTGAAGTGGAGGGCGCAGACTTCCTGGCTACGTCCGCCCACGAAATTTTGTTAGTGTTGTTTGCAGGTGTTCTGTTAGTTGCGTTAGTATCTTTGTCTGTCACCTGTTTAGAAGACGTTTCTGTATTGTGGTTCGGTTGGCCGAATATGAACATATGTGAGTTTTTAGTTGTTTCCGTTTTCGTGGATCTCTTATGTTTACGTGTCTGTGTTCTGAATCTGTCTTTTGCGGGGGTGGCTTCATCGTTCGTAGTATTGGTTTCATTGTCTGCGTCTGAGTCTCTTGTTTCCGTTTCCTGGACTCTCCGTATTTGTTTATGGATTCCTCTTCCGTCTGTCGGGGAGTCCCTCTTTCTTTTAGTCTTTCCTGTTTTGTCTTCTTTTGTTGACCTTATTTCCGCCGAGAGGTCCAGAAGTCTCTTTACTTGCTTCTTTTTATTTTCGAGGATGTCTTGTACCTCACGGTCTTGTGCTTCGAGTGTGTTAAGAAGCTTGTTGGTTTGTTTGATCGTCTCTCTCATCTCACTTACTGTTATAGTTGTCAGTAGTTTTGTACTTTTCTTTGTGTATTTGGATTTTTGTAACTCTCTTTCGATTGCTAAGAAGTTCCTCTGTAGGGTGTGGATGCTGTTGACTACCTCAGTGACGTTTACATTGACGTCGTAATTTCTCATCCTGTACGTTCTTTCTTCCTCTGTACCGGCTGTTATGTTAGAAAGCCGGGGGAATTTCTTGAGGTAGAGGCTCCCCGATCCTGTTTCATATTTCCTAATGATCTCGTCCGAGGTGAGCATTCTGTCTACTGTTTCGGTATCTGTGTCTGGCTTATTGTCGTTGATTTCTTCCTCTTCTGTCGTTTTTGCGTGCTTGTTGTCTGTTCCTTCCTTTGGTTCTGTGTTCTGTTGGTTGTTGGTTCCTTGTAACCCTACGTTTCCTCTTTCGAGTTCATCTCTAAGGTTCATTTGTTGTTGTAATGTTGTAACTTTAGTGATTTTTGGGGTGTTCGTTTTCTTTTCTCTGTTCTGGTTTGCCTCCGTTCCTTTGTTAGTCGGGTTGTATATGTTTGCCAGTATCGGTGTTTTGTAGTTCTGCCTGTCCGTTTTCTTTAGCTTCTCTTCCACTTCAGAGAAGACCTCTAGTTCCGTAGTTTCACTGTCTGGGTCAGATTCTTGAATGGTGCTAAATTTCTTTCCAGGGTCTGATTTTCCTCCTTGTGTCTTGTTCACCGTTGGTTTTTCGCTTGCCTCTCGGATGGTAGAGCTCATTAGTTCCTTGATTTCCGTGGGGGTCATGCTTCCTGAGAGTATATGTAGGCTCTCATCGCTAAGGGAGTTTTGTATGAGTTCCCTAATCTTTTCTATGTTGGATCCTGTGCCTCCGGGGTCTTCCATATTTCCTATTTACTGTTGTGTCTTTTGACAGGTTTCCTAACCTAAGTGGCAGTTCACTTTCACAAGGTTCTTATTGTTCTAAGTGAGACCTACTGTTTCTTATTCTGTCCCAGTAAGTTTTTGGCAGTAGATATTTTCTATTTAATTTCGCTTTCTTCACCGTTTTCACTTGGGAGTCGGACAAAACTTCCGCGGTCGCGTTTTCTTTGTCCACTCTACCGTTGTACCTGTCACTTTTCGTTTTCTTTTTTTTCATTTGTTTTACTTAGTATCGGTCGAAATTTGAGCTTAGCAGTAATATTCCTGAATTTCGGGTTATTTGGTGCCTTGTGGGCCTTGAGGATGAATTTTTTTTAGTATAATAGTACTTTAATTTCTGATTCTGTTTGTTTTTTTTTTGAATTTGCCGGCGGCCGTTGGCCGCTTGGAATCTTTAGTTGCTGATAGCTTTTAAACTATTAATTTTTTTGTTGTAATTTTTTCAGCCAGTGTGTAATATTATTAAACGTTCTTACCCGTCACAAAATTTTCCACTTTTTGAGCTTTTTTATCACACTTTATGTATCACAAGCGCGGAGCCGTTATCTGCGTTGCACTGCTTATAAACACATTCTGGATCAGCTCCTACATCATCTTTAGCATGGACAAGATCCTACATCATCTTTAGCATGGACAAGATCCTACATCATCTTTAGCATGGACAAGATCCTACATCATCTTTAGCATGGACAAGATCCTACATCATCTTTAGCATGGACAAGATCCTACATCATCTTTAGCATGGACAAGATCCTACATCATCTTTAGCCTGGATCAGATCCTACATCATCTTTAGCCTAGAACAGATCCTACATCATCTTTAGCCTGGATCAGATCCTACATCATCTTTAGACTGGATCAGATCGTACATCATCATTGGCCAGGATTAGGACATACAGTTTATATTGTTTTATATCAAATATGTAACTAATATACAAATCACTAATAATATAAATTATATTCATAGAAGTATTTTAATTTTTCCCGAGCCTTTGTTGCAAACTCTAGTTTTAAAAAATAGAAAAGCCGGAAGATTTCGAAGAAACACAGATTTTATATCGATGTTTAAAAGCCACCATCTTGGAAATTAATTTAATGATGAAATACTTACTGTCATCAATATTGTCTCCAATTTTTTTCATATTTTTAGGCACAGTTATTATTAATTAAACCAAATTGAAAACCAATTCTTTCTACGAAAATTTAGAAGAATAACTTTAGGGTTACCCTGAAATTTTCAGAATATGTTTAATTGACACAAATCTATAAAACGTATTTTTTAAATTTTAATTATACAGGGTGATTCACGCAATTGTTACAAGTCATAACTCCGTTATTATTGCATTTACAAAAAAATGCCAAAGGAGAAAGATAAATGGTTCGAAGAGAACTACATCTGTAGGTCTTTAAATTTTTTTAGATGCAGCAGTGCATGTGCAATTAACAATTGCATCATTTCTTTAAATAGGAATGCATATTGTTTTTTACACAGATCGATTCTTCTGTTCATTCTACGTAAAAAATGATTAGGGTACACATGGCAAAAAATTATTAGATATCGAGATATTTTCAAAAAATGTCTTTATTGAAGAAGATGCTCAAACGCTTCTCCATTACATTCTAAACATTTCTTATAACGTATTTTTATTGTTTGCATAACTGCGTTTAAATTATCTGCAGTTATTGCTGAACATTCCACTATGATTCTTTCTCTCAGATTCTCTACAGAATCTATGGGGTTTGAATAAATTCTATCTTTCAAATAACCCCACAGAAAAAGTCAAGGGGACTTAAATCAGGTGCACGGGCTGGCCAACGTATTGATGTATAAACGCAGTTATGCAAACAATAAAAAAACGTTATAAGAAATGTTTAGAATGTAATGGAGAAGCGTTTGAGCATCTTCTTCAATAAAGACATTTTTTGAAAATATCTCGAGATCTAATAATTTTTTGCCGTGTGTACCCTAATCATTTTTTACGTAGGATGAACAGAAGAATCGATCTGTGTAAAAAACAATATGCATTTCTATTTAAAGAAATGATGCAATTGTTAATTGCACATGCACTGCTGCATCTAAAAAAAATCGAAAGGCCTACAGATGTAGTTCTCTTCGAACCATTTATCTTTCTCCTTTGGCATTTTTTTGTAAATGCAATAAAAACGGAGTTATGACTTGTAACAATTGCGTGAATCACCCTGTAGATAGACCCACATTAAAAAGTTGTAAAACGCAACTTTTAGTATTTTTTCTACAATTTTGATCAATTGCAATTTTTTTAAAAACTTCTTTTCACATCCTGCAGTAAACTAATTGCTCTAGTTTCCAAAAAAAGTTCAAATCGTATAGTATATTAAAATAGTGGTAAATCTACGCTACAGACAGGGATTGGAACGGTTATGAAAATAACTGTTTAAACTGTTATTTTTCGGTTCTGATTGAAATAGTTATTAAGAACCGAAATGATGTTATGTTATAACACTTATAACTGTTACGAGAATATCGGTACTGGCTGGCAGTTCTGGCTTATATCGGTTACGGTTACGATTTTGGAGAACCGATATTATGTATTTCGGTTCAGGATTTCGGTTCCGGATTTCGGTTCTCTGTCATTCTGTATTCTATATTGTGTTCGACCTAATATTTATTATTTAAACAATTTATAAATAAATAAATATTTATAATTTGTTTCTATATTTATTGTTTGAAATACCATTTCAATAATTTAAAACAATTGTTTAAATAAATAAATTTTTATAATTTGTTTCTATAGTAATTATTTGAATTGTTATTTCAATAATAATTTATTGTTAAAATAATTGTTTAAATAAATAAATTTTTATAATTTGTTTCCATATTCATTATTTGAATTGTTATTTCAATAATTTATTGTTAAAATAAATAGATTTTTATAATCTATACAAATTTGTTATTTGTTTTTATTTATTTAAACAATTATTTTCACAATAAATTATTAGAATAATATAATTCACAAATAGAAAAATATATAAATTTATTTATTTAAACCAGTGTGATGAGCAACCCCCGCGGACTGCAGTGGGCCAAAAGTGAAAACATAAGAATACGCGCGGGCCGCAACCGGCAACGGACGCAATTGTTGAAAGTAACAATTGAAAATCGACGACGAAGGCCGCCTCGCCGCGCCACTGGTGGCTCATGTCGGGCGAAGTTATTTTGTTTTCTGGTTCGAAAAAAACGTCGACGTTACAAACTTGAAAGGTTGGTTTCTCAAGATAAAAGTCAGCTCTATCGCGTGGTATAGTTCGATTTTCCGCTGGACCCTAATTTTTTGAGATAAATTGAAAAATATCCTCAAAAATTGGTGCAAAAGTAGTGTCTCTTCGTCTTCAATCATTGTTTAAACATGTTTAAACAATCATAATGTATTAATATTGGATATCACTGTATTCGGGAAAGTCTACAGAATCTTTTGCTGTAAAGAACAATTCAATATCTTTTATAATAACCACAATATTTGTTTAAAGTTGAAAAATATGTTCTTTTTTCAAAGCCATGTTTTTCAAAAACTGTGCGTATAGGAGAAAAATTAAGGACAGATTCGGAATCAGCGCAAAAAACTCTATAAGAAGGACCCAACAGTATATTGAAAACAAATTTGGTGTTGGACAGTGTAATCGGTTCTCCAGAACCGTTAGGCCTGTTGCACAGTCGAGCGCAATTTTCCGGTCTCAAATACGTTCTAAAATTCTAAAAAAAATGTTACATATTTTGGATCCTAAGACGCATTTTATAGAATTTTTTCAGATTTTTTGGTTGCAAACTGTGGTCGTAAATAATGAAAAACCCCCCAAAAATCGGAAAAATATAGATTTCTAGAAAATATGAAAACATGCTTTTTACTGTTTGGTTGCTCGATAAAGTACTACAGCAGGCAGTGTCGTCAATTTTTTTCAGATTTTTTTATTGTGGGACATCATTGTAAAAATTTTTTCGACGTTTCTGCTGTGAGGAGGAAAGTTATACTTATTGATTTTACCGCGGGTGTATATTAAGTAATTTTTAACGTTATTACATGTTATTATACATTACAAAACGCAATTGTTTGACCTAAGAAATGCGATTTAATAGAAAGAAGAATTGTGTTCTGTGCGCGATATATGTACATACTGTGACTCGCAAAAATTTTCGGACGCTCTAAAAATGATAACTTTTTTAATATTATACTATACGATTTGAACTTTTTGGGAACCTAGAACAATTAGTTTAGTACAGGATGTGAAAATAATTTTTTCAAAAATAGTAACTGATCGGAATTGTAGAAAAAATGAGAGACACTTGGGGAAACTAAAACACCTGGCAGACGACTGTGAAGGGGTAGAAAGAATTAACATAGGTATAGAAAAGATAGTACAGGAGAAAAGAGTGGGAGAAATTGTAGAATGGGTTAGGAGTATAGAGAAAAAAAGGAAAGAATTAATCACAAGGGATAATCAAGAGAGAGGCAGGATTAGCGGGGAGACATTGGGATAGATCACATAGACAATAAGGTATTTGATGTGGCATGGGATATGGATGGATGGGTGGAGGAACGGATGAATGGATAAATAGAGGGATGAATGGCTTCGAGAATTATAATCCATGTCCAATTTCTGGGCCACGAGGCTGAAATAAATAAATAAATACGTATTTACTTACTTACAAAAAATTGCATTTTACAACATCTTTATATAGGCCGACATTGAAAATTTAAAAAATACGTTTTGTAAATCTGTGTCAATTAAACATATTCTGAAAATTTCGTCAAAATCGGTCGACGTTGCAATGAGCTACAAACGTTTTAATATAAAATAATAATTCTTAAAAAATATTCTGTTATTTTACACCGATATACCCGACCCGACCCGTATCATGTTACAATGTTTCACTCCACTCCACGGCGACCGAAACCCTCGAGCTTCACTTCCCTTTTCTCCGTTCGTCATCATAGAATAGTGTTTCCTGAAAATTGAATGTCTCTAGCCAGACTCGAGTTTTCGACATTTATAGCAAGCTTGCTATAATCGTATCTTATTTGTCAAAATTTAGTTTTCCATTTAAAATATTTTGTTGTTAAAACTCATCAATAGTTTTAAATAGTACTTGAACAATATTAAAAATGATACTGAAATATTGGAATATTACAATTTGGAATGAAGGGTCTAGCCGGACGAGGTAGTCCTCCGAATTATTTAAACAGCCGTTGCGCCATTCAATTTTCGGTCAATTTTTCCCATTTACTTGCATTAATTTAATCATATACTTGCATTTCATTGAAATTGATAATTGAGATTTTTTCCCGATTTTTTGGTTCAAAATGTTAATTACACAAACTGAAAAACACGCAAAAATTCGACAAATGCAGATTTATTTGAGAAACTGAAAAGTAGCATTGATCATATTTTTAGACTAGCAACATACCAGAACTTTTTTTACGACAGCGCGTAAACGACAAAGAGGGACTTTTCAATGACTCCAAGAAAAATGATAAACTTAATGACTCCGAGAAAAATAAAGAACTTAATGACGCTGAGGAAAATGAAAAATTTAATAACTCCAAGAAAAATGGAAACTTCAATGACTCTATGAAAAAACTTGACGGCACTGAAGAAAATGAAAAATTTAATAACTCCAAGAAAAATGGAAAACTTAATGACTTTGAAAAAAATAAAGAACTTACTGACTCTGAGGAAAATGAAAAATTTAATAATATCCCAGTTAACAAGCAGTCTTCAATGCCTCTTAAAAATGCAATTAATCATGTAGGGATTGATCAGGTGTTTCTCGCTATATTAAAAAATATTTACAAATCCTTTGACAAATTCTGCTTTGTGGCGTCAGGATACTGCTTTCGACATTCCATCACAGTTTGTATAATATACATATATTATTTCTCCTCTTTGTTTCTAGATAAAATTTTATTATGATCCTCCATTAGTTTAACGCCCCGTTCAGCGGTATCATTGACCACCTTCAGTCCATGTTTCAGTCAGACTACTTATTACTCATAACAACTTCTTTTTCCGATATTAGAACTATTTTTACCACGTTTTTATTAGCTCGCTTTCTTGTTCTTCTGTAGATTGGAGCGTATTAATGAATTTATTTATATATAATATCTCTGTCAGTTATGTATACATATATGAAAAAACTCTTCAAACAAAAGTTGTAGTATATAAGGAGGTGGATATAGTATCAAAGAAAAAAAATTTTTTCAAAGTCATTATTTAAAGTTTTCAAGGTCACGGATGTTTTTTCTATCAACAACTGTTTATGCTATATATGGATTCTTAAAGAGAAAAAAGACAAATTCAACGATATATCATAACGTCTATTTATGTCATGATTTAAAAAATTCTCATTTTCCATTAAAAACTCATTTTCCCATGATCCAAACGGCCCCAAAATTTTTCCAGACCATTTTCTCAACATTTGTCACAATTCTGGTTTACGGGACCAAAAAAATTTCATGGTCGAAAAATAAGGTCCACCTTAATGTTGCATATACGTAAATTACGAGAAGCAGTAAAGAGTGCTTAACGTCGAAGAAGAAAATCCGGGTAACTAAAACTTAATATGTACTACATTCCACGTTATTAGAATAATTGTAGTTTAATTATGATATATTTTAAAATTGATATAATTATATCAACATTTTTTATTTACACCTAAAAACGCCACTGTCTCGGAAGGAAATGGACATTCGAGAGAAGCAATGAAATTAGAGCATCATTGCGAAAAAAGATGAGTTTGCAATAACCTCAATATACATTTTATGAAATTCTATTATAATTATAGTTATGATTGTATTTTTTAATAAATAAACTTGTGTATGCTAGTATAAAATCAATTTATATATATTATACAATTTATTTTATTATTTGTTTGACAACTAATAAATCTACAAATTGATTCATAAACTAAAAAATACTTCCTGCATTTTCGTATTCTCCAATCAGTCCAAATAAATACCATCAACCTGTTCTCGATCATATACCAATTTTTATTAATGCAATTATGACAGTAACAAAACGTTTCTATTTAAAATGAATACATATTTTGAACATAGTTTTTACATTTTTAATTTTTTGGAAGGTTAAAAAATGTAATTAAAAAAGTAATGAAAAATAAAAATTAAAAAAAAATCCCCGCTGCACGGGGACTCGAATGCTAGCTCCAGATTGCGATTCATACGCTCGACGGCTCGACAGCCGAATTTCAGTTTCGCTTCCGCCGTAAAGCAATAGAACATGGCAACATGGCAAGTGCTAAAAATAGATTGTGGCTGGCATAAGCGCACAAGCAGCGCACACGGATATAGTAAAGGTACGTTGGTGAGTGTAGCGCGCGGGCGCGTTGCTAACACGATACAGTGTCTTCTGTGGTGGCCTCTGGTGGCCTCCTGTTCCTCACTCCAGTCAGAATATATCCTAGAGGGCGTAAGAGAAATATTCGAGCGACACAGATGTCGTCAGATGTACTAACAGTAAAGTGGGTTCTGTTTCTTGCTAAAGATGATGTAGGTTCTGTTCCATGCTAAAGATGATGTAGGAGCTGTTCCAGGCTAAACATGATGTGGAGACAAAAGCGGCACGGCCAAAACCCGGGCGTGAGCACTCTCATATACTCTCTGGCTGTATCTTACGGATAGTGCCTCTTGAATAACTTCTCGCCGCTAGAGGCGTTGAATACGCATACGCAGTTACTTCGAGCTCAGATAACCTACAGATGTCAAATGAAATTTTTTGGAGAGTATCTTACAGATAAACTGTGTCGAATATGTATTTCAGGAAAATAACTACAGATAAAAGATAACTTTCATTTATCTTTTATTTGAAAATTTTAGATAAACTTTGCCCATCTCTGGCGTGAGATATGTCTGGGCGTGTACTTGTGGCCAGGTACATTAGCGACCCGATGAGGTTCCTAAACGGAACTTGGCTCATCCTATACCTCTCCTCATCCGTCGTAGGACACATCATTTTTGACAACTTGATCGCGGGATTCATTGGTGTAGAAACCGTCTTGCAATCTTCCATGTTGAATCGCCGCAATACGTCCTGCACGTACTTCTTCTGTGACATGCGTATTTCGTTTTTAGATTTGTCTTGTGTAAACTCTATTCGAAGGCAATAATGAAGCAATCCTAAATCTTTCATGTCAAAGGATTTTGAGATGCTTTGTTTTATCTCAACTATTTTCCTTTGGTTATTGGATGCTATAATCAAGTCGTCAACATAGATTGCGACTAATGTTAGTTTACCATTCACTTTGTGAACGTAAACACAAGCGTAGGCGTCAAGTGATTAATAAGTGCAGCTCCTTCAACTTCAGATCAAGCCTTTTGTACCATTGACGGCCTGATTGCTTTAATCCGTATATTGCCCTATGTAAAAGACATACCTTCTTTTTAGTTTGTTTGTCTTCAAGTACGTCAGACAGTCCCTCTGGAAGCTCCATGTGGATTTCTTCCTCGATATTACCATTTAAGTAGGCACTGACGAAATTGAGCTGATGGACTTGTAATCCCAATTCTGCAGCAAGTCCCATTATGGTTCGGATGGAGCCCATTCTTGCTACCGGCGCAAACGTCTCGTGGAAGTCCACGTTGGGTTCCTAAGAGAAACCCTTGGCCACTATCCTGGCCTTCCGACGTTCCACAGTCCCATCGGCCTTGAGTTTGGTGCGCAGGACCCATCTCGATCCTATAATTTTACGACCTTTCGGACGCTCAACGAGAGTCCAAGTATTATTTTTTATTAAGGCTTCGTACTCACTTAGCATGGCTTCTCTCCATTCGTGTACTTCTGAAGACGACATTGCTTCTCTTGCAGTACAAGGATCTTCTTTGTCAGTTAATCCGGCATATTCGATAAATTGGCATTGACTCGTCGAGGGATTTTCGTGGTCCACTTGATCTGTTTCGAGGTTTTCTTCTTGTTGAACTTCCTGTATGGGAACCATATGCGGCTACTTTTTGGATCTACCTCTCCGGCCCGTGAGTATTTTCTTCGGACGTCCTGGTCCAATTTTCATTCTCGGCATTTGGTTTGGTGTTCCATTTTCTTCATGCTCATCTTCCAGAAGAGTTGTTTCTTTGGTGTTTTCGTGATTTCCTTCCTCTTCGGTGGAGTTAAAAATTTGTTTCCCGCGCTGAAGCGTTCCTTCCTTCACAAAATCCTCGAATTTTTGTGGTTCTCCAAAGGTTTTCATGAATTTAACGTCGCGGCTTCGACGAATTTCTCTAGCTTCGGGATCCCACAGTCGGTATGCCTTTGAATCGGTTGAATATCCGATAAAGAGACATTCGATTGTTCGCTCACGGAATTTCCTTTGGATATCTTTCTCTCATTTGACTTGTCCAACATGTAGGCTTTGGAGCCAAAGATTTAGAAGTGAACAGCTGTAGGTATTTTTCCTTTCCAAATTTCCTTGGCTTGGAATTCTAGGAATTTTTGGAAAAACTCACTTTTCCTTTTTAGAAAATATACCTCGCACCATTTTGACTTATCGTCGATGAAGGATAGGAAGTACCGTGAACCAGCAAGAGATCCTACCTTCATTGGACCACAGAGATCCGTATGGATCAATTCCAAAACTTCTGTCGACCGTGAGGTTGATCTTGTGAATGGAGTTTGTGTCTGCTTTCCTCGTATACAGATTTCACAGATTTGCAACTTTTCACGGCAATCAGCTGTGACTCTGTGTATCCTGCCGTTCTGGATTATATCCTTTAGGTCCTTTGTGTTTAAGTGTCCAAATTTCTTATGTAATTCCTGAAGGCTTGACGTATTGCTTTGCGAGATGTTGGCTTCATCAGTCTTTTCTTTTAGAAAGTACGAGTCCTTCTCTCGCTCGGCTTTGAATATCTCTTTGCCAGTCTTTTGGTTGATTATTACGGCACATCCTTTTTGGAATAGAACGTCAAAACCATTGTCTGTGATTTTGGCAACAGACAATAAATTTGATCGGAGGTCTGGATCAAACAATATTTTTTGAAGTTTTGCCGAAGAATTTTCATCGATTTTTAATTTTACTGATCCCATTCCTTCAATAGGAGTCGATTCGGAGCTTGCTAAATTTAATGTGCTTGCATTGCTTTTCCCAATGCCTTCAAATTTTTCTTCATAGGGGCACATATGGGATAAAGCATCAGAATCCAGACACCATGTGTTTTTTAGGTTAGGTGTAGCTTTGTTGGTTACCTCAGTTTCCGTCACTATTTCAGTTTTCATAGCCACCTCTGCCCTTTTTGATGTTTCTTTTACATCTGACTTCCTGTTGTTCTCCGGTCGGCGTGACCTGCAGTCTTTTGTCATGTGCCCGAACTTCCCACACTTGTTACATTTAAATTTTGATTTCTCACTCCTCCTTTCAGATGATTGGTTGTCAAAATTTCTGCTTCCAAAATTACGTGATGATGGTTTCCATGCTACCATGGCATCGGATTTTTCATCCTTGTTTTTCTTCCTCACCTGATATTCGTCTAATAATTTTATTTTTAGTTCTTCAGGGGTAGGTAGTTCTTGTCGTGACTTGATGGCCACTCTCAATGATTCGTAGGATTTGGGAATGCTAGAAAGTAAGAGAATGATTGTCATTTCTTGGGGAATTTGTATCTGCATGGCTTCCAGTTTATTTACGGTGTCGAAGAAGTTTGATACGTGATCTCTCATGTCCTGAGATTCTTCCATCTTGTGGTGAATCAATTCCTCTAGCAGCATTGCATTTCGCGTAGGCCCTTCCGACTCGTAAATAGTTTTTAATTTTTGCCAAACTTCTCTGGACGTGGTACATTTACTTACGTGTTTCAATTCTTCTGGGCTTATTGCGAGAATAATGTCAGACATAGCCTTCTCATCAGCGATTTCCCAAGCTGCGACAGCGGCTGCGTTGTCAGTTGTGGTAGTCGGTTTCTGTTTAGTTCCGTTAACGAATCCCCACGCGTCGTTCTTCACGAGTAATGCCTTCATGTGGATCTTCCAAGTGTCGTAATTTTCTTTCTGAAGAGGTGGAATTTTAATCGTTAGTTGACTCATTTTTGTTTTGTATAAACCGAGAAAAAAAGAACAAAAAATATGCTCGAATTTTCTTCGAGTGATTAATTATTTGTTGTCGGTTAGTGTATAACAAAAAAAACTTTCGTTTCTCGCTTTTTTTTCTCGACGCGAGCACGTGGCGTGGAGAGCGATTTTTCACGATTTGAATTTTTCCTTTTTCAGTCCACACAATTTATATTTCCACTTTCACTTTTAGCGCAGCGGAAGCGTGCTGGGCCCATAACCTGTGGAAGATTAGCAGGTTGTAACCGTGTCGGTCACATATCGACACTTCGCGAACGTAGAGGATAGGAATTGTATTTACCACGGCGATCTATGACGTCATACGCGATCCTCGTCGTAGAAAAGGATCGCAGGATCGCCCCACTAATCATAGTTGCGTGCGCATCGATCCCCACTCGATAATCATCGAAGGAGATCGATGAGGGCCATCGAGAACTCACTCTACGTCTGGAAGCGATCTAGTGAGCACGCGTTCGCGAGGTGTCCGTTCGACGATAACCGGTGCGTATTCGGGAGGCCAAACCGTCCTGTTGTACTAGACAAACCGTCTAGCCAACCTCGTTACGTACGCGCCTCAAACCGAGGAGTCGCGATTGCAAACCGCTTCGTGGCACAGTTCAACGTATCACCGTACGCGTAATTTAGTCATAACAGCGTAGTAGTTATTTGCGTTGGATTATTGATGTAAAAGTAACGTCGCTCCGAAATGTGTAACTTGCTACAGGCAAGCGCGGATTTAAGAATTTATTAGGGTTTCTTTTCTCATCGTATTGGACTGCGAGTCCCAAGTATTAACTTCACGAAAGTCGTCGTGCGGACACTCCGATATATGTAGTGGCTTCAACAGTGTGTGATTCGCGGTTAGACTCGGGAACGTGTCATATCGCTAGATCAAGCATCTGAAATTCCATGTAGATCAGATTTCTGCACTATTGGGTTTCATTATTGTGTCGATCGTCTTTGAGAGACAGGTTCTCGAATCATTGGTTTTTTTGGTACAATATTTGGATCGTCACAGCCAAGGAGACTCTACTGACACTGAGAGTTGCTCCGAGGTCACAACAGTGCTGAAGGGCAACTTGTAAGTGTTCCGGAATTTCCGAGGTATCGTGATCGTTTCTATAAGTGCGTATCATCTGATAAATCAGCAGATCGTACGAGTAGTAAACGAGTCCAAAGATCTTCGGTGTTTTGAACATCTTAGTTATAAAGAAGCGTGATCGCTGGTACTCGTTGACCATGTCTATCCGTACGCGGCCGGACTGGATAAATGCTCGTGCTTAGCAATCACGGTTCGGTCGTTTAATAGGACCATTTCCCATTCGTGCGTATCATCTGAGTCATCAGCAGATCGCACGGGTAGTGAAACGCATCCTCCGGGATCTTCATTATAGAATCAACTCACACGCTGTGTGAGCTCCATTCTCTAATTACTTTACGTATTACACTATTGACAGCCACTTTACTCATATCGACTTATTTCGAGGGTTATGCTCATTACAATTGAATGAAACAATCGCTGCATAGCGACCAGACGTGGATTCTCGGCGATTATCCGCCGGCGGACTTAGTTTATTGTCCGGTAGTAAACAAACCTGTGAGAGTTGAAACTCCGTAAGGCTGATTACGTAAAGCGTTGTTATGGTATTTCATTTTGGGCATGACTACGAAGTCATAAATATCGTTGTATTGAAAGGTGGCTAAATATACCCTCCTTTTACCAGATTTCGCTTGTGAACATTTAACCTTCCATCCAAACTACCCCGCTATCCATTGCATGGAGGCTCGAATCTCCACGTTCACTATTCACTCATTCAATTTGTGTATATTCTCAGCCCATCTGGCTAGCACGATTCAGTAATAGATTAATAATCAAATATACGGTTACAAGGTGGATAACGACACTTTTACTGGATAATACTGCTTTAATAGAAAGAACAATGATGCGTGTGGTAATGCGAACGACAGCGCGTACAGAAGTAAGGCACTGACGAGATACTATTAAAGACTGCCAGCCCCTGTGTTATTCCGCGGGACCGGTAAGTGGGCGCGAGTGGGCGCGGGGATAACGGGAAAGTTACAGTGATCTGATATACCACAGCGGTAAAAGTTCCACAATCGACGAGATATTCGTCAAGTTGAAGAAGAATGATATAGTAGAATGCTGACATTACCTATTCTGTAATTGCCTTATAATACTATATATAATTCACTTATTGCATTCTTATTTTCCTTATTATCACCATTGTAATAATTGTTTACAATATAATCGATAGTTTATAGATGTAGGAAAAATGGAAGTAATTACTACGTAATATTCTACAAATGTATTGGAATTTAAAAGTAATTTGAACATTATTGCGTTATATATAAAATAATGATTCTTAAAAAATATTTTGTTATGTTGTGTAATGACAAAATTCAATCGTTCTTATTAAGATCCTTAGTAGGAAACAGAAAATTAATTTTTTTACTTATTTATCCCATACTTGTAATGCTCGACAGCATTATTGACTGCAATTATTAAAGTAGAGGTAGTAACAAGATAAAAGTATTAACTAATTAAACTAATTTTCGACGGCTCCTATCCATACAATGTTATTTAGAGGCAGTATTTCGTACGAAGATATCTAAAAAAATAATTCTATTTGACTCTATACGAATATTTCTTGCACCATATATGACGCTATTTAAAAAGTGCTTGTAACATTATTTTATTTCATTCTGAACTGAACCACTTCCTGAAACATGATTCATTTATGAGTACATTGTGCGACGAGGCGAAGATCTAGCAGACGAAGTCGAAGTCGAAATCCGCGTCTCTTCTTTTCCCGACGCTGTCCTTCATTGTGTCCGAAACTTGCGTCGCTCATTGCATACGCAAATATCATCGGAATTATATAATTTTGGTATCATTTTCATAAAAAGAAACAAAATTCACCAAATATGTTAAGGAAAATCCTATAAAAAAGTAATGATAAATAATTAAGCTTTGTTGTTTGATTAGTAGTCTCACACCGATATACCCGACCCGACCCGTATCATGTTACAATGTTTCACTCCACTCCACGGCGACCGAAGCCCCCGAGCTTCACTTCCCTTTTCTCCGTTCGTCATCATAGAATAGTGTTTCCTGAAAATTGAATGTCTCTGGCCAGACTCGAGTTTTCGACATTTATAGCAAGCTTGCTATAATCTTATCTTATATGTCAAAATTTAGTTTTCTATTTAAAATATTTTGTTGTTAAAACTCATTAATAGTTTTAAATAGTACTTGAATATATTTAAAATGATATTGGAATATTGGAATATTACAATTTGGAATGAAGGGCCTAGCCGGACGAGATAGTCCTTCGAATTATTTAAACAGCCGTTGTGCCATTCAATTTTCGGTCCATTTTCCCCATTTACTTGCATTAATTTAATCATATAATTGCATTTAATTGAAATTGATATTTGAGATTTTTTCCCGATTTTTTGGTTCAAAATGTTAATTACACAAAGTGAAAAACACGCAAAAATTCGACAAATGCAGGTTTTTTAGAGAAATTGAAAAATAGCATTGATCATATTTTTAGACTATCAACATATGTACCAGAACTTTTTTTACGACAGCTCGTAAACGACAAACAGGGACTGAGGTACGAGGCAGCCGACACAGTTCAAAAGGCTGCGTACCGATTACATCAATTAACATAGGAAAGTTTTTTATTTTTCAATCTTTTTTTACGGAATTACCAACGTATTTGTGAGATTCTTCTAATTAAAATGAGCCTAAATACGGCACAATTTGAGCCATATTTACTTATTTAAAGTGTGATCATAATTACCTAATATAGGTTATTATAATATAGGTCATTTAATATAATATATTTATAATTATAAATAATTTAGGGATGTGCGGGCCGCTCGATGTTCGGGTTCGAATCGGGTCGGGTCGCAGAAAGTCCGGCGGCGGCCCTTCGATTCGACTTCGAATTCGTCGGGCGGGTACGAAAAGAATCGAACAAGTTCGGGCGGACGAGTTATTGCGTTATCCGAGATTCAAATACTCTGCGTTCTTATGACATAGATAATGGTAATAATGGTTATCTTTCTTTACTTATAACGTGATTTTTAATATACTTGGTTTTTTTATAACTACATTAGGTATATTCGCCAAACGCGTGCCTGCTCTTTATTTGTATTAAAGCTTGAATAATGCACGTTTCATGTGAAAAACTTAAAAGACAATATTTCTAGCTTTTTAACGAATTTTCTCCGAATGAACTTAGATATGTATCGATAATATCATTAAAATGTCTTTACGGAAGTTATACAATACACCTAGAAGATTACAATATGGTAAAGTATGGCAATAATTAAAAACGAAATATAAATATAAACATTATACGTATTATATTTCGTGTTTATATTTTATTCTGTATTATCTATAGGCTCTATATAATTAACTTCCCGATTTTATAGGGAAGTTATTGTAATGACCCCGAAAATCGAAAATCGATTTTTTAGCAGATCTTCACGTTTCATGGTCATTGCAGTCATTTTAGACTATTTTCAGCAAAATGTTCGTATATATGTGTGTGTGTGTGTGTGCGTGCGTGCGTGCGTGCGTGCGCGTGTGTGTGTGTGTGTGTGTGTGTGTGTGCGCGCGCGCGCGTATGGCCGTTTCTATGTAATCAAATTTTTCGTTAACGTTTTCAGAAAAAGTAACAACGCGATCAGGATGATGAATGATGCAATCGATATGCCCCGCTGTAACTTAGAGCTGATTAGATTTTGGTCCATTTTGGTCAAGTAGTTTTTTAGTTTTTTTAGTTTTTTCGAAAGAAGTTCATTCAACAATGCAATTTATACGAGAGAACGGAAAGTTTCCACCGAAGAAACAAACGTAATTACACAAAAAAATTTTTTTCGATTTCTTTAAAATTAAAAAAAAAAAATTTGTTTAAAATTTTTTTTTGTACCTTACGATGATGTTTCCGCTCACAATAATCGAAAATTATCCCAATGCAAGAGTGAGTTAATCATCTCTACTCGCGAGAATACATTTTCAAAGAATATCGATGAAAGTACAAAAAAAAATTTATATTACAATCTTTAAAAAAACAATCAGTTCAAAACGAATTATTAACTGAGATTAAATTGAAAATTAATATAAACTATATGATAATTATTAATAACATTGATGTTGAAAACGGATTGATTAATGGAGCACACATGCGGAATATTAAAATTTATTACTTTTCAAGAAAATACTAAAATTCCGTCTATATTGTGGTTAGATTTTCAATTGGCCAGAGTAGGAGTGAAAGTAAGAACTCGTTATCGTGATTATATGAAAAATGCACAAATATTGATCAAAATTTTACACCAATAATAAAAATATCGAATCAAGTAAATATGTCGAGTGAGGAAAAATATCAAATCACACGTAGTCAATTTCCAGTGGTTCCTGCTGAAGCGATTACGATTCATAAAAGTCAGGGACAAACATACGAGAAAGTATGTTTGGATTTTAAAAAATCAGAAAGGCGAACTTTACAAATATTGTATGTAGCACTGAGCAGAGTTTCAAAATTGAACGCAGTTTATATATTTTGGGACAATTTAAATTAACAGTATCGAAGAAAACCAAGATCACTACTGCAAACCCGGATAATGAGGAGTTGTATCGTTTGCGAAAAACTAATTAAGACAATTTATTTTGCAACATTAGTATGCTATAACAAGGAACCAAGCGAGCAACGAGCATACGATGTTGGTTTAATGTGACGCCATATAGCAAACATTTTGATAAGTAGAAAACTATTGAATTTCCCTGAAAACGTATAATCTTCTTAAGACGTACACTTAATAATGATAATAATATACTGCAACTAACGAATCGGGAAGTTCTTTGTGTGGCTCGTGGAGAGTCACACACCAAATAAAAAAAAAACATTAATAGCTATAGGTACTACTAGCCATGCGTACCACTAACCCTTTCGCAAGAGCAGTCCTATCCGCGAGCGAGCAAAGCGAGCGAGCAAAAACAACCCTACTCGCGAGCGAGCGAAACGAGCGAGCAACAATAACCCTCTAGTTTTTTATTTTATATGATTTTATTTTAAGTTAATTTCTATTTTATTTTATATTGTATACTATATATTATCTTTTAAGAATTTGTGTAAGATTAATGATAGTTAAGTAGGTTACTTAACAGTTAATAAAAACATCACCCACTGAAAAGTTATCATAACTTATTACATACCACGTTGTAAATATTTTCTTATAATTTTTTCACGTGAAACGTGCATTATTTCAAATTTTAACACAAATAACGATCATGCACATGTCTGCCGAATATACCTAATGTACTTATATAAAAATCACATTATGTACAAGTTATGAAAGAAATACGTACCATTATTATTATTATCTATTTCATAAGAACGCACAGTTGATTCTCGGGTATCGCGATAACTCGTTCGCGCGATCTTGTTCTATTGTTTTAGAAGCCGCCCGACAAAGGTGAGTCATGAGTACACTGCGGATCTTTATGCAAAATAAAAAATGTTTGCATTGATTGCACGGCACATGAGCCAAATATAAATTGTATTCTTCTTTTAATTATCCTATTAAGCTGAAACTAATACGTTGATGTCCTTAAATATTTTTAACATGTCCACTGCTTTAAATTGAACGTGTACATTTTTGTCATACATGCATAAAATCCGCAGTCTAGTCATAAGCTTCCCGATGTGTCTGATGTATCGCGTACCCGACTCGAGCCCGATAGGCGAAAAACCAAAACAAGGTAATAAAAGTAGTGGCTTTTCCCCCTCCCCAAGTTAGCACAGGGTCCTCGAGGTCGAAAACTGAGATTCGACTCCCCAGAGTACCCCTAAATGACGTGTCAAAATTTCATTAAGTTCGGAATACTTTCCAGGTAGACGCCTTTTTTCGACCTGCCGACTGGACTATATGAAAAAACTTGACGACACTGAGGAAAATGAAAAATTGAATAACTCCAAGAAAAATGAAAAACTTAATGACTCCGAGAAAAATAAAGAACTTACTGACTCTGAGGAAAATGAAAACTTTAATAACTCTCAGTTAATAAGCTGTCTTCAATGCCTCTTAAAAATGCAATTAATCGCATGTAGCGATTGATCAGGTGTTTCTCTCTCTATATTAAAAAATATTTAAAAATCCTTTGACAAATCTGTTTTGTGGCGTCAGGATACTGCTGTCGATATTCCATCACAGTTTGTATAGTATATATTATTTCTCCACTTTGTTTCTATATAAAATTTTAATATGATCCTCCATTAGTTTAACGCCCCGTTCAGCGGTATCATTGACCACCTTCAGTCTATGTTTCAGTCAGTCTACTTATTATTCATAATAACTTCTTTTTCCGATATTTTAACTGTTTTTCTTTTGTAGATTGGAGCGTATTAATGAATTTAGTTAAGGTAGTAGAGAGACTTCCAGGATTGCAAGATATTCATTTACTCATTTCTCGATAATACAAACACGGGGTTTTTCACTAGTCAAAAACGCTAGATAAAACATCGATCTAGGGCGCTATCTGCCTCAAAAGTCCTATTTTTTCGATTACGAGGCGTAATTTTCATTATTCGGCAGCATGTAGCTATGAAAATAGCTATATGCGCAGTTGTATGCTTCCGAATAATGCAAATTACGCCCCTTAATATCTCTGTCAGTTATGTATATATAAAAAAACTCTTCAAACAAAAGTTGTAGTATATAAGGAGGTGGATATAGTATCAGAGAAAAATTTTTTTTTCAAAGTAATTATTTCAAGTTTTCAAAGTCACGGATGTTTTTTCTATCAACAACTGTTTATGCTACATACGGATTCTTAAAGAGAAAAAAGACAAATTCAACGATATATCATAACGTCTATTTATGTAAAGATTTAAAAAATTCAAAATTTTCAAATTTGCTGCGCCTCATTTTCCCATGATCCAATCGGCCCCAAAATTTTTCCAGATCATTTTCTCAACATTTGTTACAATTCTGGTTTACGGGACAAAAAAATTTCATGGTCGAAAAATAAGGTCCACCCTAATGTCCATATACGTAAATTACGAGAAGCAGTAAAGGGTGCTTAACGTCGAAGAAGAAAATCCTGGTAATTAAAACTTAATATGTACTACATTCTACGTTATTAGAATAATTGTAGTTTAATTATGATACATTTTATATCAACATTTTTTATTTACACTTAGAAACGCACTGTCTCGGAAGGAAATGGACATTCGAGAGAAGCAATAAAATTAGAGCATCATCGCGAAAAAAGATGAGTTTGCAATAACCTCAATATTTTATGAAATTCTATTATAATTATAGTTATGACTGTGTTTTTTTATTATAGGAAGACAGAAGATCAAATAAACTTGTGTATGCTAGTATAAAATCAATTTATATATATTATACAATTTATTTTATTATTTGTTTGACAACTAATAAATCTACAAATTGTTTCATAAACTAAAAAATACTTCCTGCATTTTCGTATTCTCCAATCAGTCCAAATAAATACCATCAACCTGTTCTCGATCATATACCAATTTTTATTAATGCAATTATGACAGTAACAAAACGTTTCTATTTAAAATGAATACATATTTTGAACATAGTTTTAACATTTTTAATTTTTTGGAAGGTTAAAAAATGTAATTAAAAAAGTAATGAAAAATAAAAATAAAAAAAAAATCCTCGCTGCACGGGGACCCGAAGGCTAGCTCCAGATTGCGATTCATACGCTCGACGGCTCGACAGTCGAATTTCAGTTTCGTTTCCGTAAGCCGTAAAGCATGGCAACATGGCAAGTTCTAAAAATAGATTGTGGCTCGCACAAGCAGCGCACACGGATATAGTAAAGGTACGCTGGCGAGTGTAGCGCGCGGGCGCGTTGCTAACACGATACCAATACAGTGTGTCTTCTGCACCGACGAAATGCCGTCGTTGGCCTCCTGTTTCTCACTCCAGTCAGAATATATCCTAGAGGGCGTAAGAGAACACCGAAAAATTCGAGTCCCGCCAACTCCCGTAAGGCTGGCAGTCTTTAACAGTATCTCGTCGGTGAGTAAGGTTATGAAGGCTCATGATACATTGATGCGTTAGTAGATGGCGCAAGGTGTGTGATCTTTGTAGGGATTATGGCGCTCGTGTCGCCATTCCCCTAGGTCGCGCCTAGGGCAGGGGTCGGCAACCTGAGGCTCGCGAGCCACATGCGGCTCTTTGGATGTGAAGCTGCGGCTCTTTAGTTCCATACGCAAATATTATTTATTTTATAAAAAAAAACATTTAAAAATCGTTCTGAACTGATTAACGAGGATTAGGCACCGATTCTATCTCTCAGCCACTTGTACTCGCTTTTCACCGCACCCCTCCCCCGTGACACGAGTCGTCACTGTCGTCAGTCCGTCGGAAGCCCTCGAATGACGCCGTCGTCGGATATTTCTATGTAGGTTTTAAGGGGCTAGTCTACCCTCGATTTGTAACTAGAAAATTACTAGAATCTTACTAGATTTTGGGTCGAAAATATGGGTTTCGTACTAAACGTTGTTTGACCTTATTAGAACAAATTGTGGGCTGTGTGAGGGCTCATTCGAAAGAGGAAGGTTAGACGCAGCGCGCTTTTCTCACGAGGTTAACGAGATTATGTTAATAACTAATAATATGAGGGCCCAAAGTAGAGAAAAAATCTAGGAAAAAATCCCGCAGATTTCAATGCATTTTCTGTCTCTAAAAGACTTTTTTGACTTATGAGATGAGAAAAGCGCGCTGCGTTGAACCTTCCTCTTTCGAATGAGCCTTCACACAGCTCAAAATATGCTCGTATAAGGTCAAACAACGTTTAGTTCCGAACCCATTCTTTCTAGTAAGATTCTAGTTATTTGCTAGATATTTGCTATTTACTAGAATCTTACTAGATTTTGGGTCGAAAAAATGGGTTCGGAACTAAACGTTGTTTGACCTTATACGAGCATATTTTGAGCTGTGTGAGGGCTCATTCGAAAGAGGAAGGTTCAACGCAGCGCGCTTTTCTCATCTCATAAGTCAAAAAAGTCTATTAGAGACAGAAAATGCATTGAAATCTGCGGGATTTTTTCCTAGATTTTTTCTCGACTTTGGGCCATCATATTATTAGTTATTAACATAATCTCGTTAACCTCGTGAGAAAAGCGCGCTGCGTCTAACCTTCCTCTTTCGAATGAGCCCTCACACAGCCCACAATTTGTTCTAATAAGGTCAAACAACGTTTAGTACGAAACCCATATTTTCGACCCAAAATCTAGTAAGATTCTAGTAATTTTCTAGTTACAAATCGAGGGTAGACTAGCCCCTTAAGGGGGTAGTATACCCTCGATTTGTAACTAGAAAATACCTAGAATCTTACTAGATTTTGGGTCGAAAATATGGGTTTGCGTCCAGACGTTGATTGACCTTATTAGAACAAATTGTGGGCTGTGTGAGGGCTCATTCGAAAGAGGAAGGTTAGACGCAGCGCGCTTTTCTCACAAGGTTAACGAGATTATGTTTATATCTAATAATATGATGGCCCAAAGTAGAGAAAAAATCTAGGAAAAAAACCCGCAGATTTCAATGAATTTTCTGTCTCTAATAGACTTTTTTGGCTTATGAGATGAGAAAGGCGCGCTGCGTTGAACCTTCCTCTTTCGAATGAGCACTCACACAGCCCACAATTTGTTCTAATAGGGTCAATCAACGTCTGGGCGCAGATCCATGTTTCGACCCATTTTTCTAGTAAGATTCTAGTTATTTGCTAGATATTTGCTATTTACTAGAATCCTACTAGAAAGATGGCCCGTTTTACGCAAGCGAACAATGATAAGTTGCAAAGTAGGACAAGGTAGGACAAGATTCTTGCATGATTATATACGGGAAATAATACTGAAAATGATCCAATTTGTTATAAATCGTGACTTTTTATGACCCTCTAGATATTCCTTGTCAAATGTGAAAAATTTTGCCAATTTTTTTATTTCATTGAATATTAATTTTTAACATATTGTGAACAATAACTTTTAGTGTCGATGTCAATTTTGTAACACAAAAGAGTGCTCTTCATCGTAAACAAAAAAAAAAAAGAAATATTAAGTGATGTGATCAGGGCCAGAAACCGGTACGTAAAATACCGGTACAATTGTATTTATATAATAATAAATATATTTATGAAATATAATCAATGAATATGTTTTTATATGAATTTTATAATATGAATTTAGTAAAATTTTAGATAATGTTAACGAGATTTCCCGCTTACAGTAACGAAACAATTAAGAACTATAGCTGACACTGGAAAACTACACATAAACGAATAAACTAGTGATATATTAATTATACATTTACCGGTAATTATTTCGGTTCCGTATTTCATTGTTTACAACTTTTTAATATCTAATTTATATTTCTAATTGTAAGATATTCTTATTTGCATTATCCAGGAATTCCTACAGGAGTTTAGAAAAAATATAAGACACATGAAAGTACACAGCAGGTGGTAATGAGTGTGTTCTTAATTGCAGTGATGAGCAACCCGCAGACCCGCGGGCCGCATTTGGCCCGCTAGCAAACTGCCTCCGGCCCGCCAGAATCCGGCGCGGCGTACTGTGGGGTATTTGACCCGAAAAAGTGGAAAAAATTCGATTTCTAAATTTTTGCGTATGGCATAAAATTTTTGTTGTTCGTTGTAGTTAAAGGTCTGAAGAATAAGGCTGCAATATTATTTTTTCTATTTGTACACCCGTGAAGTAGTAAACTTCATCGAAAGTCGAGAGATTTTAAGGCGCGCTTGGCGTTCTTAAACTCTCTAAGACAGCGTCTGTTCATTGGCTATTTTCAAGTGTTTGAAGGAAAATTCTGTAAATTCTTGTATTACAAAAGTTGTTCAGGTAGGTATACAGAGCACTTTCGCATAGATTTTATTTTGTTATCATCTAAATTAGTATAGTTATTAATATTTGAATATTACCAATCATTCTGTTAGCTTTTCAAAAATTACAAAACTTTATTGACAATTTTGTTATAGTATAAAGCTTTATTGTGTGCTCTTTTTGGTGTCATTACATTCGGTAAAGATTTGTGATTATAATTCCGGATATGTCCGGATTCAAATTTTATAGCTAATTTAGTATTAAGCGTTTAGCAGCGTTTCGCGTACGCCTGCATGTTCGGCTACGATTGCTACGGCTGGTCTGGATTGGAAAATCGTGACCCATTTTGTTATAACTTTAGAACCAGTAGAGATATTGCAATGAAATTTTCACTAAAATTATTTAAAAAATAGCAATTTTTAACTATAGGTAAATAAAATTTTTTTTGCATTTGTTAAACAATAATTATTTACTAAAAAGTTTCGAGATTCACATATTTTGCATAAAATATAATAATTTACATCATTTCAATATAATTTATGTGTAAAAATAATTCTTTTCAGCTTTTCGGTGCAAATATTCCACTATCGCCACGGTCTTTCATGGGTTCTCGATAATCTGAGGAAAAAATGTTTCGAACAAAAGAGGAACAGTATTTAGTCGTCTACAAATTTCAATATGTAAAAGTTAAAAAAAATTTTTTTTTTTCAAAAAATTGAGGTAAATTTTATTTTTTAAATACTAAAATGTATTTTGGATTTCATAATGTTGTAGCTGATCTTAAGACGAATCCAACGACATATAATATTATAACCTTGAACCTATAAATAACGCTACAATAGTTTTTTCCACTTTTTCGGGTCAAATACACCACAGTGCGGCGCGGCGCACAGTGGGCCAGATTGACGCGCTAGCTGTTCATAAGCCAAAAAATGAAAGTCCTCATATCAATTTTTAACCAACGCACAGTGATTCTTAAATGTGCATTACATTCGAAAACAATAATATTAATTAAAGTTATTAAAAACTCTTGTAACAATAAGCCTTCAAAGATCAAACTTTTTCAGATACGATTTATCACTGAAAAAATTCCGTTTCTTCATAACGATGTCCTGGAGAACCCACTGAAGATTAAGTGCCCAAATTTTTTTTTAATGAATAATGTATATCTATGTTGAGAACACCTCAGAAACTAAACGTTAATGTTCATAATTTATTATTTTTAAAAATGCTTAGGCAACTAAGGAAAATCGTCAAAGTTTTTCACCTTTGACAAGGGATAAGTTAAGTCTGCCAGAGTTTGCCGGGATTTAACAAAGTGAAACATTTTCAGCAACATCTCCTCTAAAAGATCCTGTAAAGATCTCGTCCCAACTCGTCCCAGTTCGGAAATTATGATGGTTTAAAGCGTCGCGTGACACGCAATTCCGCGGCGAGTCGCTTTGCACGAGACGCATTGACGACCATTCAGCGGCTCTTAGGAGTTTAAAGACCTAACCCAGACCTATCTTATGATTGTTTTTTAGTATACTGTCATTGATAAACATTCGAACTTCTTGCTAGCTTAGTTAAATAACACTGTCCAACAGCCAAAAAGTATTTCGATTCCCACTATGCGATTCTTGTAGACTTTTCCGCGCTGATTCCGAATCCGGTTTTAATTTTTTTCCTATACGTCCAGTTTTTGAGAAAATGGAGTTTAAAAAAGAGACATATTTTTCAACTTTAAACAAATACTGCGATGTTATTATAAAAGATATTGAATTGTTCTTTATAGCAAAAGATTCTGTAGACTTTCCCGAATACAGTGATATCCAATATTAATACATTACGATTGTTTAAACATGTTTAAACAATGATTAAAGACGGAGATGCACCACTTTTGCACCAATTTTTGCGGATATTTTCGAATTTATCTCAAAAAATAAGGGTCCAGCGAAAAATTGAACTATACCACGCGAAAGAGCAGACTTTTATCTTGAGAAACCCCCCTGTGAAGTTTGCATGGTCGACGTTTTTTTCGAACCAGAAAGCAAAATATCTTCGCGCAACATGAGTTTCCGCCAGTGGCGCTCGGGACGGGATACGGCGCAGCGACGGGATACGGAGCGGCGAACGACCGTTCTGGTGGTGAGCGCCACTGGTGACAACTCATGTCGGGCGAAGATATTTTGCTTTCTGGTTCGAAGAAAACGTCGACCATGCAAACTTCACAGGGGGGCTTCTCAAGATAAAAGTCTGCTCTTTTGCGTGGTATAGTTCAATTTTTCGCTGGACCCTTATTTTTTGAGATAAATTCGAAAATATCCGCAAAAATTGGTGCAAAAATGGTGCATCTCCGTCTGTAATCATTGTTTAAACATGTTTAAACAATCGTAATGTATTAATATTGGATATCACTGTATTCGGGAAAGTCTACAGAATCTTTTGCTGTAAAGAACAATTCAATATCTTTTATAATAACATCGCAGTATTTGTTTAAAGTTGAAAAATATGTCTTTTTTTTAAACTCCATTTTTTCAAAAACTGGACGTATAGGAAAAAAATTAAAACCAGATTCGGAATCAGCGCGGAAAACTCTACAAGAATCGCATAGGGGGAATCGAAATACTTTTAAAAAGTTGAAATTTGTTGGACAGTGTAATTTGTATTTGAGAGACTATAGTAACAGCATCGTAGTATAGCATCACAGCAGTTTTTCCATATTGAAGACCTGTATTTTACCTTTGTTAAGAGGAATTATTGTATAGATTTTTGTTTATTCATAGATAAATAGAGTTATAAACGGAAAATCCGTATGATCAACTGAATATAGTCAGTGACTTTGTAAAATATAATACTTAATTTTGTTTAAATTTTTGTAATTCTTTAAATATAAGACAGTAATAACACATTTTTGTGCTATTTCATTAAATGTAATAAACTTCATTCATTCAAAAATTATGGATTACTCTTGTTTGAATGCCTGAATAGCCAGTTTCCAATTATTATTTATTATTCACACGATTTTTCAGACATTTCCGGTGGTGTGACAAAAAACTGTTTCCTACAAAAAGTAATCAGTACTCAGTCTTCTACAAATTTCAATACAAAAAATTTCAATAATTTATTTTTTTTAATAAAAAATTGTGTTCACCTTGATTATTTATTTATAACTATATATTTTTTATTTAATAACATTATAGCTGACATTGGGTGCGTGTTAAGCACTGGGTGGGTGTGTGTGGTGTCGTCGTAATATAATATGTACTCATTCTTCATCATCATATGATTTAAAAAGTTCACGCGGTATATCGGATCGTCCGACGATCGTAGTGATATATCTGTAGAAACAGTTGACGAGCGGTCGCATCATGCTGAAGCATACGCACAGCACGGGCGTGCACGTATAGGCAAAATTAAATGTAGTAGTAGCTGCAGTTTTTCACAAATCTCTCAAAAACTAAGGCTGAGCGGCGGTTACATGTACAGAAAAAAGTTGTTCAGAATCTTCACCCTGACAACATATTAAAAAATCATCGAAATCGGTGAGGTGGGACCTTTTATGCACAATTACCTCAAATAATTAATATAGAAACAAATTATAAAAATTTATTTATTTAAACAATTATTTTAACAATAAATTATTATTGAAATAACAATTCAAATAATTAATATAGAAACAAATGATCAAAATTTGTTTATTTAAACAATTATTTTAAATTATTAAAATGGTATTTCAAACAATAAATATAGAAACACATTATAAAAATTTATTTATTCATAAATTGTTTAAATAATAAATATTAGGTCGAACACAATATAGAATACAGAATGACAGAGAACCGAAATCCGGAACCGAAATCCTGAACCGAAATCCTGAACCGAAATACATAATATCGGTTCTCCAAAATCGTAACCGTAACCGATATAAGCCAGAACTGCCAGCCAGTACCGATATTCTCGTAACAGTTATAAGTGTTATAACATAACATCATTTCGGTTCTTAATAACTATTTCAATCAGAACCGAAAAATAACAGTTTAAACAGTTATTTTCATAACCGTTCCAATCCCTGTCTGTAGCGTAGATTTACCACTATTTTAATACACTATACGATTTGAACTTTTTTTGGAAACTAGAGCAATTAGTTTACTGCAGGATGTGAAAAGAAGTTTTTTAAAAAATTGCAATTGATCAGAATTGTAGAAAAAATACTAAAAGTTGCGTTTTACAACTTTTTAATGTGGATCTATCTATACTTCAAATTTAGAAAATACGTTGTATAGATTTGTGTCAATTAAACATATTCTGAAAATTTCAGAGTAACCCTAAAGTTATTCTTCTAAATTTTCGTAGAAAAAATTGGTTTTCAATTTGGTTTAATTAATAATAACTGTGCCTAAAAATATGAAAAAAATTGGAGACAGTATTGATGACAGTAAGTACTTCATCACTTCGATATAAAATCTGTTTCTTCGAAATCTTCCGGCTTTTTTATTTTTTACAACTAGAGTTTGCAACAAAAGCTCGGGAAAAATTAAAATACTTCTATGAATATAATTTATATTATTAGAGATTTGTATATTAGTTACATATTTTATATAAAACAATATAAATTGTATGTCCTAATCCTGGCCAATGATGATGTACGATCTGATCCAGTCTAAAGATGATGTAGGATCTGATCCAGGCTAAAGATGATGTAGGATCTGATCCAGGTTAAAGATGATGTAGGATCTGATCCAGGTTAAAGATGATGTAGGATCTTGTCCATGCTAAAGATGATGTAGGATCTTGTCCATGCTAAAGATGATGTAGGATCTTGTCCATGCTAAAGATGATGTAGGATCTTGTCCATGCTAAAGATGATGTAGGAGCTGATCCAGGCTAAGTACTAGATTAGGGGGCAGCACTATATGGGCACGGCCGAGATACTATTAAAGACTGCCAGCCCCTGTGTTATTCAGCGGGACGGGTAACCGGGCCACCGACGAGATACTATTAAAGACTGCCAGCCCCTGTGCTATTCAGCGAGCCCGGTAACCGGGCGCAACGGGCGCGGGGATAACGTGAAAGTTACAGTGATCTGATATACCACAGCGCTAAAAGTTCCACAATCGACGAGATATTCGTCAAGTTGAAGAAGAATGATATAGTAGAATGCTGACATTACCTATTCTGTAATTGCCTTATAATACTATATATAATTATCTTATTGCATTCTTATTAACTTCCCGATTTTATAGGGAAGTTATTGTAATGACCCCGAAAATCGAAAATCGATTTTTTAGCAGATCTACACGTTTCAAGGTCATTGCAGACATATTAGACTATTTTCAGCAAAATGTTCGTGCGTGTGTGTGTGTGCGTATGGCCGTTTCTATGTAATCAAATTTTTCGTTAACGTTTTCAGAAAAAGTAACAACGCGATCAGGATGATGAATGATGCAATCGATGTGCCCCGCTGTAACTTAGAGCTGATTAGATTTTGGTCCATTTTGGTCAAGTAGTTTTTTAGTTTTTTTAGTTTTTTTCGAAAGAAGTTCATTCAACAATGCAATTTATACGAGAGAACGGAAAGTTTCCACCGAAGAAACAAACGTAATTATACAAAAAATTTTTTTTTCAATTTTTTTTTTTCTTACGACGAATTTTACGCTTACAATAATCGAAAATTATCCCAATGCAGGAGTGAGTTAATCATCTCTACTGCCGAGAATACATTTTCAAAGAATATCGATGAAAGTACAAAAAAAAATTTATATTACAATCTTTAAAAACACAATCAGTTCAAAACGAATTATTAACTGAGATTAAATTGAAAATTAATATAAACTATATGATAATTATTAATAACATTGATGTTGAAAACGGATTGGTTAATGGAGCACACATGCGGAATATTAAAATTTATTACTTTTCAAGAAAATACTAAAATTCCGTCTATATTTTGGTTAGATTTTCAATTGGCCAGAGTAGGAGTGAAAGTAAGAACTCGTTATCGTGATTATATGAAAAATGCCAATATTGATCATTTAGCACCAATAATAAAAATATCGAATCAAGTAAATATGTCGAGAGAGGAAAAATATCAAATCACACGTAGTCAATTTCCAGTGGTTCCTGCTGAAGCGATTACGATTCATAAAAGTCAGGGACAAACATACGAGAAAGTATGTTTGGATTTTAAAAAATCAAAAAGGCGAACTTTACAAATTTTGTATGTAGCACTGAGCAGAGTTTCAAAATTGAGCGAGGTTTATATATCTTGGGACAATTTAAATTAACAGTATCGAAAAAAACCAAGATCAATACTGCAAACCCGGATAATGAGGAGTTGTATCGTTTGCGAAAAACTAATTAAGACAATTTATTTTGCAACATTAGTATGCTATAACAAGGAACCAAACGAGCAACGAGCCTACGATGTTGGTTTAATGCGACGCCATATAGCAAACATTTTGATAAGTAGAAAACTATTGAATTTCCCTGATAACGTATAATCTTCTTAAAACGTACACTTAATAATGATAATAATATACTGCAACTAACGAATCGGGAAGTTCTTTGTGTGGCTCGTGGAGAGTCACACACCAAATAACATCCGTACCACTAACCCTCTCGCGAGCTCGCAAAGCGAGCGAGCTACGACAACCCTACTTGCGAAGCTCGCGAAGCGAGCGAGCAACAACACCCCTCTAGTTTTCCTTATTATCACCATTGTAATAATTGTTTACAATATAATCGATAGTTTATAGATGTAGGAAAAATGGAAGTAATTACTACGTAATATTCTACAAATGTATTGGAATTTAAAAGTAATTTGAACATTATTGCGTTATAGAGGGTGTCCCAAACTAAGTGTAAGTCCCGGAAATGGGAGGTTCCTGAGACCATTCTAAGAGACATTTTCCTTTGCACCAATGTCAACTGCGGCTTTGTTTAGGGGTTATTAACGAAAAACACGGACCAATCAGAGCGCGCCCTGGCCCGCCGCGCCGCGCCGCGCGGGCAAGCGAGTGTCGGTGGTACGCCGCGACATCGCAACGAACAAGAGTTTCTCGATAATGTGAACCCTCTCCGATTTCGATGAGCTTTGGATGTGTTGTCAAGACCATGATTCTGAACAACATTTCTCTTTAGACTTTTTGGCGATCGGCTTTAGTTTACGAGATAAGTAACTTGTAATTGTAAATCGATCGATGTACTATCTGAACTATCTCCTCTACGATTTCGATGAGCTTTGGATACGTTGTCAAGACCATGATTCTGAACAACATTTCTCTTTAGACTTTTTGGCGATCGGCTTTAGTTTACGAGATAATCGTAAAAAAAGAGAAGAAGCAGAAACTGATTGAATTAAAAACTCACGTATTCAGCCGTAAATCCATTTGCTGCTTCGAAATGTGTGTCACTGGGTCACTCGGTGACGAACTGCACAGATGTCTTCAGGTATACGGCAGTACCGAAAGTCAAGGGACGTACGGCCAGGTCGACGAACTGCACAGCCGGTGGTAGAAGGCCTAAGGGATGCGCGGTCAAGTCGACGATCCAGAATTTCACTTTCACTTTCAAATCGATAAATAATTCGTATGTTTATTTCAAACAGATGCCTTGAAATGTTTCCACACTCACAATCACTGTTCACATTTGTCAACACATAGTTATGCACTAATAATAATTGCCATATCCCTTGTACTGCTGCACAAATCACAACAATCAGGTAATGCAATCACTAGACTGCGGATTTCATGCGTTTGTAGCAAACATGAGTAGGTGCAATTTAAGACAGTAGAGAGATTAAAATAATTTCAAAGCACCAATGTATTATTTTCAAATTCTTAAAATGATCACAGTGAGAATCAAATATCTGTCTGGCTCCTGTCCCTTGTAATAGCGGCAGCCAACATTAATGTTGCCTAAAGATCCGTAGTCTAGTGATTAGTTTAAATATTACTATCAAAAACACAGCTAATAGCAACCGTTAGCTTTGAATTGACAAGTCTTTGGAGATGTTCTCTCTACCGCGGCTCGAACGACACTGATTTTCCGCAAGATTTTTCTAAAGAATTTAGGAAGGGCATTCAGAGTGTCGAAATTCGAAATGCACGCTGTAGCACGTTTACGAAAACGACGGGACAGTTAGACGAAAAACAGAACGCGAGAAGGACCGCTGTAAGATTTACGGCAAACACATGTTTAGTTTTTCCTGCAGATCGGTACGCAGAGTCGATGGGTAACCGCGCGTTCGAAAACGTCATCCGTCCTTTTACCCAGCAAGGGGTAAAAATGTCAGGTCAGCGTACCATCCCTATTGTCCTATACCTTCCTTAAGAAACTTTCTAAAAGAAGAACAGACGACGTTTTCGAACGGTTACCCATCGACTCTGCGTACCAATCTGCAGGAAAAACTAAACATGTGATTGCCATAAATCTTTAAGCTGTCCTTCTCGTATCCTATTTTTCGTCTAACCGTCCCTTCGTTTTCGTAAACGTGCTACAGCGTGCATTTCGAATTTCGACACTCTGAATGCCCTTCCTAAATTCTTTAGAAAAATCTTGCGGAAAATCAGTGTCGTTCGAGCCGCGGTAGAGAGAACATCTCCAAAGACTTGTCAATTCAAAGCTAACGGTTGCTATTAGCTGTGTTTTTGATAGTGATATTTAAACTAATCACTAGACTGCGGATCTTTATGCAAAATGAATGTTGGCTGCCGCTATTACAAGGGACAGGAGCCAGACAGATATTTGATTCTCACTGTGATCAGTTTAAGAAGTTGAAAATAATACTATGGTGTTTTGAAATTATTTTAATCTCTCTACTGTATTAAAATGCACCTACTCATGTTTGCTACAAATGCATGAAATCCGCGGTCTAGTGATTGCATTACCTGATTGTTGTGATTTGTGCAGCAGTACAAGGGATATGGCAATTATTATTAGTGCGTAACTATGTGTTGACAAATGTGAACAGTGATTGTGAGTGTGGAAAAATTTCAAGGCATCTGTGTGAAATAAACATACGAATTATTTATCGAATCGAAAGTGAAAGTGAAATTCTGAATCGTCGACTTGACCGCGCATCCCTTAGGCCTTCTACCACCGGCTGTGCAGTTCGTCGACCTGGCCGTACGTCCCTTAGCTTTCGGTACTGTCGTATACCTGAAGACATCTGTACAGTTCGTCACCGAGTGACCCAGTGACACACATTTCGAAGCAGCAAATGGATTTACGGCTGAATAAGTGAGTTTTCAATACAATCAGTTTCTGCTTCTTCTCTCGTTCGGGTAACGTTGCCGTAAGTCGGGTAAAAAGATCCACCCATATGAATTGACAAGTAAAGTTCTTCCGCGACCGTCAAAAAGTCTAAAGGAAATGTTGTTCAGAATCATGGTCTTGACAACATATCCAAAGCTCATCCAAATCGGGTAGAAGATAGTACAATCGATCGATTTACAATTACAAGTTTTTGCATTTATCGCGTAAACTAAAGCCGGCCGACAAAAACTGTAAAGGGAAATGTTATTCAGAATCATGGTTGTTACACGAACCCTTTAGGGAACTGAGGATCCGTGAACGATAAATGCGTTGGACTCGCGTGAAGAAGGACAGGAGAAAATTCGGTCGGAGATTGGATATTCGTGAGAGGTTTCAGTCAATCGTTCCACCCGCGTGTTACGGTTCACAAAACAAGCACTTTATTGTTGCTGAGGCTACGGACGCACTTTAACCCGAAAGAACAGAGCTCGCAGGGGAGATTATTCTACGTGTTTCTCGCAGAGGAGATTATCGGTCGTTTTTGAAACTTGCTCGTAGCTATTATATAATTCGCGTGTGTACTCGCAGAGGAGGTTACAACGGAACGCGCCTTCAAACTGGCTGGGGGTCCTATTTACCGGTAATCGGTGGATTCCCCCACCGTACACACATACGGGAGCTCGCTTCGAGGTGAAGACTCGCCGCGGTGCTGTAGGGACGACGAGGGGGGTGGTCGCGGCGCTGAATCATACGAAACTGTATCGTTCGCGTTTAACAAACCGCCCGCCTTGCGCGGTCGCGCAACAGAAACGGATAATCTATATATCTCGAAGAGCTCCCCATACATACGTACACATACACACACATACTAACTATTTACAATATTTACAATGTTTCGGATGACGACACCTGGGCCGACGGCCGGCCGCGACTATTATGTCACGTAGGTCGTGACGTCGCACGCTCGACAACATTATTCGGGGGGTGCCTTCAGTTGTTTACTGGTAACTGGCAGACACGAGTGATGGGTCGTTTATATGTTGAGGACGCGGTCTTAACCTCCACCACTCGTACGTGGCCGTCTTTACCTGGGAACGTTTTTACGACCCTCCCTAATTCCCATTTGTTAGGAGGTAGTAGGGGGTTGTCCAAGAGGACTACCGCTCCTACAGTCAGATCCTTTTGTTCAGTTTGCCATTTGTACCGCGACTGCAGTTCCTGCAAGTACTCGCGGGACCATACGCGCCACAGCAGTTCGTGGAATTTTTGCACTTGTTGCCATCGTGATAAGTGCGTTGTCGGCTCGTCAATCACGGGAGGAACCGGACGTGAAATCAGCGGACTACCGGTTAAAAAGTGCCCTGGCGTAAGGATTTCAAGACACTCTGGGTCGTCGCGCACCCGAGTAATCGGACGCGAGTTTAACGTGGCTTCCACCTTGCAAAGCAGTGTGGACATCTCTTCGGAGGTTGACGCGAACGACCCCATGATACGACGAAGATGATGCTTGGTTGACCGGACTGCGGCTTCCTGCATTCCTCCGTGATGAGGAGCGCCCGGGGGATAGAACTTCCACTGAATAAGAAGAGTGGAGCATCGATTTTTCAATTCCGGCGAATTTGTGACTTCGACGAAGTGTCGAGCGAGTTCGTTGGACGCGCCTACGAAATTCGTGCCATTGTCGCTAGTGATCGTCTGAGGAACACCACGTCTGGACGTGAAGCGGTCGAAGGCTGCGAGGAAGGCAGCCGTGGAGCAATCATCAACCAACTCTAAATGGACCGCGTGAGTAGCAAAACAGATAAATACTGCAATGTATTTTTTATAAGTTCGCTTTCCGCGCCCGGGTGCGTCTCGTACTTGGTAGGGACCGGCGTAATCGACTCCAATGTGAGAGAATGGAGGGGACGGACGGCAACGTGACGTCACGAGGTCTTGCATTACCTGCGTTGCAGTTTCCGCCCGCCAACGCGCGCATTTGACGCACTTATGAATCACGCGACGGACCGAATTACGCAACCCTAGGATCCAATATTTTTGTCTTGTTGTGTACGTCGTGATTTGATTTCCGCCATGCAAGGAGAGAAGATGCGATTCCCGAATAATGAGGTCGGAAACGTGATGTTTCGGCAATATCGCGGGGTGCTTCGTTTCCCAAGGCAGAAAGGAGTTTCTGAGCCTCCCGCCTACGCGTACGACTCCGCATTGGTCGATGAAAGGGCTGAGCGGCAAAAGCGACGAGCCACTGGTCAACGGTTTGTTCCGCGCGAACGCGGCGATTTCGGTTGCGAACGAGCTGCGTTGGATTATTCGCAGTATTGTTATTTCCGAATCGCGTAGCTCCGAGACGGTGAGGAACGAGGGGGGCGCGGTGCTTGTTTGCTTTCGCACCGTGTTTATAAATCGCCGCACGTGACAGAATACGCGGATTAGGCGTTGCCAGCTAGAGAAGCGAGACAGAGCATCCCAATCTTTGATTGTGACCGTATTATGTACGGCGGTTTTACATTTTTCCTCCTCCGTTTCGTAGGTCTGCTGAACGGGCCAGTCTTCTTCGTCCCTCTTCAACCACGATGGACCCTCGATCCACAGCGTCGATGACAGCAGTGCTTCTGCACTTACACCACGCGAATTCAGGTCTGCAGGATTGTAGTGCGTCGGCACGTGTCTCCAGACGGCATTCGGCAGTGTGGAGTGGATCTTGGACGTCCTGTTGGCCACCATGGTCTTCCAAGCTGCTGGGTGTTTCCGCAACCATGCGAGGACAATCGTGGAGTCCGTCCAGCAAACTGTCTTCGTTACCGGTATCCCGATCGAGTGGGTCACGTGAGCGGCCAATTCAGTTAGCATGACGGCTCCGTTTAACTCGAGGATAGGGATAGAGACAGTTTTTATTGGAGCTACTCGCGATTTAGCTGTGAGCAGCGTGGTATGCGTTTCGCCGGTGAGCGACGTTACGCGGGCGTAAATCGCGCATGAAAAGGCGGCACGAGATGCGTCGCTGAATCCATGTAGTTGGATTTCGAGTGAGTCAGGGGCGTACTGGATCCACCGCGGGACCCTCATTGCGGTTAAAGCACGCCAGTCCATACAGAAGAGGTTCCAGGTTTCGCGGGTGTCGTCCGATACGCAGTCATCCCAGCTGATTCGTTCGAGCCATTGTTGCTGCATCAAGATTTTGGCTCGAACAACAATTGGAGACAACCATCCTAGAGGGTCGAACAACGTCGCAATCTCCGAGAGCAATTCGCGCTTGCTCATCTTCTCCTTTCTGACCGCCAGTTTTTGTAAGTCAAAATAGAACGTGTCGTCCGAGGGGATCCACCTGATTCCGAGGACTTTGAGTTCCGAAGCATTGAATATTCGCAGATCCACCGCGTGTGAATGTGTGGCTGCGGGAATATTTCGCAGGGATTCGGCATCGTTGCCCGCCCATTTTCGCAGATTGAATCCGCCTCGAGACAACAGCTGACAGACTTGTATTCTAGTCTGTTCGAGCAGCTGTTTGTCCGGCGCGCCCATGAATACGTCGTCGACATAAACACTGTTGCGAAGAATCGGGGACGCGAGGGGGTATTCCGAACCTTCCAACTTGTTTACTTCTTGTATAACGCGCATCGAGAGGTACGGGGCGCAGGCGGTTCCGTAGGTTACCGTATTCAATTCGAACGTCTCGAGATTACCGGTAGATTCGCTTCTCCACAAGATGCATTGATATTTGCGATCTTGTGGGTGGATGAGAGGTGCGCGAGGGGGTATTCCGAACCTTCCAACTTGTTTACTTCTTGTATAACGCGCATCGAGAGGTACGGGGCGCAGGCGGTTCCGTAGGTTACCGTATTCAATTCGAACGTCTCGAGATTACCGGTAGATTCGCTTCTCCACAAGATGCATTGATATTTGCGATCTTGTGGGTGGATGAGAATTTGACGGAACATTTTCTCAATGTCCGCCACTAGAACATATTTGTGGATTCGCCACGCTAATAAGATGTGAGTGATATCTAACTGTAACTTCGGACCAGTAAGTAGGATGTCGTTTAAGGAGTATCCGCTAGACGTTTGGCTCGACGCATTAAAAACGACTCGGAGCTTTGTAGTCAAGCTTTCCTCTCGGAGAACGGCGCGATGTGGAATGTAATTCCTGGAACGGTCGACGCCATCGAGACGGTTCATGTGGCCGAGCGACTCATACTCGCGGATGAACGCATTATATTCGCATTTTACCGCCTCGTTTTCGCGTAGTTTCCGGGTCAGACGTGCCAGTGACGCGGTGGCTCCTCGGAGTGAATCTCCGAGGAAGTCCTCGGGGACCGACTTGAGAAACGGTAACCGCACCACGAATCTGCCGGTAGCGTCGCGCGAGTAGGTTTTTTCGAAGTGCCGCTCGCATTCTATTTCCAAGGGAGTGAGGATACGCGTTTCAGGGACCGCTTCCGTTTCCCAAAAACGAGTTAACGCACGTTCGAGTGGATCCGTGATTGTCCCGTGATGCGTGGTAACCGCGACGCGATGGTTTTCCGGGGTGTTGATGCATCCGGACAAGATCCAACCGAATACCGTATTTTGCGCAATCGGTCCTTGGTTACTGGGGAGTCGAACGCCAGGTCGTAGAATTTGCGCGAAGATATCCGCGCCTAGGAGCAATTCGATACGTTGCTTTGATGCGGGCTCGGGGTCCGCGAGCGCGAGATCGAACAGGGCGCTGTAATTTTCCATCTGGATCGCCGGCGGCGCGTACTGCGTTATACCGCGCACTATGAACGCACGGGTTAACAGTGCTGGTGACTCCTGTTTGGACGAACCTATCTGCAGTTGCACACTATAATCAATGGTGCTTGTTCGTTCGCCGCCGAGACCAGTCACGGAAATCGGTGCTCGGACTTTTTGTAAACGTAGCTGCTGTACAAGATTGGTGGACACGAACGAGGATTGAGACCCCTGGTCTAATAGCGCGCGGGCTAATCGCGACTGACCGTTGGGCGCGAAAACTTTGACCATTGCGGTAGCCAGTAGGACAGTCTGAATGCCATTCGGACTGGCTTCGGCGAAATGTGTCGCAACGTTACTACCGATTTCTTCTGAATTCACGGGCCGCGCAGGGGCTTGAGCCGATAACGGTGTCTGAAGAGTGGTAGACGCGTCTAATCTCGAGGGCTGGACCGAAGATGCATGGTTTCGGTAACCACTCGTTTTGGGTCTGCTGAGGGCCCTGGATTCTCCGCGGTGCAGCAATGTGTGGTGCTTTTCACCACACTGTCTACACACGTTTGTGCTCGGGCAATTCGACACGGTGTGATTCGCGCCGAGGCAATTTATGCACGCGTGTTGACTTTTCAGCGTCTCGAAGCGCGCTAGTGGCGAGAGGCTACGGAACATGCTACAGTCGCGGGGTACGTGCGCTTCTTTGCAAAGAAAGCAAGTAGGAGACGGCCTACTTTCTTCAATCACGTGCGCGTTCGTTTTTTGTCGTAACGGTTTCGCAGGACCCGCGGAGGATTGTAGTTGTTGCGTCGGTTGATTGGACATCTTAACCGCCGCGGTTTGTTCTAAAACAAACTTTTCCATCGCCGCGTATGTTGGGTAGGTTCGTGCATCTCCGAGGGTTTTGTTCCACTCCGTTTCTAATTCGCGGTCGAACTTGCTCGAAACGAAATAAACGAGATGATCCTCTTTCGTGCCTCTACCTAACTTGTACAACGCCTCGAGGGTGTTACGATAATGAATCGTGAACTGATTCAGCGAGTCGAGCTGCGACAATTTGATCGATTTCAAGGAATAAAGTTTTTGCATCAGCGTATGTACAATGACTCGTTCGTTATCGTAAATTTCCTTGAGACGTGTCCAGCCGATCTGGAAGTTCGCGTCCGTTACATCGAGGTGCTGTATCGATTCTAGTGCTTCGCCCGACAATGCGCTAAGCAAGTACTGCAATCGTTCTGAGCCCGTCAAGGTTTCGTTTACAATTACCGCGGAATTGAATCGCGATTCGAACGATTTCCAACGCGTGTAATCGCCGTCAAATTTCGGGAGTTCGATCCGGGGTAATTTAACATGCGCGGGACGAGTTACCATGCTAGCTGGAAACGCCATAGATGAATTCGCCGCAGGGGGTGTGATGGGGGGGCGTAGATGGGCCAGCTGCTCCCGTAGGTAGGACCAGCCATCAAGGTACGCGTCCTCCATCCGATCCATTGTTCCGGCCTTGAAGTAAGGTAGGTCTTCTTTCGTCCGGTCCGCTTTCCGGTACGCTTGGAGGTACCCGTTGAAAGAAGTAATCTGGGTCCAGGTCTCCTGATACATGGTCAGCCTGGTGTCCAGATACTCCACGGTGTAGTTGTCGACCCCTTTTTTCTTCGTATTCGCCAATATTTTCGTGAGTTGAGCAAACGCCTGTGTTTGCCGCTCCAGCACCGCTTCGAAGGTCTCCGTGACACTTGTATTCATGTTCACAGCGTGTTTTTACTTTGAAAGTCACGAGACCCGACACGAACGTTTGAAATGGACGGTTGGTTTCGCCTCTAACGTTTTCCGAACGATCCAGGTTTCTTCACTAATCCGGCTCGAAGGACCAAAAACTGTTACACGAACCCTTTAGGGAACTGAGGATCCGTGAACGATAAATGCGTTGGACTCGCGTGAAGAAGGACAGGAGAAAATTCGGTCGGAGATTGGATATTCGTGAGAGGTTTCAGTCAATCGTTCCACCCGCGTGTTACGGTTCACAAAACAAGCACTTTATTGTTGCTGAGGCTACGGACGCACTTTAACCCGAAAGAACAGAGCTCGCAGGGGAGATTATTCTACGTGTTTCTCGCAGAGGAGATTATCGGTCGTTTTTGAAACTTGCTCGTAGCTATTATATAATTCGCGTGTGTACTCGCAGAGGAGGTTACAACGGAACGCGCCTTCAAACTGGCTGGGGGTCCTATTTACCGGTAATCGGTGGATTCCCCCACCGTACACACATACGGGAGCTCGCTTCGAGGTGAAGACTCGCCGCGGTGCTGTAGGGACGACGAGGGGGGTGGTCGCGGCGCTGAATCATACGAAACTGTATCGTTCGCGTTTAACAATGGTCTTGACAACATATCCAAAGCTCATCCAAATTGGGTAGAAGATAGTACAATCGATCGATTTACAATTACAAGTTTTTACATTTATCGCGTAAACTAAAGCCGGCTGACAAAAACTGTAAAGGGAAATGTTGTTCAGAATCATGGTCTTGACAACATATCCAAAGCTTATCCAAATCGGGGAAGATTCACATAATCTCGAGAAACTCTTGTTCGTTGCGGCATCGCGGCGTTACACCACGCTCGTCTCCCGGAGCGCCTGGCTGAACGTGCCATCGCGCGTCTAGGTCGCGCTCTGATTGGTCCGTGTTTTTCGTTAATAACTCCTAAACAAAGCCCCGGCTGACATTGGTGCAAAGGAAAATGTTGCTTCAAATGACCTAAGGAACCTCCCATTTCCCGGAGTCGAAGGGGTTTTGGGACACCCTGTATACCAATAGACCCGGCATAGGTATAGTATGTGTATAGGAAAACCGAGAGTACAGCTCGGAAAAGATAAAGGACGGTATGACGTCACAAGATAAGTTTTAAGCAGTCTTAAGATAATTTCAAAATGGCTGAAACGGCAGACCGACGCCGACACTACGCCATCATACACTTGCTCCGTGTAAATTTTGTGTAGCAAGCTGGTAGCAATACATCGATGGCAAGAAATAGAAATTCAATTGAATGTTATTTCTTCCCTGAATGATTGTAATAGAGCAGAAATCATGTATTGACATTTTCAATTTTTCAACGAATTTGAATTTCATCTACTCAATTTTTTTGTAAATGCATAAAGATCCGTAGTCTAGCAATGCAATAACTAATCACAAGCGAGGTAAATGTAAATTGTGTAAAACTAGCAGTACTACCTTAAAATGTTGTAAATGTGATCAATTTATATGTAAAAAACCATTTTGTAACCTGCACAATATGTCTTCAGAATCAAATATCGCGCGATTCCTAAAATAGTTAATATATATAATACTATTATTACTTTATATCTTAATAAAACATACAGAATAAACGTCTGTATCTCAAATACAGTTTATAATAGATAATTTCATGATACAATGTCAAATTCTTTGAAATTATCCTGTCCATTCTTCCTGCGTACTGGGTATGTGCATGTACATGGCGCACCCGGTGATCCCCCTCACCCCCCACATAAGCCAAGCGTAGGCACTGTCGATGAGCATAGCTTATACATCTTTCGAGAACGTGACGTCACACCGTCTTCATCTTTTCCGAGGGCCAAATTATCTGCGCCGGGTCTATAGGTATATATGGTCTAAGCTGGCATAAGCGCACAAGCAGCGCACACGGATATAGTAAAGGTACGCTGGGAGTGTAGCGCGCGGGCGCGTTGCTAACACGATACATACAGTGTCTTCTGCACCGACGAAATGCCGTCGGTGGTTTCCTGTTTCTCACTCCAGTCAGAATATATCCTAGAGGGCGTAAGAGAACACCGAAAAATTTTAGGCTCACCAACTCCCGTAAGGCTGGCAGTCTTTAATAGTATCTCGTCGGTGGCCCGGTTACCCGTCCCGCTGAATAACACAGGGGCTGGCAGTCTTTAATAGTATCTCGTCGGTGCTGGCAGTCTTTAATAGCAGAGAGTATATGAGAGTGCTCACGCCCGGGTTTTGGCCGTGCCCATATAGTGCTGCCCCCTAATCTAGTACTTAGCCTGGATCAGCTCCTACATCATCTTTAGCATGGACAAGATCCTATATCATCTTTAGCATGGACAAGATCCTACATCATCTTTAGCATGGACAAGATCCTACATCATCTTTAGCATGGACAAGATCCTACATCATCTTTAACCTGGATCAGATCCTACATCATCTTTAACCTGGATCAGATCCTACATCATCTTTAGCCTGGATCAGATCCTACATCATCTTTAGCCTAGAACAGATCCTACATCATCTTTAGCCTGGATCAGATCCTACATCATCTTTAGACTGGATCAGATCGTACATCATCATTGGCCAGGATTAGGACATACAATTTATATTGTTTTATGTAAAATATGTAACTAATATACAAATCTCTAATAATATAAATTATATTCATAGAAGTATTTTAATTTTTCCCGAGCTTTTGTTGCAAACTCTAGTTGTAAAAAATAAAAAAGCCGGAAGATTTCGAAGAAACAGATTTTATATCGAAGTGATGAAGTACTTACTGTCATCAATACTGTCTCCAATTTTTTTCATATTTTTAGGCACAGTTATTATTAATTAAACCAAATTGAAAACCAATTTTTTCTACGAAAATTTAGAAGAATAACTTTAGGGTTACTCTGAAATTTTCAGAATATGTTTAATTGACACAAATCTATACAACGTATTTTCTAAATTTGAAGTATAGATAGATCCACATTAATAAGTTGTAAAACGCAACTTTTAGTATTTTTTCTACAATTCTGATCAATTGCAATTTTTTAAAAAACTTCTTTTCACATCCTGCAGTAAACTAATTGCTCTAGTTTCCAAAAAAAGTTCAAATCGTATAGTGTATTAAAATAGTGGTAAAACTACGCTACAGACAGGGATTGGAACGGTTATGAAAATAACTGTTTAAACTGTTATTTTTCGGTTCTGATTGAAATAGTTATTAAGAACCGAAATGATGTTATGTTATAACACTTATAACTGTTACGAGAATATCGGTACTGGCTGGCAGTTCTGGCTTATATCGGTTACGGTTACGATTTTGGAGAACCGATATTATGTATTTCAGTTCAGGATTTCGGTTCAGGATTTCGGTTCCGGATTTCGGTTCTCTGTCATTCTGTATTCTATATTGTGTTCGACCTAATATTTATTATTTAAACAATTTATGAATAAATAAATTTTTATAATGTGTTTCTATATTTATTGTTTGAAATACCATTTTAATAATTTAAAATAATTGTTTAAATAAACAAATTTTGATCATTTGTTTCTATATTAATTATTTGAATTGTTATTTCAATAATAATTTATTGTTAAAATAATTGTTTAAATAAATAAATTTTTATAATTTGTTTCTATATTAATTACACTGTCCAACAGCCAAAAAGTATTTCGATTCCCACTATGCGATTCTTGTAGAGTTTTCCGCGCTGATTCCGAATCTGGTTTTAATTTTTTTCCTATACGTCCAGTTTTTGAGAAAATGGAGTTTTAAAAAAAGACATATTTTTCAACTTTAAACACATATTGCGATGTTATTATAAAAGATATTGAATTGTTCTTTACAGCAAAAGATTCTGTAGACTTTCCCGAATACAGTGATATCCAATATTAATACATTATGATTGTTTAAACATGTGTAAACAATGATTAAAGACGGAGATGCACCACTTTTGCACCAATTTTTGCGGATATTTTCGAATTTATCTCAAAAAATAAGGGTCCAGCGAAAAATTGAACTATACCTCGCGAAAGAGCAGACTTTTATCTTGAGAAACCCCCCTGTGAAGTTTGCATGGTCGACGTTTTTTTTCGAACCAGAAAGCAAAATATCTTCGCGCGACATGAGTTTCCGCCAGTGGCGCTCGGGACGGGATACGGCGCAGCGACGGGATACGGAGCGGCGAACGACCGTTCTGGTGGTGAACGCCACTGGCGGAAACTCATGTCGCGCGAAGATATTTTGCTTTCTGGTTCGAAAAAAACGTCGACCATGCAAACTTCACAGGGGGGTTTCTCAAGATAAAAGTCTGCTCTTTCGCGTGGTATAGTTCAATTTTTCGCTGGACCCTTATTTTTTGAGATAAATTCGAAAATATCCGCAAAAATTGGTGCAAAAGTGGTGCATCTCCGTCTTTAATCATTGTTTAAACATGTTTAAACAATCGTAATGTATTAATATTGGATATCACTGTATTCGGGAAAGTCTACAGAATCTTTTGCTGTAAAGAACAATTCAATATCTTTTATAATACCATCGCAATATGTGTTTAAAGTTGAAAAATATGTCTTTTTTTAAAACTCCATTTTCTCAAAAACTGGACGTATAGGAAAAAAATTAAAACCAGATTCGGAATCAGCGCGGAAAACTCTATAAGAATCGCATAGTGGGAATCGAAATACTTTTAAAAAGTTGAAATTTGTTGGACAGTGTTATTTGAGGTAATTGTGCATAAAAGGTCCCACCTCACCGATTTCGATGATTTTTTAATATGTTGTCAGGGTGAAGATTCTGAACAACTTTTTTCTGTACATGTAACCGCCGCTCAGCCTTAGTTTTTGAGAGATTTGTGAAAAACTGCAGCTACTACTACATTTAATTTTGCCTATACGTGCACGCCCGTGCTGTGCGTATGCTTCAGCATGATGCGACCGCTCGTCAACTGTTTCTACTAGGAGTGCGCGGGTTCCCGAAATTTACGGGAACCCGACAGTCGAGTCGAGCCGGAGAAAGTCGAGCGAGCTCGAGCGAGTACTCGAGACATCTGAATGTTCGAGTAGCTTGATCGCATCGAGTAGCTTGATCGCATCGGGTAGCTTGATCGCATCGGGTAGCTTGATCGCATCGGGTAGCTTGATCGCATCGGGTAGCTTGATCGCGTCGGATGCTTGATCGTCACGGATAGCCGGAGACATTCGGATTACATTATTACATAGATTAGCCAAACTCGGACGCGATCTTTTTATACTCGTGATTAAACATACGATTCGTAATTCGCACTAATGAGGTCCTAAATTATGTACTCGGTTTTATAAGACGAAATATACAATATATACATACATATATATATTTCGGTTGTGGATTTCGGTTTCGGCTATGGTTCTGATGATTTCGATGATTTTTTATAATGTTATACAAATCAACATTTTGAACAAATAATTACAAAAATTTGTATTATTATGTATTATTAAACTATTATCTATTATTATTCTTTATTTGAACAATTTTTTAAATAAGTAATCTTTTGTAATATTTACAATTTTATTTATATACTCATTATTTAAATACGTATTTATTATTTAAACAATTATTTAAATAAATGTTTATGCTGCAAAATATAATGTATACAAATCCGTTTGTATACTTATTATTTATATAGCTATTTATTATTATTTATTTAAACAATTTTTAAATAAATAAATTTTTATAATGTATAGAAACTTGTTTATTTTACATTATTTGAATTATTGTTTCAATAAGAATTTATTGTCAAAACGGTTATTTAAATAAATAAATATCTGTAATATATATATATTTATATAGGGGGAGTTCCCCTAGCCCCGGACAGCACCTAGTATCGGACATTAGCTGTATCTCAATAATCTGAAATGCAACAAAGTCGTTTTAACCGTCAAAACAAAGGAAAGGCTAAAACAAACGACGTGCGGAAATTGCACGTTTCTGTCGCGTGAACAAAGCCATTAAAATCATTCGACTGTTAGCGTTCTTGTAAAAATATTATAAAAGATTACTTATTTAAAAATATTATAAAAGATTACTTATTTAAAAATATTATAAAAGATTACTTATTTAAAAATATTATAAAAGATTACTTATTTAAAAATATTATAAAAGATTACTTATTTAAAAATATTATAAAAGATTACTTATTTAAAAAATTGTTCAAATAAAGAATAATAATAGATAATACTTTAATAATACATAATAATACAAATTTTTGTAATTATTTGTTCAAAATGTTGATTTGTATAACATTATAAAAAATCATCGAAATCATCAGAATCATAGCCGAAACCGAAATCAAATTTAATCACGAGTATAAAAAGATCGCGTCCGAGTTTGGCTAATCTATGTAATAATGTAATCCGAATGTCTCCGGCTATCCGTGACGATCAAGCATCCGATGCGATCAAGCTACCCGATGCGATCAAGCTACTCGATGCGATCAAGCTACTCGAACATTCAGATGTCTCGAGTACTCGCTCGAGCTCGCTCGACTTTCTCCGGCTCGACCCGAACCCGTATATGCGGGAACCCGCGCACCCCTAGTTTCTACAGATATATCACTACGATCGTCGGACGATCCGATATACCGCGTGAACTTTTTAAATCATATGATGATGAAGAATGAGTACATATTATATTACGACGACACCACACACACCCACCCAGTGCTTAACACGCACCCAATGTTTCTAAACAGAAGGTTTACGTTAAGAAATTAACATTTGTGCAAATTTTCAATATCATATTCGTAATCAGCACGTGAAAATAAGGAAGAATCTAGAGTATAATTTAGAAACATTGGGTGCGTGTTAAGCACTGGGTGCGTGTGTGTGGTGTCGTCGTAATATAATATGTACTCATTCTTCATCATCATATGATTTAAAAAGTTCACGCGGTATATCGGATCGTCCGACGATCGTAGTGATGTATCTGTAGAAACAGTTGACGAGCGGTCGCATCATGCTGAAGCATACGCACAGCACGGGCGTGCACGTATAGGCAAAATTAAATGTAGTAGTAGCTGCAGTTTTTCACAAATCTCTCAAAAACTAAGGCTGAGCGGCGGTTACATGTATAGGAAGAAGTTGTTCAGAATCTTCACCCTGACAACATATTAAAAAATCATCGAAATCGGTGAGGTGGGACCTTTTATGCACAATTACCCTTACTTTTTCTAATAGTAAATTACATCATTCAAATTACTTCTTTTAGGATCATGCAACAAATTTGCAAAAGCATTTAGAAATCATTCATCCAACTGAATTTTCTCATGTAATGATGGAAAAAGCACAGAAAAGGTGTCACTCAGGTGAACAGTCTAACATAAACGTTAAGAAATTAAAATTTAATTTGATGGACGCTTGTGTGCGTCTAGTTACTGTTCACGGTAGACCGTTTTCATTGCTGGAGGACGAAGCTTTTCGTGATATAATTGATATGTTACCGATGCAATCCGAAAAAGTTAATTCTCATAAGGTACGTGATGCGATTGCAGAAAAAGGAATTTTAATAATAAATAAAATAAAAGAAGAAGTAAAAGGAAAAGTTATATCACTAAAAATTGACGGCGCAACTTGTATGACTCGTTCATTTCTCGGCATTAACATGCAATTCATTAATAATGGTATAATACAAATTCGAACATTGGCTATTGTTGAGCTTTTTAGAAGTCATACTGCCGAATATCTAAAGGAAGTGATAATGAATGTATGCACAAAATTTGGAATACTCAGTAATCAAATATTAACAGTAACTGTTGATAACGCAGCTAATATGTTAAAAACAGTACGTATTTTACATAATGATGAAAATGATATTCATGACGATAATGAGGATGGTACTGACCATAACATCGTAGGTTCAGAAGTAGTGGATGTATTACTTAATATATGTAATAATAATACTAAGAATGTCGACGAAGGAATTGATAAAGAACTTAAATATACTGAGTTTACAACTCGAATATTCAGATGTGCAGTACATACTCTGCAACTGGCAATAAATGATTTTTTGAAAGGACAAAAAGTTTCGGAAATAATAAACAAAGCCAGGCGAGTAGTGAAAAAATTGCGAACACCGCTTTTGAAATCTACTTTGCTAACACTTTGTGGAAAAAATGCCATTATAGATTGTGTTACAAGGTGGCATTCGTCTGTTGATATGATGGAAAGATTGATGGAACTAAAAGATTATTGCAATCAATTGGAAGATGAAGATTTAAAATTGTCACCTATATTGTGGACAGAAATAGAAACTTTAGTAAGTGTTCTAAAACCAGCTCGGATCGCAACCAAACGTTTGCAAAGCGAGCAACTTACATTGGGGGACTTATATGAAATATGGCAGCGTTCTTTAATACAAATTAAAAAAGTGCAAACTAAATATACAAACGAATTAATACATAAAATGCAAAAACGTCAGGATATATTATTTGAAAATGATAATTTTTTGGCCGCTATTTATTTAGATCCACGTTACAATGTAATTTTAAACGAGCAACAAATTCGCAATGCGAAAAATTGTCTCCTAGATACATATGCAAGAATAGAAGCTATCAATATGCAGCACAATGTGACACCATTTAATAACAACCAAATAATTGAAGAAATACTTCCACAAGACACGGATGAATTTGAAGATATGTTAAGGAATGCAGAAACAATAAATAGGTTCAACCTCAACCGATCAAGGAGTAGCGCATCACGTTTTTCAATAGAAAATGAAATTGATAATTTCATAAAAGAAGGACGTCTGAAGCCTTCCACTGACGTTTTAGCGTTTTGGAACAACAGTAAGCGACATGAACTGAAAAAATTAGCAAATGTAATTCTAGCTGTTCCACCTACGCAGGTGAGCGTGGAGCGGTTATTTTCTGGACTGAAATACATTTTGTCTCCACACAGATCAAAACTATGTTCAGACGTAATCGATAATATATTAATTATACGCTTCAATTACAACAAAATTGTAGAAAATGAAAAACAATAAATACGTTCAAAATAAATAAAAAATTAAGTATTAATTTATTTATATTTGACTTAATTAATATGTTAGTTTATATGTATTATAAAATATAACCGATATATATATATAACCGTTATGAAACCGATATATAACCGTTATGGAACCGATATAATATCGGTTCCGTAGAACCGGAACCGAAATCGATATAAGGCAGAACCTTTTTCACTCGTAACTGTTTTAAGACAATTTCGGTTCTTATAACTGTTTTGAGAACCGAAACCGATATCATAACCGTTTTCAACCCCTGTGTCTATCATCAATAATGATTATTTGTAACTATTGGGTTGTGTAATAAATTCCCGCGTTTTTCGTATCTTATTTTTTTCCCGCAATTTTCCATCAACAGAAGGGACATTCTCGGCGAGAATGTTTTGCCGGTTGCTGGATGTGCTGTTCGTACGGTATGCGAGAGACGATCTTAACGATTCGTAAAAACGACTAAAATGAAGATCGCAAACACTAGAGTTGGTTCGTCGATTTCGTATATTTGTCAGTCAATGACGATTTTAGTTATATTAATCTTCAAATTTTAAATACTTATAAAAGAAATTGTATTCACATAACTTAAAATATACTGCCAATTTTGCGATAATTGTTATCCAGACACCATAAACAATAGTTATTTTTACATTTAATAAAAAAAAATCATTTATAAAAAGTTCATATTATTATATTGCAAGGAAGGCAGTAATCGTTGAATTTCACAGAAATTATTCGGAAAATCCAGTTGTTTTAAAATATTAATTTGCATATGTTCTACTTACAAATAATTATTATCGATGATAGACTATCTTTGACTGATAAATATCCATTATAAACGACAACAATTCTTTGTGGTCATAAGGAACCGTTATCGATGATGGAAATAATTTTTGGCTATTAGTATTAGTAATCGCATTGTCGAGGACAGTGTGCTACTGATCATGCGAGAGTCAGATTTGGTCTAAATCAAATTATCATCGATAAGGTCCAAGTCAGATTATCATCGATAATGATTATTTGTAACTAGAACATATGCAAATTAATATTTTTAATAAACTAGATTTCCCGAATAATTTCTATGAAAGTCAACGATTACTGCATTCCTTGTGATAAAATATAAACTTTTTACAAATGATATTTTTTATTAAATTAAAAAGAGACTATTGTTTATGGTGTCTGCAAAAATGTTTCCAACAAAAGTTGATCAGTATTCACTTTTGTACAAATCTCGATATCAAAAATTAAAAGTAAATTTTTTTTTTATAAAAAACTGAAGGTTACCTCAATTTTTAAAATATTAACATATATTTTTTATTTCATAATATTCTAACTGGTATCGAGACGAATTCAACAACCTATAACAATATAACATTATAAACCTTGAAATAACGGTGCAATAGAAAGTTTTCTTGGCCACAGAAAGTGCTGGCGAGCAAAACATTCTCGCTGAGTATGTCCCTTCTGTTGCAGGTATAGCAGGCGCAGTCCCATTGAAATACACAGACGAAACCCAAAACGGCGAGGTGCGGAAGAGCGGTCAGTTCGCGCTACGGTCTAGTAGGTGCACTTTTTCCGGGGCGACGAGTAGGCACGCTGGTGCTGCGCCATCGCAGGTATAGTAGGCGCAGTCCCATTGAAATACACAGAAGAAACCCAAAACGGGGACGGAGCGATGGCGCAGGTATACAGAGGGGGGCGTCCTAGTGGGCAAAGACCATAATTCGACACCGTGCGTTGCGGTCCTACGGAGGGACTAGATTTATGGCACTTTGTATTTTCAAGGGTTTATAAAAACTAAACGCTAAACAAATGCCTTGAATGGTCGCCGAATGACCCTAGTTTGTTTAATCCTCGAAGAAGATATTTGGACACGTTCGCACCATAAATCCTGTCCGAAGGAAACCTATGAGTACTGTTCCTACGCGACGGAACAAAAACTTTTGAAAATTTATACACAGACAATATATCTACTTTAATACGTGTAAAAAGAATGCGGATAGCTTGGTGAGCACCTTCCATTATAGAGAATTATTATTGCAACACTGCTCTACGATGAATGTAATATAAAGGTCGCTGCACACTAGACCGCCCGCGCCCCACACCAGCACCGACCAGCGTTTTCAGTGGCGCTCACCATTATAAAGGTCTGGGTTAGGTCGTTCGACGGGTTAGGGAGCGTTTATAGTTCGGTTCTGCGAGCGGATTACCGCATACTTTGTTATACGAGCAGAAAAATGTCATAAATTTCGAGCGGGTCGACGCACAGTGCGGTACTTTGGTAGGAATTTGGGACAAAAATAAAAAGATACGTTTGGCGTAGTAATAACTTATATTTCTTTGTTCGGAATTGTTTTAAATGCACCAAAAGGGAAAAACACAATTTCTAAATTGCCAGTTAAAATTAGACATACCTCTGGTCGAATTCTCCATACTTAATTTCTGATAAACCATTTAAAACAAAAACCAGCCTAAGACAAAAGCCAGCTATGGCTGCTATTGACCCTCTATTAATTTTCTTGAATACTAATTTTTACATACGCGTTCCTGATTTACCGGCTGATGATTTTATTGGATAATTAGATTAGACACACGGTGCCGGATGTCGCATTCGCCGAGGATTAAGGGGGCCGTCTCCTAGCAGATGACGGTCGCGCGTGAACACTCACACACCGCTAGAGTACACTCACACACCGCTAGACCACGTATACGTACGCGAGAATTGCTAGGATCAGGGAAATGCGTTCTGATTTCTCGATAATGCAAAGACGGGGGTTTTTATTAGTCAAAATCGCTAGATAAAAGATCAATCTAGTGCGCTGTTTGCTTCAAAAGTCGTTCTATTACGTTTCCGAGCAATGATTTTGCAATATTCGGCTGCATGTTGCCCGTCGGAGAGGCTAGTACGCCGGCGTGACTGCAGCGCCATCTAACGGGCAACATGCGACGGGCAACATGCAGCCGAATATTGCAAAATCATTGCTCGGAAACGTAAAAGAACGACTTTTGAAGCAAACAGCGCACTAGATTGATCTTTTATCTAGCGATTTTGACTAATAAAAACCCCCGTCTTTGCATTATCGAGAAATCAGAACGCATTTCCCTGATCCTAGCAATTCTCGCGTACGTATACGTGGTCTAGCGGTGTGTGAGTGTACTCTAGCGGTGTGTGAGTGTTCACGCGCGACCGTCATCTGCTAGGAGACGGCCCCCTTAACGTTAAATAACTTTGAGTGTGTAGCAGTTTGTAGCAGGAAAAACTTGTGAGAAATTGAAGTACAATGTCTACTAATTACGAAAAAACAAAAAGTACAGGATGTTTTGAACCCTGCTTGAAATATCTCTATCTAAACGTGAGAAAACCTATTTCTACCGTATTATTTACTACTATAATGCATATAAGAGACTTACAAATTTGAAATTTCAGTCACATTAGCTGTACTTTAAGCTATCATATCCCATAGGACATATTTCATCAAATTCTTTTTCCTGATATATGCCATGAAAGTAAGTTACGTTTTGATCAATGAACTGCTTGATACAGCATTTTCTTAAGAAAAAAACGCTTCTAACTAAACCCCTACTGAATTATTTGAATTTCCTATTGATAAACATGATAATTTAGATGTTAAGACATAGATTCAGCATAGAATCCAGTGGATATTAGACAATGAATTTTTAGATTTTTGTCCACAGGGTATCGCACTGTGCGGCGCGGCGCGCGCATCTTGAACAATATCAGAGATGTAAAAATATCTTTTGCGATGATAATTTTTTCAGATAGTGTTTCTGCATGCCGTGAAGGTCTCATTATATTTTTAAATGTAATTTTACATGCAACAATGTAGTTTCGCAAGACATATTCTACACCTCATGTCGCAGGAAAGTATTAGGTTGTCCCAAAAGTTTCTTTTGGAATGTGTTCCTTTAATATTGCTAAATGAATATTAGGTTGTCCCAAAAGTTGGTTTTTCGATTCGTGCGCATAATGCAAATTCATGTTAGTAAGTACTAAAAAATTAACACAAAGATTATCGCATTGTTTCTATTTATTTAGCAACATTAAAGGAATACATTCCGAAAGAAACTTTTGAGACAACCTAATATTATTGTAAGGTAACCGCGTTTGAATTTGGCACGCTGTTCTCGTAAAGGATGACGCTACTCCGCCATTTGTAGAACACTAGTGATTACATAATGTGTTAACTCATACTGAATAAATGTTAAGGTATAGTCGTTTAAGGGTGTGGATTCGGTCTCGAGCGAGAGTGTGGTAGCACACTCACACACCGCTATGTACATACATATACATACGTATACGAGGATTGCAAGGGTCAGGGCGGTCTTAAACTATTCCTCGATAATACAAAGTGGCCTGCTTTCGCGATTTTTTTTATTGAGAGCTTAAGTGGGACTCCCCATGGGGTGTTATAAAGCTATACATTAGGATTAACATAATGCCTTGTACAGACCTGAACATTTCGACGAACAGCGCGCCGAACAGGGTGGGACAATAACTACGCAGTCAGCCAGGGCGGCCTCGAGCAGACATCGAGCACAGCCTGCAAGCTTGCGATGCCAGCAGATGGCGAGCATTATGCTGGCAGAGCGCTGCTCGAAGCTGAGGATACTCGGAGTCTGCTCGATTTTGGACAGCGCACCCTGCCTATACTTATTGTTGCGCAGATGTCTGGCATTCTGCTGGTAGGGTCTGCCAGGCAGAAGCTGCGGGCAGTACGCAGGCAGCTCGGTCCTGGATTCAGCCTGCTTTTAAGAGGGCAGCACGGTCGCACTAATGTGGCGAATGCTGTTATACAGGGCACACTGATATACAATATACTATATCAGTGACAGGACAGGTCGCATTAATATTAGTAAACCTAGGCAGAATCCAGTACCGAGCTGCTTGCCTACTGCCCGCGGCTTCTGCTGGGTCTTTCTGCCAGCAGAAACCGATACTTATGCGCGCACAGATGCCCGTCCAAAATCGAGCATTTTGCTTACTGGGTATGTCCACTTTGAATATTGCCGTTACTTGTAATAGTATTAAAAAATCTTATATACAAAACTTACACTGTATATAGGGGGGCATATTGAGACATAAGCATTTTCTGCGTGGGCGGAGGCACAGAGGAGATTTCAAGGTTATCTCCATTTTCTTTAATGGAATGCTATGTTTTTTATCGCGATGTGATGGCCGGTGTTGGGACGACTTCAGCGAGCTATCATTGGAGGTCATGCAAGGTTAATTTGATAGTAAAATAAACTTCCTTACATCCCAGGAAATACTCGAAGTAGTGACCGCTTGCGTCAATGCACAGTTGCAATGTTCGAGTCGCTGCATCAGGTGCACGTCTTATCGGGAGCTACATGCTGCCCCGTTCATTTGAAGAATGGACATCGTCTTGCTGCACTTGAAGAGTTATTTCGAAATTGTAAATTACTTCCAATTGAAAAAGCCCCTAATGACCCGTGTCGAAGAATGTCAGGAATAAGAACTCTGGAAATTCCGTTGCAGGACAGAACTACTGCAAAATCTAAACATGTTAACGACCACAATAATACCGAAACGTGATCTTATCAGCAGACTCCAGAAATGAATAGTAAGAAACGGAAGTTAAATGGAAATTGCTTGTCTGAACAATCTTAAAAAAATTGGATAGTCTGATGCTTCCTGGGCAAAACCACAGAGTATAATTTGCAGGCTATATTATATCTGTTGCTCACGACGGTACACCCTTAACCAGGGCTTCGGAGTCGGTAGAAAAAATTCTTAACTCCAACTCCGACTCCAACTCTTCTTTTTTTTTACCTCCGACTCCGAATCCGACTCCGACTCCGACGCCGATTTCGACTCCGACTCCGACTTTACAAATTGAAAAAATATGTACTCAAAATAATTAAGAGTTGTAATAAAACTGAATAAATAGTTGAAATATTGTAATAAATTCTAAGAATATGGAACAGAGATAACTCTGATACAACATACAACACAATATGACTGTTACTTTCTCATTTTCAGGCAATAGTTAGAAAATACTACTACCATAACTTTAACTGTTTCTCCTCTACATAGTGTCGAGGTAGATGTATACATATACAATACGTCTATGCTGTAGATCGAATATTAGCAATTTATTTATGTATACATATCTATTAATGATTTATAAACAAAAGAGTTGGAGTTGGAGTCGGAGTCGATATATTTTTTTTCGACACTCACTCCGACTCCGGGAGTCGATGTATAGCTTTTTCTTACTCCGGCTCCGACTCCAGTGATCAGCAATTACTCCCAAATTCCGACTCCGACTCCACGACTCCGACTCCGACTCCGAAGCCCTGCCCTTAACAGTGACCAGCAATGCCGTAACGAGGGCGCCGCACAGTGGTCGGAAATCGCCAAAACGTGGCCAAAATAGGAAGGAGTACTCCAATTTAGTTCAAAATTGATACTCATAGGTTTCTCGGGTCGCTGATTATAAGTCAGATGTGAAAATTACAAAAAACAAAATGGCGGATTCAATATGGCGGATGGGTAACCCAAAAAATTATTGGACTCTCTTGAAAATTAGTATTCCCATATTTCTCGCGCCGTCGAATATGAATCTGATGTTAAAATTATAAAAAACAAAATGGCGGATTCAATATGGCGGATGGGTAACCCAAAAAATTATTGGACTCTCTGGAAAATTAGTATTCCCATATTTCTCGTGCCGGCGAATATGAATCTGATGTCAAAATTACAAAAAACAAAATGTCGGATTCAATATGGCTGATGCGTAACCAGAAAAATGATTGAACTCTCTTTAAAATTAGTATTCCCATATTTCTCGTGCCGTCAAATATGAATCTGATGAAAAAATTACAAAAAACAACATGGCGGATGAGTAATATGCTATGTGAAAAAATTATTTGATTTTGTTAATAAAATGATTTACCGAAATTTGATTAAATGTTGTGTAAATTTAATTTTATCTGATTTATATGCAATAGAGCTCCAAAAAAATTTTTTTTTATTTTTTAAAAAATAAAAAAAATTGTTGTTGATGTTCAAAACATGTATCAAAAAATTCTATAAGTGGAACCATACAATGCTTATTTAACAAATTTTATTATATCTTCTAAATTTCTCGAGAAAACATGCTTGTAACTAGTACCGTGACTACCTCTGCGTCACAAAAATGGATCGTATGACCAACTCCGCAGCTCTTCGCAGGTTTTTTTTCAAAATAATGTAAGATAAAAGTATCTACTACAAGACCCAGCAACAAGATCTGGAACATATTGTCTTATATACAACTTTTAGTTTACATTCTTAAAATCTGTGCACCAAATTTTATCTTTGACTTTATACATTATAAACACTAATTAATATAAATCCAATATTATTATTATGCATAGTACTTACTTCCTGGAACAGCATCCATCGTACACACAAAAAAGAAATTCACTTTTCGTAAAATTACAAGCTTCACACTTGTTTTTTTCCACCGTAGTTCACCGCACGAAAACTGCGTGACGACTGAACGCGATATTTGTACTCCCACCATTTGGCAGGTATACATGGAAGGACCTTTTTACTTTGGGTTACCCATAGAGTCATTACCTGAGTATCCAGGAAATTCATTTTTGGTATTTTGGCCACGTTTTAGCGCTTTCCGACCACTGTGCGCCGCACAGTGCGATACCCTGTGGACAAAAATCTAAAAATTCATTGTCTAATATCCACTGGATTCTATGCTGAATCTATGTCTTAACATCTAAATTATCATGTTTATCAATAGGAAATTCAAATAATTCAGTAGGGGTTTAGTTAGAAGCGTTTTTTTCTTAAGAAAATGCTGTATCAAGCAGTTCATTGATCAAAACATAACTTACTATCATGGCACATATCAGGAAAAAGAATTTGATGAAATATGTCCTATGGGATATGATAGCTTAAAGTACAGCTAATGTGACTGAAATTTCAAATTTGTAAGTCTCTTATATGCATTATAGTAGTAAATAATACGGTAGAAATAGGTTTTCTCACGTTTAGATAGAGATATTTCAAGCAGGGTTCAAAACATCCTGTACTTTTTGTTTTTTCGTAATTAGTAGACATTGTACTTCAATTTCTCACAAGTTTTTCCTGCTACAAACTGCTACACACTCAAAGTTATTTAACGTTAATCCTCGGCGAATGCGACATCCGGCACCGTGTGTCTAATCTAATTATCCAATAAAATCATCAGCCGGTAAATCAGGAACGCGTATGTAAAAATTAGTATTCAAGAAAATTAATAGAGGGTCAATAGCAGCCATAGCTGGCTTTTGTCTTAGGCTGGTTTTTGTTTTAAATGGTTTATCAGAAATTAAGTATGGAGAATTCGACCAGAGGTATGTCTAATTTTAACTGGCAATTTAGAAATTGTGTTTTTTCCTTTTGGTGCATTTAAAACAATTCCGAACAAAGAAATATAAGTTATTACTACGCCAAACGTATCTTTTTATTTTTGTCCCAAATTCCTACCAAAGTACCGCACTGTGCGCCGTGGCGAAAGAGGCGCCCGCCACAGGCGCAACTGGGTTTGGGGCGCAAAACAAAGAATACCGATCCGGTTGAGGGTCGCTTGGACGCTTCTCAAATCTTGCAAAAAAATTACGAACTCTCATTACAAAACACGTATCCAAATCCAGACATACAATTAAAGATTTTCATAACAATGCCTGTAACAACAGCTTCTTGTAAATGTTCGTTTAGCGAATTAAAAATTGTAAAATCCTATCTTCGTTCTTCTATTGGACAAGAGCGATTAACGAACATGTCTATAATATCAATTGAAAAAGATGTTGCCAAAACATTAAATTATGACGATATAATAGATGTGTTTGCAAATGAAAAAACGAGAAAAATTACGTTATACTTTATAAAATATGCTGAACTATTTTATGTTTTTGTATTATATTATGTTATATTATGTTATATTTATATTATGTTTTATTATATTATTTTAACATATACCTATGTTTCGTATTTCTTTTATTTTGTCGTCATTGAATATGAATAAAAATTTGTTCTTATTTAGGTTATAGATTATTTATTCATACAAATACCTTGACAAATACATGATTGTATATACAGCTCAAATAAGGCCAAAAAATCGATTCGCGCAAACCCATGTTTCGACCCAAAATCTAGTAAGATTCTAGTTCCTTTCTAGTTACAATCCGAGGGTATAGATACCCCTTAAATAGTGCTAGTAGTAGTGTTTTTAATGAGTCAAAACTGTCTATGTCCCGATATTCTAGTTCTATTGCCGCCCGTTTCTTAAGTTTTGTCCCTAAAATTGCTCGCAATAGTAGTGGTCGTTCACCTACGGAAACTAATTCTGATGCGATCTCGCATGATTTGCGAGAGAGACATGAGAGCGCTTTTAGTACGGTTACGTTGCCCGTTGCTCGGTCGCTACCGTTGGTTGCCATGTTTTGATTTTCTAGTAAACTGAAGTCGATATTTTTAATACTGAATTGTCTCTGTATAATTATATTATCGTAACCTTCGCTATCGCTCGACGGATCGCTGTCTAGGTTTATGTACGGTGCGGGTATACGTGTTTGCCGCGATGTCGGTGGATCGGAGTAAGGCGTATGCGTTTCTCTTTTCCCAGTGAATGTGTGGGATTTATCGAATATTGACTGAAATGATCTTGAGATACGTTTACGGCAAGGTAAACGCACGCGTTTTATATCTTCGCCTTTCTCCGACATACAAGATTCTGGTTACAGTTTTGCAATTTAAATATAATTTCTGCACTTACGATATTAGAAGTCGCATTTCGCTTGGCTCTGCTCGGTTGGTCCTCGGACTGCTGACTGCTGCAACTGTAGCCCTTTTGACTCCTGTTAGCTCCTGTCCTGGGTCGCCGGAAGGGAGGTCTGGAGTGGTTGACCTCCTAAGATTGGTCCTCAGATTGCCGACCGTTGCTGGATCCTCCTTCAGGTTGGTCCTCAGACTGCTGAACGTTGCTGGATCCTCCTTCAGATTAGTCCTCAGACTACCAAATGTTGATGGATCCGTCTTCAGATTAGTCCTCAGACTACTGACTGTTGCTGGATCCTTTTTGGATTAGTTCTCGGACTACCAAATGTTGACGGATCCTTCTTCAGATTAGTCCTCAGACTACTGACTGTTGCTGAATCCTTTTTGCATTAGTTCTCGGACTACCAAATGTTGATGGATCCCACCGCTGCCACCAAATTGTTGTGCCCCGGACGAGTACTGAGAACCTTTCCTCTATATATCTCGTTAGTTACTTCTTTATTACCACAAATACAAAGTGTAAGAATATCGTGACCCAATTACTCGTTTCTTTCTGTCCTCGTGGGGCAGTGTCCGGAGTTTTTATGTTGTGCGTCTTGCTGACGAAGAATTATCAGGTCGATTGCCTTGCCGTAGCAATTCGCTGAGGCAACCTTTCGAAGGTTGTTGGCTTGACGAAATGCTTATTTGCCACTTCCGGACACCACACTTGCCTTATTGGACTAGCTAACTCTTTAGCACAATTAGTGAAATTTGAGCGCGGATATCTAGGAAAATATGCGAGATAGTGAAAAACTGAATGGAATCAATCTTATGGCACATTTTGTCAGCTTTAATTTTGTATCGAATGGTCTCATCGCTAGGAACCATAGTTTCCGAGATATAAGCGGAAAACCGAAAAAGGGGACCTTCTATGTGCCCCCCCTGCACTCCGCTCACCTCCTAGGATTGGGGACTTTTAGTATATTTACCTCCCAACTAGTCCAAACAAATACCCAAAGATAAAAATTGTGTTCCCTTCCATTTCCATCTACAACTTTTCGTTGACTGGACTGATCCTAGAAACGCGAGTCTACCCCCTTGAGGCGCGTACGTACCGAGGCGAGGGTAGGATAGGCGGTTTAACTATGCTATCAGGCCAGTCTTGACCTCCCGAATACGCACCGGTTGTCGCCGAATGGACACCTCGCGAATGCGTGTTGATTGGATCGCTCCCATATGTTACGAGCCGAGGGTTCAGGTTGGTTTATCTTACAATTAGCCAGCCAGACGTCCGGCACAGTTTTTCGATCTCTTATACATTTCTATTGCTGTTCGAAGGTAACTTTAGGATGTTTCGAGATTCTCGCACAAAGGTTAAGTGCCAAAGATCGTGTCATTTGCTGCCCTAACCCCAGGGATTCCCAAAACCTTTTACTCATCCCTTCTAAACCCCAGAAGATGCCTATTCTAGAGCCTGCCAGCCAGGCTCTTTTCGTCGACATATTCTCGACGAGAATATTTATTTAAAAAGTTATTAACTATAACTTTTCAGAGTTTGTCGTACTAATAGGTGGGGAATACGTTGTTAAGGAATTTAAACGTTATAACAAAAAAAAAAGAATTTAGTACTATGGTAACGAAAAAATCTGTCAAACTGTATGGTGAAACAATTCGTTAAACAACTCCGGTGGAGGTTCTGAAGGTTCTGATTCGTTCAGTTCGTTGCTGTGCCGAAAAATTGATGGTGGACGCACAGAAAAATGTAAAAATAATAGTAATAATAAGTAATAATATACAGGGTGAGAGAGAGAGTCCGAAGAAAAACAGAACATCTAAATATCTCCTTTACTTTTCATTGTACAAAAAAATTTCTTAGGACAAAGTTACACTGTTTGAAGGGCCACATGTAACGGTGTAAGGGAAAAAATTTTCAAGGTCATTTTTTACAAGATTTCAATATTTTTTAAAATGAAATGAGGTATTTTTTAATACATCAATCGATGCAGCTGGACAAAAAAGTACTAACCTATGTATGTCGAAAAGTTAGTAGTTCACGAGATACTTCGATTGAAATAACTCTAAAACACCATTACTGTTGTACTAAGACGTTAGCGTTTACTTACTTGTGTAACGTTTTAGTACGACAGTTGTTCCATCACAGTTTTGTTTTTCCGCTTCGTTTCTTGATGAAATTTTATTATAATCCTCCATTAGTTTAAGGCCTCGTACAGACTAGAACATTTCGACGAACTGCGCCGCGAACATTTCGACGAACGTTTCGACAAATGGCGATCGGAACGGATTTGTGCTATTTCCAGATTTTCTTGCGAATAACTATGGGAGCTACAGTGGCGTATACTACACAAAGAAATACAGAAAATATTGGCAGTTTATTGAGTTGTAATGTTCAGGTCTTTACGAAGCATTTTAAGTACATCAGATTCGAGATTAAATGACTTGAATTTTTGGAGATGTTGCAACATGATGAATTTTCTTGTTTATATGATTCTACGATACATATTCTGAATAAAAACGGAAGGGTTAAGTTCCGGGAGCGCGTTTCGTAAACAACAAGGTTGGTCACACATCGAGCTCCTTTCGGTTTGGCTAAGCGTTCTAAGTTGTGAAAATCGCACACATCTTGTTATGTAAATACTAGAGGTGTGCGGGACGGGACGGGAATTCCCGAAAATGTTTGGGAAACGTAGAGAAGGACAGCATGTGAATACGGGATCGCAAAGAACACGCGGATCATAGCGCATCATATCTCATCATAGGTTACAATCATGAGAAGCATTGGGCTGCGCGATGATGCTGCTACTGTCAAGAGACATACATTTTCTTCAATATCGAGAGAAATAGAGTTTTTATAGAAAAAGTTGGAGGCAACCCCGCTAAAAACCCGGGAATTCCCGAATCCCGATACCGGGAACGGGATGGGAAGTCTCGTATCATGTCGGGACGGGATCCCAAAAATCCTGACTTTTTCCCGAGAATATTCGGAATTCGCGGTGGTGTTCTGGTTTCCCGTGAATTTTTTCGAGATTTCTGCAGGGGTGTGCGAGATTCCCGAAAATGTTCAGAATTCCCGTAAAATATCCGGGAAAAAAATGCAATGCTTTCATAGCAAGGGCATCGTTAATAATTTGAGACAAATTATAATTTAATTTAATTTACTAAGATAATTTAAATCACCGATGACTTTGTTTATAAATTTCTGTCTATTTCTTGACATTTATTCCTTATATTATGAATATTTAGGATATGCTATCTATCCTGCAAACAGATTTGTAAGTGCCACCCCGTTCGCGCGTTCGTGCGCGCCGAAATGCACGCGGCGGCGCCCAGTGGGTGAAATCGACGTTCTAGCTGTTCACGGACTAAAAACTCAAAGTCCTCATATCGATTTTTAACGAATACACAATGTTTCTTAAATGTCTATTACATTCGAAAACGATAATATTAATTAAAGCTATTAAAAACTCTCGTTACAATAAACGTTCAAAGATCAAACTTTTTCAGATACGATTTATCACCGAAAAAATTCCTTTTCTTCATAATGATGTCCTGGAAAACCTACTGAAGATTAAGTGACCAATTTTTTGTTATATGAAGAATGTATATCTATGTTGAGAACGCACCAGGAACTAAACATCATTGTTCATAATTTATTATAAAAAAAAATATTTAGTCAACTAAGGAAAATCGTTAAAGTTTTTCACCTTTGACAAGGAATAAAGTTGTCATTCCCGGTGATTCCCATGTTCTGACAAAGTGGAACATTTTCGGCAAGATCTCCTCTAAAAGATCGTGCAAAATTTAGATCCTAACTAATCCTAACTCCGAAGTTATGATAGTTTAAGGGTCGATTCATAGCTCACCGGTTTCTGCAGCCGGGCCGATATTCTTACCCAGGTTTAAGTGGCACAGTTCATATCTGAGCGATTCCGGCGAATCGGCTCCGATTCTTTTCTTCGAGCCGATGAGGCCATATCTCTCGAGCGGGTTGACAGCTCCATAGCAGGGAGCAGGGCTCTTAGCTGTGCGTGGCACAAAAAAAAGGTTTTTATGGGCTCCACAACTCCTTAGGTAAACTATCGGTAGTTCTCCTTTACAACATCATGGTAATAGGAAACGTTTCTGCCACTTGGTGAATTCTTATTAATAAATAATGATTTAAAATAATTATTAGGAACAATATTAGACATATCTTTGTTCTGCAAACGTTTCCACCGGTTCAAGTGTGAAAAAATGTTTAAAAATATAGTTGTATTCCGTTTTTCACATTATTTGTAACAACTTGTTGCCATCTTTCAGGTAACCTGTCAGGTAATTCCCGTATCCCAATGACTAATTAGCATTGAAATGCGACAGAACTTTTCTTCGAACCTAATATACGATATCAAAAATTATTTCAGATACACCGGAAAATAATAAAATATTCATTTTAGGGAAACCAATAGTGTCATTTCGCCTACTATGTACGTACTCTGCAACTCTGTACACAGCACCTAAAAATTTCATACGGCACACATGAGACGTGAAACACTCCAGTAACTACAAACAGCTGTTAGGTTTGAATTGTTTGTGACTTCGAGCCCATAAACTTGCTGAATATTCTTTAGATATTCTGAAATAAGGGTCGACAGCGTTTGTCTTAAAATTACACCTTTCACGTAGTGAGAAAACATTTTCCATTTGTTTATGTCCAACGCGAGTAGTCGAATACATTGCCCCGTACGAGCGATAGGGGAACAGCGTTACCGCTCTCTACTACGCGATTGTAGGGGGTGGCAAGACGCCATCACGTATAGGTCCGAACTGGTGACATTGTATTGATGCGAGCCTGAGAAGAAGCCTTCCCAGGCAGGAGTACGGTGGCGGGTCTAGGTTCGAATGCGCGGCCGATTGGGTCAGAGTGGAGGAGGCAGGTCTCGTTCCATAAATATTGGCTACAGCGGCCACACATACTATGTAGCGTACAACGTCCAAGTCAAAACATTGGGACTACGAGCGCGGTTGTGGTGGGGATAGGGCGACTTTATGATAGGCGCGATCTGTTTAGGTGTCGTTCCCGGGGCTGTTCTCGATGGAGGAGATGTTTACGACAGGTCATTACTATTGAGCTGGAAGTCGACAGTTTCTCGGACAACACTTGTTGACTGTCAAGTAATTTGTAGGCACCCGACTTCTCCGGCGAAAGATAAATATAAAAATGCTACATATCTATATCCGAGAAATCTCAAAAACGTTCAGACCTCCGCTGTGTTTACCTGAGATTTTTTACGAATTGTTTCACTGTACAGTTTGTCAGATGATATTCTTTTTTTTCGTTAGCATAGTAATAAATTATTATTACGTTTAAATTCCTTAACAACGTATTCTCCACCTAATTAGCACAACGAACTCTGAAAAGTTCTAGGTAATAGCTTTTTAAATAAATGTTATATTCTGCCTTCGTGCCGTCCGGTTTCTAGCACAGTATTCTTGAGAAGGAAATTTCCGGTTTGCCGGTGGGCATTGGCATAGGCATCTCCTGAGGTGTAGAGGGGAGTAAAGGGTACCAGGAACCCCTGGGGTTAGGGTAGCAAGTGACACGATTTTCGGCACTTGGCCTTTGTTCGAGCATTTCGAACCCTTCTCGGGTTACCGTAAAATCGGAACGGTAAGCTATGAACACGCAAAACCGATCCGGTCGCCGGGCCGGTGAGCTATGAATCGACCCTAAAGCGTCGCGTGACACGCGCATAGTGGTGAGTTCGATCGAAATCGTGGCCAAATTATTCATTATTCACACGAGTTTTCAGACATTTCCGGTGGTGTGACAAAAAAATATTTCATATAAAAAGTAATCAGTGCACAGTCTTCTACAAATCTCAATACAAAAAAATTCAATAATTTTTTTTTAAATAAAAAATTGTGGTCACCTTCATTATGTATTTATAACTATACATTTTTTACTCAATAATGTTATAGCTGACGCTAAGACGAATCCAACGACATATTTAATGTAGTCTTTATGTATTGAAATAATGGTGAAATAGGCGTGAACAGCTAGAACGTCGATTTTACCCACTGTGCGGGGCGGCGTTCGTGGCACCGTTCGTCGAAATGTTCGTCGAAATGTTCGCCGAAATGCGCGCGGCGGCGCGGCGTTCCCAGAGCTGATGGACGACCGTTCGCACGAATGGGCGCGGCGGCGCGGCGTTCGTGGCACCGTTCGTCGAAATGTCATAAAATCTCCAAAAATTCAAGTCATTTAATCTCAAATCTGATGCTTCGTACAGACCTGAACATTAAAACTCAATAAAGTGCCAACATTTTCTGTATTTCTTTGTATAGTATACGCCGCTGCAGCTCCCACAGTTGTTCGCAAGAAAATCTGGAAATAACACAAATCCGTTCCGATCGCCATTCGTCGAAACGTTCGTCGAAATGTTCTAGTCTGTACGAGGCCTAACGCCCTGTTCGGCGTTGTCATTGACCACCTTCAGTCCTTGATCTGTGTTCATTGAATTGAACATTGAATTGAATATTGAACATAGCTCAAGTACTGAAGGTGGTCAATGACCACGAAAGCAGTATCCTGACGCCACAAAACAGAATTTGCCAAACGATTTTTAAAGATTTTTTAATATAGAGACAAACACCTGATCAATCCCTCCATGATTAATTGCATTTTTGAGACACATTGAAGACTGCTTGTTAATTGAGAGTATTTTTGGAATTATTTCGTAAGGATTTACACAGTCGTGTCTAGGGCAGGATCTGCATGGTCTTACCGAATGTCCACAAGCAGATGTGACGGTTACAGAACCGATCTTTTTCGACTTTCCCACGAAAATCGTAGTCAAGATCGTGTCTGGCAGGAAGCGTCCCTAGATAACAGAATCGTATCTCAAGTCCCTTTTGACGAAGACCGAACTCTGGCTCGGTCTAATGGAAAATGACAAAAAACGAGAGTCTGGCACTACGCGACTTTAGATAAATAATTAATGGATCACCCCACTCATTTTAGGGGTATATAAACACGTGCATTTATGCACTCGGGGGCTAGTACTACGGTGGACACGTATCGCGTCACGTCGTGCTGTATCTTGAAAAGTCAATTTCTAGTTAGATCGGGCTAAAGTTCCCCTTCGAAACAACGTCAACCATACAGATTCCGCGAGCTCGGTATAAAATCTGTTAGGCATTTCTTTACGATTGATTCGAGACCCCCGCATTGCCAGCGCGTTACAACCGAGAGCACTTAGTTAGATAATTACTCATTGTGTTCTTTGGTAAATTCGTGTAAACTCACTAAACCCATTGTTATCGTTCCTATATCCTAATCGTTCTCATGATGAAGTCATGAACGTTCTCCTGAACGTTCTCACACGATATAATCTAACCGCTCGGATTGTATCAATTAGATTATACTTGTTACGAGGCCCACTAACAATTCCTATCAAAATCATCCAACCAGAGATTTATCCAACCTAGCGGCTCTCTGACAATCGTATCAGGTTCGTCCGTGCCTTTATCCAACCGCCCAGCAGCTCCCCAATTAGGCATTGGGTTCGTCCGCGCGCGCGCTTACTAACAAATTAAAATCTTATTCCTTGCGTATAAACACTTCGACGGCCACTCAAGCTGCTTGCGGCCCTGGCTCGTAACAGAACTGGTGACAGCGGTGGGATTAGTTCAATTATTTTAGGATCACTTTAATTTTGGGTTTACTACGTTAAATTACTCGTAGCTGAGTACTGACAATATACTAGTTTTCCTAGTTACGTCTCGATATTATTAGAGCAATATACCAGTTGTCGCTAGTCACGCTTTTATATCAATAATATAATAGTTT